>NC_140589.1:563633340-564383340 GCF_964204655.1 Triturus cristatus | reverse complement strand
GACAGACAGAGGGAGGAGGGCGACAGACAGAGGGAGGAGGGCGACAGACAGAGGGAGGAGGGCGACAGACAGAGGGAGGAGGGCGACAGACAGAGGGAGGAGGGCGACAGACAGAGGGAGGAGGGCGACAGACAGAGGGAGGAGGGCGACAGACAGAGGGAGGAGGGCGACAGACAGAGGGAGGAGGGCGACAGACAGAGGGAGGAGGGCGACAGACAGAGGGAGGAGGGCGACAGACAGAGGGAGGAGGGCGACAGACAGAGGGAGGAGGGCGACAGACAGAGGGAGGAGGGCGACAGACAGAGGGAGGAGGGCGACAGACAGAGGGAGGAGGGCGACAGACAGAGGGAGGAGGGTGACAGACAGAGGGAGGAGGGTGACAGACAGAGGGAGGGAGACAGATAGAGGGAGACAGACAGAGGGGGGAAGACAGAGAGAGAGAGAGGGAGGGAGACAGAAAGAGAGAGAGGGAGGGAGACAAGCAGAGTGAGTGAGACAGAGGGAGACAGAGAGAGAGGGAGGGAGAGAGAGAGTGGGAGAGAGAGGGAGGGAGACGGAGAGAGAGAGGGAGAGAGAGACAGAGGGAGGGAGAGATAGAGATAGGGAGGAGGGCAACAGATAGAGAGAGGGAGGAGGGAGGGAGACAGAGGGAGGGTGACAGACAGAGGGAGGGAGACAGACAGAGGGAGGGAGACAGACAGAGGGAGGGAGGGAGACAGAGGGAGGGAGGGAGACAGAGGGAGGGAGGGAGACAGAGGGAGGGAGGGAGACAGAGGGAGGGAGGGAGACAGAGGGAGGGAGACAGGCAGAGGGAGGGAGACAGACAGAGGGAGGGAGACAGACAGAGGGAGGGAGACAGACAGAGGGAGGGAGACAGACAGAGGGAGGGAGACAGAGGGAGGGAGGGAGACAGAGGGAGGGAGGGAGACAGAGGGAGGGAGGGAGACAGAGGGAGGGAGGGAGACAGAGGGAGGGAGGGAGACAGAGGGAGGGAGGGAGACAGAGGGAGGGAGGGAGACAGAGGGAGGGGGAGGGAGGGAGAGAGAGGGAGAGAGAGGGAGGGAGACAGAGAGAGGGAGAGAGAGGGAGACAGAGAGAGGGAGGGAGACAGAGAGAGGGAGGGAGACAGAGAGAGAGAGGGAGACAGAGAGAGGGAGGGAGGGAGACAGAGAGAAAGAGAGAGAGGGAGACAAGCAGAGTGAGTGAGACAGAGGGAGAGAGGGAGAAAGAGAGGGAGGGAGACAGACAGAGGGAGGGAGACAGACAGAGGGAGGGAGAGAGAGGGAGAGAGAGGGAGACAGAGAGAGAGAGACAGAGAGAGAGAGGGAGACAGAGAGAGAGAGGGAGACAGAGAGAGAGAGGGAGACAGAGAGAGAGAGGGAGACAGAGAGAGAGAGGGAGACAGAGAGAGAGAGAGAGAGAGGGAGGGAGACAGAGAGAAAGAGAGAAAGAGAGAGAGGGAGACAAGCAGAGTGAGTGAGACAGAGGGAGAGAGGGAGAGAGAGAGGGAGGGCGAGAGAGAGAGAGAGGGAGGGCGAGAGAGAGGGAGGGCGAGAGAGAGAGAGAGAGAGGGAGGGAGGGAGGGAGGGAGAGATAGAGGGAGGGAAACAGATCGAGAGAGAGAGATAGATAAATAGAGAGAGAGATGTGTGCATGCTGGGTCTGGTGGCTCAGTGGACGAAGGCGTCCGCTGCAGGGGCCTGTGTTCAACCTCATTGGCATAGTTTTTTTTGCTCCAGCCCGCCCCCCTCCCCCCACTGCCCCCGCCCCCACCGGTGAGACCCTCAGCCATAAACCACACTGTAAATTTGGCCCCCGAGAGAAAGTTTGCGAGTACCCATGTTCTAAGGTTAGTGTCAGAAGCTCATCGACGCACCCAAGTGAAGTAATGGCAACCAAAAAGGGGATCTTCAAATACAGAAATTGTAGGGAACAATTATGTAATGGTTCAAATGGTGGACCCATAAGTCTGGTGAGAAAAATATTGAGATTCCATATGGATGTAAGTGGAACTCAGGGTGGAATTACTCTTTTAAGGCCTTACATAAAGGCCTTAATAACTGGCAGTTTGATAAGTGTTGCCTGTTTTGTAGATAGGCAACTACTGTAGTGAGATGTAAGCGAACTGAAGTGAAAATAAGGCCAGAGAGTTGCAAATGGAAAAAGAAGCAAACAATGTTTTGCACAGTTACATTAACCGGATCAATGTGCTTACTACGGTAGTAAAAGACAAATCTTTTCCATTTGGCTTCATAGCATGCTCTTGTTGTAGGCCTACAAGCTTCTTTGAGAATGGTCATACATTCAGGTGACAAATTGAGCTAACCGAATTCTATGACCTCAGGAGCCAGATCGCAAAGTTGAGTTCCCTTTGGGTTTGGATGCCTGATTTCTCCATGGTTCTAAGTGAGAACGTCCGAGTTGAGGCGAAACTTATTGTGGGGAACTACGGACAGTTTGAGTAGAGTTGTGTACCAGGGTTGATGAGCCCAAGTGGGAGATACTAGAAAGAGGGTGAGAGACGTTTGACTAAGCCTACTAACCAGAAACGGGAGAAGAGGGAGAGGCGGAAAAGCACAGGCAAATATCCCTGACCAGTTTATCCATAGAGCATTGGCCTTGGATAACGGGTGTGGGAACCTAGAGACGAAGTTTGGGCATTTTGCATTGTCTGCAGTTGCGAATAGGTCTATGTGTGGAAACCCCCAAGTATGGGTAGAGGACGTGGGGGTGGAGTTCTCACTCGTGGACTTGCTGCTGCATCCTGCTGAGGAAGTCGGGAAAGTCGTTGTCTGTTCTTGGGAGATGTTATACTACCACCTGGATGTTGTGATGTATTGCCCAATATCAAATGGTCTGAGACAGCCTTGATAATTGTAGAGAGTGCCCCCTCTGTTTTTGTATATAGTACATAAATGTCAGGTGAGGTAGAAACACTTTCAATGCTAGGTGAACAGATTCATGCTTGAGGTAGTTGATGTGGAGACCCTGTTTGCAGGCCTCGAAAAATCTTTAAAATGTTACGAGACCTGCAGGTCTAGTGACATTTTTGTTGTTGTTGTAGTTTTATATAGCGCTAACAAGACCCAAGGGATATCAAAGCGCTTTACAGCATACATGTATAGAAACAAACATTAGAATACAGTGACTAGCAGCTACAGTACTGGAGGTCACATAGATCGTGGTTATTGACCAGATGCATAGAGATGACGCTTGAGGAGAAATTCTTTTAGTTGTCTCTTGAAGTTCGTGAAGGAGGGATTAGTCCTAATGTGGGTAGGGAGAGAGTTCCAGATTTTTGGGGCATTCCCTGAGAAAGAGCGGGAGAGTGCTTTTTGTTAATGTCTTTTACGGGAGATTAAGAGGAGCGAGTTGGAGATTCTTAGGTTTCTTGATTGTCCAGCTTTTGTGAGTTTAGCTGCGGGTAGTCTGGTTTGCCTGTGTGTAAGGCTTTATGGGTGAGACAGGCAGTTTTGAAAGCGCAGTGTGCTTCGATGGGTAGCCATTTTAGGACCTGTAATGCAGGGGTGATGTGGTCTCATTTCGTGGTACCTGTGACCATTCGTGCTGTTGCGTTTAGGGTGGTTCTCATGGGGGCTGTGTGTGTGTTCGCTGTGCCAGTTAGTGTGGCATTTCCATAGTCAAGTCTGGACAGAACTAGAGATTGGGTTGGGATTTTTAGGTTATTGGGGGGTATGAAAGGTTTGATTTTGTTGAGGAGTTTTAGGTTGTAGATGGCGCCTATTGCTGTGGAGTTTATGTGGGAGCTCATGCTGAGACTTGTGTCTAGAGAGATCCCTAATGATTTAGCGGAGTTTGCTGGAGTAAGTTTGCAGTTTAGAGAGTCAAGGTTGTTTATCCATTCTTGGATCTGAGGGGGTTGTTCGTGATTGAAGAATACACAGATTTCGTTTTTTTCTTGGTTGAGTTTGAGGTGGTTGAGTGTTAGCCAATGTTCTACTTTAGAAAGTGTGGAGTTGAGTCGGAGGATGTCATTGAGGGAGGATATCTCGCGGTACAGCTGGGTGTCGTCGGCAATGTTTGCTAGTTTTAGAATGGTAGTGATCGGTTCCATGCAAATGTTGAAGAATGTGGGGGACAGGACTGAGCTATGAGGGACACCTCGAGTTGAGGGGGAGGTGTCGGACATCAAGTTTTTGATTTTTATGAATTGGGAGCGGTTATGTAGAAATGAGGAGAACGATTTCAAGACATTGCCATCTGCTCCGACACGCTTTTGTATGGCGTCTAAGAGTAGATTCTGATCTACTGTGTCAAAAGCAGCTGATAGGTCAAGGAGGACAAGTAGGCAGCATCAGTTAGAGTCAAGGGAGTTGTGAATGTCACTGGTTATGCTCAGTATAGCGGTTTCTGTGCTGCATCCCTTCCTGAACCCGGATTGGTGCGAGTCAAGTAGGTTGTTAGATTCCAGATGTTGGTTCAGTTGGGTGAGAACACATTTCTCCAGGATTTTACCTAGGAAAGGAAGGTTGGTGATGGGCCTAAAGTTTTTGAGGTCATTCGGGTCAGCATCTGTTTTTTTTAGAAGGGGGATGACTTGGCCTTGTTTGAGGCAGTCGGCCATCAGTCCATTATTTAGGGAGCTGTTGATAATCTTTGTCCACAGTGGGGTTAGGGTGAGATTGAGGTTCTTAGCCAGGGAGGCGGGTAGAGGGTCTGCATAGTGGTTGGAGGATTTGGAGTTGGCAATCACATTTGAAATGTCCTCTTCGGAGAGAGGTTTGAAGTCCTTCCAACGCTTGGGGGAAGATGGGGGTCTTGGGTGAAGGCTTATTTTGGTGGTTGACAGAATAGGGGTCTCGGCTTCGGGGAGCATGTTGTGAACTGGGGTTGGGTTAGGTTTCGTTATGGGTGAGGATTTAGTGTGTTGGGAGTGAGGGTGCTGGTCTAGGGAGAGCTCAATATTGGGGATTTTATCATTGAAGAATTTGGCCAGGTTGTTACACTGAAGTTTAGAGGCAGGGGGGATTACTTTGGTGGGCTTGGAGGTCTGTTTCTGGATGATGTTGAAAAGTTCTTTGGGGCGGCTTTTGGCTTTGTCTAGTGCACTCCGCAAGAAGGAGGCTTTTCCTTGATTATGTGTTTTTTGTAATTACTGCGTTCTTTTCTGAGCTGTAAGAGGATGGTTGTGGATGGGTCTCCTCTCCAGAGTCTCTCAGCGGCTCTTACTTTTCTTCTTTCGGAGTTGAGGTCTTTGTTGAACCAGGCTCGGGAGGGGATGTCTCGGACTCTTTTCAGTTTCAAGGGGGCTAGTTGATCAAGAGCAGTTGTCATTGTCCTGTTGAGGTGGTCTGTGGAGGGTGGGAGAAGTGATGTTATGGTTTCTTCGAGGACAGGGAGGGGGATGTCATTGAGGTTTCTGCTCCTTTGATGGGTAATCTGTGTTTTGACTAGTGGAGCTGGGGTTTGATTGATGTTGAATATAATGATGTGGTGGTCTGACCAGTCGATTGGGAGAATGTTATTGATGGTTACTGTTTCGTTTTTGGCTATGATTGCATCTAGGGTAAAGCCTTTGATGTGGGATTGACCCTTGCAGCGTTGGGTGAGCCCTTTTGCGAGAAGGAGTTCATTTAGTGACTGTATAACAGTGTCCTTTTCGTTATTCCAGGGGAGGTTGAAGTCACCCAGGCTGATGTTGTCGGTGTTGGCTAGGGAGAAATGTGTAAGTAGGTCCGATATTTGCTCTCTGAATGCAGGAGAATTTCCTGGGGGGTGGTAGATGAGATGGCATTTTGTTACTTTGTTGTTTTGACGTGTTATGTTGGTGTTGAGGTATTCAAAGGTTGAGAAGGAGTGGGTTTTGATTTCAACAATATTGATGTTGTTCTTATGGATGATGGCAATGCCGCCACCACGTTGGTCTATTCTGTCTTTTTTAATTATGGAGAAGCCAGGGGGGACTAGAAGGTCAAGGAGTGGATAGGATGTTTCATTGAGCCAAGTTTCGGTGAGGAACGTGTCAATGTCGTGACTCAGTATGGCATCAAGCCAGCTCTATTGCGTGCTTGACTGCAGATCTGCAGTTTATAAGCATGTAGTTTGACTTGCTGCTGTTGGAGTGATTTTCGGAGGAGGGGGGAGCTTGGGTACGGTTGTGTGTTGGGAGGGAAGTCTTGTAGACCTAGGTTGGTTGTTGGCTATACCTATTCCGGTGATTACCTGTATGTTGGAGGGGGGGTTTGGGTTGTTCTGGGGTCGTAGGTTTTAGCGAGTGTTGTTGCCTCTCTCAGAGACATCTCAGGATTCGCTCTCCTTGGTCTGAGAGATTGGGTGCTGCGAGGGGTGGAGCGCCAACTGGTCGACTGGTGATTGGGCAGTTGAGGTGGCTCACTGATGTTTATGAGGGAGGGGAGTATTGAGTTTTGGGCGGGGGGGCATTGGTGTTGAGAAGGATTTTGTTTATGCCCTGTGTGATTAAGTTGATTTGGCTGTGGAGAAGGGATAGGTTTTCAGTTATGGTTATGAGGTGCGTAGGGGTCACTGGTAAGAGAGCGTTGAGTTGTTTTTCTATGTGTGAGGCCTTCAGTTAGTTCTGCCATTGACTCTGGGTTAGGGGGAGGGGAGGGTTTGGGGGGCAGATCCGGCTGAAGGTGTAGGTTGGGCCAGGAGGGTCGAGGGTTGGTAGAATTAGGGGAAATGGAGAGGCATGCATCTTCCGAAGGGCGGTGGTGGGGGGGCGGGGGGGGATTGTGGAGGGTGTTTCTCGAGTGTATTGGTGTTGTTTTGTCTGAGGGTTGGGCGTTGGTTAGGCGGGTGTTCGTGTTAGTGCGGGTAGGGGGATAAGGGTAGATGTATTGGGTGGGGTGAGGGGGTGAAGCAGGGCGTGATGTCTCGTGGTGGGAGGTGTGGTTGGGGGGATGGGAGTGGGGGTAAAGAGGGATCTGGCATGGGGGTGGGGTGTAGGTCTGTGGAGTTCAGTAGTTGAGGGCTTGAGGCAGGTTTCATGGTCGTTCTTTCTCGGGGCGGGTTCTGGGGGGCGTGTAGGGAAGGGTTGGGGAAGCTGGACGGGGTTGTGATGGAGTTACGTAGCTTGGGGGAAGGCGATTTCAAATTGGTGCAGGTTGGAGTCGTTGGCTTGGACCATGACTTTGCCATTTCTGTATACTGTTATGGTGGCGTTGATTCTGAAGGGAGAAGACTTGGAGATAATCAGAATTTGGCCGTGGGGGTTGGTGGTTTTGGTAACTCGCAAGTGGTTAGCTAGGTTATTTCTCCATTTGGCCTAGTGGGTGGTATAGAACATGAGGTCTGTTTTAGTCTTACCTTTGGAGGAGTTATGGTAGAGGTCGGCTATGAGTGTTTCAGGATGTTGCTTGAATAGTCTGTGTTTAAAGATTTTGGCGGCGTTCGCTGTGAGGTTGGGTGGGTAGGTGATGGAGAAGGAGTGGGGGCTGTGGGGTTTAAGGTTGGTGAGAAGGAGGGGGTGGGGGTTAAAGGGGTGTTCTGGTTGGGTCTTAGATTGGAGGACATCTTCCTGATTAAGGAGTAGAGAGGAAGAGGATACACAGGTGGGGTTTCTAGGTAGACGGGTAGCTCCAAGGATGGGGGCCACAGAGAGGTTGGGTATGGGGCAAACCTAGGGCAGAGGGTTGATTGGGGGGAGGAGAGGCGAGGGGTTCAGGTGGCTCCTGGGTTTAGGTAGGGTGAGCGACAGAGGGCATTTTCAGGTCTGGGTCTGAGCTCGTTGGGTGGAGTTGAGAGTGTAGGAATGTAGTTACATAGACCATTTCAAGATGGTTGTCCCTTAAAGGGCTTTGGAAGAGGTTGGGTCTTGGTATAGTTTTGGTGGGAAAAGTAGCCTAGTCTTTTAGTCAGCTTCTCTCGGTGGGGGTGGTCGCCTATGCTTGGGTGTTGGGAGGGCTAAGGTTCACCTGGGAGAGGGGTGAGCGAGGTTACATTTGGAGATTGGGCAGTATTGTAGGAGGGGGTAGAGGGGTTAGAAGTCTGCGGGAGACCAGTCCAAGATGGCCGCCATAGCAGGAAGTTACTCTCAGTCCACTTTCAATTACATGTGGTCTGTGGGGAAAGGGCAGTGAGAGAGTAGGGGGGAGGGGAAAGTGAAAGAGGACTACTGTTGGGAGTTGCTGCGAGTAGGATAGTTAAGATGGATGCTGGTCATCAAGGGGAGCATCGATTTGGCGGGGGGGGGGGAATTTGCTAGTGCCCCTCCTTGCGGGGAATGAGAAGCACAGCTTGTGAATTCGCTAATCCCTCGATTCATCATAGATCCTTCATTAATGGCAGAGGCAGAGGCAACATGTCCGGTCGACCGATGTGTTTAACAAGATAGATTTATTTTTTATTTTTTGCGAAAATCGTTGAGGGTAAACTGCACCTTGTTGAACGCTTGTATTCTGTTTGGTAGTGGTTCGAGCTGTTGGGGGGCGGAGCCGTGCAGAGATCGAGTAGTGAGGTGGTAGGCTCTGTATTCCGATGTGATTGCCAGATGTTATGTGTGGGACCGATTGGGTGTACCAAGTGCAGGGAAAGTCTGGGGAAAGGGAGGAGAGCCCCCCGGATGTAGCCTGCAGTGTCTCAATGCGGGGAAAAGTCAGGAGGAGTGGAGGTCCGGGATGATCGTTGGACCTCTGGACGGTCTAGCCTCTTCATGAGGCAGCACAACTACCGTTGCTGTGGGCGGGTCGAGGGCACACCCTTACCTTGTTAGGTTCGGTCGACAGCATGGGGATCCAAGTGAGCAGGTCCTTCCATAAGGCGGTGCAGCAGCTCATATGGACAAGGCTCATCAAGAAACCTCTAGAGCCAAGTGAATTGCATCGGGCGAGTCTTGGGTCCACTCTCCTCTGTCCTGGGGTGCGACGTCGACTCGGGACCACAGGGGAGGGACCGGGTCGTGGGCGGCTCCCACTGTGCTGGATCGTCCCCGTGAGGGCGTCCGCCTCGGCGAGAAAGAGGTAGATCCAGGTCGCGGGGTTCCCGCAGACCGGTGAGCCTCTGATTGGAGGCGGGCCCGCAAGGACAGTCGATCCGATGATCTATCCACGGCGCCCAACAGGAAGCGGGGGGAACACCTCCGACGCGAGGTGGTTACCAGTGGGTCAGCGGGAGTCGTCATGTCGAGGTGGAGCAGGGCCCCGCTAGACCTTGGGTCCGAATGTCGCCAGTCGAGGAGGGCGTCTCCGGTGTCCAATCTATGGTCCGGGGCTCACCGATGTGGCAGGAGGCGATCGTCGTGGTAGTCCAGAGCAGGAGATCAGAGTCTGTATCCTCCGCCGTGTGGGTCCTGATGCTTGGGTCGTGATGCTCCAGAACCCAGGTACGGAGATATTCCTTAGGTTGAATTGACTGATATCTTTGTTCGTTGGGCTCAATGGGCTCGGTTTACCCAGGATTTACGCAGATGGTGATCCCTTACCCACGGAGCACTACTCGACCTAATTATTATACTCTTGACCCTTAAACTGGTTTCAAATTGTGTGATCCTGGGCAAGTATTTTAATTCACTGAGACGCCATTTTCTTCTTTATCACATATGAGGGCACCTTCAAATACGTGAGTTCAGTGAGTCTGCTGTACAGAAAACTCTTGTTTTCGATTTAATAGACTAAACCTTTTCTTCATATATAATACAAATCTAGCCACATATAGGATACACATGACCGCTGACTTGTACAGGGGCAGGAATCTTTCTGAACTCATGTTTAAAAACTGTTGCTTTTAATAAATACATAACTAAAGCATAAAGTAGCAACACACTGTCATTTGCAATCAGCAGATTTTACATTGAAAGGCCCACAGAATTTCACACCGACATGTTGTTTTAAAACTATTTAGACAATGTCTGGAAATCGAGTTTCTGCAACTATTTATCATTTGCACATCACCAAGTAAAGTGTTGTGATTTGTTTTGCTCCTATGTAAATTTTGTTTGCATCACACTTCTGAATTTACAAAAAAAGTTCTTTCATAATTCTGGATATATTTTGAAAATAATTCTACTATTCATTTACAAGCTGTCCTATTAGAAAAAACCCTGACATTTTACAGCTTTTTTGTTTCACAATTATCAGATAACTCACTTGAAAGAAAGCATTAACTATAATAAGAGAAAGAAAAGTAAAACACATTTTCCATGAACAGATAAGCAACAATTAGTAAAAAGATAAACTGACATTCAACCTCTGTCCTTGAACAGACGGCAAATGTGTCAAGACAAAAAGGATTTAAAGGCTTCTTTATTGCTCATTCACTTTCTGAATGAACAAAACACCTGTTCCTTTCAGTTTAAATTAACCCATGAGTAAATCCTAAAAATAGCTTGACCTGCTAAAATCTTACTCAACATTGCAAGTGGGCCAGTGGATTTTTCGAGGCCTGGTTTGGTATCCCATGACCCTAAACTTTGAGATACTGTAGGTGAGCACCCCATCCTGTAAGGGATGCATCCAATGTCAGAACGATTTGTGGAACAGGGTCAATGGACAGCTGCCCTTTTTGACAAGATTTTTGTGTTGCAACACTGCAGAGAGCGATGAGTGCGTCTATCAACACTACATCTTCTAACTAACCCTGTGACTGAGATCACTGGAGTGCTAGACATTCCTGCAGCAGACAAATGTGTAATCACCTGTGTGTTGAGAATAGCCCCTAGATATGGTTGAATGTAGGATTCTTGTACATTGATGGTGAATCCTAGTTGATGGAGCTGGTCTATGGTGACCCAAGTGTGTTGGTGGCAAAGAGGAGGGGTATTGGCTTTGATAAACCTGTCATCGAGGTACAGGAAGACATGTTTTGATTGTGTAGTTGTGCTGCTACCACTGCTAAGCATTTGGTGAACACCCGGGGTGCAGTAGTTACCCTGAATGGCAGAACTTTGAACTGATAAAATTTGCCAGCTATGATAAACCCAAGGTATTTATGGTCTGCTGGATGGATTGAGATGTTAAAGTAGGCGTCCTTTTTTTAAGTCTAGTGCTGACATAATGTCACCTTGCTGGAGAAGTGGAATCAGGTCTTGGAGGGGGACCATATGGAAATGCTCTAACAGGGTGAAATGATTTAAGGGTCTTAGATCTAAGATGGACAGTAAAGAACCGTCCTTTTTGGGGATGAGAAAGTACAGGGAGTATACCCCGGATGTTGAAGAGGGACGGGTTCTATAGGTCCTTTGAGCAAGAGAGCTTGAACTTTCAGTTTGAGCAGTCCTTGATGTCTCAGAGAGAGTTTGTGAGGGCGAGGTGGAATGTTTGGAGCTCCAGACAATAACCATGTTGGATAATGTTCAACGACCAACTGATCCGATGTTATGGATCACCAAGTGGGAAGAAACTGTTGTAATCGACCCCCAACAGGTGTTAAATGATTGAGGGAAAGTGAAGGAAGTCACAGTTTTGTGGTGGATGCGGCACCACGTGTGGAAGTATCTCTGCCACGGCCTTTGGGGTTATTACCCCTATAGAATCCCCTTGTAACAGCCTTATGAAGGGGAGTTGTGACTCTGCGGGCAATACAACGAAGAGGCATCGGAAGATGCTGCTTTTGAGCCTGCCCTATATGAGGAGCGGTGAAAGGAGCCACATGGAGTGGGTGTTTGGAATGCACCAATGGACTTGGCAACCTCGTGTCCTTTATCTTCTCCCAATTCTTGGTAAACTTGTGGACCAAACAGGTGTTCCTTGTCAAAGGGGACATTTAAAAGTGTTTGCTGGACTTCTGGCTCGAAGCCTAATATACGCAGCCAAGCATGTCTGCGTAATAACACACTGGTATAAATAGCCCTGGCAGCTGTATCAGCGGAGTCCAGGGCACATCTAATAGAGTTGTTGGAAATGAGTTTGCCATTTGCTATGAGTTCATGCCCTTTTTTCATATGTTCTTCTGGGAGGCACTGGAGGAGTTCCTCCATTTCATCCCAGTGGGCACAATCATACCTGGCTAATAGGACTTGTGTATTTGCACTTCACCAGTGATTGGCTGAATGCTCCGCTCCTCGTTTTCCTGCAGCATCAATTAGCTTAGACTCTTAATTAGGAGGTGGAGCTTGTAAATTGTAAAATTGATACTTGTATAGCGCACTACTCACCCGCAAGGGTCTCAAGGCGCTTGTACGAATACCGCTGTGGAACCCATCCTGGCTTTCCCTGTGAGGCGTCCACTCCTGGGCACCCCCAAGGTGGAGGCCAGGCATCCTTAGCGTTGTGGGGGCCGTTGTGGAGATTAAGCAAGCTATTGCCCAGAGTTGCGGAGTGGGACTCCATGATTGGAATGGCACAGAGGCAAGAATTATCAGGTCCGTGGAATTTTTTGAGCCCAAGACCCGCCGAGGCGGGGAATTGAACCCTGGTCCCGGGCTAGACCTCTGCATCAGGGTCTACCGCTCTAATCATTGAGCCACACTTCTCCTTCAGCTGTGGTTTGTGAATTAGCACTCTTGCGGGCATTGGACACAACTAACGGAATCAGGTGGAAGTTGCCCTCTGATGTATATAGAGTCTGAGGGTACAACATTTTATTTTTTGGTCAACCCTGGGAGTAATAATGCGCGTTCGCACAGGGTCTTTAAAGATGTCATCAGTGTGACTCATCATGCCTTTTAACATAGGGAGGTATTGGGTTGTCCTATGTGTACTGGATAGGGTTTCAAAGAGGAAATCCTCCTCTATAGTCTCTTTATGGAGCAGGATCTCCTCTGCAGCCCTGCTGATAAGCTCCTGATATGAGGTGGTGTGATCAGGAGGTGATGGTTTGGCAGGGTACAGGTCATGATCTGTGCCCCCCTGGGGATCAATGTCAATTTTGCCAGGGATCTGGAGGCTGTGGTGCTTATAAAGAATCATTTGCTCCCCATGCCCACCGGTGAAGGAATGTGGGAACCTCTGCGGAGTGATATCTTGGGGATCAACCTGAGAATGAGGTAGAGGTTGGAGTTGGAGGAATGAAGGGTGGAGGTGGCGGAGAGGCAGTCGGGGAGGGTGCAAGGGGCTGGTAGCTTTATCGGTCTTCCTCCTTTAAACCGGTACTGGCAAATCTATTGCTTCTGCAAAGGAAAGTTGGCTCTTTGATGGAGGGAGCACTGACACCACATTTGGATAAGATGTGTCATTAAAAAAAACAACAAAAAAAAACCTGGTTATGAAACACACAGCTACGTCAAAATTCTAGAGGACTGTCACATTGCTTCTTCTTTATCTTTTCATGGCAGAAATTGATATTTAATCATATTTCCCCTATGTGTGTCTATTTTGTAAACATAAAAACATTTTGGGAGGCAGGCCGGTGTACAAATGATGTTTGACAAGTGTTCAAATCAAACAGGTGTTCAAAAAAGAACATAAAAAATGTGAGGTAGGTCGAGGAAGTGCCTCACATAAGCAACACCATGGGAGCAGTTTGTAGGTACTCACCAGTTAGCTCAATGTGTCATCATTGGCACTTCCAAGACTAAAACGGAAAAACAACCCCCAAAGATATATATGAGTGAGAAGAAAGCAATGTGTCAAAAATGTGATATTTGTCCAATTCCCAATAATCAATCCCCAAAGACCCCCGTAGAAGGAGGACCAATATGGTACTCCCAAAAAGTTAAAATAGAGTTATGTAAATACACAACTCATACTTTTAATTTGTCATTTCGGTACTCATTTAAAACAAAGGTATCATGTTTAGACCATTTTAACCTGAACGGCTTAGATGCGGCCAGTTTGAGGCTTATATGTATCTGTTTCTGGCGTGCATAGAGCCGTTCCTTCATTTTATGGAGGATTGGTTCCACCAGAGTACCACGGTTGGATTTCGATGCTGATCCTGCAATTTTCTGTGCCAAGATGGTTTTTATTTTCGTAGTCTAAGTGATCGGAGCTGAAGATGATAGGGTCGGCTCAGTGTGGAAGCCAATGGTTTTGGCTGTGCTTTTGGTGCCGAGGGCGGGCATCCGGAGCAGATATTTGATGTCGACCATTGCCTGCCGGCAGTGGTGGCCCGGAAGCCTTATGTTCGGTTGGAACCAAATGTTTTTTCGGTGGCAGAACGGGGACATCTGTTCTCATGGTACACTGACTTGGTGGGGAGTCCTGCATCTGGAGGTCGATCTCTAAGTTGGAACCGGAGTCTCTGACAGAAAAGGCCTCGTGGAGTTCCTCCTGCTTGACATCCTGGTGTCCGAAATGTCGGGTGTATTGTCGACCTCTCTCTGCTGCATCTCCCTGTGACGTGCCCTTCCGTCCAGTAAGGTTTTCATCGAGCGAAACGATCGGCAGGCCTCGAAATCTTCTTCCCTGTGATCGGGAGAAAAGCACATTTTGCAGACCTGGTGAAGGTTGGTCTGCGGGTACTTAGTGTTGCACCTCAGGCAGAAACAGAATGGCGTCCGCTCCTTCAGCAGGGCATGTTAAGGCAAAGCCGAAGAGATAGAAAGCTGGTCCCAGAAGTGCGAGCTCCGAAGGCTGCGTTGATACGATGTGCGATAGCTTTCTTGATTTCGAAACGCATTTGATAACATAACAATACTGACGGGGGCAAGGGTGAATTGGGAACCGAAAGGAGTCCGAAATGGTCTTGAACAGGAGCACAGTAATACACGTCCGAACCCTATGAAAAGAAAACAATCTAACAATGGAGTTAATGCCTATGCACATTATCACCAAGAGGAGGAGTTACTTTACCTCGGAAATCAAAAGCCTTCTTTGAAGAAAAACAACTTGCACACATCCAGAACAACACTAGATGGCAGGAGTATGCAAAGCACTTGTATCTATAGCTACACATGCCTCGAAATTAAACTTCCCAAAAAAACTGGAAACCACCATATAAAACTACTTCATATTGAATCATTTCTTACACTGGGGCCAACAGGAAACTATCTACATCGACAAACACTTTATGTAGTCTCACCTTCACAACGTGATTACGTTTTGGGACAAGATGAAACTGCGCATACTAATTTTGCAGTTTCCATGTTGGCAATAGTTACCGTATTGAAGTTTACACGGATTGAATTGGATTAGGAAAGGGCATTCGATCAGACAGAGCAGCCATTCCTGTTTGAGACACTGAAAATATTTGATTTACCTACGACCTTTGTGACCTGGATTAAACCACAATATAAACAAACACATGAATGCGTAATGATGAATGAATATTTTTTCATGTTTCTTCCTGATCACTCATGGAACCTCACAGGGTTGCTCAATATCCTTGGTATTATTCTGTTTTTAGAAAGATTTCTGGTAGCATAACAAGAACACACTTGGATTATCACCTGAGTTGTGTGAATATGACTCAAATGTTCTTGACCAATGAGGATTAAATGCATGAAACTCAAACTGAGGAGATTATGGTGGCAAAGAACAGCCGGCATGAGAATTTGGTGCAGATTTAAATACTATCCACAGGTTCAGCCATCCCATAAAAAAATATTAAAGTTGAGCTACATTGGACTTAAATTAAGTAAAACACATAAGGGTATTTTTAAGATAAATCATGATAAAAGCATGTTTGAAGAATTTAAGACTTATGAGAAAATGGAAACACTTCCCACTCAATAGAGTAAGATGACTAAATTAAGCAATAACGACCACATTTCCAGAGCTATTGCACCTTTTTAGGGCCCCTCCAGTTACGGTTCTGAAATCCTATTTCCATGGATTAAATTCTAAAAGTTATTGTGTGCGATCATGAGAGACCAGGACAGGCACTGAGATTTTTACAGCTTCCCCATAAGAAGGGTGGGTGACCACTTTCTAGGTTTGATTTTCTTTTTTACTAGGTGAGGAAGGGTAATATGATGAGGCATTTTACCAATCCAACAGTATACAATCACATATCTAGATATGTACATCCCAAGTGCTTTGCTCCAATCCGTTTTTCTTGGCCGAAATGTAAATTTAAACACATATTTAGGTGCTGAAGCACATGAAAGGAATATGGAATAACATAATACTTGACGGTACCTACCTGGAACAAATCATTCCTTCCATCTTTTTAGGCAATGAAGTATGGGCTAATTCTGGTTCATAATTTGTTAAGCAATTTATGGGCATGGATTGAGAATTTTTCATTATCTTCATACAGACTTTTCAATGCCCAAGTAATAATCTTTCAGATATGTTCAGTTGTGGGAACTATTTGACCCGTGCAAAACAAACTGTATGGAAAAGCTTTCCAGAACATTTATACAGCTTTACAGGGAGGTATCTAGTTGTTAGAATCGGGTATTTCTATAAATACTTTCTAGAAAACAGTCCAAAAGACATACCCATATGGGTTGCTAAATTGTCAAAATGGCTGAGTTTGTTAATTACAGATTCATTAGTTAAGGTTTCTATAAAGTTGATGCTTAGGTTCTCATTCATTTTTAAGTATCAGCTGCAACATTAAGGACACAAGTCGATTTTTATTTTACGCCCTTATGAGCTGCCAAATGACAGAAGAAAAATTGGGCCAAAGATGGGAGCCAAAAAGAGAGGTGGAAATGCAGATCAGAATCAAATGTGGGAATTATGTTCAAAATTTTAAATTAGCTAGGGGGACCTTGGGGACATTAATTTAATCAACCACTTATTAAGCTGGGGATTGCTGAACAGTGTCAACATGAAGAAATATTTCTAGCCCTCACAATAGGTATAATAATTATTGCAACATATTATAAACATGCTAACCCCACTCAGACATTCACAACTGGAGAACCGAAATGTTGGAGGTATCCTTCTTTGAGAAAACAAGTACGGCAATCTATCATCCTATAAAAGGTAACACAGAACCTGAGCTAAATCTGATCTGTGTAAATTGACTAATTAAGATCACTGGTCCATTAGAGAGGAATGTTGAGCCTGGCTTAGGTGTACTGTGGTAATATATTTTGATGCAGAATACAAGCACACTGGATGGTTATTGATGCATTTCCAAATAACCTACTTTTACACTACGGATTCACTTTTTATGTGTTTTGCCTACCTCCTGCTATCCATGTACTGTGATGTATTTGCAATTTATGTTGTATTAGGTGTACTGCTGAGCCATACAATCATTAAAAAAAGATAGAGAAGAAACAATTGAAAAATGAATACCAGCAGCCAGCAGACACTGCTCCTCTAGATATGTCACCCCTCAGATTTACAGGTTATTAATGCTTAGCAGACAACGTACAAAAATCGCAACTTCCATGAAATCCAGTAGTGCACAGGAGAAGAGCAGTCGTATGTAACATGGTTCGTCAATCCCAAGCTCCTTCTACTTCCATAGCATCTCCCAACACAGAACTCTGTATCTTACATCTCTGTGCAACTGTCACACACTCTTTACTATGTATACAATGAATACATAACTCGAGCATGTATCCATACCTGTGGCTGTTACTTGTAAATCTCACATAACCTTTGTCAGCTTTATGGCGACTCCAAATGCTGTCCTCTTTAATAAAAGATGGTAAATCATGCTACAGGGTGTTTTCAGCTGGCTCAGAAATTCACTACTTGATTAAAAATAATGTGTTTTAAGTAATATCACAGTAAAGTTATAGAGCTTGGAGAGACGAACTTCTAGTACATGTACTCTAGTGAAACACTTGTCGTCAGAAGCGCATAGAAACAATATCCTGAATACAATTGATGTAAAAGTAAATTAGCAGTACAGGCCGGGCACAATTCCACCTATGGCAGACTTGTAGTGCAGTGACGGAGTCGCTCAAATCCACTCCAGCTGCCTTTACGCCTTTCAAAATCGGGAAAATGTGGTCACATATCTAACAGACCCACCAAACTGACTTCCATTAAGATCTTCTGCCTTGCTGGTAATCTTGAGAACTCTTCTACTCCATCTCACCTGGGTACCACTCAAACGTAAGCCTCACACAATACTTTCTCTGGAGCAGCCTTCACTGTGTGGAATATGCAGCCTCCTGGTGTGAGGATCACCACTGTTTTTACTTCCTTTCTGTAACATTTCTAAGACCAATTCCTGCCTTAATTTTTTGGACTGTAAGTGTGCTCTCTGGTGGGATTTCTGATGTATTGTACTTATTTTAAGCATATTATGGTCTCACCCTATCTATACGAATTCAGCGTTGATATCGCAGGACAGACACACAGAAGACTTCCAACCCCAGAGCACAGATGCAACTTAGCAGGAGTGATACTGATCACAAGCAATGTAAAGGAATGTCGGCAACAGTCACGATGGGATGCACTGCAGGCAATTTTTGTTTTAGAAAGTGATAGGTTTTTGACCGTATTTTAGGTGTATGCTTCAGACAGTGGATTACCTGCTCTTTTTCTCTAGGACATAGTTTAGCTTTCTTATTTGTTTCGAAAGAAGGTTGTAGTGACACCAAAGAAAAAGTAGGTTTAGTTGTGATGTTCACAGGCAGGGGTTTCAGTGGAACACTTTTATTGTTATTATGGCAGCCCAATTACAAAAGAAAGACAATTCACATTCAAACTAGTTAACCACAAATTCAAGTTTAACATTAGTTAAGATGTAGTTGATTCATTAGCAGGTTAAGAATGTCCTCACATCCATAGGAAAGAAGGTTTAAGAAACGAAAAGCCCCAAATGTAGGGATGGTTTAATAAATGTTTCAAACTTCATGATAAGTCTTAGTAAACCCTTTGTATGAGAACATGGGAATGGGTGAAAAGAGAATCTATTCTCAAGAAGAATCAAAAGCCGATTGGACGAGAAGAGAAGAAGCTGCTACCCAACTGCAACATTTCTTTCCACGGTTTACATTAGTGTGTCTTCAAAGACTAGTTAAACGCTTCTTTCCAGATGCCCCATTTCTTAGCACTGAAGATGAATGCCAACGGCTTAATGCTGAAGGCTGAACGCTGATTGGATGCCCTTTCCCTCCCCGATTTACTAAATGCAGTTGCTGTTGCTACTGCATGATTATTTTGCTTAATTTCTCAGCCTTAGTGAGTTGGTGAAAATCATTTTTTTGGGAAGTTTAGTCATTATTTGCTAACTGAATTTGGGATTTATGTTCTACCTTACTTTTGCCTCTCGAAAATTGACTCTCTATGAGTTCCTGCTAACACCATTTTCGTCCCATTCTCTAGAATAGGGAATTCATTCCTTTATGGAACACGCTTGATGCTATATTTGTTACAATTGCTCTAACCATTTCTTTTATGATCAATTATGTAATCTGACTGATATTTAAAGTAGCTGAATAAAGAATAAAAATAAAATAAAACGTACTAAACCCTTTTAAATAAAAGTAAAGCTCCAAACTCTCGTTATTGACTCAAAAATAAATAGTAATGCAATTTTAATTTATGCAGCTCCTTATCTTCTCATAAAGGACCGCAAAGATCTGTTGCTGAGAAGTAAAGAGAAACAACGCGAGCGGGAATCAACCCCGTGGGGTGAGATAGAAATGATAAACCATCTTATTTAAAGTGATTTCCGAGCCAGCATTGGTAAGGCAATGTCCAAAGTGACGAAGTTCGCGATTGAAAACACGGGTTTAACTGATGCATGGATTTTCCTGGTCATGCACAAGTATTGATTCCATATTTTCATGAGTAGACCACGGATAACAAATCTGCAAAATGCAAGCAATTTGGAAATATTTTTCTCCGATCATGCCCACTTGCCGTTACAGTAGCTTTAGGGGCATTAAGCAAGACCAGGAGGAATGTGTCTGCATAATAACTAGGTAAGGAGTCCGGTAAGTAAAGCTGAAAGGATGCACAAGATTGCAGATATTTTTTATCATTATAAAAATTAAGACAATTTTCCTACAACCATGTAGGATGCTTTTTTTTTTTTTTTAACAATTTTTATTAAACATTTTGCAAAGTGTGGCATTAGTATTCTCTTCGCATGACATGAGGACACAATTCCCTCTGTATACACATATCTCGTAGAACATACCCCACAGTTTGTAGGATGCTTTTTGTCCAAGGCGAAAGGGATATTGATAGCAATAGAGAGAAGAGGAAAGAGGGAAAGGAAACTGACTAAGGCACAACTGACTGCAGAGTTATGATGCACTAACGAACAAGATAGTACACTTACAACAAACAGCAACTATATGGAACAGCTACATTTTCCACAAATCAAGAAGGCGGAATGTGTGCACCTCGAAGTGCAGCAGACCTACTTTGACAAAAACAACGCAACCAATAAAATATTCCTTTGTGACTGTGGTTGCAGCACAACAAAGCATTCATAACCTAGCTTCAGAACAAAGACCAGTGTGTAGCCCTTGCAACCCACTGTGTTCCTTCTACTTAAAGGCGCATTATCGGGGGTCAAAATGCGAAACAGTCAAATATTTACAATGCCCCATATGTCTGAGGCTGAACACAATTTAAATCATTGAAATTCAGAGAGAATTAAAAGCCAGAAGTTCTAATAGGTTTATGGTCCAGTTTTACAAAAAATTCTTCATGAGCTTGGGTAATCCACTGATAGTTTTTTCTTCATCTTTTAGCAGTGTTGAGGAGACAGACCTACCTCATGTGAAGCAGAGATCTCACTAATATTGAAGCCAAAGACCTGGTTTTTTGAAACATCTTATCGACCAATAGCCCTAATTAACACCAACATTAGTATTAAAGCCATTATGATTTGGCTGGACAGGGTCATGACATATCTTACATGTATATTAAAAAATAATGAGAGACTCTGGATATAAAATTGCTATAATTTGGGCCAAACAAGCACAAGATTTGCACAGTGACAGATACCATTTCCCTTAAACGAACAGAACCTAAGCTCTTTATCCCACCCATCTTGAAGACCCTGGAGGACTTTCCGTTTAATAAAGACAAATCTGAGGGCCTAAACATCTCACTGCCTTAGAAAATTGACCCCTATGACCAACTACAGTTCTTTATGGATATATGGGGATCTTTTCTTTCTAAATGACACATACAGCTGATGCTTAAGCTTTAACCACTTGTTCTATCCTGGCATATTAGGATGAGGGACTTAGGGAGAACCCCGTTAGTCGTTTTCCCCTCTATGTACATTTAGGTCATATGCCTTTATATGTAGGTTGTTACCCAGAGACATCTGATAATATATATGCATGTCCTTGATAGCTTTGGTTTGAATAATCCTTTCTTAGTGCACTATTTAATTGTACTGAATACTTCTGTGTGTTGTTGACTGATAACATTGGCTGTATATTGTGATACAAAATTGTGAAAACCCAATAGAGAGGTAAAAGAAAGAATGTTTGGATAAAACACAGTGAAAACCCAATACAGAGATAAAAACATGAAAGACTTTTTAAGCCACTATCCCCAACTAATGAGCTACAAAATTTATAACAGAAATGGACGTACACCTAACTGGGTCTTAGAAAGTTGGCAAATTAGATGCCTCTAAGGTGAAAATAAAGACTGACCTCACACGATGGAAGGCATACTTTATCTTCTGGGCAGAGAGAACTAATGAAGTCAAGAAGGATATATTGGTACAGGGAGTGACTGTTTCAGTCTATGTATCAATTCTCAAGTTCAAACTACATAAGATGGTCTGAAATAAGAGCAAGAGTGTAGTAAAAATCCTTAGGGGCCCTCAGGCAGAAAGCAGACATCCGATCTGAAGACAATAACAGAGTGGTCAACTAAGAGACAGAAAAAAATAGCTAGAAATGGATCAGGCCATAGAGGGGAGGATGTTGTTAGCTCTAGCATGTTGCCTGCAGGAGCACCACCCCAGAAACCTATAGATTTCCTACTCTATAAACCAGTGATAGAAATATGGAATTATACAGCAATTAAAAGCAAACTAATTAATAACCAATCACCTAAAGTGCCTGGAATTTCCTGCCTCCCTACAACAGGCTAGTGTTAAGTTCTTTATAAGCATGCTGGGCCAGTGCCTTTGAGGTGCAAGTGTGGTAGGGGACATCTCCCCCTCGCCACCACCTCCCCAAATCAAATCACGATGGACCATCCTGCCAACACCCAGGTCCTTTATTATGATACTGTCTGGGAGGAATATACAAAGACTAATTGCTAACTACACCTAGTCTTGTGACACAGGTAACAGGCACCAAATAGATAGGACAAAAAAATGACAACTTTCTAAAAATGGCACTTTCAGAATTGTGACTTAAAATCCAACTTTACCAAAGAGGGTTTTAAATTACAATTCCACAGACACCAAACATGATACTCCTACCTGCTCCCAAAGAAAACTTATAACTCATTATTTGTAATAATGTAACCCAATGTTATCCTACGGGAGAAGTAGGCCTTGAAATAATGAAAAACATATTTAAGAGTGTTTCACTACCAGTATATGTAAAACTTAAAAGGCCATGTCCAACACTGCACTCTGCCCTATGGGCTGTTTAGTACCTACTCTAGGGGTGACGTACATGTATTAAAAAGGAAGGTTTAGGCCTGGCAAAAAGGTTTATTTTGTCAGGTCAAAATGGTAGGTTGAAACTGCACACACAGGCAGCTATAGCAGCCCTGAGAACATGTTTCAAAGTGTTACTCCAGCGGGTGGCACAATAATTGCTGTAGGCCCACTAGTAGACTTTATTTTATAGGTCCTGGGCACCTGTAGTATCACTTTACTAAAGACTTACAAGTAAATGTAATAGGCCAATTGGGTGTAAGCCAATTTTACCTTCTTTAGAGGAGAGAGCACAAGCACCTTAGCTCGGGTTAACAGCAGTAAAGTGTGCAAGCGCTAAATCCCCCCAAAACTGGTTCAGAAAACAGGAGGAGTGAAGGCAAAAAGTTTGGGGGCTGAGAGGGCACTTCCAAGAGAGGACCCATAGTCAGCAATTCAAAAAATATTCTCAAATATGTGGTGCAAAGAGAGTTTGCGTACAAACTCCGGTTCAAGTAGTACACACACAAAACATTTATCCCACCACATCAAACCAGTCCCGTTGCTGTGGTTTATATCGTCCTATCTGGAGGGAGTGCAAAAAGAAAAAAAGGTTTTGGAAGGAGGGTCATAAAAGTAGTGGTGGGTACTGTAGATCACAAGATCCTGCTGGGATGTATGTCTTGTGGCTGTAGGATATGGGAGCTGGAGGCATGTCCAGGAAAGGCAGGATATAGATATGTTACATGCTAACAGGAGCCAAGAGACTCACCGCTAATCATTTGGAACACAGAGAAGCTCCCATTATAATTCAACAATTGATACAGAAACTGCGAAAGTACTAGCTATAGGGAAGGTCTCTTACGATCCTACTATCACGGCGAAACAATTCAGTATAATATGAAATCAGACTTTCTTTCCACTTCCAGAATAGAACACTTAAGACAGTACCCATCGTCACGTTTGTTTGAATGACAATGGGGTATGACAAATTGCAGCATTTATTTACAAGATAGGGGTATGTCTGAGATGCACCTACTTTGTATTGATATTCTATTTTCAAAGAACATTCATAAAATGCGATTTAGGGTAACCTAAATTCATGTAAGACTTCTAACTACAGAAAAAAAATCGTAAAATCAAGTTGGACATGCAATTGTACTTTGGGATGCAGTTCAGCCTTTCACTTATTTACTCACCATATTTGTCTCTCAAGCCAACAGTACATCGAAAGACTCCACCAAAGGCAACATCTTCCCCAAATATTACTATTAAAAAAAAGAAAATGATGTTACGCATTAATTAGTTAAACAAATACAAATAACTACAACATTTAAAGTAACTAAAAATGGTTCTGCATTTACAATAAACAATAAAGTATGTGTAAAATGCAAATTATTATGGTAAGATATGGGTTACCATATAAACGCATGTGATATGCTGTCTACGTAGCAGAAGCGACCAGGCTATTAATCTAGAACAACAAAGCCATAATTAAAAAGCCTTTACAAAATTACATATGCCACTTGATGAACCATGGAAAATAAAAGCTCCTTGATGAAATATAGGGATATAATGTAAAGAAGTCTTTCTGTTATTAAACTTCTTATTTATTTTTCCAACAGTTTCAACAATCAACTTACATATGACAGTTATCCAGCAATGTTCTACCAGACATCTCCTGTTACAAAGCATGACATATTTGGAAATAACAATAAGTAAAAAATTGAATGTGCACTCCCCTTTCCAGCAGTGTGCTTCTGAGTCTTTACGCATTCCCAGTCTGCTTCGGAGGAGCTCGATGTCTTCCCATCTCACTAATCTCCCTACTCATCCCATATTATTCTCTTTCTTGCTTCCTCCACCGAGATTCTTGCCATTTAGTCCACACCGTGTCAAATGTTCAGGGGCAGCCTCTTGCGTGAGAACTGTGGCATCTTCCTGCATGCACCAGTCCATGTTAATAATCATACTTTCCAGGCTTGCTTGACATATTAAATCTCGTTTGCCCACCACCAGAGCTGTGGTGCAAAACAGCAAATCGCATTTGGGTATGGCCACATCCCCCTAGATGACTACCATGACCATGGGTGTCTTGAAGGTGATCTTTTCCTCTACAATTGCATATATGTGCTGTTCAATCCATGACCAGAAAGTCTGCAGGCGCAGACAGTTTCCTTAAGTATGTCCTAATGGCCTTTTCCTCGAACTCCACTCAGACACCTATTGTAAGAATCCCTTTCAGAGGGCCATGGGGGAAGCAAGGGTTACAGGGCCCAGCCGCAGGGGTTACGGCCTTTTATTACTGATGTCTCCTGGGCCCCTACTTATTATGTATTCTGAGCAACTAGCCAAGTACCCCTTCAGCACTTGACTCTCAGTAGTAATGTAATTGAGCAATCCAAGGCTCCTGGTGAGGAGAATTGTGGGAGGGAGGCGGTGGGGGAGGGTGATTGTGTTGACATAGCAGAGTAAACACAGGTTCCCAACTCAAAATGCGCACAGCAGCAACACATCATTGTACAGCCAAATACTTACTTTTATGAAAAGAGAGAAGTATTTTACTTCTACCACTAACAACACAAAGGAAACCTAAAACATTCAGAAACTACCTACTCCCTCTGAGGTCAGAGCTCTAGTGCTCCGTTAGGCAATTCCCCAGGTCCCACTTCCTTCTCACTTCTATAGGTAGTAGTTATTCCTCATTCACTATGGGTACCATCGAGGGTAAGTCCCACTAGTAGTTCAAGCCTCAATAGACCACTATGACATTATTTTAAAGTCGGTGTTCCAGGGCTTCATGGCTAACTAGCAGCAAGTTTCCCCCAGGGCTGATTAGCCTGAAATCAGTCTTACCTGCATCTCGCAGGTTCAGAGCGACTGAAGTTCTTGAGCATGCCCCATATGCATGCGGCAGCAGCTGATTCAGGTGAGTTTGCTCCACTCGGCCCAAGAGGGTTGCACTCCGCAGTGGTAGAGCTCTCACACATGTTCACGCCTCATGACTTCTCCTTGTAGGGTTGCACACAGCTCAATTCACAGTGGCCCTCCTCTGGCGTACGAAGGTCTCAAACTACCGCCTGCACACAGGCAATGACCTGATCGATGCAGGAGCAGTCTCCTCACAACTTGCAACGGAAGTCCGCTCGAAAGGGCTCCTCACTCCCTCCCATGACCTCCTCTTCCTCACAGAGATAACTGGTCTTGGCAAGCAGGCAGGCACTCGTGCTCCTGGCACTTCAGGGCAGGTAGTCTTGGATTCCCTGAGTGATGTCCCCCTCACCCATCAGGGAGACTTGCAAGCCTTGGCCCCCAGTCCTTGTCACTGGCAGACGTCTTGCAGAGCATCCCCTCCTCAAACCGCCCACCCGGCTGCTTGGCAGATGAGAATTTGTGTGGTCTCAAGCTCCTCTTCCAGACACCAAAAGTAATTTAAAGTCGGAGTCTCTGTAGAGTTGTATTGGGGGCCTGCTTCTTCTGAACAGCCCATTCCTCTGCCCTCTTTTCCTCTTGAAAGCAGTCTGTCAGAGCAGGAGAGACTCCAAAGCTGATAGCCCAGCAACAAATCCCTAGGAGCGAAAAGAGTTTACACTTCCATGTCAGCCACAGTGATGTGTATGAAAAGGTTAGCCCAGGGCCCAAGCTGTACTCTTATCAGCCCCATCTCCTTCCTGACAGGTGCCCAAGACCACTCCTTGTGACCTCTCAATGAATCAAACAGAACCCTTTGAGGTGTATGTGGGAAGTCTGGCGCCCTCCTCTCCCGTGTGTTACATCTGGGTTATAGGCAGGAAGCAGTACTTTTTGGGGGGAGGGGTAAGGGGGGGACCTTTACCATGCAGGCCTGGATTTCCCAAAATGGGACCTAGAGTGTGTAACGTATTGTACGTTTCACAGGCACCCACACATCCAGGGCATGTATAAAGCATCCTTCCTGTACTGTAGCAGTCATAAGCACAGACACATCCAGCACATGCATTTAGCATTCATTCACTGCACAGTACTGCATTATTCCTGTAATGTACCCTTCCCAGGGGCACCTACACCCAGAGCTGATACACTACTCATGTGCAGGACTGCAACACACACCAAACCAATGTAGTCCAAGGGTGAGATAAGCACACAGCAGCTGAACTTTAAAAAAGAGTGAGCCTGTAGGCCTCACTCCCAGGGCTTAATCTGTATATGAAAGAGTGCTGCTTCCAAAAATTCCTGCACAGAAGCCTGCGGCTGGTCTAATAAACTGTTGGCCTCTTTAAACCACTACCAGGCACTCCCTAAGCCTTTCTCAGACTCTTGAAAGTAACTGCTTTTTCCTTTTGTGATGGTTTTTACATCTATTTTGTCCTCCGCCTTTTTGAATTGTTTTTTTCCCTCTTTTGCTCTTGGGGAAATATCAGATGCAGAAAAATAAGCGCTGGTCCCCAAAAACAAGTGCAGCGGTACCCCATCGGCTCAAATTAAATGCTGCTCACTCCAGGAATACAGGTTAAAAGGGATCTGTTCAGGTCTGCTGATCACAACACAGTATGTTGCCATCACCATGTTCGAGCTGCTTAACTCCAGGTGAAACAAGGGATCATTTGTAAAGTTATGTAAGGAAACAGTAAATCTAGATATGTCCCAAAAATGTTTACAGACGAAATTAAACTGGAGGCTAAAAGCCAAATAACTAATCATATAAATTGATCAAACGTCGAGAAACAGGCGTACACAATTAAATTCAAAAGAACTGTCTGTATGATTTGCAACTGGAACACGCCAGAGTTATAGGGTACAAAAGGCATACACAACTTTACATACATTAATCATGTATACATACAGTAAATCAAAGTCTCATTTAAACACCATAGTTTAATGCAGGTAAAGTCCACTCTCTTAGTATATGGAATCAGCCCTATGTATGCATCAGTTGATCCAGAGATCTTAGAATTAATATATGAGATTTGGAGCAGACATCGATGTTTTGGTCTCTTGTGTCACTAGTATGTGAGACTATCCTAAGGACCACATATGTTAAGGGAGTTTGATGGTGACCGTGATGCGTAGTAAGGACCGGTGAACCCCTTGCCATCAATTTACCTTACACTATATTGATACGTGAGCTTTCAAGGTTTTTTTGGGGTTGCCCATCCTGTTAGATTTAACATCAGGTGTAGGCAGCAGCCTTCCATCACTACGAGAGTAGCGCTTTGGGCTACCCTCCCAGCCCAACAAGACCACAAACTGTGTAGCGGTCTATGTCATTGCGCACATGCATGATCTGTGTTTGCCTATGACAAACAAATCAGCATTAAGGATCCAGACATCAGTACAGTTAGGGCACTCAGGGCTGGGGTGGAGTCCATTACTTAGCGGAGGACTTTTCTGTCCCAACATCCATCATCCTGTGTTTTCCCCAATTTATATACCCTGGTTCTTGTGTAGTAGGAGCAGAGTAGGATTTTTTATTGAACAAGACAAAACAAAGCTCTAATAGCCATCTACCTGAGATATCAGCACACCTCGGACCAATATGTATCTTAAATTATTCCCAGGTCTTGTTCCCATGTGGTATTTAGTGCTTCTAGTGGGTGTTGGCTATTCACAATAAGTATTTAATATATAATTATGAGATCATGGGTTTGTGGTAGTGATGTTGCCAGGATCCTGTATTCCAGTATTCCAACACTACACTCCAAGTAGGATACACATATATAACATTCATCCAATCATCAATTTTGGATTCAAAGGTGACAATTCACAATGCACTATTCAAACTCAATATATGCCCTTGAATCGTTAAAAAAATTGGCACAAATTATCACTTTTCATTTTCTTCACATAATGATCTCCTTACATTAATTAGTATTAATTCAACTAGGATGTAATTAAACATGCAACATTAATTGCACTCTTAGAAACTTCAACAACTGAAGGCCAATTTCTTAACTTGTTTGCATAGCTACGCTTCTCAACAGTACTGCTAAAAAAAATCAGCTATTCACCTTTATTCAAATATTAAAGAGCATTGAGAGGAAAGCCAAGAAGTCCTAAAGGAGGTAAAGTTCAACTGAAAGAGAGGAGAGGCACTTGTATTTGGGTGTACCAGGGCAGGACTGGCCGTAGCGGGCACCGGGCATTTCCCCGGTGGGCCGCTAGGGTGGGAGCTGGTTTGGGCCCCCTGGGGTCCGTTTTTGTTACTGGGGGCTAGCAATAGCGCACCCCAGAAACAAAATCGACCCAAAACGGCAGTAGCAAACATCTCGGCTGCACCCTCCTGCCCCCTCCTGGGAGCCGGCCGAACAGTTTGCAAGGTCCGGTTTCGGTTCCCAGTCCGGCCCTGGTGCTACTGTATAGTTCCATGTGTCAACATACATTTTGATAGAAATACTTGCATAAAGAGTTGCCTTCAGTATTTTTCTGACCTGGAGATGATTAGGGCTCTGCTCATACGTTGGGATTCAAAGCATTCTAGTATTTGGGGACTTGGACACTTACAGAGTTGCCTCCAGTATTCTTTAATACTTTTGATGGAGTTTTCGGTCATCATAAATGGGCAAAGAAGTCCATTACTTTTCTTAAGAAGGAACTGTTGGCTTTGATTAGTTGCTGAGTCTGTGCTTTAATTTAATCAGATCGGTCTGTGACATACAATACTGATCATCCTACTACAGAGAGATAGACTGATACAGTCAGAAGATTCATTTAGAACGTCAGAATAAAAATCATCCATGTTAATTTTGCCAGGGGTTTCCTTACCAGATCCCAGACAGCCACATATAAGCTTTTTATGGAGTCTGAAGTAAGGGTGGGCGTAGTTCGCGAAGTAGCACTTCGCGAAGCTACGCAAAGTGAAGTTCGCACTACGCGAGCTATGCGTAGCACTTCGCGAACTGCGTAGTAACATGTTCGCACTGTGCAAGATGTTGTTTTCAATGATTGCACAGTGCGGACAAGCAACCGGCACTGTGCAATCATTGAAAATGGCATCTTGCACAGTGCGAGCTGTAGTTTTCTGCTGCTCGAGTAGATTTTTACTCGAGCGGCAGCTTTCTCAACGCGAACTGGTAGTTTCTCATCGCGAGCGGTCGCGAGCATACGCGACCCCTCGCAATGAGAAACCTCGCGTTGGGAATCTCGCCGGGAGGTTTATTTTCCATGCTCGCGATCGCCAACTTGATGTTGCTGATCGCGAACAAGGAAAAAGTCTCGCCGGGATATCATTTTGCTTGCTCGCGGTCGCCAACTTGACGTTGAGGACCGCGAGCAAGCAAAAAATGACCGCAGCACTACGCAAAACTACGCTACGCGTGTTCGCACTGTGCTACGTGCAGTTCGCGTAGTGCGAAGTAGCGCGAACTTCGCAAACTACGCGAGCGTAGCGTAGTGCTTCGCCCAGGCCTAGTCTGAAGCAGTGACCATATGTTAAGGTAACTCATCTGCAGAATCAATTGAACAACATATTCAATCACACTCTCAGTACATTGTTTGAAGGACAAGAAACCTGGGGCCGTATTACAGAAGGTGCCCCAGGGGCGCAACGGCCGTTTGCGCCCGCTTTGCACGCCCCCAGGGCCCTTTGTTATTATAAAAGGGGGCGCAGACGCTTGTGCGTCCCGTTCTATAATACCGATCAAGCTGGCGCAATTAAAGCGCCAGTGCCATCTTCAGAGGGCGTTCCCTCATTTGCATAGGGGCGTGTCCTATGCAAATGAGGGAATTCCTTTGGCTCTGTACCCGTGCCATATTACAGTCGTGGGCGCAGAGTCAAAGAAGCCTCAGGAGGCGCAATGACAGTGCTCCATTTAAAAGGTGGCGCACTGTCAGTGCTCACCCTGAGAGCAGCCCTCTGCAGGGGGTAAAGGGGGGACTCATGGACCCCCCAAACATCCCTTTGCAGGTGGGTGCAGTCACTGACTGCACCCGCCTGCAAGGGGATCCCTAATCCCCTTTGAAAATGCAGGCAGGTGCCACCTGCACTATGGTTTCATAAGTATGCGCTGCCCTGAAGGTAGCACGAGTTCGCAGCGCATACATCATAATAGGGCGCATTGTCATTGTTTGCGCCTGGCGCACCTTTTGGAGGGTGCGCCACGCACAAATAATGATAATGTGTAATACGGCCCCTGGTTGTTAAACGCAAACTATATGTAATGAGAGGTCCAATGCTAGGAACCCACCCAGCAGCAACTGCTACTCTTTTACAAACACTCTAACAACACAAACCAGTCTTGTATGTAGTCTTTGTATGTTGCTGGTTCTCAAAAGAAATAAAAAGTGGAAAGCACAGAATTATTCCTTCCATCTTCCACTGAACTCAAGGAGATGGCCTGGGATCTGCTCAAAGTAACAGTTAAATGTGGAACTTTCTGTCACATGAACAGTGGCAACTCTTTGATACATACAACAGAAGCAAAAGGGGTGCCTAAGCAATTAATTGTTTCTACAGGTAACAAAGCTGTCGGAGGAGAGCAGTAGAGCTGAGCTCGGCAAGGCCTTCCAACATTTTTTCACCAGTGTTGTGCAGGTTCCTAAACTAAGCTACAGCATTAGAAGCCACAGATGAGACCAGGACTGCACATCCTGGGCACAGACACCCTCTGAAATATTATGACTTGGTACAGGCCAGACTGGGCCCCAGTGCATTGTACCGACTGCGCCAACCTTCGCTATACCCCTGCTATCATCCATTAGAACCACCTTTTCTTGCTTCAGTTCCTCACTGTTTTGCATGCTTGCTTCCAGTTCATATTGTGTATTTTGTGAAAAGCACGTGCACTCCTGTATTTCCAACTCGAGAATACTCATATTGTCTTGAGGAGGAAAACCTACATGGCCTTGTCAGGTTTCGAACTTATGACTATGAGGCCAAACAAAGAACGATGCAATGAATACATTACTCCACTGACTCACCAGACCCTGCATCCAGGCACTCTCTCAATTATCATATAACTTGGAAATTGCTGACTTACCCGTTATTTTCTCAACAGTGCCTAGAATTATTTTAGGCTAATGAAAATACCACCTCTCATCTCTAGATTTCCCTCCCCAAGACACCTTTGTTCCATTACTTCCCTGTGTTTTTTCCAAAAGTTGAAAGAATTGCAGCCTACACGAAGTCTTACAGATTTTGAAAGTTTTGATTCAAATACTAGGTACATCACATTCTCCTGCGTGGTATGTGCCCTGCTTGTGCACCTTCTACACCAGGCCAAAGACAGCCCAGCAGCCACGGAAATACTGTGTGTGGACCCACTACAACACTTGCACGAAAACAAGGAAAAAACTGCATTCCTCCGTGCAGCACACTGACATGGCAGCTGTTGGATGCTCCTATTGCCTATTTCCACCACTAAATATTACCATATAAGCTCTGCATGGCATGGGGGCGCATTACATCCGCAGAAGAGTTTCATATTACGTGCCTGGCAGATGCCTTAGGTCTGCACACCAACACCCAATTGTCATTCCAAAGTGTCTCAGAACCCGCCGTGGCGGACGTTCGTTCCAAGTGCAAGTGGCTAGATTCTGGAACAAGCTGCCTCTTCCGCTCAGGCAGGCCACGAATATACTGACTTTCAGGAAACAACTGAAAACCTGGCTGTCCCAACAAACAGTATAATGGCCGTCCACCCCGGGGCCGATGTTCCCTTTCTGGTCTCTGTATCTTTCTGTCTCAGCGCCGGGACACTCTGCTAAGTAGCTGCGCGCTCTACAAATCCATTTTAACATAACATAACAAGCAACACTGTTGACGCAGTCCGTCATTCAAACCTAATAGCTCTACGAGAGTGACATATTTGCCAGTACAGCTTCAAACTTGTGCACCAAAACTGACATATCACGTGGCATGAAATGGTACCCCGGACCGTAGAGCTCTTAAGAAGCATGCTGTAGTGTCTAAGAAGAACATGAGCATGTTTTGGAGGATGGGAGAGGGTGGAAATAAGGGATTCATGCTCAAAACATGCATCACCTTTTTTTCCCCTAAAGTTTTATATAGCACTATCTCGTCTGAAGATATTGGAGCGCTTTACATGAGTGTCCCTGGCTGGGCAAGAATGGCCTCCGTGCAGAGGAGCATTCCAGCAGTGAGCAGCATTTAATGCCAGGTGCGAGTGAGCACTTGTGCTGAACGGCTTCAGTTTCTGTTCTCTGTTGTTCCCTTCTCACACAGCATGCACTGTCCAAGACAACGCAAATAAAATAATCTCAGACCTGCTTTTGTTTGGGATCTGCGCTGAATCAGGTCAGGTGACTGTGAACTTAGGGTGAGTGGAGAGCAGAGCTTAGGAGGCACCGCAGGAACTCACAGCCCAGCCTGTATGGATAGCGTCTGGCTCTGGTGTGCACATATACACTTTTGTGTGTGCATGGTTCTTGACAGTGGGGTGTCTGTTATTTTGGTCTTCCCCAACTTGTATAGTTTTTGGCCAGTCCAGTGCATGGCCTAGCTGCTCGGCTGGTCTAGGTGTTAGTGCTCTGCACGCAAAGCATGGGTGCTGCCACTCCTTCTGCCTCGGTCATCCAGTGTTTCTTTAACCCTTCCCTAGGCTGATAAAAAGTAAAACTATTGCAAGACTTACCAGAAGAGCCCGAAACAAGACAGGCCCCACACAATGAGGAGACGGGTTACATTTGAAGCATTCGGCGTGCATCAAATTGGATTTCCCGTGCTGAATGTTTATGAATGATTAATTCTGCCCACCCCTACAATAGACCCGGCCCTGAGAAATAAGTGCCAGCGGTCAGCACCGGAAAGCACCAGCACAAATTAAGGACTGCCGCGTTTGGCAAAACAAGAACAAGTTGCTTTAATTAAATGCTGCAGCCAGGAAAGCCTCGACAGAATGCATCTGCTCAAAGTCTCTCAGTGTACAAGGTTTTGGCTGTCATTGTAAATAGTTCATGCGGTACAATAAAACAATTTCTACATTCCACAAAAGCATCTCAGTCATAAATTATCACGAGTTGGCATCTGATAAGGATACAGATAGCTCTCGACTTTGGGGAGAGAGAGTGCGGGCCAGTGTGCATGTGTCCAGATGTCTGTCATGAGGAGCACATGATCACTATGTGTGGTGTGCATGTTGTTTTCTGACTGGCTGAGTGTTTCTATCTACATGTGGTATCTAGCTTTGTGGTATTTTTGGGGAACGCGAGCCTTTGGCAAGCATATTTTATTGGGGCCATTTGCCTCGGACCTGTTTGTAATGAGACTATCGATCATTGGGATCAATCCGGGTTTTCCCTGGACGCACTTTTGTCTTTGGTTTAGAGAGATCAATCCTGTGACCTGGTATTCGATAGGCATGGGTGTGGGTCGTAGGTCCTGCCTAACCACACATCACCTTGGGTGAATCAGACAGCAATGATGAGAGCAGTTACTGGTATCATTTTTATCAACATTCTTAACATTGTGCCTTCAGTTGTCATAGCGTTCAACAATATTGTCGTTATTGGTATTAACATGGTTATGCTTTCATTGGCTATAACGTACACTGATCTGGTAATAACGTTGTCATTTGCGCATGGATTCTGGGATGCATTGACATTGCTGCCGGTGCTGGCTCTGCTTTTCATGCACAGGCTATGGCATACAACGATACTGCATAGACAGGAATTGGCATAGTCATGCGAGCACAGGTTATGGCATTCATTGACACTGCATTTATTGGTATTGCCATTGTCGGGCCTGCACATATCATGGTATTCATTGTCATCATATTCATCGATTTCAACATTGGCATAACCACATGTACTACAAAACGATTCATCTATACCGGATTACTAAAAGAAAACAAAGAAGGCAAGCAATGCACAATGACAGTTTTAAGTAAATGTCTGGGAGACAGAAATGCAATATCTGAATCACAGACTGATGATCAGATGGTTTAGACCGGACACTACTGCCACACAAAGCTTTGGCAATTCAAAGCTTTAAATACCTATTACGTAAAGGCTACAGACACTCCAGATTGAGCAAAGATCAGGAAAATCATCGGAAAGCTTTCTTGCCTGAATAAAAAGAAATCACTAATCTCACTTGTCACCGATGACTGATAAACAGGTGACACTCAAAAAACTGTCGCAGAAGTTGCTAGAATTTCACAGGCAAAATTATCTGAGAGGGAATAGCTTGAAACAGATTGGTTTGGAAAAACGTAGGCCAGCCCCCAGAAAGCACATGCTAGATAGGCAGCTAGCCAGAAAGTTTTATGTAGTGGTTGCAATCTGGGATGACGAATGAAAATGAGGAAAGGAATACATTTCCTCTACGAAGACTGGAATAAACTTAGCAGAGCTGTACAACCTGCACCTGTGCTCTGTCATGCTACACAGTCAACATCGCTCCATACATCGGTCAATTATTTGCCTTGAAAATACAGTCTGAGGTGGGAAATGGATAAGTCGCCTATAGGAAGGGAAAAGAAGGGCAATGAGTCGCAATAAGGTGGAGTTACATGTATTTACGCTTCTACTCCAAAGCATGCATTATTTTCAGACGAGCCAGAAACTCCAGGTGCTGGGCAACAGCTACTAATTTTCAAATATTTGTTATGAACTCCCTTCATAAAATCTTGAACAAATTCAGCATCAAATATCAGCTTATTTCAATATCATAATTTTTATATAATGCCTGTGTTACAATTTGGAAGAAGGAAAAGAGGGCCGGAGGAAGCTTATGCATAAAGGTGAAGAGTCTCCAGAGGTGGAGCCCAGTGTTAAGGAGGAATATCTTGGATTTTGGTTGTTCAGAAAAGAAAATCCAAACTACAGAATACTCAGTCATACGAGAACACCGAAAAACAGAACTGCAAAGAGTCATGAAACATGAGAACGTGTCCATCCAGAACAAGATCCATTGGGAACTTTAAAGGGGCCCTGCTGATGACCTATTAATGAAAAGGCACAGCAGGAACGGAGTATAGATCTCTCAGAAGGCTGAACCCACTTCACAAATAGTGAAGATGACTTTGCTGCACTGTCATGAGTCTTTTGAGACTAGGTCTGTGTGTGTTGCTAGGATTCAGTGAAGGACAGATGTCAAAATGACTAGAATGAATCTTGGCGCGTACACTGTTCATGTGTGCGGGATCCTCAGATCACACCAGTGTTCCTCTTAGGTGCATAAAAAAACCTGGAACGCTGTGTAAGCCACATGAACACTTCAGGGATGACTCTAGTTGTTGGGACAGAAAAGTTCCATTCTTAGTGACGAGAATACACCTTGAGTGTCCCAGATGTAACAACATTTGGATCCCTGGTACAGATTTTTAATCATGAGTGAACACGGTTCACATGTGTGCACCACGACCTAGGCCTGTCTCACGGTAAAGCAGTTTGTTTAGACTGGGAAGGGCACACCAAGAGATAACCTCCGGAAGGTCCAAGGCTACTGCCCTTACATTGGAGTTTACTGGCACGAGCACGGAGGTGACAGCACACCCGTTTTCTTGTTTAGTAGAATCAGTAACGTGAAAAAGGCCTTTTCACCCGTGTCACTGAAGTGTGGCCTACTTACCCACTTGTGTAAAGTTTTGTGGCTGTGCACTTAACGAACCCTTGGCCTGCATGGAGTGCACGTAGCGCGATGCTGCGCGTGATACTTGCATGCGCATACTGGGTGTACCTGTGGATTGTATATTACGTGGAGGCCTGTGGGTTCCATTTGGGAAGTCCACAGCCTGGAGAGGCTGGACAGCTGAGGACTAGTTGTGACCAACAATTGGTCCTTCAAACAATTATAAGTCAAAAATCAATTAATATAGATCAGAATCAGTACTATATTGAGTTAAGATGTCCAGCCGGACATTTGGATTTAATAAATTCAAAAGCGATTGTTTGCGATAAATCAGAACGTAATTGAGTGGGACACAGTCCTGTATCCTTCAAGAACAAAACATAAAGACATTCACTAATAAACACACACTTTTCCAGGCAAAACAAAAGAGCTTTTCGCCAATGCAAAATAGTGGGGGCAAGCTTTTTAGAAGTAAACAGTAATGCACTTGCTTTAACAAATGAGTTTAACGTGCATGCTGTTTAAAGAGTCAACGACGTTTCGATCTATAACTAGATACATAGATCATCATCAGGACAAGAGTGTTAAGCAAGCCTGAAATTACGCTGCCTGTAAAGAGAAATGAAACATGGAGGGAGGCAGAAAACAAAACATTACAAATCTTTCAAGGAATGAGAGTAAAATGACACATGACCTCCAGAAGTTTAACCACACTGTAAAACAGGTGAAAATACAAAAAGCGACGATGGCAACATTGATCTATTGACAAGGAGGTGTATGTAAATTAAAGTGAACCAACAGCCTCGAGTGAGTGACAATACAGAGAATTTGTGAGCGCACACGCAGCCTGACGGACGCTTGTTCAAACGGAGAGAGACAGAGTGCTATCGGCATGCACCAGGAGTTTCCAGATACGGGGAACTTGGTTAAAAATAGCAAGCAAACTGTGTTTGTGACGGTCTCAGATTACGATAGTGAAGCAGTGAAAACCATTGCAGTTTACGACATAGTGAGCCGGTTGCTAACCTGCCGTGGTAAGAGCGTGCGGAGGGTTCTTGAAATTAAAGGAACCACATGCTAACAGCGAAGAACTGGAGCGTTCCGTGAGATAAGTGAGGAAGTGAAGAATAGCGGTGTGCGAAAGGTCCTTGATTGTAAAAGATGCATATGGGCCGCGGACAAGCAAAAAGGGACTGGAACATTACATTATATGGGCATACAGGTAGAGGTGTAGGGACTCACCTGAATGGCGAGCGCGGGGAGGAAGGATCCATGGGTTATGGAAGTACAATGTACGAGCCGGAAGGATAGGAGGATGAGGTTAGTGTCGTGAAAAAGGGTATTATGGACCGCAATTAAATCAGTAAGGGCAGGAGCTTACCTAATTGCATTGGAGATGGTTGGAACCCATTTCCGATGTTAATTGGTGACCAATCAGAGGTAAAAAGCAGCGCCGGGGGTAAGGAGGGCGTCCGCGGGATTCAAGATGGCGGCTGATTGCCGATCACAAGATAGGCGGCTACTTGCCGATCACAAGAATTGCCTAAAAAAGGGGGGGAAATGCATCAGAGGCGTGCGGGGCAATCAGTGGAAGGTTCCCGAGCGAACCGCAAGCGCTGTCTTACCGGTAGTTCCTACAAGCCATCAGGAGCAGAATCGCTGGTGTGGAAGAGCCGCGAGTGAATGGATACAAAAGGGCGGTGAATATCACGTGATCTACGCGCGATGTGACGCTAGGGAATGCATGCTCCCGTAGTTGGTGGGGAGAATACTGGCATCCATGTTGGGTGACTAAGGAAGTGCAATGTAGGAGACCAGGTTTCGAGTGGATTTGTGACCTGGAATATTTCAAATTCATGTAATTGACATTTACATTCATGAAAAGATTAAATTTGCGAATAAATGCTAAAAGGAATACTGGCATTTAGAACATTGCAATTAGAAAATTAAAACTGGAAAGTAAGTAGTACATTAATGAAACCTTGGTCATTACTGTTGGTGAAAGGGGAAGTTTAGCTGCAGAGATTAAATTAAGGTTGTCCAGTCTTCGTTTCTGTTTAGACCATTTCTGATAGTGTCCAAACGGATGATGAGTTTTAGTTCCTCTTTGTTCAAAAGCTGTGCTAGGTCAGCCCCTCTGGCTGGTAGTTTCACAGTCTTGAGCACAGTCCATTTGATCTCATCGTCCTTGTGGCCTGCAAGGTTGAACTGTTCGACCAGTGGCTCATTTGGGGTGTTGCAGCGAATCCTGCTGCGGTGTTGTCCGATACGAGTCTTGATCTTTTGTGTAGTCTGTCCGATGTAGTTCTTCTGGCAGGGGCATTGTATCAAATAGATGACGTTACAGGTGTTACAGTTGGAGAAAGTACTTGACCTGATGACATTCTCAAAAGTGAAGGTTTTCCCTTCCGTAGTAAAATCACACATATTGCAATTGCCACATTTCGAATGTCCTACCAATGGTGTGAGGCCCCAGTGTGCATCCAGTGTTAGAGGAGGTGTTACATTGGGTAGGGCTGCTCGTACCAAGTGGTCCTGTAAGTTGCGATTTTTGCGAAAGGCAAACAAGGGGCGTTCCATGTTCAGGTTACCTGCGTTAAGTGTGGGCCAATGTTTGAGCATAGATTTGCGGATAGGGTTAGACGCCATTGAGAAAGGTGTAACGCAGACTATTCTGTTGGTGTTATTTTTAGGCTTTGGTGACAGCAAGATTTCCCTGGGGCAATACAACGCACGCTTTTGGGCATTACGAACTAAGCGTTTGGGATAGCCACGGGCCTTAAGTTTGGTGGATAGGACAGAGGCTTCTTGGAGGTAATCTTCCTTGGTGTAACAGTTACGCCTCATGCGTAGGAATTGGGAATATGGTAAGGAGTCGAGTAAAGCTCTGGGAGGATTGCTTTCATACCTCAGCAGTGTGTTGCGCTCAGTGGGCTTTCTGTAAAGTCTAGTCAGTAGCTCACCATTAGTGTGGTATATAGTGAGATCCAAAAAGGGAATAGAGGACTGATTTAGTGACAGGGTGAATTGTAGACCCAGACAGTTGTTGTTTAGCCAATGCAAAAATTGACGAAGTGTAACCTCGTTGTTATGCCAAATTAAGAAAACATCATCGATGTAACGGCTCCAAAGTGTGACGCCGGAAATGAAGGGGTTGCTAGGTGACAGAATGATGGTGATTTCTAGGAAATCCATGAAGAGAATAGCCAAATTGGGGGCAAAAACAGCCCCCATTGAAGTGCCCTTGACCTGCTGGTAAAACTCGTTGTCAAAGGTGAAGACGTTTCTGGTGAGGCATAGCTCAAGAAGTTGTAGTACAAAAAGTGTGGGAACGGTGTGCGGCCTAGGTCTAGAGTCGAGAGTGTTTTTAATCACTGTCAGGGCGAGAGCCTGAGGGATGTTGGTGTACAGTGATTCGACATCCATTGTACAAAGCAGATCGGTGGTTTGGTTAAAAGGGTGATGTTCGACCAGGTTTATCATTGCCATACTATCCCTGATGTAACATTCTGTTTGGGGTACAAAATCCTTAATGAAGAAATCCACAAATTGGCCGAGTGGTTCTAGTATAGAGGCACAACCCGAAACTATAGGGCGGCCAGGTGGGGTAGTGAGGCTTTTGTGAATCTTAGGTAGCGTGTAAATCACTGGTATTCTGGCGACTTTACGTTTAGAAATAGGAATTCTTTTTGGCTGAGATAACCGTCGGGTTTAGCTTCGGTGGTGATTTGAAGTATAAGCCCTTGTAGTTCCTTAGTGGGGTTAGTAGTAAGTCTACAATAATGGTCAGTGTTCAATAGTTGGCGGAGTATTTCAGCTTTGTAGGAGCCTATTTCTTGTAGGACAATGCCTCCTCCCTTGTCTGCAGATTAAATTACAAGGGAGTCGTTCTTTTTCAAAGTCTCAATTGCTTTTTTTCTCTTGGAGAGTTATGTTGTACGGGATAAAATGTTTCTTGTTTTCAAGTGCATTCAGGTCTTTTAACACCATTTTCTGGAAGGTAATAATTTCAGAGGTGGGCAAAACGGTGTGTTTGAAATAGAGCTGGGTGTGGGATTGTGTAGGAAGTAAGCATGTAAGCGCAACCGTAAAAAAAATCTCAATAGCTTGATATGTAGTTCAAGAAAGTTTGGGTGAGTAGTAGGGACGAAGGATAGACCCTTAGTAAGCAAGGAGAGCTCAGAGTCAACTAAGGTGTGTTTCGATAGATTAAAGATAGGAATGGTAGTCAGTTGCCCTGGCTGGGTGGTATCGGGGTTTACCATTGATAAAATTTCAGTCTGGTTTGGCATTCTCCGGGTGGATTGTACCAATGCTGAGCTTGTTTCACACGGCCCCGTTTTGGTTGTTCTGTTTGGCCTCTCCCTAAAACCCGAATTTTTTAGGGAGAGGCCAAACAGAACAACCAAAACGGGGCCGTATGAAACAAGCTCAGCGTTGGTACAATCCACCCGGAGAACGCCAAACCAGACAGAAAGTTTATCAATGGTAAACCCCGATACCACCCAGCCAGGGCAACTAACTACCATTCCCATCTTTAAGCTATTGAAACACACCTTAGTTGACTCTGAGCTCTCCTTGCTTAGTAAGGGTCTATCCTTCGTCCCTACTACTCACCCAAACATCCTTGAACTACATACCGAGCTATTGAGATTTTTTAGACGGTTACGCTTACATGTTTACTTCCTACAGAATCCCACACCCAGCTCTATTTCAAACACACCGTTTCGCCCACCTTCAACTCTTTCACCCACAGCCAGCATGATACCGGGTGAAATTATTACCTTAGAAAAAATGGTGTTGAAAGACCTGAATGCACTTGAAAACAAGAAACATTTTATCCCGTACAACATAACTCTCCAAGACAAAAAAGCCATTGAGACTTTGAAAAAGAACGACTCCCTTGTAATTAAATCTGCAGACAAGGGAGGGGGCATTGTCCTACAAGAAATAGACTCCTAAAAATCTGAAATACTCCGCCAACTATTGAACACTGACCATTATTGTAGACTTACTACTAACCCCACTAAGGAACTACAAGGGCTTATCCTTCAAATCACCACCGAAGCTAAAACCGAGGGTTATCTCAGCCAAAAAGAATTCCAATTTCTAAACGCAAAGTAGCCCAGAATACCAGTGATTTACACGCTACCTAAGATTCACAAAAGCCTCACTACCCCACCTGGCCGCCCTATAGTTTCAGGTTGTGGCTCTATACTAGAACCAGTCGGCCAATTTGTGGATTTCTTCATTAAGGATTTTGTAGCCCAAACAGAATGTTATATCAGGGATAGTATGACAATGATAAACATGGTCGAACATCACCCTTTTAACCAAACCACCGATCTGCTTTGTACAATGGATGTCGAATCACTGTACACCAACATCCCTCAGGCTCTCGCCCTGACAGTGATTAAAAAAAACTCTCGACTCTAGACCTAGGCCGCACACCGTTCCCACACTTTTTATACTACAACTTCTTGAGCTATGCCTCACCAGAAACTTCTTCACCTTTGACAACGAGTTTTACCAGCAGGTCAAGGGCACTTCAATGGGGGCTGTTTTTGCCCCCAATTTGGCTATTCTCTTCATGGATTTCCTAGAAATCATCAACATTCTGTCACCTAGCAACCCCTTCATTTCCGGCGACACACTTTGGCGCCGTTACATCGATGAGGTTTTCTTAATTTGGCATAACAACGAGATTACACTTCGTCAATTTTTGCATTGGCTAAACAACAACTGCCTGGGTCTACAATTCACCCTGTCACTAGATCAGTCCTCTATTCCCTTTTTGGATCTCACTATATACCACTCTAATGGCGAGCTACTGACTAGACTTTACAGAAAGCCCACTGAGCGCAACACACTGCTGAGGTATGAAAGCAATCATCCCAGAGCTTTACTCGACTCCTTACCATATTCCCAATTCCTACGCATGAGGCGTAACTGTTACACCAAGGAAGATTACTTCCAAGAAGCCTCCGTCCTATCCATCAAACTTAAGGCCCGTGGCTATCCCAAACGCTTAGTTCGAAATGCTCAAAAGCGTGTGTGGTATTGCCCCAGGGAAATCTTGCTGTCACCAAAGCCTAAAAATAACACCAACAGAACAGTCTGCGTTACAACTTTCTCAATGGCGTCTAACCCTATCCGCAAATCTATGCTCAAACATTGGCCCACACTTAACGCAAGTAACCTGAACATGGAACGCCCCTTGTTTGCCTTTCGCAAAAATCGCAACTTACAGGACCACTTGGTACGAGCAGCCCTACCCAATGTAACACCTCCTCTAACACTGGATGCACACTGGGGCCTCACACCATTGGTAGGACATTCGAAATGTGGCAATTGCAATATGTGTGATTTTACTACGGAAGGGAAAACTTTCACTTTTGAGAATGTCATCAGGTCAAGTACTTTCTCCAACTGTAACACCTGTAACGTCATCTATTTGATACAATGCCCCTGCCAGAAGAACTACATCGGACAGACTACACAAAAGATCAAGACTCGTATTGGACAACACCGCAGCAGGATTCGCTGCAACACCCCAAATGAGCCACTGGTCGAACAGTTCAACCTTGCAGGCCCCAAGGACGATGAGATCAAATGGACTGTGCTCAAGACTGTGAAACTACCAATCAGAGGGGCTGACCTAGCACAGCTTTTGAACAAAGAGGAACTAAAACTTATCATCCATTTGGACACTATCAGAAATGGTCTAAACAGAAACGAAGACTGGACAACCTTAATTTAATCTCTGCAACTAAACTTCCCCTTTCACCAACAGTAATGACCAAGGTTTCATTAATGTACTACTTACTTTTCAGTTTTAATTTTCTAATTGCAATGTTCTAAATGCCAGTATTCCTTTTACCATTTATTCGCAATTTAATCTTTTTGTGAATGTAAATGTCAATTACATGAATTTGAAATATTCCATGTCACAAATCCACTCGAAACCTGGTCTCATACATTGCACTTCCTTACTCAACCAACATGGATGCCAGTATTCTCCCCACCAACTACGGGAGCATGCATTCCCTAGCGTCACATCGTGCGTAGATCACGTGATATTCACCGCCCTTTTGTATCCATTCACTCGCGGCTCTTCCACACCAGCGATTCTGCTCCTGATGGCTTGTAGAAACTACCGGTAAGACAGCGCTTGCGGTTCCCTCGGGGACCTTCCACTGATTGCCCGCACGCCTCTGATGCCGCCTCCCCCCCCCCACCCCCCCCTCTTAGGCAATTCTTGTGATCGCCAAGTAGCCGCCTATCTTGTGATCGGCAAGCAGCCGCCGTCTTGAATCCCGCGGATGTCCTCCTTACTTCCAGCGCCACTTTTTACCTCTGGTTCGTCACCAATTAACATCGGAAATGAGTTCCAACCATCTCCAATACAATTAGGTAAGCTCCTGCCCTTACCGTTTAATTACGGTTCATAATACCCTTTTTCACGACACTAACCTCATCCCCCTATCCTTCCAGCTTGTACATTGTACTACCATAACCCCTGGATCCTTCCTCCCCTGCGCTCGCCATTCAGGTGAGTCCCTACACCTCTACCTGTATGCCCATCTAGTGTAATGCTCCAGTCACTTGTTGCTTGTCCGCGGCCCATATGCGTCTTTTACAATCAAGGACCTTTCGCACACCGCTATTCTTCACTTCCTCACTTATCCAGCTCCAGTTCGTTGCCGTTAAGCCTTTTACATTCAAGGACCTTTTTCACACTGCTACTCTTCACTTCTTCACCCATCTCACAGAACGCTCCAGTTCTTCGCCGTTAGCCCGTGATTCCTTTAATTTCAGGAATACTCTGCGCGCTCTCACCACGGCAGGTTAGCAACCGGCTCACTATGTCGTAAACTGCAATGGTTTTCTAATCTGAGACCGTCACAAACACAGTTTGCCTGCTAATTTTAACCAAGTTCCCCCTATCTGGAAACTCCTGGTGCATGCCAGTATCACTCTGGCTCCCTCCGTTTGAACAAGCGTCCGTCAGGCTGCGTGTGCGCTCACAAGTTCTCTGTATTGTCACTCACTCGAGCCTGTTGGTTCAATATAATTCACATACACCTCCTTGTCGATAGATCAATGTTGCCATTATCGCTTTTTGTATTTTCACCTGTTTTACAGTGTGGTTAAACTTCTGGAGGTCATGTGTCATTTTACTCTCGCTCCTTGAAAGATTTGTATTATTTTGTTTCCTGCCTCCCTCCCCGTTTCATTTCTCTTTACAGGCAGCTTAATTTCAGGCTTGCTAAACACTCTTGTCCTGACGATGATCTATGTATCTAGTTATATATCGAAACGTCGTCGACTCTTTAAACAGCATGCACGTTAAACTCATTTGTTAAAGTAAGTGCATTACTGTTTACTTCTAAAAAGCTTTCCCCCACTATTTTGCATTGCCAAAAAGCTCTTTTGTTTTGCCTGGAAAAATGTGTGGTTATTTGTGAATGTCTTTATGTTTTGTTCTTGAAGGATACAGGACTGTGTCCCACTCAATTACGTTCTGATTTATAGCAAACAATCGCTTTTGAATTTATTAAATCCAAATGTCCGGCTGGACATCTTAACTCAATATAGTACTGATTCTGGTCTATATTCATTGTTTTTTGACTTATAATTGTTTGAAGGACCAATTGTTTTTCACAACTAGTTGACACCCAGGGTCCGTCCTACCTTTTGGGTTCCCTTGTTTAGAACAAACGGACAGGTGAGCACAGCATCCCCAGACAGGAGATCTGTATGGCTGAGGTGGGTCATACACTGAAGGGAAAGGAGCAGAACATCCTCCTTGTGCATCAAAGGGCTCTTTGATTTGAGGAAGAGTTACTGGTCAGTGGGGCCTTGGCTCATTGTCAGGGAGATGGTGGGTCTGATAAGGTTGGCAAAGTTAAGTGATTCTGATAGAGAGGAAGGCTTAGTCCTTTGAATCTTATGGGGTGTATTTCAATGGAGGCTGACAGATAGGTGTGATCCTGATTACTCTCTTGGCCTGTGGTGGGGGTCACTCAGAAGTCACTCCTGATGTGGCAGACAATCACTTTGAGAAAGGTCAGAGCAGAAGGAAGAGCACTTCAAAGGAGCTGACACTCCTAACACAAACTTCAAAGGCCAGACACTAAATTACATATGTGTATGGGCTTGGACTGAAAAGATGGAAGCATATGCCCTATACATTTTTGAACAGCACTGTCTCATCAAGTGAATGAAGATTACCAGGACTCCTTTACTGATGGAACTAGGAATGGGGACAGTCTCCCATCCGGGTGAGGGGCCATCGTCCAGGGGCCAAGAACACGCGCCCTGTGCCTGGAGCTCCAGCAGTCTGCCTGCCAAGAACAGTGGCCGCTGTGAGGAAGGGAAGGAGAGCGCTTAGAAGCCTGGATGCCTCCCAAGACCAATGGATCTGTGGGGAGGAGGAGAGAGCCTGGAGGGAGCAAGGCCCAGTGGGGATCCTGGTGCGTGCATCCCAGTCAGCTGAGTATGAGGCACCTTTAAAACAGTTTTTCGAGACAGAAGTCAGCTCTCTAGCAGAAGTCATTAACCCCTGTCAGGGCTGCAGTGAAGTTGTGGACTGTTGCCCAATGTCACTGATCTTATTGGGGCCGTTGCCCATGTATATGCTCCCATGTGCAAGGAGGGGGCCACCGAAGACTGCCAACGTTCTCGCCTGTTGCCCAGTGAAAATTAGACTGTGGGAAATCGCCCGTGTCTGTGACCCCTGTGTTCCAAGGGGGGGGGGGGGGGAGGGGGTGGCACCATAGACTGCAGAGGCCATAGCCCAGAGGAACAAACTAGATTTGAACTGCTGTCTGTGACCCTTAGTTGCCAAAAGGGGGCTACTTGGACCGTTGGGGCAGCCATCGTGTCAGGAGTCCCAGCAACCTGCAGAGGGACTCAGGAACATGACTAGACGCTGCCCTGCTAAGACTATAAGCAGCCCTGCTAAGGGCCACTGCTTTGTAAGATTACGTGGGAGGATTGTGAAGAAGGAGCAGCCTGCGCCAGCCCACCACAGTGTGCATACTGCTCATAAACGCTGAACACAGGAGAAAGCGGTGCATGCTGCTCACTGCGAGAGCGCATGTGGAGATGAGCTCCGGGCTTCTAGACACTTTGGAGACCAAGGTCGGGTAAGACTGAGGCACGGCTGCAGGCCTTGGTGTAGACTTGCGCTAGCTCAGCAGTGTTACACCAGAGAGATGACTTTTTAAGGACAAAGGTAGACATTGATGCGCACACTAGTGTGGGCCGCACTTGGGATCACCTCCAAATTTCCAACCAGGGACATGGATAGGAGAGGAGAGGAGAGAGAGAGGCTTGTGATGGATGGAGGTTTACAGCCTAGTTCAGCGGTAGGGCACTAGCCATAAAAGGAGACTGCATTTATTTTCGGTGTCACAGTCTGAGGGTCTAATAAATACTGCTTTTATGCTAAAATCAGTTTTGACAGTCACCTTAGTGGGGCCTTGATTGCTCGACCAGTGCTACCACAGAGTCAAGTGGTAAAGGAGTAGTACTTGGCACCAGGTTATCAGGAATAAAAGTCGACAGCGCCATGAATGGGCCCAGTAGCTCCTGCTTGCCCTCCGCGGCCCTTTGAAAGAGGTACTGGCACTAGTAGGAGACCTCTTCTGTACCTTTGTGAGAAAACTGTACTACTACACCTATCCAGCACCCTAGCTGAGTGCGTGTAGGAACTGGAAGCCGGATACCTCCAACATAACTACTGGCAGTTAAACAAGTAACTATACTGAAGGGCTTCTGAAAAAAACTGCATACTCATTGTAGAATGAAATCCCAGGACTATCCTAACAGGGGTGCTGTCCCTACATTTTCTTCTCCACTCAACTCAATATAATTAACAGGGTTGCAAGCTCCCTTGGCAGGGTGAGAGGATGGGCTCATAACTACAGGCCAGACAATACTGCTCTACCCATCCAAGGTGGTAAGTGGGTCTTCTGTATTGGCTGGAGTAAGTAAGAAAATGAATGGGGTGTGCCACAGGTAACGACCAGGTACATGGCCGGAGGCTGCGGACCCTTACTGATGGCCCCTGAGGCGAGCAATCTGATGGCCCAAATATAAACTCGCTGTGGTCGCAGTAGATGGAAAGTCGGGCTCCTGCCTGACTGAGTAACTGGCAAGGTGCCCTATAAACAGACTTCATCAAAAAAGAATAACAGGGACCCACAGCTCAACTAATTTGCTTCCGAGGCAAAAGGTGGGAGAGCAGCAGCTTGTAGCCAGTAACGGACAGCACCGACCCCTGAAACTGGACTTGCCCTCGGTCTTGATCAGGATGCTTTGGTCAGTGTTACTGAAGGCAGCTTGCAGAGAGAAAAATAAGAAGCCCTGATCTAACCAGCAATGCCAACCAGGCTGCACAGATCATCCAGCACAGACCGCAGCACTACCCCGGCGCTGCGGCCTGGCTAGATACTCGCCCTTAAACAGGTCAAAATATCAGTTTTGGAACTGGTTAAAATCATGCTTTTCTTAAACTTTCACAAGGAAGACCAGAAGGAAACAGAAAGAAATACAAATGTCCGACGTTCCTAACCAGGGCTTTTTTGAGTAGGGGTTTACCAGTGTGGACGCACACATTCTGGCAACAATACCTTGGCTTAAGGAGCTTTTAAACGCATAAGAAGCTCGTTTCTAGCACCTGCTCACAGATGCGTCATCATTCTTTCGGAACTGGGGTCGTTTAGGGGAACGGAGGGACGACTGCCTGTGACACTTGTCAGCCAAAAGGCTTGAAGCAGATGGCGGCCTCGCGTTGCTTTTATGTTTTGTGCGTGTCTGAAATCTCTGCGAACAGTAAGTACATAATCTTTTGCAATAATGAACACTATTATCGGATAGTGTTCACATACGAGAGGTCCTTGACTACTAGCTGCACTTGTCATTACCGCCGTCCTTCCGGATTGAAAAGATCTCTATGTCCCTAAGGAAGGTGAGTGCAAGTTGACGGCTGGAGGCTGCCAAAAAGAACAAACAACATAGCCCAACCCCACCTGCTTCCTCCACTATGTGTTTTCAGAACCGGTCAGGGAGGCAGCCGGAGGTTGTACCTGGTCAGATGATGGCCACTTGAATGAATTCCAAAAAGCGAGCAGGGGGCGCCCTTCCCATTAACCCATGTGAAGAGGGAATCTTGGCTCCACCTTAGTAGGCTAAGTTTCTGAAATGTCAAATGCACAGACTCCGACTAGCAGAGCGCTGCTCTCAACTGCAGAGATTTGGAAATCTAAGCCGGAGTTTCCATCCAGCCCACTGACTCCCTTTTTCGAGCCAGAAGTGGGGTGGCCCTGCTGGTGTGATGTGTACAGACCCTGGAGCTGAGTGCTGCCCATTTTCTATTGGTTCAGAGCAGTTCTGAAGGCCCTTCTGAAGCACAGTTAGACTGACTGCCCTTTTATTGGACTAGCATTCATGGAAGCCCCCAGCCAGCCCAAGAAGTACAGACACACCGACGGTGGCGGGAAGGTCTCTCTTCCCCTCACGAAAGACCAGATAAGGCCTGCATCACAAAACAACATCGACAAGGTTAATGAGCACAGCAGTATCTAAGCGTGGCAAACACAACAATACATTACTGTGTTCTCCGATGAACCTGCTGATTCAGAAGAGGTCCAGCAGCCGGCTGGCTTAGGACCCAGCCATATCAAGAGTTATCCAAGTGTCCAGTCCAAGCCCTGTGAGCCTGCAGGCTTCAACCCATTGTTGCGAGTCAGACTGTGGGCTCCCTGCTCTCAACACCGATGTTGGTCCCCTCTGAGTGAGAAACCTCTGATTCAGACACTCTAGGGTGCCCAGGTTGTGAGGGGCTCCCAATGTAAGGACAAACGTCACATAACCCTTAAACCACTTTTTGAAGCTTGAGACACCATCCGTTTAGTTTGCAGCTTACTGATACAGTGCATATCGTATTACCCCTGTGATCTCTTTATTTCAGAAGGTTTTGGTATTATGGCCCATTTGGATCGTGAATAGTGAAGGATTTTGAACCGGACAGAAATCTGGAGGGAGGGAGGACACCCATCCTACATTTTTACTCTGCCGCAATCACAATCCGCATGGAATCCTGAGCAGTGCATGCTTTCCAACACTGCTTGATCGGTTTCAGTGTTGTCATAACTGCCTTGCTAGTCTGCCTCTTTCTTGTTTTAGGACTAATCCACTATTGACGATTAGGTGGGTACCCTGATCAGAGCACAGTCTTTATACCAGAGTCCTGTCTTGATTTTATCACAGTAGTGGATACAGCACCAATGTATTATGTGTGTGATTTCTACAAATTGATTCCCATTTGCACTGTGAATATATGTATATGTTTTGTAATATTATAAACTGTTGTTTACTCACTGCTCTAGCTGGACAGTCACATCTTTGCTGCAGCTGTGCTTATTGAGATGTACTTTACCTCGCCTTACCCTATCCCGCCTGCATTGAGCTGTCGCTTGACCACTCGTCCACGTCATGGAAGAGAGTCAAGGAGGCTTAAGAGGTCACCTTTCTGTCACAGACAGAAGAGCTCGGGTCCAAGTTAGTGAGGTAGCCCTAGAAACTCCTGAAAGGGCTGGTACTGAAGATACTTAAAGGGCCTGCCCTCTTACTGTGCTGTAAAAAAACAATTGTATTAAGCACAATCTGACCATGGATGGGAAAGCACAGCAAACATAACGCATGTGGATGAGCTTTGGAAAAACTGATACAGATAGTCCTACATCACTTGAAAACAAATGCCTCAGGGATAGGAGGAAAGCCCAGAAGCTGTATGCAGACGCAGCAGTTCAGAGATGCATCCGCATTGATATTTCCAAGAGGAAAGACGTGAAAAGGTGGAAAACATTTGCGATGTGCAATATAGTTCTTTCCTCCGCTCAAAAAAATGAAACAAAGGATTGTGGCTTGGCATAAGCAATCCCAAATATCGACAAGACCACAATACTGAGGGACCACATATCGAAAGGTAAGAGCACAGAGGGAGGCAAGGATTTACTATTCGTAACTCCAAATCTATGTATAAACAAGCATTTGCAATGCAATAGGTCTCGCATTTACGCGAGTTTAAGCTATTGGCATTGTAAATGACTGCGTTTTATTTATGTTTCACAAACGAAAACATAAATTAAAGGCATTGTCATTCACAATGTCAAAGCTCAAACTTGTGTAAATGTGAGACCTGTTGCATTATCATTAATTGATAATACACTGAAGATTCTGGGCAGGGTCATTTTTAATAAGATCAGTACTTGGGCAGAAGTAAACAAAATTCTACATCCATGCCAGTTAGGTTTTAGAAGTCATGTAGGGACGGTGGAGCAGTGCTTAAACTTAAATTTAGTTTTAGATAAATATACCGTAGCTAAAAAATCACCACTTTATTTGGGTTTTATGGATTTAAGTTCCGCTTTTGATTTTGTTAACCGCTCCCGTCTATGGACAGCCCTGCTGAGATATGGTTTGGACGAACCTTTGGTCCATTTTTTAGCTCATTTACACAGCGATTTAAAATCCCGTGTTCGCATCAACAATGATGGTGAGGTTTCGGGCGAGATTTTAATTGGTAGGGGAGTAAGACAAGGCTGTGTCCTGGCTCCCCTGCTTTTTATTTTATATATGAATGAATTGAGCACATCTCTGGGCAACCTAACCATCGACGTCCCGCTCGTCAATGGCAATCTCCTTCCTGTACTTCTCTATGCCGACGATGCGGTACTTATAGGACGTACACCCAATGCAATGCGCACTTTAATCTCAGGCTTCTTTTCTCATATGGCCGACCTCGACTTATGCACAAACTTTAAAAAATCCTACATAATGTCTTGCGGGCCAAAGAAACACAAAATTCGCCATATTATGTCAGGGAATAATGTTCTAAATAGCACTTGCACTTTCCCTTATTTAGGCTTGCTGTTTTCTGACTTTGGATCCTGGCAACCTCATGTTGCCAGAGGGAGGAATAAACTGGGCAAAGCTATTAACACTATAATTACATTACGCCAACCAAAGCACATCGAGGTCATTCCATCACTCTTACAAATTTACAAGACCCAGTGCGTCCCTACAGGAACTTACGGTGCCGAGGTGTGGGGATACTCGAATTGCACCAATATCCAGATAGAAGAAAATAAATTCTGCAGGAAGGCCCTGGGGGAGTTATTTCGGCACCCTCGTATGTGTGCCATAGAGAATTGAATCTCCCCTATATAGAGGATTTTATAAAATCAAGACCCGCTTTGTTCTGGCTAAAAATTTGGCGTAACCCAGCTGCCTCGTTGACCCGTGATATTAATTTAGATTGTCTAAAAAGTGAGCGTGCTAATCACATTCCCTGGCTTAAGGCGGTACAGAAGAGTCTAGTAAGCATAGAAATGGGGCACCTTTTCTTAGCACCTGAAACAATAGACTCTTCGCATAAGAACATAGTAAAAAGGGCCCTATTCGACCTGTACCGAGTGAATAGAGAAAATATTGAATTCGTAAAGCCATCAATCCTCAGGTATATCCCCATTCAAGAACCCTGCGCTAGGCCACACAATATGCCCCAAGGTTATTTGCGCAAGAAACTGGGCAGATGGAATAGGAGCTTGCTGTTTAGGTTCAGGGATGGAAGTATGGTAAACTTACTTTGCTTCCCCTTAGGTTATACCCACAACTTGGGGAATTTAGACTGTCCTTGTAACCAGGGTGGAAAGCAAAGTTTGCTGCATTTTACATTGTTTTGTGGCTTTTATGCAAAATATACCAAACACTTCCTAATCCCCTATTTTAGAGTCAGTGCCTTGACGGATTTTAATGAAGCCTTCAGAGTTTTATTGATGTTAAGCACTGACGATGTAATCTTCAGAGTTAGTCACTTTCTTCAAACTGCTGTCCGTTCCCGCGCCTCAATGAATGTGGCCTGATAGGTGTTTATGACCTTGTACCATCTGCACACCGCACATTCTGCATAATGGGTGCTTATACACCGTATTGTCTCTGGCCTGATAGTCTGTATCATAAATTGGACATTGCTTTTTTGCACAATGGGTGTTCCCTTAGATATGCTTTGATTAACAAGATCTGTTTTACTGTCATTGGGATGACTTTTAATGTTTTATATATATTTAAATGGATGTGTTTTATAGAGCTATCGTTTTTATTCTTTCTCTTATTCCTGATGTAGAACAAAATGAACATGGCCCACTATATTTAGAAGCCTCCTTGTATAATCTGAACATTGCTATTTGCACTTATCTGGCTGTTTTGCACATTCGATGTAATTTTTAATGTGTATAGTGATGAGTGATGCATTTGTATGTACTTTTATGGATGTTTTCAAATTATCCGAATAAAGATCATTTGATTGATTGATTGAAATGCTTGTTAAACTTGATAAGGAGTTATCATATCATATAGAAATCATAGCTCCAGTGCAATGAAATAGCATTGATTCGTATAAAAAAATATAATTAATACGATTCTATGATTCTATGAAATGATAACTATACACCACGATCACTTAACAGTGATTATATTTGCAATATTGCGTTCAATAAATGCACACACTCCTCACCTAGTAACCATTGTGCTTGTTAAAACATAGTGCAAAATGCATACAGTATGTTCTCGGGTGCCTCTTCAGGGGCATGGAGTGATGTATAAATGCAACAATACAAAATGCAAAGGCTTTAAAAGTTCTTACCGAAGTGGTATGGTGCGGTACGTGACACTTCTGTATTAGAGTCAAAAAACGTTCTTATGGAATAACGAACCGCTGAAAACGAGCAGAGACCGTAAGATGATTAATCGCATGTAAACTTGCATGGTTACCGGCCTTATGATCATAACGTGTAGTCAAGACATGCTTACTGATGTGCGGACGTGAAGGTTGTGGCGCGTATTCGGTTTTGAAATGCGGAAGTTACTAAACTCAGTTGCCATGGATATATGGACGTGTTGGACATATGATGCGAAAATGGAGGTAGGAGATAAGACTCTGCCTTGCGGAACCCCTGTAGGTAGAAAAAAAAGACTGCTGGATACGAAACCCGATATGATCGCAGTAGTCTTTAATGATAAATGAAAACGAGTGCGACTGCTACTGTGGTGTCTACTGTAATATTATAAATATTACGAGTGATGCATTTTCAATTACCACAAAATAAGGGTTGAAGATAGACTACGTGTTTGCAAAACACGCGATGAATGAAGAAAGACTAATTAATGAAACCCACATGTAGTAGTGGTTATACTTGAACACTGAATAAAGATAAGCGCAACAACTAATGTAGTGTACACTAAGATTATATTTAAAAAAAACAGAAATACTTCGGTAGCAATTACTTAACACAATATGTCAAATGCTCGTTAGTGAATACCGAGTGGAGATTGATGGAAAGAACTCCTAGTAATAAAGTGCCCTACTGCAATAACTGTTCACGATACGCTAGAACCTCAGTTGAAAATGAGGTAACTAAGAAGCCAATGTTTATGTAAATGCAGCTAATGCGATGCTGCTTAAAAAAGGCCAAATAAATGAACTAAATTAAAAATAGGAGTATACGATGTACAAGAGGTGTTTATGAATAGAGCCTGTGAAGCAATGTGAAACAAGAAAAAATAAACCAGGAAAGAATAATATAAAGGAGAAAACAAAAATAGTAAGACTAACATGTGTGGTTAATACCTGCTGTGCCAAGTATATAGCGAAAGGACTTAAAGAGTTATTAGATATACAGCTCAAATCAACATTAACTATTACAGAAACAGTCAAGGGACTAACGTGGTGCAAAACATAACAACCATACATTATAAAAAAACAGCTCATTTCCAATTTGTCATTCAGGCCTTTTGGTGATAAAGTTTCTAGAAAATGTATCCAAAATACCTCCCGTTGTAGTAATATTTTATGATTGTCAACTCCTATCTTAGTCACTACCTCAATAATTTGTGCTCTTAACTGGGTGATGGAGTGTTTGGCTTCATGCCAATGAACAGCTACACTAGAGACCTTATTGCCAGTATGAATCGTGCTTTTGTTTTCTGTTAATCTTAATTTGAATTTATGTTCAGTTTTACCTACATATGCTTTCCCACACGGACATTTCAGGCAATAAATGATGTTTGTGGTGTTGCAGTCAGAGGTGTGTCTAAGTTTGAATTTTGTTACAGAAACAGGGTGTGTTAGTGTATCATCTAGTATTATGTTGTTGCAGTGAATACAGTTCAAACACTTAACAGTGCCTTTTTGATCCTTAGGCTCTACAGATTTGTCTGGAGTTTATTAATTCTTGCAGATTTTTCCCTCTGGTATATGCAAATGTTGGTTTCTTGTTGAAAATTCCTTTGAAGTCTGTCTCATTCTCAAGTAGTTCCCATCTGCTGGTAAGAATCCTTTTAATTTGATTGGAACATGTACAGTATTTAGACACGAAAGTGTGTGTATCTTGTTTTGTACGGGTGCTTTTGGAGTAGTAAAGATGAACGATCTTTATCTTGTAGCCTGAGTATACTTCTTTGCAAAATCTCTTGGGGATAACCTCTTTGTTCAAATCTTTGTTTGTATTCATTGATCTTTATCAAAGCTGTATCTGGTTCTTAACAGATACGTTTTATCCTAAAAAATTGTGAGAAAGGCAAATTGGAGAGAAGACTCCTCGGATGGAAGCTCAAAAAATGTAGGGTACTATTCCTGTCGGTGGGCTTTGTATAAATCTCTGTTTTTAATGTTGTGATTTCTTTGATAACTAGGACATCCAGATAATTGACTTGTTGTTTACTGATGGTATGAGTGAACGGGATTTAGGGTTTCTTGTGTTGAGCTCTTGTATAAGGTTTTCAAGATCCTCCTGTGGTTATGTCCAGATCAGAAATATATCGTCGATATATCTACAGTATTGTGCTAGGCCTCTGGTCCAGTTATTGTTTGTCAAGATAAAATCATGCTCGAATTTTGACATGAAGATATTGGTGTACGCTGGTGCTCCAGATAAGCCCATAGATGTGCCAGTTAATTGTGGCAGGGTATGTTCAGGATGAGTCTGGTGGAGGAGTTTTGGAGGTTTTGCAGTTTCTTTTGGAGTTTTTGTGTGGTGCCAGTGTAGAGTGCGTTGCCGTAGTAGAGTCCGCTGATGACAAGTGCATGGGAGACCATTTTCCTTGACTCGGTGGGGATTCCCTTGAAGATTTTCCAGAGTAGGCAGTAGCGTGTGAAAGCAAGAGGCGTTGGTCTGGCAGTTCATTGAGAGGGAGGAGGACTAGCTAGCATTAAGTTTAAGTTAATGCCGCAAGAGGTATGGCACAGCAGAAATTGACGAGAGTCAGTACATTACAGCGAGCTAGTATTACTGGCCATATAATCTGGTTGATCACATAACTTTTTGGTAACAGACCATAGACAGGGATCTCAGGCACACCTTCACTACCTCAAAGTTCCTTCAACCTGCATTTAATACATGAGAAGGATTATTACAGCCACATCTTCATCACAGAATCATAACTACATCTCGTCCTCGGTGATTATCACCCTCTCGAGCCCAGAAATCTCTAGGTTGGTTTGCGGGAGAGATGGTGTCATACTAGTTCTTAAGTTGGTCAGCACAGTAAGTTAGATAGACTATGATGCATTAAATGTAGTGTGTGATTTCTAACTCATACAGATGGGGCCCTTGTTTTTGCTAATAGGCGATAGATGTACAGCGTTCTCTGACACGGGATAGCCTTGTGAATTTTGCAGGCTAGCTTATAAATGTACCTGGCCTCAACATAATATGCACTAGTTAACCAACTAGAACATACACTGGTACACAAAAGAAAGTGTAGGGTGGGTTCAGGAGGCAATGGAAGGAAGTTGATTCCAAAAGCACTAGTACGTGCCATGCCCAACCTTGTGAACTGTGAATCCCTGAAATACAAAAATATTTTGCTTTTGGTTTGGAGTAACACTACATGTGTGGTTAACTGCTGCTCAAATCTATATTGTTTGAATGAAAAGAAATGTTGTTTTTACACAACCCCAGCTACGGTTGGTGACATTTCACTAATCCAAAAGCAGTCAAGGTTTATCAGGAATGATAAATGCTGACATGGCTTCCTAGAGTGGCACCGTTTTTTGTTTGCTTATCTACGTTTAAAGATTGTCAGAAAACAGGCAGATAAGAGGGCTTAAACTGCTTACCCAGAGCTAATTTGACTTTAAATATACGGGTAGGAGTCAAGTTTGAACCAGCTATGTAATCTTTTTTTTTTAATGTAATGTTAGTAATATTACACATATGTAATACATCTAGGATTCATTGTTTAAAACATCTAGCGAGTTTTGGCTGTATATAGAGGTAAAGAGACATGGTGACGTTTTTTCGAAGGGACAATTCAGAGTGACAAATTATTTGTAATACTAAAGATTTTTATGACTAATTCTAGTCGTGAATGGTGAAATAAATACGGACTTAAAATGATTTTAATTTCATATTTAGAAGTGTGTTTATTAATGTGATTTAGCTATGCCACATTTTCGTGAAGACATTTTTAGGTCTCGCCTGGCGTTGCAGCGTAAAGCGCTACTCACATCAGCGAGAGATTTTGTGGATGAGGGGTTTTCAGAAAGAGACTCGAAGCCCTGCCCCTCATTTCCATTGGCTTGTGTCACCATTTATGCTAAACGGTGGCCTGCCATTGGAAATGGGGTATTTTGGTTGCTGCCCTTTCGCTTTTTGGTCCGGCCCATCCGGACTGGCTCGTCTGCTTTGCGTCTGTCGCAAAGCACTTTCTAATCTTTATGGGGCCATGTGTTTCTTATTAGAAACACATGGCCCCATAAAGACAAGAGATCGATGCTTGTTATTTCATCGCCGTCATGCAAGAAGTACAAACATTCCAGAAATATGGCCATTCATTCTCTATTTTTTGTTGTTGTAGGGTTTTATATTTTATTAAGCCTGTCAGTGCAATAACAGAGGTTTCGAATTCACACTCAGGGCAAATTGAGCCCACTGGAGAGAAATGCCACACCGTCGTCACAGTGCTGTGAGGAGACCAACAGCACAATTGTCAGTTGGTGGCACACACCATCTGGTGGAAGAACTCCCGAAGGCTGACATTACGGAAACTCGTCCTTCGCGACCCCCGCTTCCCACCCCCACCCCCTGTAAAATGACCGAGAGGCCACTTCATTTCAGTAAAGCTCAGTGGAGTCGAGTCTCTCAGAACAGGTTTAGTGCTATTACCTGCTGTCTGTAGGTCTAAAAACATAATTCTTTCTAGTGTGTGAGATGAAACGCGGTGGGGTTTGCTTTGCACGGCTGAGTAACAGCTCTCCTGTTTGCCTCGCTGTCCGCGAGGAGCCAAGGGAAAGAATCTGTGCATGAAAAATAGGGCACTGCGAGGATTCTGTGATGGAACGTCAGCTCCCCCTACCGGCTCACAAGGTAACTGCACAAGATAAGCTGTCTGCTACTTCTTTGATCTACGGATGCATCTGCGTCTTGAACATTAGTTTTTTAACAATGTCCGATTCCTAACGCCTCAATCACAACTTCTACGAGTTAAACTGGTGGCTCATTATATCAACGCAAAAGAGACCGAGACTGGAAAATAGTACAAACACACAAGGGTGTTCACTACACTCACCACACAGCTGGCTCGTCATGCCGTGCATGTATGTAATCAGGCGCCCACTACTAATTACAATATAGAGACAGAGATTCTTTCTATAAGACCAACATATAATGTACAAAGCGAGAAGAATGCAGCATCTGTCCCTGCATGGGTAACTTCTTCAGATGTAAATACCCAATATTAGGGTGCAGACAGGATTAAATGCTGCTCATTCAGCCATATGTAAGCACTATTCAGTTTCTGCAGATGAGGGAAATACAGCACGGTAAAGTGAAGTCATTTATTTAGGAGATTTATATAGCGCTGCAAGTCTACTCAAGTGTACCTCATAGCGCTTTACAGTAAGTATTATAAGTCCAGTTAATGTCAGGCAGTAGGAGTTCAGCTGAATGTGAAGCACATTTCATATCCGGTGTTCCTCGCTCACTCGCGCCAAGTCTGTATTTTATCCAAAGAACTGTCTTAAAAGCTCAGTGTTACGGCGTTTTAGGAATCTGCTTTCAATGCTAGATTCAACATATTCCTAAAGATGTGTGTCTAGTGTCACACAATTTGGTCACATGTGGTGGCGGGATTAAACTTCTGGTGTCTTCCTGTTCTAGCACTGAGAACTTGTCAGCCACTTGAAAGCGTCTTCTCCTATTGTCACATACGATGCCCTTCATTTAGCTGATCCCAAATGGATATAACAAGCTTGCAACATACAGAAATCATTTTTGGCCTGCCATTTTTTAAGGGAAAACACCCTCTGCGTGCAGTAAAATGACTGAAGTCAGTCACAGGCAGGAGCCGCAGCACACAGTAGAGTACATGACCAACGAAAAAAATACAATATTATGTTGCGCTGTCAAGCAGGCTTTGTTCTTTCTGCAGTTGTTCTCAAGCATATATTTACTATTCTAGGAATGTTTTTGAACAAGCGCAAGCACTTCTGTTATTTCCTACAACAGTAACTTCATTTCAAACCCAAACGATTTCTAAGCATTGTAAAGAGCAGCTTTACAATTTTTATTGTAGCCCATTTACATTGCTAAAAGGATGGAAGGCTGAGTTGGCATTGTCGGCATGCAGCCTCGTGACCTGCTAATCCAGGAAGGCAGTGGCGAGAGTTAACCAACAGTGCCAGCTTGCAGGGTGACAGTAGAAGGACGTACGCATCAGACATATCTTTTAGTATTCAGGTATCACTGGGAGGGGTAGGTGCTTTATTAACAAGCATTTGCAATGCAATAGGTCTCGCATTTACGCTTGTTTAAGCTATTGGCATTGGAAATGACAATGCCTTTTATATACGTTTTAAAAACCAAAACATATAATAAAAAGCATTGTTATTTACAATGCCAATAGATCAAACTTGTGTAAATGCAAGACCTATTGCATTGCAAATGCTTGTTTTTAATATGGCTACTGTCGGATGCTCTGTTCATCTTGATCCTGCATTCCAACTCCCAACTAATGTTCCCCTGCTTGTCTTCTTTCCCCACAGTCTTCCAAGAGCACAGGATACAGTAACGTAATTAGTTATTTCTTTAGAGAGCATGTATTGTGAATGAAACTTTCTTAGTGAATTAAATGTTGCAACACCAAGGATCTTTTCCACCACAGTTCCAAACTGGCCCGGTAGAATAACATAAGTGTATGGGGTTTTGTTGAAAAATCTTTCATATAGTGTTGTGTCACTCTGAACAGCAACAGCATAGAAGCTGCTGGAGCTTTTCTTAAAAGTGGGCTAGTGTTATGTGCATTATTGTGATGCTTTAATCTCCGATTTGTCCAATTGTTTGTCACTAGTTATGCTATGGTGAATTTTTTAGTTTTTGCTTATTATCTATTCATAAAAAGTGTAGAAAAAACCTTGATTCTGAGAGGGAGCCTGACTATTTTGATTTTCCCCTAGGGATGCTGTCCGTTCCTCTTAGAATTCTTGCTGCTCATTGGGACTCAGAATACTTCCGATTTCTTGACTATGTAGCCTGTATTTGAGCCTTCAAGGCATATATTTTGCATTTCTCTGTACTGCTTAATTGAGATTTTGTAATAAAACCTTTTTACCTGATCAAGAACTCGGTTAGTGAGTGTTCCCAGTTACTTATGTTATTAGTTTGCTAAACAAATGTGGGTCTTCTGCCTCTTTTGTAAGTCTATATTGTATGGTTCTAGGGAATACAGCATCTGGGTTGACTTTTATTTTAACTGGCTTTCCTCTTTTATACAGTCCAGTCTCTTTTCCAGTAAAATCCCATACCTCATATTTGACAGTATGTGTTAAATCTAGAGGTACGTTTTCTTTGGTTAAAACTGGGCATAGGGGGCCGTGGCTGGCAGAACAAGATGGCGGCCATGTACTGCTGATGCTCCCAGCTGGCGCTCGACATCTTCACAAATCCTGCTCTAAATAGAAAAATCCACAGTCCTTCATACCCTGCATTGTCCCCGCCGTTGTGACTGCCCATGCGGGCCCAGCCTGGACACCCAGGACCCTCAGCTGCGGCATTTCTTGGAAACCGCCGGGGCCTAGCTTCTTGTACAGACGGTGTGGGCACTGCCGCCCAGAGACTGGGACCAGAGGGGTCTCCAGTCTGTTGTGGAGTGGCCGACAGGCAGACCGGGATCCCACCGCATCCGAGGTAAGGGCTGCTTGTGGGGGAGTTGACAGTCACTGGATATCAGCGGCGACGCCCTTTCCTCCTGCCTGGCTTGGTGCAGACCGGTGCGGTGTCCCCAGAGCTGCTCCTGAGGTCTGGCCCCCTCTAGGTTGGCAGTGCTCCTGCACCTTCTTCCGCTGGCCTACTCCCCTCGGGGTGATGCGTGCCATCTGCTGGCTCCAACGCATGGCTGGTGGTGAGGCATATGATTGCGCCACAGGACCAGGGTGTGGGGACTGGGGTGCCTCGGTTGGGCCCCCTCTGAAAGCACACCTGACATTGGGAGAGGTCAGCGACCACAATTCACAGCGCCCTCAACTGGGTACTCCTGTCTGCACTGACTGGGCCCTCACTTGGTCTCGCCCCTCCTTACACACTATGTAAACCCCAGCTTGAACATTGGCTGAAATGTTTACAGAGTGCAGGAGGAGAGATGGCAGCATGACTCAAGGACAGAGGGACACTTTTGTCACAACAACCTCCGCTTGATGGGCTTCCCCCGAAGGAGTGGAACACCCACACCCCAAGAAATTCTCAAGAGACCTTGCCCAAGGGCTTCCTCCCAGTGGCCCACCTATCCACTTTCTTCCTGACTGAAGAGGCCCACCGAACTGCGGTACGACGGCCACCCCCCCCCCCGAGCCCCACCCCAGGCCCTTATTGCATGCATCTTCAACTACTGTGACAGAGACCTAATCCTCTGTACATCCAGATTACTTGGAGAGACCCTCTATGAATCCTCCAAGATCCAAATCTTCCCAGACTACACTAGCCTGGTCCATACACAATGGAGATTGTTTGACAAAGTCAAGCAGAAGCTACGGGCCATGAACCTCAAATACATGCTCCTCTTTCTGGCCAAGCTTAAATTGTTCTTCCAAGACAAGACCCTTTTCTTTGATCATCCGTACAGAGTGTGGGAGTGGGTGGAGGAGTGACATCCACAATCCAGTGAGAGAACGGACACAGAGGAAGAGGGTTAAGATCCCACAGTGGTGGTCTGTCAAAAACTCCCTAGTGAAATGGAGGCGCTCCGCTAAGCGCTGACCCAACCTTAGACATGTGGAGAGGGACGAGTCATGGACCCAATCGCCGTTCGTCACAGAGGACAGCCGGGGCTCCCCACCAGAGACACCACACTCCGAGCCCACAGAGGACATGGGGATCTGATCAGAGCACTACCTCCTGAAAATATGGGCGCACCCTATTTTTGACTATTTGCCTCGCTCTTCAGGGTATTCTAGAATGTTGGGCAGACAAATGCTTCCGGGTGGAAAGTATAGGGTGGGTCTGTTGGGGGTACGGTTTTGTTTCCATTAACTCAGTTCATGTTTCTACAAGGCACTCACAGTATTCACTCGGTCTGCATTGGCACCCGCCTTCCCCCAAGGCACACTGCCTCCTCTCATGTGTCCATCAAAGTGTTGACCTGGAATGTCAAGGTGCTCCAAAAGGGGTGCAGTATTTAGATAAGTTAAATGCCCCAGTGCAGGACATTCGGTTTCTGTAAGAAACCCACTTGATGGGTACATGCTGCCCTCTCCTTGAGAAATATGGCTAAACAAGGGTCTTTCATGCCTGCTTCACTAGGGGGCTAGGGGAGCGGCAATTCTCCTGCAGAAAACCTTCCCCCTGTATTTTACCAAATCCCACCTGGACACACACAGTAGAATTATGCTCTGGAAGGCACCATAGAAGAGCAGCCATGGGTCAAAGGCCGTGTTTAGATTTTCCCCTGCACTTATTCCCAACTTCCTACGGAACCTCTCCGGCAACCTGTTACAAACCCAGCCTGGAGCATTTCTCTTAAGGGGTAACTTTAATGGGGCCAAAGATAGAACCGTAGACTCTACCTCAACAATGGCCAGATCTCAAACACTCAATAAATGAGTTTCTTCCCTGGGCTTGGAAGACGCCTGGCACAAATAGCACCTTCACAAAACAACTTTCACTCATTGCTCGGGTGCCCATGAAACCTCCTCTCGTCTCAATTACTTTTTCTTGTCCTTAGACTTCCTACCTCTGGTATCATGCACGTTAACTTCCCTCACAGCCTCCTTTCAGATCATGCACTAGAAGAGGTACAACTGGGCATGGCCTCACCCAGTGAAAGGCGACTGAACGCTTGGTGCTGAGGGACAAATCTCTTACCGACCTCCTCCATACACCCATCGGAAACTATTTTGAACTGAACTAGCATCCGGCGCCTCACTAGCAACACTACGGAAGGCTTTTAAGGTGGTTCTTCAGGACAAAGCATGTGTGGCGGTCCACGGACATGAGCGAGACAGAGAGGAGGAGATTGCCGCAAAGGAAGCCCAGATGCTCAAAGTCGAAATGAATCTTCTGACTCTCCCAGAAACCGGGATTTCTGCAATACGGACCCCCAAGGGTCTCCTATCCTATGAGGCTTCCGGAACAGCAGAGTTGTTTGCAGTCTGTTCCAGCTCCTTATGTGCCAACAGGTCACTTCTGCCACTGGAAGTATCCAACCCAACAGGAACTTACTAGTTCGCTCACTCTCTGCATCCCTATGTGACGAGCTGGAGGCCCCTCTGACTATGGATGAGTTTGGGGAGGCATGGCTGGCGGCTGCGCAAGTTGGCCGCACCCTAGAGACGCTCCTCGTCAGCCGCTCTGACTCTTTAGGCACAAGGCGCAACGGAGGTCCCGACGGGGGTGAGTGAAGAGATAGAAGTGCCCTGATACCTTGCAGGTGGCAGAGCCTCTTGAGACACACAGGGCTCCTACGGTGGGGATAGAGGCGCCTGCCCACGGTGACACGCAGCCTCAAGATGGTGGGGGCACTGCAACCTGAGCCTCATTGCAAGACCCAGTAAAGGAGTGAGAAGCCTGGCAGGGGCCCTCTGGGACTTGGAGACTTCAGCGGAGTTCCTCCAGGGACAGGTGACTCCGATTGCAGCCTGCAGTGGTACACTTGCAGTGGCCTACAGAATCTAGCCTGCAGCTGGCGGTGGGCCCGGACTGGAGGTGGCGGGCATCCTGGGGTTGCCCAACAGGAATAGGCGACCCTCTGCGGGCCCAGACTCAGAGGGGGAAGACAGTGGAGGTTCCCCTGGAGGAGCCCCACATTAACGCCCTGGGTCCCTGAGGAGGCGGTGGCTGCACTGTGGAAGGAGCCCTGAAACAACATGTTGGCAGAGTGGACTGCTGGGGGCCTGGCGGTTGGACGCAGCAGCCTGATCCACCTACGACAGCTGGGGAGGGGCTTCTATACATGCTGAGAGCCACTTTGGAGGCATGCGCAGTGGGGAAGCAGCGGATGAGAGGCCCTGCTTGGCTGCCTGCTGGTCAGGACCTGGTGGCACTTGTGGGTCTGAGGAGAGGGAGGGACAAACAGACTGTGTTGAACTTGAGGGCAGAAGTTGCGATGCCCGCCAGAAGAGTTGTTGGGCCTCAAGACTTTGAGACCTGTGGTGTGGACAGCGACCTCACCTACCTGGGCTGAGCACAGCATCGCCCGCTGGAGGCTGGTGAGCGTGGGCTAGACAGGGACCACTGTTGATACAGGGGTGCGCCTTCTGCACCGGAATCTGTGTGGTGTGCCCCACTGGAAGATGACTGCAAGAGGTGTACTCGCGATTTCCTGACTCTGGGGCATGGGCGGAGGCAGACACCCTCTGCCACCCCTGAGACAGGGGTGTCCTAAGCAAGAAGCTCCATTTCCTCCTGGCGGGAGAGATCCATCCCGGGCACAGTAGTCACTGAGATGGGGCTCAATAGACCACTGTGTGAGTCCACGATGGGCACTAGATCGGGCCCAGGGTCCACGTCCCTGCAGGAGGGCCCACCGGACGGTGCAGTGGAAGGCACTGGGAATTGAACTGTGGGGGCACCAACAAACACCACATTGGCGCAGATCCTTGAAGCTGTCAATAGCTCTAGAGACTACATGTAACAAAAGATCGAGATGCTCGTGGTAGACCAGAGGCATCTTGCCCAATGACTATCGTAAGCAGACCCCCCAAAGTAGCGAAAAACGAGATGGTAACAGTAGTCCCCCCCCCCCCCCCCACCTGGATGCTCTGGAGGCACAGGTGAGTGATCTTACCAGGAGGGTGAATACTCTTGAGCAACGAGCGGAGGTTGCAGAGGGCCAAACCTGGTGAAACAACATGAGGATAGAAGGACTACCAGAAAAGGTTGAGGGCCAGGATATGGTCTGATTTCTAGAGACCTGGATTGTGTTTATGGTAGCTCTGCAGGGGCTGTTCCCATTCTTCCCCTACAGAGGGCACACCGCGTATCAGTCTGGCCCCAGTCTTCGGAAGGCCCGCTGCTTCTAGTTGTGGCTCCACTGGTGCATTATCACGATCAACCCACATTTTATGGCGGTCTCATTAAGTGGGCAGGTTTCAAGTGGACAATCTGCCAGTGTCTATCTACCCAGACTACACTATAAAGGTGCAGCAGCACAGAATCTTTCACAGAAGTTAAACGTGTACTATATGAAGCGAATGTTTGCTACATGCGCCTGTTCCCAGCCCGACTCAAACTATTGGTGAACAACACAATGCGTTTTTCTTCAATACTTTAGCGGCTGCTTAGAAAGAGTTAGAGACACCTCAGGGAGGCACACATGGAGTCCCCTGGACAAGACCTCCGCAGCCCCAGAGGAAGAGACTTCGATGTCGCAGCCTCCAGCGTGTGCACCGCCCATTGGAGGGGGAAGGCGAGGCGGTGCCGTCTGGAGGCTCTTGAGACTGCTAATGCCTTTGCAGCCTTGAGACACTCCGACACTGATAAGTGCTCCTCCACGTCAAGATCCCATGGAAATGGACGGGGAGCAAGAGACAGGCTTAACTATCCCACACCTCACGGATGACCTTTATGGCACCGCATTCTGGTGTGGGCCCTAGGAGTCAGCCCTAAATTCCCTGCCTAATGCAGAGATGCCCCTGATCTACAGCCATAGAGAATGCATGCTGCTGAAGGATGTTGGGCTCAACAGAGCTCCTGTGAACTTCCTATTGCTATGCCCTGTCGAAGACTCTGCAAGTATTTGGAACTTGCTGGGGAGCAAGGTGGTGGGCAGGAGAGCCGGTGGCAAAGCAGGATCGCATGCTACCCCCTACCCAATTTCTTTCTCGTCGGGGAATGCCCAATGCAGTCTTGCAGTTGCTATTTGTTTTAGTCAAAAAGTTTGTTTTTTGGACGGGAAGCCATTGCCATGCGGCCTTGGGGAGCGGGAGTTGGGACTGTGGCAGAGGACATTTATCACAGCACAAGTCTTACATTCGGTTGGTTGACAGATGTGGAGAGATGTGGGGCCCTAGGGGAGGGTCTAATGCAACCTCGTGGCACGAAACGCATCTTACACTTTATTAGCTGGAATGTGAGGGGCATAGGCTCAGCTGCGAAGAGGTGCAAAATTCTATCCTACATACGGGGTAGGGGGGGGTTGATGTGGGTCTCCTGCAGGATACGCATCTGACGAGTGGAGAGGCTGATGCATTGAGGAGGACTTGGCAAAGCCGGGTACATACTATGACCTACTCATCCTATACTCGGGGCTAATGGTGTGGATCAGGCAGGAACACCCCTAGAAGTCCTGTCTTAACACTTAGGCAAGGAGGTGATGTATGTCCTCCTTAAAGGATGGCTTGATAAAGAGGAGCTGGTGTTGGGCAGCATATACACCCCAAATGCTGTTTTATGATTCCCTGGTCCCGTTGCTGGTGTTGGCCATTGCTCTTGGGGGTGAGGTGGGGGAGAGGTGCACTTTAACACTGTAGCAGATCCCACCATGGACAGCTCCACCCACCACTCCCGGATTCACCAATTGTTAGGGTTGGTGCAGAGTTCCACAGTTGCTGGATGCAAGGCGTGAGCATAACGCACACTTGAGGGGATATACCAACTTATCACCGGTCCAGGACCTGCATGTTCGACTGGCTGGCTGGTTGAGCAACCCGGTCGTAAACAGGGGGATTGAAAGGGTGGAACACCTAGAACGCACACTCTCTGATCATAACCTGGTGCTACTTGATCTGGCGTGGGGAATGCGCAGCTCGGCGATTCCTACGTGGAGACTGGCAGCATCGTCCTTACTGAAGCCAACCTTCAGAGTGCCCTTGGCAGTTCGGATTAGAAACTATTTCACAGACAATGCAGGCAAAGCGGGTAGCATAGCGACAGAAGGGGAAGCATATAAAGTGGTGGTCCAGGGATTCTGCATTGGACAATCTGTGGCACTGCGGAGGTCACTGTCCAACAGACTAAAGACACTCAAACATGAACTGACTGGCAATGAGCGTTCCATCCTGACTGATCGGGTGGCGTGTGTCCAGCTGGTGTTGCACCGGGAGGAGATTGCGGTGGTCACAGAACAGCTGCATTCTCTCACCTGGAAGGACTATGTGGGTAACTCACGTGCCCCCGACACATGAATTTTGTCGGCACAGCTGCAGTGGCTGCCGAAATGGCTGGTGGGTAGAGATGTGCAGGACCTGGGAGGCGGGGGGGGGGGGGGGTGGTCGCTGAGCTATGGCACAGGGGTACCCTTGTGGCTTAGTTATAGGAGGGGGTCCGAGTGCCCCCCTACCTGTCGAGGCTCTCGACCTTTGCAGTGAGGTGCTGGCGGGCCTTAGCGGTGCGGCTGCATCATCCGGGGCTCTATGCCCCAGCGATTCCACTGGTGTGACTCATCTTGCCGGGTGGGCTACTTTACGGAACGAATGCTGAACAGTAGCTAGCAGCAGGCATAGAAACTGTGGGGGGCTTATGTGGAGGGCATGCTAAACACACTGGACTCACTAGTGGAGGAGGGGGGTCTCCCTGGGACCCAGTTCCCCACGTATGGAGTGATAGAGGCAGTCATGAGGGCTCTCTGGGATGAGGGACAGGCGGAGCCCAGGACTAATGAATTTCTGCAGGTCCTCCTGACCTTTGGTCATGGACGCAGATATCCTGGCTTTACAAGTCAGCAGTGGAAATGACCACAGATGATCTCCCTCGTAAGCACAAGTGGTTAAAGGCAGTGCTGGGTAGGAGGACAAAGTGAGGAGCATGGCCTTGAGATAAGTTCACAGGGTTTAATGAAACAGCTAGTTCAAATATACATAATTCAATTATATACACACATCACGTACCAGACTCCCCACAGGATAAACATTATGAGGCAAATGGAACACATGCTGTGCCCCAGATACACTCTGGAAGAAGCGGGGTTCTTGCACATGGTTTGGGACTGCCCTGTGGTCAAGCGCTTCTGGCACTCAGCAGCCATTGATGTGGAGTGCATGGTGATTGGTGTACTATTGATACCATGGAAATCTGCCTGTTGGGTGTTTACCCTTGGAATAAGTTACACAAAGTGGAGGGCCGGATCTTAGATTTATCAATGGTCCTGGCGAAGCGGGAAATAGCGCTCCATTGGAGGTTGCGGTGGGGTCTTCTGCATACTCGCTGCCAACTGCCAATTGTCCTTGGAACTGTGGGCCAAGGAAGAGGCCGCGGAACTGAAAAATGAGGAGAAACGTGGCATGCAGTGGCAACCTCTGACTGGTCTATGGATGAAGATACTGGAGGCATTTTTGACAGATGAGGACAGGCCTCTACCCAAGGCACGGCTGACGTATCCTTTTTGACAGATGAGGAGGACAGGCCTTCACCCAAGATCCGGCCGACACATAGGACATAGCGGGAGGGAGGTACCTGGGAGATTGGGACACACATCATAATTCAGGTGTCTGTAGTGTGAGATTCCCCCTAGTGGTGTTTCCCACCATATCATTTTGGTGGCTCCTTCGTTCCCCTCCCGCCTTTTACATAGCCCTTTGGAAAGAATACTGCTCATTATCCACCTACTAGGACGAACCATTGTGCATATGGACGCAGATGGATGACTGACCTGCCACTTGTTGAGTCTGGGTTTTTATTTCTTTTCCTATGTTCTTATGTGTACATTCGTTATATTTCTGTGGGCTTTCCCGCGATGAGGCCGGTTACTAGTAGTATCGCCCCTGGGGTGGGGTTTGATGCATCCATTCTGGACAGTACAGTCTAGGAAGACCACTCCTGGGTTAGCTCAAGTTTTACATTCTGGCTAGGAATGGTAGATACCCTGCGATTATGATGCACCATTGATGCGATATATGTGTCTGACCTGGCTTGTTCTTTTCATCTCTGTACTTGTTTGGAGAAAAGTCAATGAAAACAATAAAAAAATAAAATAGACAATGGAAGAAGTCCAAGCAGCCATTGCCGCGTCTCCTTCGGGCACAACCCCAGGCCCGAACAGGGTCCCAGTCGAATTCTATAAGCGCTTCTCCTTCCTGTTAGCAGCACACCTACCGCAGTTGTACGGGGAGGTCCGCCGGACCCCAAGACTGCCACAATCACTACCATACTCAAACCCCCTGATCTTTGTTTTTCATATCAACCCATATCCCTACTGTATGTCAAAGTCAAACTCCATACGAAGGTCCTAGCTAATAGATTCGGAGGAAGGAGGAGGCCCTGGTAGATGCAGACCAAAAAGGTTTAATGCCTGGTAGGGACACTCACCAATGTATCCGCAAACTGCAGTTTGCTATATCCCAGATGGACCATCTGCAGGGTTCTGCAACTCTACTTTTGATTAACTACAAAAAGGCATTCGACATGGTTCATTGGCCCTTTCTCTTCCAAATACTTATTCGCATTAACTTAGGCCCCAAATTCCTAAGTTTCGCTGAGGCCATCTACAACTCCCCAAGCAAGAGAGTCCGGGTGAATGAAATACTTTCTTCTCTTTTTCCCTACTCAGGGAGGGACATGGCAGGGATGCCCATTCTCCTCACTGCACTAGTGGTAGAACTGCTGGTCGCGTGGATTAGGGATTTGACTGAGGATCTGGCCTTGAAGACAGAATAGCCCTTTACGTGGACGACTACATACAACCCCCACCCGCCAAACAACCCTAGCCCACTTGATCTATATATTAGATGTCTATGTGGATGCCTCAGGACTGAGGGTCAACTGGGAAAAACCCTGCTATATACACTTAGCGGGTACACACCCCTGCCCCATGTCAGTCAACAGGATACTGCCCACACAAGAACCCGTTTGTTATCTCGGCGTGAATAGAACCATTCATCAACAGACAACTTGGGAATACTATATAATCCCTATAATGCCCCAAGTGCATGCAGAAGTGATCTCTTGGACTCAACACGCCCTTTAATCTCCTTGGTCAGGTTACTCTATATAAAAGATGATGGTTCTTTTTCGCTTTTTATATGTGCTGCAGAACAACCCATTTATCCTCCCCCTTCTTTTTTTTTGCAGAACTCCTTTATCTCTCTCTGTGAAAGGACTAAAAGGCTTCTCCGGACTATATCGGTCCCTCATACTTAATACTCCTGACCCCCTTCAACTGCTTTGTGCCAGCTGGATCATTGATAGCGGTGAACTCAATGACGACTGAGGTGAAGCAAAGATGGCTCCATAACTACTGGTTAACCTTCCAATTTCAGACTTATACAACTGAATTTCTTACAGTGCATATATTCTAGTCCTTAAAGAATGTGGCAGGTGAAGCATTCTGCGTTTGCGCTCTGCCTGCGCTACGGGGATGCTTACGGGTCTTTCTTCCATGTGGCCGGGGCATGCCCTGGCATATCCGCATACTGCCAATCTTTACACCACCATTACACGCCTTCCTCAGATTTCCATAAAATTGGATCCCAAGGTGGCTCTCCTCAGGATTATGAAGAGATAGGACGCCAACAGGCATGCACGCATTCTAGCCAGCATAGGCTAGTTGGTGGCCAAAATACACAGCATCAGATATTTCAAATCCCCCCCCCCCCCAAGGACAGTTCTGTTTCACTCTGGTCCCAAGGCATGGATTTATGATGTAGGCCCAAAAATGACATACAAATTGAGGGAATGAAAAAGTAAGCACCACAAGATTTGGGGTCCTTGCCTCGCTCCAATGTCACATAAAGACTTAATTATTCTAAATCACTTGGGGTAGGGGTGAGTCATTTCAATTCTTTACAATGCTAGGGTATGTGCTTACAGTGCTGTGTCCTTGACCTGCTTTATATTACTTTTATGAAACCAATAAACAGATATCTTTTAAACTGGGAATAACAAATCTCTAATCTGGTGAGTTTATCATGAACATTGAATCCTTATCTTATGTTTCAATTGCAACACCATCTGGTGTGTAATAAATCACACATTTCATTTTACAAAGGAAGTCCCTTCTCAACAAGTTCACAGGACTTTAATCACACAAAATAAATTGGTCCTTGTTCTCCATCATACCAACCAACGTCAGACTGCAAAATCTATGACGCAACCCACTGAAGGATGAACTAAATCTTTCTAGACATTTTTCTTTGGCTAACTGCGCTAATCAATGTTAATAATAGGAACAAGTTGCCTGCCTTGGGAAATCATACTGGCAGATACTTTATCTAACTGCAGATTTCTCACTTCTATAATATCACCAGGTGCCAGACTGTGCCTGATAGAATTAAACTGCAATGCTCCCATGCACTGGTATGTGGCTGTGTGCTGCTCCATGCTGACTTTTCCACCCCGGAAGCGAAGATGGGGACACATCAGCACCACCCCTGCGTGTACATGGCAGTGTTTTTTCTCAACTCTGTCAGCACCCTAAAAGCAGAGCCCATCAATTATCAGAGGTACCAGTGTGCAAGTATACAATTTGAGACATCTTAGATGGGAAAAAAACTGGTCCACAGAAGAGGAGGAAGGAGGGCAGGGAGGAATCTGCAGTTAGATAATAGTATCCACCAAAAAGAGCACTACCAAAAGGTGAGTAACTTGTTCTTCTGATGGATACTTCCAACTGCAGATATCGTACCTTTACAATAGATACCAAAGCAGTACCTCCCAAGGCGGTGGGTCTGTAGAATGACAGACCAAAAAGTCCTGCAGGACTTAATGGGAAGAAAACCTTCCCTTAGGACCTGGCTGTCAAGGCAGTAGTGCTTTGTGAACATGTATACTGATGCCCACATTGCGTCAGCTGACCAATGTCAAGTACAGGCACGCTGCATGCCAGTACAGTGGTAGCAGCCTCAGTCCTGGTGGACTGGGCCCTCAACTCATTCAGAAGCCCCTTGTTGGCCAGTCCGTATCAGATCTTGATGCAGAGAACCTCACAAAGAGCTGATCATCTACCCACCTGATGGTATTTGGTGTGATCGATGTCAAATTTCTTTTAGGGTCAAGCCAATAAAGTCTCTCCTCCTCTTCGGAGGGGTGAGATAGGGCAAAGAACGTAGGGAGAGTGATGAATCTCTCAAAGTGAAAAGGAATCACAACTTTAGGCAAAAAGGTTGCGTTGCTCCTCTGTACCACTTTCTATGGGAATGGTGTTGAAACGCAGCTGCACTGAGAAAGCCTGGAGTTCACTAAAGTGATGAGACAAAATCACTGTGACCAGAAACACAGTCTTCAAACCCAGGAGATGTAGTGGAAAGTTGTGCTTGGGTTTGAATGGCATGTACATGAGGAAAATATTTGACATAATTAGGATCCCAATGGGCCATCACAAAGGGTTTGGGGGAAAGCACATGGATTCAGCATTTATAGAAACCTCATCACAATAGGTGAAGGATAGCTGGTCCGCTAAATGTAAAAAAGGCCAAATGGGCCAACAAATAACCTTTAACTGTCCTTGCAAGCCCGTGGTAGGCCAGGGATGAAGACAATATCTAGAGATCCGACAGTTTGGTCAGTAACCGGTTGTTTTTTTTTTAATACCACAGCAGGCTACAAAGTTCTAATACCCAGGATAGACAGACTTTGCCAGCAAGGAAGACATCCACAATCTCCGGAAGAAGATCAAATGCAGTCAACTGCCGCCACTCAATCTCCACATATGGAGTTACAGGTTATGCAGCTTTGGGTGCAGTACTGTGCCCTGCTGCTACAACTGAAAATACAACAAAGCAGTAGACTAATCAGAGGACAGACACTCATGCCCAGACATTCCCAAGCATTGCATGACACTCAACTGATCCTCTCCCTCACCAAGGACCTCATCACTGCCAAAGCCAACCTCCACGAAGGTATGAAGGCCGTCGCAGACTGGATGAAGACCAGCCGGCTGAAGCTGAACTCAGACAAGACCGAGGTCCTCATCCTCGGCTCCAACCCTTCAGCCTGGGACGACTCCTGGTGGCCGACGGCTCTGGGGGCAGCCCCGACACCCACCGACCACGCACACAACCTGGGAATCATCCTCGACTCAACGCTCTCAATGACCAAGCAAGCAACGCCGTCTCATACTCCTGCTTCAACACCCTCCGCATGCTCCGCATGCTCCGCAAGATCTACAGGTGGATCCCAACTGATACAAGAAGAACAGTCACCCAGGCCATCGTCAGCAGCAGACTCGACTACGGTAAACGCCCTCTACGCGGGAGCCCCGACCAAGCTCATCAAACCAACTGCAACACATCCAAAACGCCTCAGCACGACTGATCCTCAATGTACCACGAAACAGCCACATCACCCCCCACCTGAGAAACCGGCACTGGCACCCCGTCAACAAGAGGATATAATTCAAGATCCTCATCCACACACACAAGGCACTCACCAAGACCGGCCCAGCCTACCTCAACAGATGACTCTCCTTTTACACCCCCAACTGCCAGCTCCGCTCTGCTGACCTCTTACTCGCCACCATCCCGTGCATCCGAAGAACAACCACTAGCGGGAGATCCTTCTCCCACCTCGCCGCCAAGACATGGAACACCCTCCCATTGAGCCTACGACAGACCCAAGACCTGCTGAACTTCATGAGGCTACTCAAGACCTGGCTGTTCGATCAGTAGCACCTCCCCCCCCCCGCGCCTTGAGACCCTCACGGGTATGTAGTGCGCTTTACAAGTGACTGATTGATTGATGGGCCAGTGATTGATTGATTGATGGGCCAGACTGTTTCAGAACCTGGTGCAGAAGAGGCAGTGGTGGAAAGGCGTATAGGAGTCCTGTGCTTCACTTTATCCAAAATGCATCCCAGAGTCACAGCCTTCTTGGAAACTCCTGTGCGCAACAATTCTGACGTTGCGTGTTCTCTGCTGTGGCAAAAAAATCTTGCCTAGGTTCTCCACATTGCTAGAGGATGCCCTGTTTCACATGGGGTGTAACCACCATTTGTGATCTAACAGGCACTACCAGCTAAGTTTGTCCACCCTGGTATTCAAAGATCCAGCCAAGTGCTTCACAACCAGAAAAACATCCTGGCGCTCTAGCCAGTCCAAGATATACAGTGCCTCCTGGCACAGCAATCAGGAACCCACCCTGCCCTCGTTGTTGCAGTACCACATGGCAATGGGGTTGTCCATTAGAACTTGAACCAGCATCTCTTTGATGGACGTTAGGTAGGCTTTCAGGGCCAGGAGAATGGCCCACAACTCCAACAGGTTGATCTCCTTGGATCTCCTCTCTCCCAGATGACCTCTCCATCTAAGCAAAGACACCATCAGCTCTGGGTGGGGTTGGAAGAGTGGTCTGCCGCCGGCCTAACTGCAGTTGCCTTTTGCAGCATCCCCTGAATCCTAGATGGAATCTGACAGGTGATGGGCCTACTGAGACATCAAGCTCCACTACAGAGCCTGCATATGTCACCTGGCAGAGTCGATGAGCAGGATGCCAAGAGGCCCACAATCTGAGCCACCCTCACTGTGACACAGGACCAAGGACGAAAAATCTGGAGCATAGCCCAAATGTCCTGGACTCATTGTGGTGGAGGGAAGGCCAAAACTGTATTATATCCAAGATGGCTCCAATGAAATGGAGCCTATGAAAAGGAGCTGCGTGTCCCTTTGGGATGCAGATATTGAACCCCAAAGGTCTTAGGAGGTTCACCGTCATCAGGAGGTGGTCTATGACTGACTGCGGTGAGCCCACCTTTGAACAGCCAGTCATTGAGGGAGGGTCAAAACTGGAATCAATGACCTCCAAAACTATTTTGCGACCATCGCCTTCACCTTCGCGAATACCTGAGGGGCACTGATGTGGGCGAAGGGGAGCACAGTACATGGAAAATGCTCCTTGCCCACCTTGAATCGCAAGTAGAGTCTGTGAGACTGCAGGACAGGAAGGACATAGGTACCGTGCAGGTCCAAAGCCACCATCAAGGTGCCTGGATCCAGGGCAGACAGAACTGAGCCAGCAGAGCACCTTTAATTTAATTTGTCCTTCCGTAAGACGGTGTTCAGAGGGCACAGATCTAAAATAAGACTAAGACCATCGTCCTTCTTGGGTCCAATGAAATAGCGGAAGTAACAGCCAGTTCCATTTCCTGAGCCTGGACCCTCTCTATGGCTCCTCTGGCCAAAAGAAACTGCACTTCTTGGAGGAAAATGTACTTGTGCTTTTTCTGAAAGATGTTCTGATGCAGGTAGGATATGTGGAGGGATGAAAAGGAATGACTGGCTACATCCTTGTTCGATGATCTGGGAGACCCACATATTGGATGTTATATTTTGACACCCATGGAAGAAATATCTGATCCAAGTGTGATGCCGAAGCACCACACTAGTGCCAACTACTCTGCCCTAGCAGTCGGTAGTGTGCTGTTCAGAATGGATGATGTATTTTGCAGTTTTCTGGCCATCCTGCATGGTTTGAGTAAAATTGGTCTGAAAATCTTCAGGGACGGACGAAAAGATCTCAGCAACCATGTCCCATAAAGAATGGGTCTATGTCCCCAGCAAAAAGCTGGCATTGACAGAATGAAGGGCTAGACTAGTTGAGGAAAATATTTGTTTCCTGAATGCCTCAGTTTGTTTTGAATAGGTCAGGAGTCATTGTGTAGAAAGCACTGATGGAAGCCTAAACCACCAAAGCCTCTGGTGTAGATTGCTGCGTCAAGAAGACAGGGCCACCTGGAGCAGAACTTTGGCTTCTGGCAACCTGCCTGTTCACTGGTGGACAGGAACGGGGCTTAGACTAGGTGTCCATAAGAGTGTCTGCCAAGACTTCATTAGATGGAGGTAAGGGTTCTGATGAATTTGTCCCAGTTACAAAACTTATTTTAGTGTCCCAGTTACAAAACTTATTTTAGTTTCCTAGCTTTTACTTCCATATTTGGCATTTGTAAATCCAGTACCTCAGCCGCACGTTTCAATACCCACATCAAACAAGCATTTGCAATGCAATAGGTCTCGCATCTACACAAGTTTGTGCTATAAACATTGTAAATTACATTGCCTTTTATTTTTATTTTTAAAACCTAAATAAAAGGCATTGCCATTTACAATGCCAGTAGCTTAAACTCGCCTAAATGCGAGACCTATTGCATTGCAAATGCTTGTTTTTATCAGGGTTAGTTCAGTGCTTAATTTGAGCTGGTAGTTGCCCTTATTTTTCATCAGACATATGCCCAGAGCAGGAGAGAGAAAACACAAAAGAGGGGAAGAAGTAGGAAATGAATGACAGAAAAACAGTGACAAAGAAAGAAAGCAGAGATGAAAAAGAATCTGAAAGAGTGAGCTAATGGAGGGGGTGGATGGTGGTGGATGAAAGAGGCATACGGTGGTTTTAACACTAAGCAGCCTCTGTGTTTGGCACCCTTGACATTTGATAGCGCCTGCCACGGGCTTCTGAGGAAAACGCTGGGCGCCGGCACTTATTCTCATAAAAATTAAGCACGGGGGATTGTTGCACAGTTCCATTGCATGTCACTTCAAGCTTGGTGAACAAACAGCCAAATCAGGTGTCGCACATTCATTCACTGGCTTGCTCTTCCGTGCAGGCGCCATTTCGACTCTGGTACATTGACTCATGGTGTTATTTTACCTTCTGCTAATGCGTTTAATTTACCTTGCACAGACATAAACACCAGTAATAAAATCTTAAGTGGCCCAAACTCGCGCCCCTGTTCATTTATCATTTCCGTGACATCACCAAGGTGAAACCTAAAGCACAGTGCAGAACGGGGAAGCGGTGGGATCGGAGATGTGCAGTCAGACACTATAGTGAGTGACGCCATCACCACCCTAGGGGATACAACATTCCTTGCCAATCATGAGTTCAATAAATACTGTCACCAGATGACAGACTATGCATGTCTTCTCCGAGGGGAGAGAAGTTGGCCTAAGGGCTACGGCGGTTGGCGTCAAGTCGGGGGAACCGGGCTCGAATCTCGGCAAGGACGCGCGACATCCTGTGATTCTGGGTAAATAGTTTAATCTCTCCGTGCCTAACAAAAACAAGATGCTGCTAGAGCAACCATAATAGGATCGAAAAAAGCTCAGGACAGACCAAATAGAATGAACCTTGATGGGCCACATGGTAACCCTGCTATTCGCTGACATGTTGGAACTTTGCGGAAGATGCAAAACAAAGTCTAATTGCAGAAAATGTACTTTTTTTAAGGAGACATCTTTAAATACCTCAGTAAAAACGATGCGTAAACAACATTCTTACCGAATATATACAAATGCTTGTTGTAAATTAATAAAATACAGATTCATTGTTAACATCCTAATATTCCTTCCAGCTGGTGCAGTGGTGTGGAAAGGACTCCGTTTAAAGATGGCGGCTTCAGTAGCATATCATTGTGGAACAAGTGTAGCATGGCTCCCCCCCTCTCCCTCGGGTGAGTGGTGGTGCAGGGACAGCAGCCACGTGACCTCCGCTGGATAATGCGAGTCATGTGTCTGGTAGCTCACTCTCCGATCAGGCAAACGATAAGAGCTACACAGAGAAGAGGAAGGTGTTTCGGAAATATACAGGCAGCAAACAACGCAGGACTCGAAGACAACTTCAAATATGGACTGCGGGGTAATCACCTCCAAAACCGGACTCATTCTGCTCAGCCTCATATTCTGGGTAAGCGTGTTCTTTCTAAGCGGTGAAAAGTTTAAACAAGCTGTCTCCGTGGAGCCTACGGGAAAATGGAAAGTGAAAGTGCATGAAGCTGCTGAGGACGGAAGGGGGACAGGAGATGTGCACGCCGCGTGGCTGTACACATCATTGCAAGCGCGTCTCCACAAGCGCGTCCACAGACTACAATCGCCAAAAGCCCTGTGCGTGCCCATCTCCTGTCCCACTTCCGAGGCAAGTCAGCAGCAATAGATCTCGCTGGCGACAGCGCTTTCGTGCTGCGTTCGCCAGGCGAGACCTAAAAAGGAGGCACTCTTCGGTTGGTGATCCAGGGAAAGAACACAAACTAGTGTCCATGGAAGTTTCAAACCCACAGGCTTCCTGCAATTCCATGTATAAATTATCATCATGACAGTGTTTGGAAAAATGATCACCTTCATCTCTATTGTCATCCCCAAAGACCGGTTAGCTTTGATCAGTTGTTGGAGTGCTGGCATGCGGCTCAAAATCAAAGGTATGGTTTTGTCGGAGTAGGATGAACTGGGGCTGGGAGCCTCAGTACAACTTTAGGGCTTAACATCGATTGGGGCAAAAATGAATTGAGCTCAGACTCTGATAGGTGTCAGGCGGATTCTAGCGGTAATTCCCAAGAAGACCACTAACCTTAGCAGATCGGCAGCAGGGACGATGGCAAGTGGAACGTTCCCTTCCTCCCGGGAGCACACTTCTCACAGAGGGAAATGCACACCGCTCCGTACGAGGGCACCCCGGGGAAAAAAGGGAAAGGGAGGCAATGAGGAAGGCTCTGTAGATAAGGTCTCTCAGAAGTGTAATGATAGAAGAATAACGAGGCTCAACGGGGTATGTCGCAATCTTTCTTGGACATACTTATTGGCCAGTAATAATCCCCAAAGCAAAAGCGTGTAGAGTCGTAGGGTCAAAAGAACAGGTAGGGCAAGGTGCTGCAACTTCCCTCCGAACCTCACAAAGACGCTGAGGCTGTCAGGCGGTCCTCACCTGAAGAAGCACTCATTGTTAGCTTCACAACAAGAGTGTTAGGAAATGGAAGCAGGCTTTGGGAGCATGGTGCGGGAAAAAATATTATGCGGAACAGGGCGCCAAGGCGGCTCCTTGCCGCTAGTGCGCAGGGACCTAAGTATCTGAATCATGGGGAGAGCCGAAGTCCTGAGAGAACCGGCGAAGGTTCTGTAGCGTGCCAATCAGGCACCGGGTACTACCTGCTTGGGGTCCTAAATCCAAATGGGCTACGTGGCGGAATCTTCTGTAAAATTCCAAGTGCAGCGAGCGCCCGACCTCCGGCGGGGAAAACACCATCTGCCTGGCGCTCATTCTTCAATCAAAGGAAAATGCTCGGGAACAGTGCAGGAAACGTTGGGAAGCGAGACGCCTGACCTCCAGCGGGGAAAACACCATCCGCTTGGCGCTCAGGTCCACAGGAACGTATCGGGCAGTTTGTCAAGCCCCGATTCAAGGAAAGAGCAGGGCTTTATAGCCGTCCAATCGGGAGGCGGCCCCTGTCTAGAAACTCTGGAGATTGTCCCATGGCATTCTGGGCTCTATAGTTTTTCGCGGTCGTTGCTCCCATGCGGTTTTCTGTGTTTCCCCCTACGTAAGGCACAGTGTACACGGGGGGGGAACACAGACTAGGTAGCTTTCCCAGTGTCAGGGTCATGACAATAGGACTATAGCAATGGGGTCTTCCTACCACATCAAAATGACTGGTGCTTATTTTGATGCCAGTCTGGAAGTTGGCCTCAGTGTCAGAGAGGAACATGAGGTGGGTTCAGGAGGCAAACACGGCTCCAAGGGCAGACCGGCTGGTGATAAACCGACTGGAGGCCTCCACGTATCCTTGAGGCCCAAAGGCTTGCCAGAAGGAGCCAGGACAGTGCTACAAATTTGCAATATGGACTCTATAAAACCCTCAATCTGTTGTGTTGTCGCCAACTGACGTGATAATTTGTTTGCATCAAGATCATTTGCAGGTTCAGCTCCATGGTCAGGTACCAGGAGCGAGAGAGCGAGGCACCCGATGGACATCTTCACAAATTCTCAGGCTGAAAGCGGCAGGACTAGGACAAATCCAGCTTGTCCTTCATTAGCTTCTGCTTGAAATTTAACTTATATTATGCTTACGTTACGCAGAGTTGTACCCCGGCGCTGAGCAGGTGTGAGTCCAGCAAAACTGAGCACCTAGTGGGACTACTTGAAAAGCCAGGTCTTCGGCTTTTTGCAGAATTCAATAAGTGAGGAGGAAGCACCTATTCGCAGCAGCAAGTCATTCCATGCTTTAGGAGCGATGTAGGAGATGGTTCAACCACCAGATCTGGTTTTCTGTATACTGGGATACTGGAAGTCTTGGACCGTGACAAGGACCTGTCTAGTACGAATGGGTCCGGGCCCACTACTTTGAGCAAGACTGCTAAGACTTCTTTCGGTGTTTGGTGACATTCAGCTTTGCATCATGTTCCCGGGTTGTCGTTGGGATACTCCTCACAACGCGTGGGGATCTGTCACAAACATTTGTTTGTGACAGTTCCAATATGGCTTGAACCCTATAGTTTTAGGAAAGGACATTGTTAGCTTGCACACTGAAAAGTAATTTTCTACGAAAAAACTTAAATGACTAGGAAAAAGTTGGGAGTGAGTTCTGGATCCACATACAAAGTTTCAGAAAGAAAGGAACAGACACATGCGCAGGTGTGACATTTGCACCCTCACTTCCAAGGTATAACGAAGTTACCTTGGAGCCGCATAGTGCCACCTACTAGCTGAAGGGAGTAATACTGTTTAAATCTTCACAATCCATCCTGGGGATATTCTAAATGTGAAGACTCTGTCGTTTAGAAGTATCCATCAGAAAGTCTTACCCAGTAGGAGAACAGCTTCTGAAAGCTGCTGGGAAATTGGAAAATAAAGACAGTCCCCTTCACAAACTCTCTGTTAAAACACAGCAATCTGGAAAGCTCATCCATTTGTCAAATGCGGGACACCTGCAACATTGTCTGCTACTGATTTCGACATCTAATCACCACGAATTCAAGAAGATGTACACTGCATTTAATGAACCTTGAGCACTGTGAAATTCCATCCTCCAAAGTGTCACAGTAAAACTAGAAAATTGTCACTCACCTAGTATGAGGCCATGACGGAAACATTCACACGGTTACAATCGAACTTATACGTGTTACACAATCACTCTGGGTCTGTTGCGTGATGAAATGATAATTGTCTATGCTTGTGGAAGCAAACGGACAACAATAAAACCACAAAAGGCTAACATAGGGATTTATGGAAAAGACTACAGTAATATTTGTAAGACTCAATCTGCACGGCAGAACAGTGGCACACAGAACTCAAACACAAACCAGGAAACACCTGTGTAAAACTAGGATAAGAAGACCATTTCTTTCAGAATAGCGACCGTGTGTGCAAGTGCACAATTAATATACTGACAATTCACCAAGCATTATCTTGGGACAATATGATTGTATTATCATTTGCACAAAATGCAGCTTTTTGCATTTTCAGTATGTGTCTCATTTGATGCAACTCAATACCTGGCTCTTTCAAAGGCAGGCTCCGATTAACATCTGGGTATTTGTTGTAAAGGGATCATTCCAAGTAATTTTTCCCCGTAAACCAGTGCTTCACATGCACATTCTCACATATGAATTAGTGTTTCCATCTGAACCTCAGCAATACCCAGGCTCCACTGACCACAGCGGTCTCACTTCTTTCCATTCTGGAACTGTCCCCTCACAGTCTACCGTGCCTGGAGGACGCTCCAGTCTACCGTGCCTGGAGGACGCTCCAGTCTACCGTGCCCGGGGGACGCTTCAGTCTACCGTGCCTGGGGGACGCTTAAGTCTACCGTGCCTCGAGGACGCTCCAGTCTACCGTGCCTCGAGGACGCTGCAGTCTACCGTCCCTCGAGGACGCTCCAGTCTACCGTGCCTCGAGGACGCTGCAGTCTACCGTGCCTCGAGGACGCTCCAGTCTACCGTGCCTCGAGGACGCTCCAGTCTACCGTGCCTCGAGGACGCTCCAGTCTACCGTGCCTCGAGGACGCTCCAGTCTACCGTGCCTCGAGGACGCTCCAGTCTACCGTGCCTGGGGGACGCTCCAGTCTACCGTGCCTGGAGGAGGCTCCAGTCTACCGTGCCTGGAGGAGGCTCCAGTCTACCGTGCCTGGAGGAGGCTCCAGTCTACCGTGCCTGGAGGAGGCTCCAGTCTACCGTGCCTGGAGGAGGCTCCAGTCTACCGTGCCTGGAGGACACTGGGTAGTGTAGTACTGGCACTAGATAGAATCACTATTGGGAAGCCATCTTTAATGATCTAGTTTTGTTGAAAATGTAGGCACTACCCACGCTCCTCCCACTCCTCTAACATATAGGCGGGCAGCAACGATTATCAGCTATCTAAAAACGTCTCAGAAGTGTCTGGAATATCAGACTGAATGGGAACCGAGATGAAAACAATTAAACAGGGTCAAGGCTGGCATACCTGCAGTGACCTTGCTCATTCAACAAGGAATGGTATGGATATCAATGAAACCCAAAGCCTTTTTGATTGGTACCTTTACTTAAAACTATACTAAAGTGTATGTGTGTGGGGGGGTTCCTACTTCGCATTTTGGTAATGGGTTCTAACTCTAATAGGTGGACTTGTCCCATACTATTTTTGGGCCTTGAAAACAGGGTGCAACAAGGTAAGTAAGTAAAACATTTATAAAGCGACCTGGACAAACCCAGCATTGGTGGATCGTAAGTCCCTCCGTGGGACGTACCAGGCAAAACATTTCTAGAGGTCACTAGGTCCCTCCCCCACAGTGCTTTGTGCACCAGACATATCGCTATAAACGTAATCCTTTCTTGGACAGGTAGCCAATGAAGTTTACGAATGCTGATGGATATGGGGTCGAATTTGGGTATCTTCAGCAGCAACCTAGCTGCCGCATTTTGTAGAGACTGTAACTTTATTTGTAAACGTTTATCGATGCTCAAAAAAAGGGCATAACAGTAGTCTATTTTTAAGAAGATCAGGGCCACTATATAAGTTTTTTGTAACTCTTGAGGCATGAATAAAAAAAGTCTTTCATGATTTTTAATAGAATGAATCAGGAGGATGCAACATGATTAATCTGTTGCGCAAAACAGGGTTGATCGTCAAACAGTACTCCCAGGTGTTTGGCTTCGTTAACCGGGTCAGGCCGTGGGCCCGCATTCGCAGGTTCACCAGGTCTTCATTCAAGGCCCTTTCCAGGATTTTGGTGGGGAGTGGCAAACAGGATATGGGTCGGTAGTTTTTTTCCTCAGTAGGATCTAACAAGGTTTTTTTTTGTATAGGACGTATACATGCTTTATTCCAGGCTATGGGGAAAATCCCCAATGAAAGTACATCATTTAAAAGCGGAGCTGAAAGCTAACTGTTTCTGACACCATGCGTAAAATGAAAGGTGGACATGGGTGAGTAGGGTAGCCTGATTTAGTGGTTAAGAGTAATTCATTTACTCTCTTACAAGACAGAGGAGAAGCTAGTTAGTTCGTTTATAGCCTGATTGTGAGGGGCTGTACTCTTAATTGACAACCCTTTAGCTCAGGCAACGGAGTGCTCCAGAAGCTCCTTGTAGACTATGCACTTTAGATCGAAAGAAAATAGGAACATTGTCACGGAAACCTTGATCGGGAGCGAACGGTTTACCCAATTGAAACTTAGACAGAGTCGTAACAGTTTAAAAATGTTATGTGGTTGAGATTCTTGCTGCCCCTAACTTTGTGGAAAAATAAGTAGTTTTAGCAGCTATAATTGCCGCTTTGTATTCTTCTAGGGCTAGCCTGTAGTTGTATTTACCCTTTTCACTATAGTCCAGCCTCCATGTGTGTTCCAACCTTCTGCATTTGGACTTTATGGTTCCAAGATCAGCAGAATACCAAGGGGCCCTAGGTTGGTTTCTGCAATATTTCATATTTTTCTACGGGGCCACTATATCAAGTGCCGAGCTGACCAGCGCTTAAAGGTATCCGCGATGCTATGGATCCCTTGATCTAGTATGGGGATATGTCTATGTAGAGCTGTCTCAAGCTCAATTTTATTGATTTTGCGCCAAGGGTGGATTTTGGAAGCGGAAGGCAAGTTCGGAGAATGTGACTCCATCTCCGGAAGAGCCAGTTTAAAGAAGATGGCATTGTGATCAGTTAATGAGAGAGGAAGCACTTTTCCCAAAGTGATATTTACATCACTAGTAAAGACCCCATCCAGTATGTGGTTGGGCTTATGCGTGGGCTCCGTTATGATCTGTTTTAGTCCGAAGCAGCCCAGGCTATCTACTAAGTGGCTGATGTTGGTGTTATTCGAACACTCAAGATGAAAATTAAAATCTTCCAATAGGGTGAATGTTGGGGAGTTTACACAGGCCTCCATAAAAGTTTGAATAGATTGTATGAAGGGGGCTCTAGGACCTAGGGGTCGTTATAGTAACACCCTGGAAAAGGTACCTACAAACATCTTCTCACATTGGCACCTGAAGGCCAAACTAAGTCAATGTCGTACCAAACACATAACAACTAACAGTAGCAGTAGTCCAACAGCTGAAGGCTACTTATTTACAGGTGCTTCTTGTTGTACTTCTACAATTAGTCGAAGAGGTTCTCTCACTCCCCATTTGTTAGAACGGAGAAGTTGAAGAATTTCATGGTAACTCTCACCCATGCTCCTACAGATAGGTGCCCAAGTGTACTGCCCTCTTTACGAGCATGGATAAATACAGCATCAAGCAGCCAGGCGCAGGCAGAAGCAAAGCAGAGAATACATATTTTTGTTCCTTGTGGGACTTAGTCTGAGACGGTAGATGTCCCTTCACTAGTTTATTATATCATGTAGCATTGACCATGTGCATCTCCTCCATTACTGCCTATTGCTATAAAATCCCAGCATGAACATTCCAATTGCAGCCTCTGTGTCGGAAGCCAGTGGATTGTGACCAGTTTTTAGCCAACAATTGTCCCAGCACTGTCAGTTTAGGTTTATTTTCTCCCAATTTTGGTAACAAGAGAAGATCCATCCTGTACTTTTTGGGCCCCATATCGAGAATGTACTGCGCCACAGTTTTTATCCTGAACCCAAAATGTTTTTCATGTCTCATCTAAAACAAGGAAAAAAATCCCATTCTGAAGAATATCATAATTTTTGAGCACCAGCTCATAACCCACTATTTTATGATCTTACAACTACTTATGGTTGAACAACCCTCCCAATAGCATCTTTTGTTGGAACAGAATCAGTTTTGTCATTTTCTTGACAATCTGTTCCCATTTTTGTCCCATTAATGAAAACAAGTATGGCATGTTTGGATGGAGGCAAATCCCAACAAGGACTACGCACTCCAAGGACAGTTTTGCATGTGTGCCTCTTAGTAATGGCATAATTAGTTTTCCAATTTCCACTAGCCAATCCACTGCATGTTGTAAAAATGTAGCCAAATAGTAGAGTTCGGCAATGTCAGCCCTTTTTTACTTGAGATCTTAATGTCTTCATTGAATATCAAGATAATACTTTGTCTGAAAAGGTCTGATGTCTCTGCATCCCTAAAATGACCACAGCGGGTGAAGAACTAAAGAACAAACAACTATTCTACACCCATACTAGCCTTGCACATCATCCTGGTCAAAAGATTCATGAATTCCCCAATTCTACCTATTAAAGAAACAGCCAAATATAATGTCAATAAAGACTATTTTATATTTCATTACAATTAGAGGGGGCACCACTTCAAGCCCATTTAATCCCTCTGGTTACACTATTTTTAGGATCTACCACTCTGATCACTTAAGCTGATGACTCCTCCACCCTCTCCTCAAATCAAGTAAAGAGCACATTGTTTTGCCATGATCTCTGCATTTTCAAATCTTGATTTCAGCATTCTCATTATCTCTCTTTCCAGCCTGACTGTGCTTCACAGCTTCTCGATATACAGCTTCCAACATTGCTTTCATACTCTGTTTTCTCTGCCACTTTATGTAAACCTGTGCCTATCAGATTCCTCTCTACTGGCGTGGTGTTTATTTTATTCTCCCACAGTGATCAGGAACTATGAATAACACTGAGTAGGTCTTCTGGTGAAGGCTCATCACATACTTGCCTTCTCCAGAAGCAGTAGTCTCGCCGTTCAGTCCATTTTGAGTTCCTGTTGTGGATGTGTACTGATCAGTTTTGCTGCTCTGGGTAAGTTTGCAAGTCTTTTCTTTGCCATGTTTGCACTTCAGTATTCACATCTCAGTAGCAGTACCATTCTGAGCCCGGGGTGTGAAACTCCATGACCACAACGTTCCTAATGGCTATCACTTGGTTTACTGATGAGTCCATATTCATCAGGCAAGAATTCCAAGAGTAGTCTTCCCTCAAGCAACTATACTGATGTACCCCACCCCCTTTGCCAGTGCTATTGTATGTTACATGCAGAAAGAATCAGAAGCACAACCTATTGGTACGCAACAGTGGTGTCACTGGGGAGGGAGGGTGGCCTGATGGGAGCCTTGTGCCAACTCTATTTGTCCTACTCTCCACATTTGTCCTCACTACTACAGCTTCTGAATGTGCCAGGAAGTGACCCGAAAAAAAACTGAAAAACAGACAGTGCACCTTGCCACAAACATTGATTTGTCCAAATACCTTCCATTGCAAAGTAGCATTGTTACCCTAAAAGGGTAAAATCTGACTTTATATGTACATAGTTTTTTTAGGTGGTTAAATGTGTCCCCACCCCCTAAAATGTTTACATTTATTTCTAGAGAGACTGCTGGTAGAAAAGGTGTACCCTCACTGTGGTACCATACAGAGCCCTGGACAGCAAAGCCACCCAATACTGAGATCAGATGACATAGTCAATTCATTAAATTCATGTTTGCCACATTCCATCTGCATTTTACCAGTCTACCCACTTTATATACGGAGTGTGGTTCACAGGTGTTGTTGGTGAGAACAGTTATCGCCATGCTCCTGTCCAGCCTCCACAGACTCCGTATCTTTCGCTTTCTCGGTCTACAGCAGTGATGTCTCTGCCTGCTCACATGCGTCTTTTCAATCAGGCCTGCCACTGAGAGGGCGTGCCAAAGTCTGTCTGTTTCTCATAAGCAAGGCGAGAGCGGCATGTTCACACAAGGGGTAGCTCACGTTTTCTCCAGCTGCAACACAGCAGCTGCATCATGTCAGACAGGGAACTAAAATTAGCCCCAGCAAAAATGTTGAAACTAACTTAGTTGAAACCAGAATCACTCCCTTGCTCCTCCGGCTCGCTATTATTCTATTAATTCCTTCTCATTTTCTCTCTCTTCTCTCACCTTACACCTCTGTTATTGTTGCTGCAAGGAACCCCAGTGAGCTGGAGAGAGTGACCGAGGTGGCTGTGAATCTTTTAAGTGGGCTACAATTACTGCAGTCCAACTGAGAAATTCCCAATAAGACAACCATTTTTACCAAGTTAACCCTTCCGTATATAGTCAAAGGCAGGTTCTTCCATCTTAAAAAGAGGTGATCGATCTCTTTAGACACCTTCTTCAGATTAATCTGCGGAAAATCATCTAGGTTTTTAACTATGATAATCCCAAGGTATCTAAATTCCTTGCTTATTATACCAGCCCAATTGTCGATGTTCCAGCACATTACCTCGGTCTTAGAGGAATTGGCAAGATAACCTGAATATGAGCCAAATTCCTCCAAGAGTGCTTCCACTCTAGGGAGTACCTCGGTAGGATTATTGGTGTAGAGCAGCAAATCATCCGCATAGAGGGCTAACTTGCTACTATATAAATGAACACTAAAGAGGGTGATTGATTCATAATGGCTTGGGCAAGAGGCTCTATATAAAGATCAAAAAGTAAGGGCGAGATGGGACAACCCTGCCTTGTACCCCTGGTTATAGTAAAACTTGATTTTAACAGGCCATTTAACAGGATTACAGCAGAGGCTCCCTGGTAGCAGTTAATCAGGGTCTGAATAAAGATTGAACCAAAGCCCATTATCTTTAGAAGTTCCCATAAGAAGATCCAATAGACACGGTCAAACGCCTTATTTGGTAATCTTACCAAAATTGACCTATCTATTTAGTACCATTCCCCTTGAATAATCAAGTATGGATACAAGTAAAATCCAAGGCAAGACAGGCAGTTTCAGCTGGTCCAATAAATGTGCAAGGTTCTCCTGGAAGAAGTTAAGACGTAAACTACTGAAGGGAGGCCTTGCCCTCCCTGACTTGCTTTGGTTTTCTTTTTCGTTTCAGTTTAAAAACTTTCGGGCGCTGCTCACTACCACGAGGGACTCTAATTGGGGGATGATATTGAAGGAAATGACTATCTTGAAAGGTGGAGGAGAGGGCTTCCTTTATAAGTTTGGCGCCCCGAGGTTTTTTAAAAAGGTTCTCCTGAAGGTTCTAAAAGCAGCCTTAAATGTGTGGTACAGGGTCAGGGAAAAATGAGGGATTCGTTATTACTTGGAGTTTGCTCCCATTTGGGACTCCCCTGGGTTACCCGCATACCTGGAGGATAGCCTTGCGCAGCCTATTAAAAATGCAGGTATTTTGATTTGGTCTGATCTCATCTCCTCAGACGGAGTCCACCCGTGGGAGGTGTTTAGATCCAAAATAGGAAGCTCTTTCTCAAGATTTAAATATCTACAACTGGCCTCCTGGTTTACAGCAGAGAGTGATCTTATCGGTGGAAATTGGGAAATAGAGCTCCTTCTTCAAAATGCAAAACCCATAAAAAAAAAATTAAAAAAAAAAGAAGAGGTAGGGCTTTGGTATAAAAAGCTTTTGGATGCCAATGTGGCTGATCCTCCTCCACAACATATGGTTTGAAATGTGTCAGCCCTGGACACCACCGCAGTTGATCTATATGAATCTTCGCTCCAAACATTATATAAGTTTGCTAAACAAGCCTCATTAAAAAATAACCATTTTTATGTTATTAACAGACTATATTATACCCCCATGAAAATAGCCAAATTTGCCCCCCTTACCTCTTCAAAATGCCCAAGATGCGAATTCTCCCCGACTGATTATCTACATATATTTTTTGAATGTTGGAGGTTAAAGGAGTTTTGGCAGAATGTGGAATGTGCACTTAGTGCTATCTTTAAAGTTGAGATCAATCTGTATCCTTCCACAGTAATTTTTGGTACTAATAATGACTTGATGAACTCTATGTCAGCAACACAAAAAGGCTTGTTTTTGTATTTGATTCTTATTGCCCGAAGGGAGATCTGCAAGCTGTGGAAGGATCCATTACCCCCACTGTACGAGAACTGGCTGAGGGCTTCATTGGGTACGGCCCGATTGGACCTAGGTCATTTGGATGATAATAGTTTCAACATTTGGTCACCGCTCATAATATGGGGCAGAGAATTGAGACTGATCTAATGCCTCTAGGTCCTATGATTACACCAAGCTTCATACAAAGAAGCTGGCCTGGCCAGGCCTACAGCTAATGCAGTAGCAGAAGCCTGGGGAGCCTAGGTTCGAAGGATGGCTTTTCGCTTGTTTTTGCAGACACTATATGGTGAGATGAGGACTTAAAAAAAAGACAACCATTGACAGTGCCTATAAGTCTAGCATTGGTCGCCAGCCTTTTTGGCAATTCGTATTTTGTCCAAAAAAAACACACATTATCATAATACTCCCTGGCACTGAAGGGAACTCTTTTCTGTGTGGATCAGTTATGGCATGCTGCACCTGTAAAAGGGCTGCATGCAGTAACTCATGCTGCATGAGGGGGAGGTGGGGTCTTGACTAACAAAGACCTAAGAAGGCAATTGTTATGGCATTGGCTGCAGGCCAAAAGGAAAAAGTAAAGAAAAACAAGTAGAGAAAAGAAATAAGGAAAAAGAAAGAGAAAAGAAAGAGAGAAGAAATAAGGAAAAAGAAAGAGAAAAATAGAAAGAGAGAGAGACAGAAAAATAGAAAGAGAGAGCGAGAGAGAGAGAGAAAGCGAGAGAGAGAGAGAGACAAAGAGAGCAAAAGAGAGCAAAAGAGAGAGAGAAAGAAAGTGAGAAAGATAAAGAAAGAAAGAGAGAAAGAAAGTGAGTTATAACTGCTAGTCACAGTTTGAGTGGTCCCTCACGGGTGGCATAATACATGCTGCAGCCCATGGGAGACCCCTCGTATACCTACGCCCTGGGCACCTTAGTACCATATACTAGGGACTTACATGGGTACACCAGTAGCCAACTGGGAAGGTACCAAAGTACTTACAACTGACAAATTTAGGGAGGAAGCACAGTGACTGGGGTCCTGGTTAGCAGGATCCAAGCCCGACTAGTCAGAAAACAGAATAATACCAGCAAAAAGTGGGAGTAACCATGACAAAAGATCCTACTTTCCTACAGACTGCTACACCTAACATGCATAGTATGCATTGTAAGTATCATCTCGTATTGTTGAGCTTTGAAATGTTATGTGCCATTAGTCAGCTCCTGCTGACTCCGACTTAGGTACAACATGCTAACGGTGGGAGCGGGTGGTGATCCCATACATGGTGGGATACTATATCAGAATAGTAATAAAAATAGACAATGTTCTACCTCTAACAGGGGACCTATCAATTTTAACAACTATGGTTTTGGATTCAGAGAACAATATCTCGTCAGCGAAGTTAAAGAGGTACGCACGTCTAGGTCGTGGGCTACAACAACTGGAACACTCAAAATGTATTCTACACAAATATCAAATTACAGATAATACCGCACTGAACTCAGTAAAAACCACAGATTTTCAACATCAGGCATTTTCTTCAGAAAAAAATATGTTTTTTGCAAGGTGTGCAATCAAACATGTGATATATGTTGCTGCACCCAAGTGGATGCTGAAATGCCACATGATGTAAATTCTACCACTTAAGTGCAGAAACTCCAATAACACTTCCTAGGTAAACTGCAACAGTCTTGCACTAAACTGTGCAGGTCTACACACGCGTGGGAAGTTAAATCTCATGGAGCAAGGATTCCAACAAATGCTAATTCAAGGGTCTCTATAGTATCGGGCCACCGATGGAAGCAATACAAGGAAAAGCCTTAAAGGGATCTGGGCCAAATGCACTGTACCCATTTTTGGGGCTATTCTTTCCAAGGAGTGCACCCAAGGTTTACCACACCCAACACATTGAAAGGAGACTACTGCCCACATCAAATGACTTGTTCCCTTTAATACTGGAAAGTACAAATAACTGTTGTTGGGTCGGAAAACCCCCAACAGACGTCATAAGCAAGCAAGTTATTTTTCACACCGAATGGTAGACAATTTGCTGTCCTCATCTATGGCTGGGAGACAGTGTACACTGTGATGGGTGCTCTATAAAGAACAAGGTGAAAGATGGGAAAGAGGGCACTTTATTTATTCATTTATTGTTCGCAATTTGATCGGCATAACATATCACCCAGCCTCAAACACAAATTTTCACAGAGCCTCAGGACAAATTCAGACTAAGACGGTAAATACAGTGAAAACATAATGATGCCATCCGAGAAGTTCAGTAGATCTTTATTGGGCTTGTGGAGACTACTGTGTTGGGTCTCTGTGATCCAGCATTTGCGAAGTAACCTGTACCACTGCTTTCCTTTCCCATGTGCCTCTGCTGGCAACAAACAAGCAGGAGGCCTGAACTGTGGGGGTCTGGGTACAAATCACTCTCCAATGAAAACTTTGGGCGTGCCTGTCCTCTGCAAAAGCCCAGGAAGGCAGTAGCACGCTTTGAAGGTGCTTTCGGTCATGTTTGGATAAGTGTTCTGAAGATAGTTTGGGGTAGGTGTGCCCAGGTTCCCACCACTACTTGCCCCCCTTGCACAGTACCCTTGTACTAAAACTTGTCTATCCTCAAACCTACCACTAGGCCTAGTAATTTTAGAATTCCTGCTGCTGTGCTCTTTTTCCAGAAAGACAAGGATTTGCTACACCTTGGTGCGAAAGGAGCAGACTCTTGACCAGGAGGGCAAAAAGCAAGGCCCAACTGACTGACGTCTGTATGAAGGTTGTCTAAATCAAATGAGCCGCCTATCAGCCACAAGAGCCTTGAAGCCCAGCTGGCAGAGCAGGCCAGAACACCCAAGTCACTGGTTCTTAATATGTGATCTGCAGACCCTTGAGATCTGCAGCACGTATTCAGGAGCTCTGCAGACCCATATGACCTCTAACCATTACTTTCTATCAATATTAATTTGCATTTTGAGCTAAATGAGTGTATGGAGACGGGTTCTCCTGGGACAATAAGAGTTTACTCAAGTAACAATAATATACTAACCTTATTGCTGTTTGTTTCTGCTGACCCTGCATTTCAGAGGACATTTGCCGGTTTTCCATTCCACGCCTCGCGGTACCCGCTGCGCGGGTCCCGCTTCGCTGCGAGGCACTTTCCAACACCTGGGAGCAGCTGACTGGGGCGTACCTGGGGCTGAGGGCTGCGAGCACAAGGGATAGGACTCCATCTCCCAGGAGTCTCTGGTCATCCCCCGCCCGCTCCACCTGGGCCGCTCTCCCTCATCGCCCCGCCCCCAACAGATCTGAGCACGGATTTAAGCGAGGAGTGCTTATTGCTACGTGGGACCTTATTGCTGTTTGTTTCTGCTGACCCTGCATTTCAGAGGACATTTGCCGGTTTTCCATTCCACGCCTCGCGGTACCCGCTGCGCGGGTCCCGCTTCGCTGCGAGGCACTTTCCAACACCTGGGAGCAGCTGACTGGGGCGTACCTGGGGCTGAGGGCTGCGAGCACAAGGGATAGGACTCCATCTCCCAGGAGTCTCTGGTCATCCCCCGCCCGCTCCACCTGGGCCGCTCTCCCTCATCGCCCCGCCCCCAACAGATCTGAGCACGGATTTAAGCGAGGAGTGCTTATTGCTACGTGGGACCTTATTGCTGTTTGTTTCTGCTGACCCTGCATTTCAGAGGACATTTGCCGGTTTTCCATTCCACGCCTCGCGGTACCCGCTGCGCGGGTCCCGCTTCGCTGCGAGGCACTTTCCAACACCTGGGAGCAGCTGACTGGGGCGTACCTGGGGCTGAGGGCTGCGAGCACAAGGGATAGGACTCCATCTCCCAGGAGTCTCTGGTCATCCCCCGCCCGCTCCACCTGGGCCGCTCTCCCTCATCGCCCCGCCCCCAACAATCCTCCCACCTCTGCAACATCCACAAAGGAGTCTGCATCTGCCGCTGCGCGGGAGCACGCCGGGAGAAGCCCGGGACAAGGGCGGGACCGTCTGTGGCCGTCCGGGGCCGGAGGAGGCCGGGCTGGGCCCTATTATTAACATTTTCTTCCTAATTACGTATTTTTGAACCTTATTAACTGGTATAATTATTATTGTTACTGTTTGTGTCTAAAGTGACGTTAAAGTCCCCATATTTGGAAGGATAAATACTGTGGCCTGAGTGGCATCGCTGATTGAGTATTGAGGTTGGTTATATCCCCGCCCGCTGTATCTTAATAAGAATAACAAAAATGCCCTTAAGGTCTGGTAAGGAGAGGCAAGTTCAGGTCTCAACCTCTAATGGTACTTTCACTGGTACAATTGATCAGTTTTTTAAACGTTCTACTGCTATATTAGAGAAGGAGATCGCCCTGGTTGAAAAACGCCTTTCGCTTGATATTATTACTGGCAAGCGGTCTTCACTAGGTAAAATCAATGAGGCTGTCTCCCCTGTCCCACTTTCCACGTTGAACTCGGACAGTAATGTAGAAGTAATGTTGGTAACTGCTCCTGAGATTCATACTGTGGAGATAGTGGATTCTAACCAGGAAAATGCTTTTAATACTGCGCACGTTAACTTACCAAATAGCGGAACCACTTGCCTAGATCAGTCCAGGGATAATTCTGGTCTTTCAGACTCACCAAATCTCAATATTAGTACTGAACTAATGGATTCCCTTTCCCATCTACAACAAACACCCACTCATAACCCTGGGAAACGCAAGAGGGTAGACTCACCGGACATGGAGGAACAAGCTGAGGGGTTGGGAAATGCCTCACCATCCCCCCCACAGCTACCCAATACTAACGCTACTGCCCAGCATGGGGGAGGTGAGACTATGATTAGCATTACAGAAGAGATATTTTTGGCTAAAATTGAGCTGCTATTCAAATCTCTACTTTTACCTCTTTTTGAAAGGACTAGGTTACTAAATACAAAAATGGATTCCTTAGATCTGCTAGTGAAGGATAATATAGCGACCTCTGACAGAATCCTCGCCAGCTTAGCAATTGCTGGTCTGACCCCCCCTGTCCCGACCATTCCGAAGCCCACCATTATGATGAACAATAAAGCGGGGGGTAATAGTTCACAAGTGGGACCCTCTATACCCAAGGTCCCGCAAAAAACTGTACCCGCTCCTAAGAAAGCAGTTTCTACAGAGAACCCTGCAAGGCCAAAGCCTGTAAAAAACCAGCAGGTTCAGAAAAACTCAACTTCCGTTAGGGGCAAAAATATTAGTCATCAGCCCATCGCCAAACCCATCCCAAAGAAACAGTGTGTGAACCTCCCACCGGAGTCAGTGCCTTATACAATTGTTTTAACTGGCGTGGCTCCGCTTGTAGATGGCAAGAGGGAAACACACAAGGATCTTTACAATAAGGTTACATTCTGGCTTAATAAAAACCGGCCACTCCCTCCTAACCTAAATCCTGAAATACTTAATGTAAGGAGGGTGGATTGGATAGGTTTTGGTAAGAAAGATCTTGAGGGGGATTGTGTGGTGGTTAGCTTTAGAGAGCCTTGGGTTGCCGAATACATTTGCAGGGAACCAAGATTCGGTAGAGTTGGGGATGTACAAACTTTACTATTGCATTATTTTTATCCAGCTTTATATGCAAATAGATCCCACACCCCGTTTCATCACTCAAGAAGGGACAGGTCTAGAGGGAGATTCCATTTTGACACTCCGCTCTATCCAATGTTCTATCCCCACCTTGCGAACCGGTTTGCTCCCCTTTCCGGCCTGGAAGGTGTGGATTGACATGATGTAGAACAATCGATTACTGGGCGTTCTAGTGCTGTAGTAACTTGCTCTTTAAATAATGTGAGTGTCCCTGGGGTAGAGACTGTCCCTGTGTCTAGCGCAAATTCACAGAGGGTGGAAATAAGGGAAACATTCTTGTCAGGTACCCCTAGACAGACGATCACTAAGGCTGTCGCCAACCCAACCGCCAAGATGGCAGACAAAACAACTTACACCCTCGCAGTCTTGTCTTGGAATATAGCGGGCTTAAGGGGGAAAGCGTCAGAGGCTGATTGGGGCTCCTTTGTGGATTTACATGATGTTTTTATCCTGCAGGAAAGTTGGTCAACCGACGCTATTTATCGGGTTGGCTACCTTAATTACTACAAACCAGCTAGTAAAGGACCGAAGGGTCGCCCTTCAGGAGGTCTAGTTATTTGGATTAGACAATCCTTAGCCATTACTATCACGGAACTCCCTACTCTGAGTAATGACATCCTAGCGTTGAAATTAACCGGTAAAAATAACCAGGACCTTTGTTTGTTCAACATATATGCTAGAGGGTTACCAGGTGGGAAGCCTGCGGGAGTGGTAGTTGAACTTGACTCCCTACTGAATAACATTAGTAGTGACAAATGTGTCATGGTGGCAGGTGATTTCAACTGTTGTTTCGAACCGTTTCCTAATCTTGATAGCGGGGGATATGGGGAAATTGATCAGATTTGGAATATTCCCCCTTTGTCTATTCCTCCAATTAAAAAAGTCACGGAGGCAGTTATGCAGTGGTTGGGTCTTTGCCTTGAATGGGATTTGCGTGCAGCGAATGGAAGGACCAAATCAGACCAGATGGGAAAAGTTACATTTGATAACTCCCTAAACTCGAGCCGCATTGATTATTTTTTGTTAAAGATAGAGTTTTGGGAAATATTGGTGGACATGGAAATAGTCACTAGATCCGAGAGTGATCATAACCCCCTGGTAATAAAATTATCAGTGGATGAGGGTCTCCGCATGAACCCTGCAACAAATATTGATACAGCAGACGCTGGTCTCACAAATGATTGCAGAAGGGTAAGATGGGCTGGGCTCCAAGACAATACTGCTACTATTAGCAGGATTGCCATGGAGGTCCTAGCGGCTACAAAACAGATGGTACCCATACTTGAGGCTGGAACCCCACTTGACCAAATCGGGACAATTCATGAGTCTCTTTTTAGTAAAATTAAGTCTTTTTTTATCAAACCCGTAAAAGGAGGAATTAATGTCCCAGCACAATCTAGGTTGAAATGGTATGATAAGACCTGTAGTATTGCCCACAGCTCTCTGTTAAGGGCTATTAAATCCAAATCATGTCCGGATATAAGGATAGCCAGGGTGAATTATAAGAAAGCATTAAAAGAGGCAAAAATCAAATGGGATGATCAGCGTTGGTTAGATTTATACCAGGTAAGTACCTCATCTAACCAACAAAAATTTTGGGAGGTTGTGAAATGGGGAGGGGCGGGGGAATTACATACTCCAGTAAACCACGTCCCTGCAGAGCAATGGGTCAAGCATTACGAGGCACAGTTCAGCCACACGGAACGGATCTCCCTTACTACTATTAGGGAAGATGCCAGTGTGCAGTCTGAGGTGTCCTCACTTGATCACATTGTTTTCACTGAAACTGAAGCTATTTCTGCTCTTAAACAAGCGCAGAATGGCAAAGCCCCCGGCATGGACTGCATCCCTGCGGACCTCTTCAAATACGATCAAACACACTGGGTCCCGTACATATTAATCTTAGCAAATGCTATAGCTAGAGGGACTAGGATCCCAAACTCCTGGAAAGGGGCTGAGATTTTGCCAGTGCACAAAAAAGGGGATAGATCTGATGCGGGAAATTATCGCCCCATCAGCCTCATCGATGCCCTACAAAAAGTAATAGCCAGAATGCTGTTAGGGAAAATCCATTCGTGGATGTCAGAAGTAGATATTCTGTCTCCAATGCAGGCGGGTTTTAGAGCACACATTAGCACAGTTGATCAGATATTAAGATTTGTCATGATCTATTGGAAAACTGTGTTATTGAGAGACGGGAAGATCTTCGCTGCATTTGTGGACCTCAAATCAGTGTTTGATCTGGTCCCCAGAGGGAAGATGTGGGCAGCATTGAGAAGGACGGGGGTCCCTAGTGCACTATTAGAACTTACCATCAGGATGCATGAGGGTAACTTTGCAAGAGTCAGATGGGGTCGCCAGGGCCAGGTTACCGATTCCTTCCCCGTAACTCGCGGTGTGAGGCAGGTTTGTGTCCTGGCCCCCACCCTATTTGTACTCTTCATTAATCAGGTGGTTAAGTTCCTCTCAGATACCCCCACTGATGCTCCTTCACTGGGTGGGACCAAATTCCCTCTTTTAATTTTTGCAGATGACACTCTCATATTGGCCAAAACACAGAAGGGTTTACAGGCAGCAATAAATAAATTCATGGACTTTTGCAATATGAATGATCTTGAGATCAATATTAATAAAACCAAGTTCATGGTCCTGACTAAGAAAAAGCCATTGAGGGGCCATGTTTTAATGAATGGGTCTAGACTGGAGCAGGTTGATGTAATGACTTATCTTGGTGTTACCTTGGATTATAGGCTACAATGGAAAGATCAAGTAGCGGCACTCTGTTTGAAATTTGCCCGCCTGACTGGTTGTCTAGTAAAAGTACAGCGGTGTTCCTTGACTAAAAGAGTACTGCCCGCACTTAAAATTTATAGTGCTAAAATCAGCTCAGCCATATTATATGGGGCCGATATTTGGGGATGTGTGGACCTGGCTGTCCTGGATAGGATACAGAATAAATTCCTTCGAAACTTAGTTAGTCTCCCCCCCTCAACACCAGTCCTTCCACTTTTGATGGACATGGGCATGCATACCATTAAACACCAGGCCCTCTATAGGATGGTGGCGTTATGGAGACGCATATGGTCCACCCCGGAGCTGGCCATGTTTGCCCGTGAATTACAGGATGTGAGAATGCAACAAGGGGCAGGTGACATACCGTGGCTAAAGCTAATTAAGAACACTCTTACCGAAATGGGTCTTCCCTTGCTTTGGTCGGAGCCGGGTTCTCAAACCTTCCCTACCAAGAATGAATTTAAACTTCTCTTTTGGTCTATGGTAAAAACGGAACATGTGGCACTTTCTGAGAAAATGAATTTGACAGGCCAGTTTTTGCTCCACAAAACAGTACCTAACAAAGAAGTATACTGGGATGTTATCCTTAAAACATTAGATAGGAAACTATACCATCAGTTCCGTGTAGGCACACTGCCTCTGAGGGCTTTTACTAGTGGCTGGCAGAGGTTGGAGTCAAGTTTCTGTCCCTGTTGTACCGTTTGCAAAGAAACACTAGGTCATTTTTTATTTGTCTGTACTGCTTATTGTGAACCACGTAATAAGTGGCTGAAACCTATATGTACTAGACTAAACACCCGAGTGAGTAGTGAAGCATTGTACATCTTGAGAACCAACACTTCTGAATGGCTAACCATAGGATTGGCCAAATTCCTTGGGTGGGCTTGGCTGATAAGGATTAAGTCAGTCAGCTCATAGTATCATGACCCAAATAATTTGTATACTGTGTTATCCCACTGATTTTTTGGCCTATGATTTTATTAGTATTGACGATCTGCTATTTTTTATATATGCTCAAATGTTCTTACAATTCCCCTTGACGTCTTTACAAGCATGTTTAATTGAGATTTTTAACTAGATTTGCCTTGCCTTAATTTTTCTTGTCTTGTTTCTTTTTGATTTGTTTAGTATGTGTATTTAAATATTTATGATTTTATGACTTCGGCGCACTAATTGTATTTAATGTAATTTTGTGTATGTGTGTCTTTTATGATGAAAAATCGAAATAAAGACGTTAAAACTGAACTGATAATATACTAACTGGAAGTCAACTGTATTACCTCCTCAATGTATCTGACACATGTGAAACGTTTATAGTCAGAAGCTGATGGCAAATTCAGGACGGAGCACGTGTGAATGCGCAGTGTCACTGTTTGCATTCCAACACGTCCCCACCTGAATCAGCCATCAACTTCTGACTAAAAGCAATTCTAATTACTCATGGTTTTATAGAAAATTATAAGCATCTGTACTATGCCCTCAGTGATCTATAAATCTATGCACAGGTATACTTCCCAAAAGACCCTTCCAGGCTGCACATTTTCCAACCCACTGGAAGGACAGACATTTACAGACTTCAGGCACTTGCACATCTTGTATTGGAAAGGGTGGCATTCCTGCACTTTCAGCAGAGCTGAAATATTCCACAGGCAGCGTCACTTCCAGAAGTCGGCATGTAGCCTGGCATAATGAGCACATAGATTTTATGAAATCACTGTCATTGTCACCTTTAGATATAAAGACTCTGTATGGTATCCAGCTTTGTCTTTACTGAGCCCGATTGCGGCCCTGTGTCTGTTCAAGGCCAGTGTCAGTCCAATTAATACTTATGCCCCACCACTTTTGCTGCGAGCTCGGGCTTCATATGATTATCTGTTGATTTGTGAATTCGACTCAAATCTTATGCTGGTGTGTAATTACGCTCATATTTAAAGTTGTAGGGGAAAGTAGAATTCCTTGGTTCACATAGTGTACATATATACTTGTTTATGTGTTGTATATTATTGTCGAGGTACAAATCGTAGAAACGGTTTGGGGGTTCCTGACTTTCAGTTGTGATTGAATGATGTCCACAGATGTCAAAAGTTTAAGGACACTGACCTGAGTTACTAGAAGGTATAGGACTAGCAGAGAAGCATTCCAGGATGGAGTTAGGTGAGTCTGCATTCGCTCCGATCTTGCGTGTACCATTCTTGACTTTATGGGAACAAATATCTATATATAGATCCAGCCACTTAAGGCACTGATCATTTTTCTCTTCACCGGAAGACTAGGTTTAGGTGTCCTCAATCCAGAATAGTTGGGTTTTGACTTCGGGTTCACAGTTCAAAAAGCACTAAAGTCATATGGACCCTTCTCAAAACCTAAATATCAGTTCCCCATTCTCAATAGATGACTTGATGGATCAAGTGGTGCTCTGTGAGTCTCCAAGTCAACCGGGACTCTTGACTGCAACAGCATTAAGATAGATGGACTTGAAATTTTGTGCCCTGATGGTGAACCTTTGGTGCTTGCCCTACTCCAGCAAAAATAGTACTCCTACATTTTTGGGGGAATCAATTTGACCCAAAGAGGTCCACCATGAACTGCGCATTTTGACTCTGATGTAGTCTTCAGTACCTTCTCTCCTCTATACCCATTAACTGGACAGCAAAACGGCAAGTTCACTCAACTTCACCTATGTACTTCAGTGAGATCCATGCTTATTTTGTGCTTTGTTTGTGACAAGTGCATTTTGGGGCTGTTTTTATATACTTTTTATATACTTTTAGTCACCTGGTCGCAAACCCACCAAGTTGCCTAGCCTTGCACAGAGCTGCTCAGAAACTAGGACACTGTTCCACTAATCTAAATAACTAGTATTATCTTGTAGGGCATCTCTGTGTCACTTACTACTTTGCAAGTGAAGCCCAATTAATCAAGAGACTCAAGAGTTCACATAGTATATGTAGGAAATGTGAAAGATCAAACGGCAGACCAAGGCCAAGCGCATCCAGTCCATATGTACTATCAATTTATATGTTGGTGCAGTCTCTTCCCACACCCGCTGTCCAAGGGTGTCAAACAGAAGCCAAATTTGAAAGGAAAGATGGCAGGTGCACTCGTTCCAAAGTCAATGAAGTAGCGTAAGCAATTATTCCATGATTAGAGCCTTTTATTCAGTAAATCTCTTAAAACTGGCACACAGCCAACGTGTTTCGTTCCCAATTCTTTGCCAGAGGGAACTTCGTCAGGGTTCGAGAATCGCAAATATTAATCATATTCTCTGTGTAGCATTGCGTTAAAACCTCCCTCTCTGTATAATAAACAAGGTTTCTTACTATTCCAGATAAGGCGTGCATTAAGAAATTCCAATGAATTGAATGGTATCCAAGGTCAATCGTTATTCGTTCATCAGCAGTAAAGTGGCGAATTGTAGTAAGGACTTCCAAGACGGGAGGATAAACACCAAGTGGCGTGATAACTGTTATTAGTAGTATATGGCCCCACAACATAAGAAATATGAATGTTTTTGGTGGCCCTAGGTCTACACTAGAAGAGACCTGGACCATCTGTTTTTGTGTTATCTTGATGTCCTCTTTGTTCCTACTTTAAATTAAAAGCATATTCATTTTCTAAAATGAAGTACTGACTGGTTATTCCGTTTATGGAGCGCAATTACTTAGGTCGGAGTATTTGAGTTACAAACCCTCTATCACATCCTGGAATAAATCTTGACTGCTCATCCTCATTGCCCTTAGAGAGGCAACAAATGGATTAGTTATTCAACTGGAGTCCTGACAACAAGAGACATGGATGGTTAAAAACATTATTAAAGCAAGCACAAGGAGAAAATGGACAGAGCGCAGAAACTTTTCAGACACTCACCCCCAGTCACATATCTCGGTTGAATCCATCATCGTTTTTTGCCACTGGCCAGGCTGATAAGGTTTTACCCCGAAACCGGTCCCAGGATGCTTGTTTCCGGTCCAAGGAAGACCTGGCTTGGCAGTTCAGAATGGACTTTTCCCATAAGGAACACGGTCAAGACTAATTTGCATATCTGAACTGGTGGGGCGAAGTGAGCTAAAGAACGATGATGGATTCAACTCAGATCTGTGACTGGGGGCGAGCGTCTGAGAAGTTTCAGCGCTGTCCATCATCTCCTTTTGTTTGCTTTGTTCACCCTAAGTTGGCAGGGTATACCCAGACGTGGGTCCCTTGCTCACTTTGCCAATGGAATCAAGCTAGCCTGGCTGATATGGGGTGTTACCACGAAACCGGTCCCAGGATGCTTGTTTGTGGTCCAGGGAAGACCTGGCATGCCAGTTCGGGCTGGACTGTTCTCATGAGGAACAGGGTCAAGACTGATTTGCATATGGCTGGGTCTGAACTGGGGTGGCGAAGTGAGCTAATGAACGATGATGGATTCAACACAGATCTGTGACTGCGGGAGAGTGTCTGAAAAGTTTCAGGGCTCCGTCCATCATCTCCTTGTGTTGCTTAAAATATTATTAACCACAGATACTGCCCAGTTACCACGTGACCCTGTACAACTCTGTTGCCTTTAAGCTAGGTTTGTGCTATGCGAAGCTGCATACATACAAAAATACTGACTGCCCAGACACCCTCAAAACAAGCCTCACATTGATCATCTCTACTTAATTTTTGGTCCAAGAGAACTAAAGTACTAGCACTCATGAGCACCAAGGAAAAAAACTCTCCTAGAAGCCTGGGTGTAAAGCACATGGTAATGGTGGGAGAGAAGACAACTTAAATGTATCCTTTGTCTCTGTATAGGTCTTTTGTCAAAGTGACTAAAAACACTGAAAACGCCTCGACACTCATCAGTAGTTCATTAGTGTTAAGTAATTAAAGAGTCCACATATAATTGGACATCTCAGAATATTATTCATCAAACCCTGCACGTATGATAAATAAGATGCATTGTACCTATTTTGTCTGTGCCTTGATCTCTCTACTGCTGTGAGAAAGTTAGTTGTTGTTCACAAATTATATCGGGTTTCTACGAGGAGTGAAACGGAAGTATTCTGGTTTAAAACAAGAATTAACAGCTTGAATAAATGGCCTGCTGCTTCACAGACTTGATGAGAACTGCTTACATGTCTAAGAAAAGAGGTACATATGCCGTAGAATATTAGAATTGCAAGTTTTAGTGCCCACCTTTTGTGCATTGCTTTCTGGATATTCTCTACTTTGTCGGCCTTTTGATTAGAATTTCATATGAGGATCGTTTAATTCTCGTTCCTGTGCTGGGACTTTACTTCTTTTCGCTTCTCACCGTGTGGACCATCATATGACAATTAATTGTATTTCTACAGTGGGTTTTGTAACCCCTTTTAATAAATAATTTAATTGCACGATATATATTACTACTAATAACTGATAAAAAGACAAGTTAAATAAGTAGTTAAAAAAATCGTGCCAGAGTTACAGTAAAAATTTTTCTGTTACATTTTTTAAAATACGTATAACTAACGGATCTCACCAAAAACGCAGCAAAACATTCAACATATACACAATTGAAAAAGTATGTGATTTAATAAAAAATCAAAACAAAGCACGATAAAGAAGACCATATGTCACAAAAGGGAGCTCTGGATTGCATGGACAACACACCATGGGGGGAAAAGAAAAAACGGCCAAGAAATAACACGCCGTTCACCAAAATGTGGCTCAGGAAGTCCAGTTTTTTTTTCTTCTTCTTCAATATTCATTAAAATATGGATGGAAGGGGCCAGCAGGGCGGAAACAGAAAGGAAGCCCAACATATTAAGCACATAAGTTGACTCCTAGTCGAATTTTTAGCTTTGGCACTTCCAAAGGGCTGATGGATTTACTGCGAGTGCAGCAAAGATCTCAAGAGAGCTAGAGCTTGGAAGACGAACAAGGCGGTCTCTCAAAGGTCAGTGCTTTTTGGGCTGTGGAGCCAAGCTGAAAAAAAAGATGCTCAGCATGCAAAGGAGAGAGGTGACGGCCTAAGTCAAAGCTAGATGGTGCATTAGTGTAACCCCCATCAGTTTGGCACAACACTAGTGCTTGAAAAGCAAATTCAAAGCTGTCTAGGTGGAGTAAGGGCTTAATTTTTCTTAACAGATAGTAGTCGGCTATTAGCGAGAATTGGACAAAGTACATTTGAAACAGCAACAGGGGTCCAAGTGGAGACCCAGGGACTTACCGGTGGAAGCGAGGGGAGAAGAGATACCTTCTCATACTATTTTTTTTTTTTTTAAACAATTTTTATTAACAGTAATTTTGCACCTTTCCTTATACAAAGTTCACGTTCACGACATAGGTTGAATTCTTTTCTGTCAAAATCAACATAGGTGACATCACTTTGGAACAGCCATATGTCATCTGTACACATAACACAGAGAACCTCCTGCAAGCAGCCCCATACGTGGACCCCCTCCCCTCTAATCAAGAAGTGTACCGTCTGCATCATTCGCTGAGGCCCGATACCTTCTCATACTAGAACAGATAACCAGGAGGACTGACCTTCCCTCGAGGAATTCTCAGACCAACAGTAGAGTTATTTATTTTTTGAATCTCTTTATTGGTTTTAACACAACCAGTTTGAGAGCAGCCACCAGTCTGCAAACAATTAAGCATAAGGCATATCGAACAACTATATCAGAATCTTGAAGGCCGTGACATCACCCTGTGCCCTGCTGGCCTGAGATACATAATCAAAAAACACTTTCAACAACCCATCAGCATATACCATTGAGATGTAGTCTTCTCAGTACCCTGTGCCCATCTGGAGCACACTCCAGATCCCCGCCCTCATAGAATTCCTTCCTCTGCATGCTGCCACGGCCACCATACTTTAACAAACTTATTGGTGCATCATCCTACCTGATACACCAATTTTTCAAATCGCATACAACAGTCCACTTTGGATTCCCAGGCCACTGCGTTGGGGTCTCCTTACAGTTTGAGCCAATCGGTTTTGCGACCATCAGTGTAGTGTTACAGAAAAGGAGGGAGTAGCGGTCCAGGGTAGGCTTATCCCAAATACCCAAGGCTATCAGTTGCGGGGTCAACTCCAGTGAGCAATCAAAGACTGCTGCGACTCTCCTTCCTATTTTCCTCCAACATGTCTGAATCTTGGGGTATTAGGGTTCCCTTCTGCCTGCACCCCCTCAAACATAGGTGTGTCTCGGCTCTCCCCATAAGGAGCGGTCTAAATCTTGTATGCCCTAGGAAGGAGTTTCAGCTGGATGAGTAGAAATCCAACCCATAAAGCTGCCTCTCAGGGGTACCTACAGGCAGCTCTTCATTCGTCATCTTCCAGTCTCCCCAGGTTCGCCTACCATTTCTCTCTGTTGCGCCAATGGGGCTAGGCTGTTATAAAGGAGGTCGCGTAGAGTCTGAACACTGCGTGGATGGTTAGGGAAGCTCCCAGGACCCTATACTCTAGAGGTAATTCATCTAGGGCCTCCTGCAGTGCCTCCGCATGAAACCGCAGAAGGTACATTAACTTTTGATAACCTTCGACCCCCAGACAGTTCAGATTGTTTCTGTAGTTTGAGGAGCAGTCTCTTGTCCCCTCCAAATGTCTACCACTTGGATATTCCCAGTAGGCCCCATTTATCACGACCCTTCACTGCCCGTAGTCCCTTCAACACACTTAAGGCCAATAGCAAGGTCTCCATCATGAATTGATCAGGGAAACAGAGACAGCATTGCCCTTTCCCCATACAGTCGGATGTAACCCTCCGGATCCATTGCTTTCTGTCGGCTACCACAGAGGGTTCCTGCTGTGAGAAGGCCCATTTGTTGAATGTCTGAACCTGGGTTGCCCAATAGTAAAGGAATAAGCGAAGGAGCGCTATTCCCCCGACCAGTAGTTTTCTAGTCAGGGACATCCAGGTGATCCTGTGTTGCCCCCCCCTTCCTAAAACAAGCAAACACTATCTCTCTCTCTCGTCACGTCCACCTGGAAACATTCCATTGTGTACCTCGAACAGGGTGTTATGTAGAACAAAGGAATTTGGGGAGGTAAATTACTTTGTTTATGGCCACCTTTCCCATCAAAAATAGTAGCAGCTTTTTCCACCATTCCACATCTGTTTTTATAGGAAGCCAGGATTTTCTTCAAGTTTTTGGCCACAAGTATCCCCAGATACTTAAACCCTCTTGAGTGCAACATCAGTGGGCAATGCAATGATTTTAGTCTCCAGATTAAGGAGCGATATTGGCCGATAGAAGGCACAGTCGTCTCTGGACAGCCCTTATTTGTGTATCATGACTAAATTAGGCCATCGGAGGTCCTAGGGCAGGACTCTCTCCTGCTAGGTCCTGTTGAGACCTAAGTGGGTCCACTCTATGGGACATAATACACTTTAAAAGCTCGAAGTATTGTTAGGGCCAGAGGATCTCCCACTTATCATCCAGCCTATGGCATCGGCCAATTCCCGTTCTGACAACTCTGCATCAAGTGGTTCGCTCATATCTCCTCAAAGTTTGGTCACCAGTATATCATCAGTGAAGGTCTCGAGACTGCTCGGATAAGTCCCACCTCCCGGCTCAGTAGAAGTCTGCCAACTAGTTGCGAAGGCTTGTGCAATGTCTACTGGTGGCGCAGCTCGTCCCGCCCACAGTCTATCTTGTCCTCCAGGTCCAGGTTGAAGCCAGTTATGTATTGGGCATCCCATTGTGTCAGCTGGTTTTCTAGGTTCCTATCTTTTTGTCCCTTTCCTCACATTTACCAGCGACGTGGGCTATAAGTTGGCCATGCAGGACCGTCGTGTAGAGCTTCTGCACGCAGATCTCCACCTATCCTGTATTTTTTTTTTTTTTTACAACAAACTTTATTGGCATTTATAAGGATACCGGGGAGCTCGTCCCCATACACGGTACCAATATGGATAGAAGAACAGTGAGAATTGGCATCCTTGTTCAACCCCCCCCTGGTCTGCAAAACCCTCCCCCCCGCCCGCACATCACACCAGTCCAGAGTCCAACACAAATATGCAACATTTCCTAACAGCATGTGCTCCATATTCTGATTACTCTCCCTCAATTCCTAGGGCCCGGGGCCCCGGAGGGGAAGCCACCGGGGCTCTGATTAGCCTCTCTATTGGGTCCAATGGCACTGCACCCTCCCGCACAGACAATACGATGCCCCGATATCGCGCCCATCTCTTCCAGACTTTACCATGCTTGGCCGGACAACCCCTTGCCAGGAATACCGCCTCTTCCGCGGACATGCAGCGATCCAATGCCCTCTTCCAGGCCTGAACCGGGGGCGGGGCAGAGGACTTCCAATGCTGGGCAATATCTCGCTTGGCCAGCGTCAAACCCAGAAACAGGAGGTGTCGCTTATAGATATTGCCCCCTATCTCCTCAGTACAGTGCAACAGTGTTAAGCGGGGATCAGGGGGAAGCTCCCAACCCAGCATCCCCCCCCAAGCAGGACAGAACCGCCTCCCAGAACGGGCGTAGCCGACCACAATCCCACACCGTGTGGAGAAATGTACCATCCCCGTCGCCGCAGCGAAGACACGTGGGGGACTCAATTAAGTGCATGCGCCAAAGGCGGTGCCGAGTGTAATACGCCCTATGCACCTATCCTGTATTTTTAATAAAGTACTGCATTGTGGACTTGGCCACCAGATTCTTGTTGTCTTAAACGGCCAGGTCCCAGGGATACAATCTCCATCCCCCCCGTGTACCCGAGATATCAGTCAGGAAGTGTATGTTAAGTGGTGAGTGATCAGAGATGCCCCGTGCTAGGATTGTGGTGTGCCCAAACCTATCCAGTTGGTGCCCTGGGATTAGGAAGCAATTCAGCTTGGATTGTGAGCATAACTGATTAGAGTTTTATGTTTACTGTCACATTCTTGGGTGTTCCGCCACAAGTCTGCCAGTCCCGTGGCGTCCAGAAAGGACGCCAAGCGCACTGCTCTTCTGGGCCTATCCCCTGTCCTTGTCGTCCTGTCTTTGTTATTTTGGTCAGTTAAGGTCCCCCCGAGTGAGAGTATGGCTTCCCATTTAGTCAAGATCTTCTGTCTGTCGGCCGGGGGAAGAAGTACCAGGTGGCGAGCATTAGATTTATTCCATTACATCGCCTGCTCAGGGCTGCTTAGCAGCCCTGGCTGTCCACCCAGATCCAGATGACCTGCAGGGGAGGCGAATGGCGGACCAATATGCCCACCCCTCTGGAGCCAGATGAACATTCTGTATTTTAGCAGGCGGTATCTGCCATGCTCTAGTACCTGGCCTGTGCTCCTGGGAAGGCGAGTCTCCTGAAGGAGAATTATGTCTGGTTCTGCCTCGCTATGTATTTTCACATTGCCCCCCCTCTTCTGCTTGCTGCACAAGCCATTATTATTCTAGGATAAAACCCTCAGGTTAAGACTGGAGATGTTAGGCGAGTTGTAGCCACTGCCTTTGTTGTCTAGCCGGATGTGGTGTCATTCAACTTGCTGGTGTCTTGGTATGTCTCAACCCATGCCCTGAACCCTCCCCTCCCCCGCCCAAACTCCTCATGCTGCTGTTCTCGAACTACTCCTACCCCAATGCCTGAGGTGTTTGTTGCCCCATCACGAACAACAACATTTGCACTACTCCTCTGGTATAGGTAGGAGGTAGGCCCCGTGTATGTCACATCAATGTCATCCCTAACGTTGAGCCATCAGGTGACCTCATTGGGCAGCTCATCTATCATCCGCCAGCCACAGTCCGCTGCATACCTCACATTATTGTATAAGCAATCATCGGGGTGACCGCTGACCGGTTGGTGTACTCGGACACTGCTATGCATCCTCCGGAGTGACTGACATTCTCCTCCGAGTCCTTGGCCAGGCCTTACCATTTGTTGCCAGACTCCCAGGAATGGTGCAGCTGGATGTCTGCCACAACTATGGACCTCTTCGTCTCCACCTGGGATATGGTCGGAGGTGCCGTCAGGTTCCCACGCCGCCTCCTTTTCAATCTCTGAATCCGCCACTCTCGCACCCTGGGTGTTTCATGGGAGTTTGGTATCAGGTATCCCTTAACTTCCAACCAGTCCCATGTGTCTGATGGCGTGGGGAAGAAGTGTGCCTCTCCATTGTCACATATGTGCAACTTTGCTGGAAAAAAATTAAGCGCACTTTAGAGTCAGTGACTAGAGGTGCCTTTTCACTTGCTGGAACGTTTCTAGCTGCCTCTGGACAGCGGTGGTGAAAGTCAGGGTAGATTTTCACCAGGGTTCTCCCACCTGCCATTGGCCTGCTTCACTTGTAGAATGTGGTCGCGGTCACAGAAATTCAGAAGCCATGCCACAAATCGGTCTAGGGGCCCCCATTGCCAGTGGTCTACCTGGCACTCTGTGCACCCTCTCAACCAAAAGCATGTTGGATGCCTTGCCCCCCCCGCCAACACCTCTGTGAGGAGCCAGTCCTACAATGTCCTCCACCTTTCCCTCAAGTAGGCAAATGTTTGCTGTAGGGCACAAATCATGACCTCGTCCTCTGAGACCCTCCGTTCCAGGAAGGTAAGTGTGCGCTCCATTTCAACCACTCTCTCTGCCAGTTTCTTATGCTCCAGTCCGCAGAAGCCCTAGTCCAGAGTCGCTGCGTCAATTTTACTCGCTGTAGCAGTTTTTGGGGGCTTTAATAGCCACCAGGATCGCAGCTGTGTGGGTCTCTAGATCATGGTCAATTTTCAGGGGGCCATGTCTGCAGGTTTTGATCAGCCGTCTTGGGTGGTCCACCCCCAGTCCCATCTTCAGTGTCTAGGGGCGTACTATCATTTTTCAATGGCCTGGGTGCTCTACCCCGGCCTTCATATGTCTGGCAGCAGCTGCTTCGCTCCAATGAGCATCCAGAAATGATTGCAGCAGCACCCCATACACAGGGGGTCTCAGGCCTCTCTGCCCAAGCCAGATCTGCCCCCCCACCCGGCCTCCAGGAGGAGGGCTGTGCCACATCCTTCGACATGGTCTGTGGGAGAGGTCCTAACCGGACAGTTGCCCGACCACCCTGCAGGCACGAGCACATCTGCCTACCTCTGGCCTTCCCTATTTGGGGGCACGGCGTCACCTGCCAGAGCTCGTCACTCATGCGGCCATCTTCTTCAGAGTTTAGCACCAACGCCAGTAGAGTTAAATTTAAAATAGGTCATTGAAATCAAAAACACGATCACAGAGAGGCATGTTTATACCCTTACTTGATGCCTTTATATAGCTAAGGTTTATGGTGTTCAGGCCATGAATTTAAGGCTGCAAGTATAATTTTTCAAGGTGACAATATTTTTACCATTCATAAAAATAGAGAGATTGCAGGCAAGTTGCCTGTTAAATTTTCATATATTAGGAGAGGAATAATCAGAGTATGTCCAAAAGCACACTGCCAACCGGACCCTTTCTAAACCTAGTGTGAAGGTAGCAGGTGTACAGAATAACTGGAAACAAAGGCCTATTTTAGTCTGGTTGAAGGCAACCTGTTTCACAATCCCTTCTTCTACATGCAAGGTTGTGGTGTGCTGCCTGCATGTTGGCTGCCTGCATGTTCCAGGAGCTGGAACACTGAAGCTCTGCTGCTGTGCCTCTCGAAGCTCCATGCTGACAACAGCTTAGCCACCCCGATCCCCTGTAGGGCACCGTCATACATTATAATTATCATGAAACGCAGCTGTGAGTAGAATCAATTACGTGGGTCACCAGTGGTACTGGTCCCTTTACATTCATTGAGTGAACGCTGAAATGTCTGCAAAAATAATATAGTCTTACCTCACACAAGTTCCAAAGAAAACTGCAGTGCAAACAAGGCTTTATTCCCCTAATGAACACAATTCAAGTAAAAACAGAGGCCTAGCCAATCCACAGGCTTGAAATTTCATTTTCTGAAAGGACAAACTTAATTCAGGGCGAAAAGTATGAAGATGCAGACGGCAGGGTGGCGAGTTCTACTGCAAATTGGGGGGGACCTGCTGGTACCGGTTCCCGATATGTCCATGATCAGGGGCAGCAATGCTGCACATTCACCAATCCCAGCAAGGAGTCTGCACACATCTGCAGTAACACACCACATGTCTGACTCATGGCCCCCTTATTATGCATAACACCCTCCCCAACCCTCATCAGTCAGGCAGCCTTGGGAAAAATGCAACAATGATTCAAGATTTCAATGCCCTCTCATAATCCCTTCACCAGGGACCAAGCCATATGAGATTTTCAATGTGCTGGGCCCTTAAAATATACTAGCAATGAGGGACACGAATAGCTATGGGTGCTGCCAGTAAGACATTGCCTGATTTACAAAGCAATCCTACACAGTCAGGAAGTAATGCATAAAAGTAGAAGAGATTTATGCTAAGGCGAGCTTCAGCCACATCAGAAGTCACTATGACTGGCTCCAGAGTTGAGCCAATGGCTCTCAAGCCGTAGCAGTCACAGGTACTAGGCCTGTCCTGAAGCAAAGACAATGAAAAAGGAGGCACCATGAGTCAGAAGAAATAGTACTGAAGTGACATAGCTCATGTGATGCTAATACATGTTCACTAGAAACGAAAATGTACCGACGGGTGTAGATCAGGAGCTACCGGAATTGATGTTCACCTTGTAAATGCATAGTAAATTTGGGAGACTAAAAGACCACCTGGAAAGAGTGAATATCAGTTGATGTTACTATTGGTCTCCCACTCAGTGGAATGAATTTTGAAAGCACCAGACGTACATACCCTCCCGGAGGGAAGAGTTGTGATTACTAAGGGCAGTAGAAATGGACGCTCGCCTCTAACAAATGAATGCAAAGAAAAATGCAGAAGACTCAAAGTAAATGCCCACTTTCTACAGTTAGGCTGCCTTGTTTTCAGTGTTTATTTTAGTGGATTTCAGTGGTGTTTTCTCAGTGTTTTCCAATCCTTTTTAAATCAGTTCTTATCAGAGTTTATTTAACACTAACCCCCAAAATAGATAAAAACTGTGTTTTTCCAATGTCTACAAAACATGTTGATTTTTTTCAGTGATTGTCCTTAAGCACATATTTAGAAGTAATGGAGGGCCTGTAGTGTCTTCCCATTGGCAGGGAGTTCAATAGCTTATGTTAGATTGTTTTAAGAATAGTCAGTGTATTGCATTCTCATACCTTCTCTCACATCTCAGTGCCTCTTATACTCACTCTATGAGGAATGTTTGGCTTCAGGACTATTAATGGATTAAAAAACAAGCGTGCTATATGCATATGTTTTAATAAATTCTGAAACACAGTTGTTGGGGGTCGTTCACCTACAAAATATTATGACAATGTAGGAGTGGTCAACCCTGCAGACAGCTTAGTACCTTGTGAAACCTTTCAAATTTGGAATTACACCAGATTAATTTGTAGTCCTGCATTCTAAGCCACCTGAAACTTAATGCTTTAAGCATTCTTACTCGCCACTGTTTTCTGCACTCTGCCTGACTACATTAAGGTGGTGCTGCTGTTGTGTGGACATTCACAGCTGCCAAGTGATTCCATGGCAAATGTCAGTCCTGACCTTTTAACAGACATCACATTGCATTTTGGAACCTGAAATTGTGTTGTTAACATTGTAACTGTGGGCTCAAAAGACCCAGCAGTTGGGCAAAAAGCCAGGATTAACTGAAGGTATCACACATAATAATAGGCCATCTTGTAGGTATGAATTTTGTTTGGTATGAGAAAAAAAGTATGTCATTTTTTACCACCATCCCCTGTCCATGGTGAAAGATCTCCTTTCACAGGGACCAGTCTCTACATCATGCACTGAATGTTTAAGGCCTGGGGTTGTTCGCTGTAGTGTTTTACCAATCCTGAGCCTATGGGTCAATGTAATAGTACATATTGGGCAAGACTCTTATGAGCCAGCCATTTCACAATAGTGAAAGAATTAAACACTGCCAAAAGTTTGAATATGATTGATATATTACCAGAGTCTCTACAGAGTATATAAAACATGCTTCTAAACCCAGCACATTTGATTCAAGCACAAAAAACTGGAAGAAACTAAAGAAAGAAGAAACAATATTTAAGTGGCATCCGTAAACAGCAAAACCCAAGCAGACTAGACCATTCTTTCTTGCTGCTACCTTGTATAACACAATTACATTGCATTGGCCCCTTCAGAAACAAATAAAAATGACTCATTGTCCTTCACTTTTCTTTCTTTAAATAAACTTTTAGGTTGTGGTTGTGCCGGTGTTTATCAGAGTTTATAGGTTAACACTGGTGAGGGTTGTTTCCCTTTCAGTGGTGTTTTATCAGATATTATAGGTTTAATCCTTAAACAGGCTTGTCTACACATCCCCTCCCCAGTCTGAGCCGAGAACTTAAAGGTTACCGGAAATGAAGGCCTGCCTGGTCAGTTACGTTATTTTTGAAGGCAGGTTTCAAGCATTATGATTTGGAATGTTCATTTAAGTGAAACTGCATTGGTAAGAATCCTTCAACCGACATTTTTCCAAAGCCTATGTTGTGGAGTACATTGTTAGGACCTCTGCGTTAAAGCTGGTAGGAGAGCCACTTCCAAGCTTGATGTAGTCTATCCGTAATCTTACTTCATACAATAGTTTTCATAAGCCTGTTAACAAACATATTGAGATACATTGCATTTTATATTGCAGGCCACTGGCCTTTCCCTATTTAATGATACTGATGGTCTCTATTTGGTGAGGTTAACAATGTTCCTTCCTTTGAGCTACTCTTACTGCTAAAAGAAGAGCCAACAAAAATGTGCAAAGCCACTGCTGCCATACAATGGCCCCCATTATGAGGTTCTAGATTTAGGTGTGGTGATACTGGATGGATTGAATGTCCGTTTCCGGCCTGGTCCCCTGCATCTAAATTGGGGGATTACAAGCTATTTTCCCCAGAATGGGGGAACAACATGTAGACCAGAAAACACTGGGTTCAATTCCATGTGATTCTACTACTTGTGGGTGAAATAACGAGCCCAAATCTGCACACATTTGCCACCTGCTTGGAACAGGTGGTTGGGGTGTGTGGCAAAGGGAAAGCGTTCGTTGCTGCCCTCATGCTGCCTTTGGTGCATGAGTGGAGGTCCGATGCAGCAGCCGATTGCAGCCCCTGCATTAAAGTCAAGGCCTGGAGTTTCCAGACCCAGAATTAGAAAGGCTGGAATGTGCGGACCCTGTAATTCTAGGACCAGCAACATAAGGAAGATTAGAATGGCCCGAAGTGGTATCCCCATTGGGGCCACCGCTCTGTAACACTCAATGTCTTGGACTTTCCTACATTGGAAAACATGTACAGCTTAACCAACAAAAATAGAAAGCTTGAATTTCAACAAAAAAGTTACTTCCTCCTAATAATCACATCTAGCATAAAGGACCACTCCCCAAGGATTACTTATTAAGCTTCCTAAGCAATACTATTATGCGGTACTTATACATAATGTTAAAAACGGTTAGCATGTGTGTCCTTTTTTATTTATATAACTTGATATTTGTACTGACAGCCTGTACAACTTGAATTGGAATAGCTATTATGCCTGGTTAGATCACGCCTGCGACAGTGCATGCAATCTTGTTTGCAAGAGATATTGTTTTCTAAAAGGGGTTTGGAACCCACCCACGGCTTACCATTAGTTTGCTTCATTGTCACTATTATTTACTTCCTTGAAATTGTCTTGTAGGTGCTGGGTTCTCTTTCTCTCCTTTCGTGAGAATCATTAACCAAGTGCTGATTGCTTTATGTTGATTGGGCTCCTTCCACTGCTGTCACTGTAACTGAGCTGCTGTTTTTCTTTTTATCTTCTTACTAAAGTAAAATTGCCCGTGCTACACATTTCCTCCCAGCCCCCCACTTTCCCGCTGTCCGTGTTGCCTATTCCCTACCATCCCCATCATCTGTGTTCATCCCACCACACCTGCCATAACAAAAACGTGCTATGATGCTGCCAGTACTTGCTGCGTCATAGTGCTCTGCCCACTTTCCCCATCTCATTGCCCGGTCTCTGCCACCTTCCCTTGTTCTGTGCATGTTGCCACCTCCCCTCCTGCTGTCCATGTTGTCATCCCCAATCCAGACCTAAGGCGCTTCACAGCACTTTTTTTTTCAAGCACTTAGCCATGCTGCACAGTAGCCACGCTGCTGAGCAACATGCCTAAAAGACACTGGCAAAGCCAATAGCTCTCAAATAGGTAAGGCCTGTTGTCTTTGTTAGTGATTGTATTCATGTGGTAAAGAATGTATTCATAGGCATGCACAAATGCTATGGTGATGTTCAGTGGTAGTGGTAATGGTGGTGTGGTGGCAGTGGTAGCTGTGGTATTGGTGATGGCAATGGTATTAGTTGTTTTGGTAGTAAAAGTGGTAATCATGGTAATGATGGTAAGTGCAGCTAAGGAAAGAGAGATGAGGAGAGGACAAAAGACAAATGAGTGAGACGTGACAGAAAGATGGGTAGAAGAAACCTATGTCAGTTGAGGTGCCGAGCAAGGGTCTGTGGCAGGGAACAAACAGGAGCACTTGGCAGTAGGAGAATTACAGGGTGCAAACGAGAAAAGGGGTGCCATGCCAAGAGCTGCGATTTGTACACAAGCATCCAGTGGGATGACAATGGGGCAGTATTATAGCAGCATCACAGTAGCAAACAGGCACAATGGAAGTGAAGGCCGCAGCCAATCCACGGAAGTACAAGACTCAATGCCAAAGAAACAAGGAGATCGGAGTGGAATACAAGGCGGCATCTAGGGAGTCTGATGGACCACTTTGGGATCAAGCCTTCCCGATGTGTAAAGAGAGAAAATCAATTAGGTGACATTAAGGTCCATCTCAAGCTGGAATACTGACCAACATATTAGTATGTCTACTGCAGTAAAAAAAAAATGATATCTGTACATAATGCACATAGGAGATTAAGAAAATAATGTCTGTTAACTGACTGTTTCCATATGTGAAATAGTGTATCATGCAGTGCTTAATTAAAGAAAAAAACATTCAGTGTGGCTGTCCAAACTTTTTCAAAGTCGAATTCCACTTCCACAACGGACAGAGCTCTTTTTACCACTGGTCCCACCTGCTGCGTGGACAGAGTTTTTTATGGGACCAAATTGTACATTTTACACACACTTTTCAAATCCATTCCTAAAAACTCAGCTACTGCAGGCACGCCTAAAGGCGTTCTTGAAATATCCCCTACTTTAATGGGTGCCAAAGGTGGATTCTTCCCAGGACTGTTGAGTAGGAAGTGGGTGGGCAGCGCATCAACATGAAAACTTGACGGCAACATTGTGCCTTTGCCAGTTTCCTTATATTACACCTATTGATGGATTATGAAGCAGGGTAGAAAATGCGATGTAAAGACATGCAAAGTATTTCCCTGCGTTGTCAGTTATCTGGTTTTGTATGGCTTCAGTTGTATTGTGTCTGAGTACTATAGTTTGGCTGGACTTCTGTCTTAAGAAGATAATGAACACAGCTAGCTTCATAGGAAGAAGGAAAAGCAAAAGAGAAGAGGAAGAAGGAAAAGCAAAAGAGAAGAAGAAACTACAATCATAAATAATGAAATGAAAAAAAGAAAAGAAAACGCTACAGACCAACACGGAGTAAAACCTCTAATCATGCAAATAAACTGTAGATACAATACTCAGCAATATAAACTAGCTTTTGTTCACAACATTACAAATATCTGTTCTCAACATATACAGAATTATTTGGTATATTTGAATCCACAATGTTTGCTTCACTGTATGATCACCCCCATCATGGTGGTTTCACTTGCTGAATATATTTATCAAATGTATACTAAATATGATCGGAATTCTTCTGTCCTCTAGTAAATAAATTAGATTATCACAGTTCCTTATGACAGACCCACGCCCATCAAGTGTGATATAATAGGTTTGCATACATTTTAGTTACACATAATTGATTTAACTGCTAGTATCAGCAGTTGCATTTTGTTTTTCGTTAGGTAGGTGTTACTTGCGTAAGCCAACAATTAACAGGATCATAATGCTTTAAAAGTCAGCAATGGCGATTTTACAAATAATTTATTTAAATCACACACTACTGGCGACCAAAATGGTTAGACAAAGTTTGCCACCATATGAGTGGTCTACATGGAGGTTCCCTGAAATGCCTCATAAAAAGAAATTAATGTCCAAAATTATTTTGGCCAATTTATGTCTTTTTGGAAGTGCTTTTCATTTTTAGATTATAAGAAATGCATAACAATCAATATGAGAGCTTTCTGGTTTTCGTTTATCATACATCAGGTCTCTAAATATACATTAATTCCTCCAACTTTTACAATCTAATACTTTATTGTTAATTTTGATGTTTTAATTCATCCACAGGGGCATGTGAAACATTGAGATCTTGTTATTGTTCCTAGTATGTGCTAGGTTTCTCAATAATCCTTCTGGGTCGATCATTTGAGACATTGATGGTTTCAGTGATTTTCCTGGTACAAGAGTCAACCGCAAGAAACCTGCGCCCAGTACGTCTTTTCCTACGTGAAGCCACTGAGGTTCAAGTATCCCTCCCGTACGAGGTTTAAACAAAAATGCGGCTTTTGTTAACATGAATGCCTTTTCATAGAATAAAATATATCAGTTTCACCATCCATTCACTTTACATAACTTCAGCCTATTCATAGCAATCTTGTGTTCTCGTTTATACAAACAAACGCTGATAATACGGAGCCTATTTTCATGAAGAAGGCGGAGGATAAACTCCGGGGCAACATAATAATAGGGATACAAGTCATCTTTACTGTTTCTGTTCGTCCCCATAAGCTCAAATATTTTGGCAACTATTTCCATGTAAAATCTTACATTTTATTTTTTTTACAGGGTTCCGTCTTTTTTAATCCGTACATTTTTTTTGTAAATCACCAATTACATGAATTAATTCATATTTTGTATAGTACTTGCGACAAATTGAACAAAACTGGTTGCATTACGCCATCCAAGTTTGAGTCATGATTAAATGCGTGACTAGAGATACTAAAAACAGAAAATGATAAATGAAAGGCGAAGACGACAAAGAAGACAGGTAGAGAAAAGAGAAGAAGAACCACAATCCACTTGGAAACGTACCAATCCATTTAAACCCAACACATCAAATGTACACCACTGAGAGGGACATCCCACCACAAACTCCATGCAGCAATTTTGCATGTTTTAATAATTTCCATTAAAATCATTTAAATATGAAACCGGTCATTCCTCCATACATAAAAACGTAGATCAATTTCACTAAAAATAGGACCATTTTCCAAATTGTTACTTCCCTCTGTGCCAGTCAAGAGTGAACAGATCTAACAATGAGATCTCCCTGGGTAGACTTAAATATATTTAACATTTTTGATAGTTATTGAGGGTTTGTATTAATTTAAGCAAACCCGCCCTCTTACTTTTGACTGAGTGGAACCCCGGCCAGTGCGTGATTTAAGATTTGGTTTCCGGTGCACAGCACCGACACTTGATTGTCAACACCGGCGCTGATGATGGTCTGCCACATGGTGGCACTGTTTATTTAATTTAGAGACGAGCACAACAACAGTTGTTTGTCAGTTCAATACAGCTTACAAATTACTAATACCTGCCCCCAGGCCATTATTATAACTTTGGGGGGCTGGAATAGTCTGATGTGCCACACTAGTAGTTGTGTTGGTACGGTCACTGGCAGCGCTGACCGGGGCAATGGGTGGTGCAAGCTGCAGTGGCCTCCTGACAAGGGCTCAGGCACTATTTTTTCATAAATCAAGGAATGAACCCAACCCACATTCCAGTGCTCATTTCAGATAAAAACAGGATTGGCTGGTCTTCTGAAGCAGACATTCAACACTGGAGATGCCTGCAGCTCTCACTAACGTCTCGAGGTGCCCTGTAGAAGATGATCAGATTCCCAACATTTCTATACATACTTCTGGACACTTCATAATGGATAATGTAGCAGTGGGTGACACTCTGAATAATGCTGTGGGATGGCAGACCCTCAACTTCGGCTCTGATGAAATCATACAGGGGAGTGCATGATGGAGAAATTATGCGGCAAGACCTTCGGAAATATTTTTCTACATCCCAACTGATGACAAATTTGGATCACAACAGGAATCATCGCATGCCTTTTAGATCGGAGTGGAATACAAGGCGGGACCTAGGGAGTCTGATGGACCACTTTGGGATCAAGCCTTCCCGATGTGTAAAGAGAGAAAATCAATTAGGTGACATTAAGGTCCATCTCAAGCTGGAATACTGACCAACATATTAGTATGTCTACTGCAGTAAAAAAAAAATGATATCTGTACATAATGCACATAGGAGATTAAGAAAATAATGTCTGTTAACTGACTGTTTCCATATGTGAAATAGTGTATCATGCAGTGCTTAATTAAAGAAAAAAACATTCAGTGTGGCTGTCCAAACTTTTTCAAACTCGAATTCCACTTCCACAACGGACAGAGCTCTTTTTACCACTGGTCCCACCTGCTGCGTGGACAGAGTTTTTTATGGGACCAAATTGTACATTTTACACACACTTTTCAAATCCATTCCTAAAAACTCAGCTACTGCAGGCACGCCTAAAGGCGTTCTTGAAATATCCCCTACTTTAATGGGTGCCAAAGGTGGATTCTTCCCAGGACTGTTGAGTAGGAAGTGGGTGGGCAGCGCATCAACATGAAAACTTGACGGCAACATTGTGCCTTTGCCAGTTTCCTTATATTACACCTATTGATGGATTATGAAGCAGGGTAGAAAATGCGATGTAAAGACATGCAAAGTATTTCCCTGCGTTGTCAGTTATCTGGTTTTGTATGGCTTCAGTTGTATTGTGTCTGAGTACTATAGTTTGGCTGGACTTCTGTCTTAAGAAGATAATGAACACAGCTAGCTTCATAGGAAGAAGGAAAAGCAAAAGAGAAGAGGAAGAAGGAAAAGCAAAAGAGAAGAAGAAACTACAATCAGAAATAATGAAATGAAAAAAAGAAAAGAAAACGCTACAGACCAACACGGAGTAAAACCTCTAATCATGCAAATAAACTGTAGATACAATACTCAGCAATATAAACTAGCTTTTGTTCACAACATTACAAATATCTGTTCTCAACATATACAGAATTATTTGGTATATTTGAATCCACAATGTTTGCTTCACTGTATGATCACCCCCATCATGGTGGTTTCACTTGCTGAATATATTTATCAAATGTATACTAAATATGATCGGAATTCTTCTGTCCTCTAGTAAATAAATTAGATTATCACAGTTCCTTATGACAGACCCACGCCCATCAAGTGTGATATAATAGGTTTGCATACATTTTAGTTACACATAATTGATTTAACTGCTAGTATCAGCAGTTGCATTTTGTTTTTCCTTAGGTAGGTGTTACTTGCGTAAGCCAACAATTAACAGGATCATAATGCTTTAAAAGTCAGCAATGGCGATTTTACAAATAATTTATTTAAATCACACACTACTGGCGACCAAAATGGTTAGACAAAGTTTGCCACCATATGAGTGGTCTACATGGAGGTTCCCTGAAATGCCTCATAAAAAGAAATTAATGTCCAAAATTATTTTGGCCAATTTATGTCTTTTTGGAAGTGCTTTTCATTTTTAGATTATAAGAAATGCATAACAATCAATATGAGAGCTTTCTGGTTTTCGTTTATCATACATCAGGTCTCTAAATATACATTAATTCCTCCAACTTTTACAATCTAATACTTTATTGTTAATTTTGATGTTTTAATTCATCCACAGGGGCATGTGAAACATTGAGATCTTGTTATTGTTCCTAGTATGTGCTAGGTTTCTCAATAATCCTTCTGGGTCGATCATTTGAGACATTGATGGTTTCAGTGATTTTCCTGGTACAAGAGTCAACCGCAAGAAACCTGCGCCCAGTACGTCTTTTCCTACGTGAAGCCACTGAGGTTCAAGTATCCCTCCCGTACGAGGTTTAAACAAAAATGCGGCTTTTGTTAACATGAATGCCTTTTCATAGAATAAAATATATCAGTTTCACCATCCATTCACTTTACATAACTTCAGCCTATTCATAGCAATCTTGTGTTCTCGTTTATACAAACAAACGCTGATAATACGGAGCCTATTTTCATGAAGAAGGCGGAGGATAAACTCCGGGGCAACATAATAATAGGGATACAAGTCATCTTTACTGTTTCTGTTCGTCCCCATAAGCTCAAATATTTTGGCAACTATTTCCATGTAAAATCTTACATTTTATTTTTTTTACAGGGTTCCGTCTTTTTTAATCCGTACATTTTTTTTGTAAATCACCAATTACATGAATTAATTCATATTTTGTATAGTACTTGCGACAAATTGAACAAAACTGGTTGCATTACGCCATCCAAGTTTGAGTCATGATTAAATGCGTGACTAGAGATACTAAAAACAGAAAATGATAAATGAAAGGCGAAGACGACAAAGAAGACAGGTAGAGAAAAGAGAAGAAGAACCACAATCCACTTGGAAACGTACCAATCCATTTAAACCCAACACATCAAATGTACACCACTGAGAGGGACATCCCACCACAAACTCCATGCAGCAATTTTGCATGTTTTAATAATTTCCATTAAAATCATTTAAATATGAAACCGGTCATTCCTCCATACATAAAAACGTAGATCAATTTCACTAAAAATAGGACCATTTTCCAAATTGTTACTTCCCTCTGTGCCAGTCAAGAGTGAACAGATCTAACAATGAGATCTCCCTGGGTAGACTTAAATATATTTAACATTTTTGATAGTTATTGAGGGTTTGTATTAATTTAAGCAAACCCGCCCTCTTACTTTTGACTGAGTGGAACCCCGGCCAGTGCGTGATTTAAGATTTGGTTTCCGGTGCACAGCACCGACACTTGATTGTCAACACCGGCGCTGATGATGGTCTGCCACATGGTGGCACTGTTTATTTAATTTAGAGACGAGCACAACAACAGTTGTTTGTCAGTTCAATACAGCTTACAAATTACTAATACCTGCCCCCAGGCCATTATTATAACTTTGGGGGGCTGGAATAGTCTGATGTGCCACACTAGTAGTTGTGTTGGTACGGTCACTGGCAGCGCTGACCGGGGCAATGGGTGGTGCAAGCTGCAGTGGCCTCCTGACAAGGGCTCAGGCACTATTTTTTCATAAATCAAGGAATGAACCCAACCCACATTCCAGTGCTCATTTCAGATAAAAACAGGATTGGCTGGTCTTCTGAAGCAGACATTCAACACTGGAGATGCCTGCAGCTCTCACTAACGTCTCGAGGTGCCCTGTAGAAGATGATCAGATTCCCAACATTTCTATACATACTTCTGGACACTTCATAATGGATAATGTAGCAGTGGGTGACACTCTGAATAATGCTGTGGGATGGCAGCCCCTCAACTTCGGCTCTGATGAAAGCATACAGGGGAGTGCATGATGGAGAAATTATGCGGCAAGACCTTCGGAAATATTTTTCTACATCCCAACTGATGACAAATTTGGATCACAACAGGAATCATCGCATGCCTTTGTAGCAGAGGCGAATGGAAGCTTTATACAGTGGGTCACGTGCCCCTCGGCTGCTTGAACACACACAGTTGTTAAATATGGCATCATTTCACATCTGAATTGCGCTTGAAAGATACTATTCTAAGTATGTGTACACCCTCCTTAAAACGGATAATTCTAAAGATTTGAAATGCAGGCAAGGTTTCAGTAAAAAGGGACCCAAAAAGTATGCTGTTAGGAGATATGTGGGGCCAGAAGGGGGTTACGAATTCTGAGAAACTATGCCTTGAATAGGACATGGCTGGAGTTTCCTGCAATTGAGACATGGTGCGCAGGTGCGACTAAAATAGCTGAGCAGGCACAGAAATATGCCCCACTGAAAATAAATGTTCTAATGGTTTGAACAAGAATTTAATCTTAAAGGTCTTTGCAACACGGATCCACAACACGCTGGAAACCTTAAACTGCTTAAGGGATTGGTAGCAAGTTGATCCAGCCACTGGATGACTTGGAATATGGGAAGCCCTGCAATATCTGCGTGGAGTGGCATTAAGGGCACGTTTTGGATTAATGCAACTGATAATATTGCAGTCTACTACACAAGGGTCCCCTTAATGAAAATGAGAAGGTTTGATACAGACCCATGCTTCAGAGGCTAACAACAAAGGGGTGGCTCTCCCCAAAACTTGATGTCATGTCCAGTGTTGCACCAGTTCTGGAATGGGATTGGAACCAAGACCCCATTGACGCTAAAGAAAAAGTTACGATCCTTTGTATATGCGAAAAACCAACACCAAAACATTCCAAACTATTCAAGTACTGATTAACTGTTGGCCCAACGTCACACTGTCAGATTACAGGGTAGGGCAGAAAACCCTACGAAGGCTGAGGGTATTCCACCATAGACCGGTATATGGCAGAAAAATGCTTATGAGGGAAAGGTGTCTCTCAAAAATGTCCCAGAAAATTATTGAAATATGGATAGATTACTAAACCACAGCATAGTAGCAAATGGGGAACTATTACAGGCCATAATAAATTAAGTACTGAAAATACATAGTACAAATGAGCAGGCCATATTGCCCAGTCATAAGGTTTATTGCTTGCTATTAAGATATGACATGGAGGGAATACAGATTCTATGTCAGGACTCGGAGGAGAGGATTAGGCAATTCGTTCTTCTATTTTATTCAACAGCAGCTATTTTAACACTTTAACATTCCTCAAAAAAACTTCATTTCCCATAACCACAGGGAACATGTAGTATTAAGTCATAGCAACAGTCCACCAATCAGGGGTCAGCCTCGCTGATAACCACTATTGTCCCTCGTCGGAATCCCTCTTTCTTCACTGCTGCAGCTTCCAGTTAAGTGAGGAGTTCGCCCTTCCTGTTTATTTCCGGTCATAACAATCGTTTGTTCGCGAGATCTATTGATGCTGACTTGCCTCGGAAGTGGGACAGGAGTTGGGCACGCGCAGGCTTTTGGCGGATTGGAGCCTGTGTACGCGCTTACAGCCACGCGGCGTGCACATCTCCTGACCCCCTCCCCTCGCAAGCCAGCTTGCAGTTTCACTTTCATTTTTTGTTTTTTCTTCAAACTCGCCCTTTCGTTGGAGCGGCCCGCAACGGCGGGTCCGCTCAGGAAACAAACATTGACACTGTGCCTTCATCGGCACAACCACTGGACAAATGGAGAATCCCTCACTCACCCGGTCTGCGGGGGGAATCCTCCTGAACGGCAGCTGGCTGCGGCGCTTCCGGAGCACTCCACCTCCACTACTGCCAGCACGACGCGGGGCTCTCTCCTTTGGCATGGGAGCCCCGCACTATCTGCCGCTCTTCACCCGGGCCCCCTCCTGGGACCCAGGACTTCAGCTCCCGCACTTCCTCTCTGGCGCCGGGGCTCCCTCTTCACCACGGGAGCCCCGGAAGGAGACAGGCGCTGTCTGCACCGGCTGCACGCGCCGCCACTGGGCACGCGAAAATGACGGGTACTGCGCATGCGCGGGCAGCCCTCGCCCTCCCAGGTCTCCTCCCCGGCCCGGATGTGGAGCTGCTTTCTGTTTTGCTTGTTGTAGTCTGGTGGGTATGTGATCATCTCTGCGCACGTTGTAAATGTTTATTGTGTTTTTATGTAGCGCCAACACAGTCTTTTCCCACCTTAGCGCTCTTTAACTTAAAAAATCATTAGCTATCGATGACCCAGATCGCAGTTGCATGAATACAGCTGCACCCACAAGGGATCATTAGATGTCACCCGACTCTTCAATAGATTTGTAAAGTCAGAGCCGGTGACCAGCTTATTTGAATTCTTATGAATGTCGAATTTAAAAGTCTCCTAAGTGCTTTGACTGCCACAGGGGAGTTGCCTCCATTGGCGCAGCAGGTGCAGTGACGTCAAGTCCCAGAGGCCCGAGTGCCACTGTTTCCGCATTATTGCTGTGTTTCACAGTTGAAACCGCGACCAAGTGGGTTATTAACTTCCCTGCACATGGGTCCAGGCCATGACACATTGGCAGAGTGCAGCGGCACCGGGGCCCTGAGGGGACCACTGAACCATGGCTGCTGCTGTATTTTATAATTAAAACATCAGTTGGGGGGGGGCATTCTTGCAGTGGGCGGGGCTAGATCATTGTGGCATGGATAGAGGTGTGGTGCATTTACTAGTGGCGAATACCCGGTTTCTTGTCCTGGCTTCAGCATTCAGCCACGTTGTGTGGTCCGGGTCCAATAGCTGCCGAAATTGGGGTCGATCAGCACCGGGCAACTGTCAGCTACACAGCACTCTATAGATACCTGGCTAGTCCCATATTTAGGACAGGTGTGTTTTGAGAACCCCTCGCCCATTGGCTGTTAGCCAGATTCTAAAGCACGTGCCAGAGAGAGGCCGTGGAGAGAATGGAAAGCACGCGTGTCTCTCTAGTTTTGTCCATTCTAAAGGGTGCCTTGAGTGCAACCTGTGGGACATTGTTCAGTTAGGCATAGAACATTAATACCAATTTGGGGTTTGACTGACAGCCAGTGTCAGTTTTTGTCTGTTGTTAATGAATCAGGTGGGAAGGGTCATTTTGGCTGCCAGGCATACTGTTGACTTTTGGGAGCTCTGAGCACGCTGCTGCATGCTTGCCGCGCATCATGAAAGCTGCAAAGAAACCAGGCGATTGCGCATGCGCGCTCTGAGATGTACTAGCATGCAGTAGGCTCAGATTTCTGGATTAAACAAAGGCGGATTAGAGTTCTCTCTGACTTTATTACACTTCGGGAGGGCGCTTCCACGGGTCCTTTCAGTCGACATAACATCTATTGTGCAATGGCAGTGTTTGGGAAATCTGACCAGTGCGCCCTGCGGTGTTCAGCTAGGTGTGCTGAGCAGCTAGGGTGACTTAGGGTGACGGAGCGAAGGTATTCCCTTCTAAAGCGCGGAACTGTTCCACTTTACCTGCGCAGCAGCGCTTTACAATTTGAAAATGATTTGCGCGGCGTCATGGAACATGGTGGCCAGTGGGGTTATTGTGCATATTATGGCTAGTGTAGGCTTGGGAGCCTTACAAAAGATTACATAGTGTTTAGTGCATGTGTATGGCACAGTCCCACTCCTTCTGTAGCGCCGAGGGGCTTTTAGGGTCTGAGCACTCTTTCCAGATCTACGATGGCCCCCTCCCTAACTGGATTCAGTGGTCTGGCGGTTTTATATTTGTTGTGTTTGGTATTGTTGGAAAGAGAACCATTGGCATTATTTAGCAATGCCAATAGCTCAAACTTTAATAATGCGAGACCTATTGCATTGCAAATGCTTGTTTTTAACGGCCGCAGGAACGCCGTGTCGTCCCTTTGCGCCCGTCTCTGTGGTGTTGTGATGGGACAGGGAAGTGCAGCGTCCGCCAGCCGCTAGAGGGCGCGCCTGCCCGCTGTCAAATTTGATCAGAGACACGGGCGGAGAGCGCGTCAGTTACGGCCTGAGAGTGCGTCGGTTACGGCCTGCTGCCGAGCGCCTCCACACGCGTTCTCTTCACTGAAGTCCTGGACGGCCTGGAGCCTGACACCCCACGGGGTAGGACTGCAGCGAGGAAGCTGCTTTTTTGTGCAGACACGCCCAGTTTTGCTTAAGCCGTTCGACTGAAAAGGTGCTAGTCTGCCTCTGATGCCTTATTTTGGCCTGCGGTTTTTCCCCGTATTATAAAGGCCTCTCTCTGTCTTCGTGCTAGCTTTAGCCGAGTTTTTCCCCTCACACTTTGGGTGCCCATTTTGGCTAGATTTAACCCAATGTTGCCTGACTACCTCTTATCTGCTTGTCTCCCCACCCTTACCTTACCCTCCTCAGTATTGCCTAAACCTGCCCATGGAGGAGGAGGACTATTATGAGTAGGAGGATGTCCAGTACTTCCCGTCACAGACGACTTCTGTGACTCAGTGGATGCCTCTATAGTGAGGGCAGTTTCGGAGGCATTGCCCCCCTTGAGACGCGGCTCATTAAACTGGCACAAAGGTGCCTTCCACCCCTCCCTCAGAGAGAAGATCTCCCTAGGCCTTCCACCCCAAAACCTCAGGAGCGGGCGAACCCAGCAAGCAAGCCTATTCCGAAGGGGTCAAACTGGATGCATTCACCAGGCTTAAGCAAGCCTATCTGGACGCTAGAGGCCCCCCCACGCCCCCTCAGGTGGACATACAGGCAGAACCTCCTGTTGTAGATATGTGGACAGGGAATCCTCCCCCCAACAATCCGACTACTCCCCTCAGGGGTCGGACAGAGCCTGACCATCAGCGGTCATGTCGCCCCTCTACCGCTCCCCCGTCAGGGCACCCCCCGGAGGGCCAATTAGATCTTCTGGATCAAGAAGGGCTTCTGCACCCCCGCTCTTCGGAGTGGGTCCCTTCTGATAAGGTGGCGAAGTACGTGGCCAGTAGGCTGTGCAAGCCTTTAGACCAGGAAGTGGCTTCTAGGTTGAGGGCAGAGTGTCCTCATCCCTCTTTGGAGGGTAAGGTTACAGTAACACCTGAAATCGATGCCCGGATGGCGACCTTTTTGACCAAATCCATCAAGGACTCCAAAAAGGGCATCGACCGGTCTTGGCGGACTTGCCAAGACAAGCTCCTTGACATTACAGGCCCGTTAGTCAAGACATTTGACATGGTGGAAGACGCCAAGGCCTCTGGTGCCCTGATTCAGCCTGACATCCAACCAGCTGGGCCCACAGAGCGATTCTATTTCTAGGAAACGCCAATTGCGCAATTTCTACTGAAAGGCGCAGGTCCTTGTTGATTATATTGGACCCCAAATTGGGCAAGTTAGCCACTTCAGAGGCAGGCCAGGTAGCTCAAGGGGGACATTTTGGAGATCCTTTCGTGAAGGAGCACAGTAAATTTGCGTCCATTTTCAATTCATTAGATAAGGCCCAATCGATGGTCAAGCGCATTTTTAAAGCCTGTTTTTCCTCGGGGGCCGGCCGCGGTAGGAGGCGCTCGGCTGGCCGTTCCTTTCAAGGCACCTCCGGCAGAGGACAACAATCCCAGCGAGGGCAATGGCAAGACTCCTCGTGATTCGGAGGTTTCTATCTGACCAGAGGACGTGGTCAACAGAGGCGATAGCGGAACGGCCCCCGCAGGGGCGGCAGCAATAACCCTGCCCACAGTTAGTTCTTCAATTCTCTCATGTGTTTGCTTGGGGGTCGATTGGCTCAGTTTCTCGACAGTTGGCGGTCCCTTGCTACAGACACATGGGTCTTACAGACAGTACAGGGCTTCCACATAGAGTTTTAAGGGTCGCCCATTCAACCAGTACCCCCCAAGCAACTTCGCTTCTTGGGACAGGAAGCTTGCCTCATTCAGCGGGAGGTAGAAGAGTTGCTGAGGAAAGGAGCAATTTCCAGGTCTTTCCCTCACCTGGCAGGTTTTTTGAGTAATCTGTTCCTGGTTCAGAAGTAGGACGGGGGCTACCGCCCAGTTATAAACCTTCAGGAATTCAACAAGTCGCCAATTCAAGATGGAGGGTATCCATCCTTTGCCCCAAGGATTGGATGGTCAGGTTGGATCTCAAGGATGCGTACCTGACGATTCCGATCTTTCCCTCTCATCGTCGCTTCCTGCAGTTCCAATGGAGGGACGAGACTTTTGAGTTTACTTCTCTGCCTTTCAGTCTCTCCCCGAATCCTTGGTGCTTCACCAAGGTCCTGCATCCAGTGGTAGAACATCTCAGGGAACAGGGAATATGAATCATCGTCTTTCTGGCCGATATGCTGTTCAGGAATCCATGCCCTCAGGCTCTCTGCCGGCAGGTGCGCTCCGCTGTGTCTCTCCTCCAATCGCTGGGTTTCGTGATCAACTAGACCAAGTCCAGTCTCTCCCCTTCCTCCACGATCACATTCCTGGGTTTTGTCATAGACTTGGTAACGGCAACATTGAGTCTCCCGTCCCAGGAAGGTTGCGAAGATTCGGCAAGAGGTTTGACAGCTACTAATGAGACCTTAGACCTCCCTGTGCAGTATTGCCAGAGTGGTCGGCCTCCTGTCTGCCTCGATTCAGGCTATTTTCCCTGGCCCCTTTCACTTTCGAGCACTCCAGAGGCTCAAGGCATCTCACCTGCGGAGAGGTCTCTTGTACACCCAGCAGGTACCGTTATCGGAGGAGGCCAAGGAGGAACTAAATTGGTGGCTAGACCACATGGAGGCATGGAATGGCCGTACCATCTTCAGTTCCCAACCGGATCTCGTGATAGAGTCCGATGCCAGCAGGTCCGGTTGGGGAGCCCGCTGTGGAGAATTCACCACCGGAGGCGCTTGGTCCGCACATAAACTGCCTGGAATTAATGGCAGACGCTTCTGCGGTTCGTTGTTGGACCAGAGACCGGGCGCAGGCCTGTGTCCTTCTCAAGATGGACAATGTAGCGGTGGTGCGCTACATCAACCACCTGGGGGGCACGCGCTACAAGGCCTTGGCAGATCTGGCCGAGAACTTCTGAGAATACTGTCTCGATCACCAGATCTCGGTGACGGCAAAACATCTCCCGGGTCAAGGTCAGGTGGCAGATTGGCACTCCCGTCACTTGCGGGACTCCAGTCTGTGGAAACTGTTTCCCCCGTTTTTTCAGGCTCTGTCAACGCTATGGGGACCTTTCTTGATCGACCTCTTTGCGTCTCGACCACCATCTCCTCAGATACTTCAGTTGGAGACCGGATCCGGGGCGGCGGCCACGGATATGCCTTTCCCCCCTTCGCCATGGTCATAAGATTGACGACTCAGTTGTGCAGGCAAAAGGCAGATCTAGTGATGGTCACCCTAATGTGGAAGTCGCAAGTGTGGTTTCCAGTTCTGATGGAACTTTCCTGGGGTTCTCCAATGCGACTACCCCAGCTGCCTCATCTCCTGAGCGATCCAGAGGGCAATCCTCACCCGCTGGGTGATGTTGGGTTCATTGCCTCTCATGGTGTGGAGGATTACCGGACTCGATGGCAAGTCCCTGGCCTTTCGAGAATCGCTGCAGACCTCCTCTCTCGAGCATTGTCGGACAGAACAATCAAGAGATATCGTTCAGCCTGTGCCCGTTGAATGGGTTGGTGTCTGCAACGAAACCTGGATCCCGTGGGGGCAGACGTTGTCCATATCTGACGCGTTTGGCCTTGAAGAGTCTGGCTTATCGGTCGATCAATACCTTTCACTCCGCTATCTCTGCGGGTCATGCCACTGTGGCAAGCCTCCCGGTGGGTGAGCACCCGCTAGTCAGGAAGCTCCCTCAGGGGATTCGGTTATCGCTCCCTCCGGAGCCACGGTATTCGGTCCTTTGGGACGTGAACAAGGTCCTCAATTTTCTGACGGCTTGGCCGAGCAACAAGTATCTTTCTCGCAAGCAGTTGTGTGCAAAACTGGCAATGATTCTATGTCTAATATCATGTAGAAGAGTTTCCGATGTTGGGGCTCTAGATGTCACAGGTCTTCCTTTTACACCTGATGGAGTCCCCTTCCACGTTTCAAGCAGGACTAAATGTCAATCTCGGGTGATTTCCTAGCCAGCATTCCCGGAGGTATCTAAATTGTGTGTAGTAAGATGTATTAAAGCTTATGAATGCATGACGGAAGAGTTACGTCCCCACAGGGAAAGCCAGTTGCCAATCGCTCTGCGGAAGCCTTTCAGAGCTGTGTCATCCCCGACTATCGCCAGGTGGGTTCGATGGCTGATGTCGGAGGCTGGTATTGATACCAAGGTCTTTGGAGCGCACTCGACAATGAATGCAATGGCTTCAAAAGCTTTTGTCTTGGGAGCTCGCTTGGAGGACATACTAAATGCAGAAGACTGGTCATCTGACTCAACCTTCAAAAAGTTCTACTTTAAACCAGTCTCCTCCACTGCAGCTCTGGTAATGGACAAGCTTTGAACTTGCCTAATCCTTGCCTCCGGGTCCTGACATAGAATGAAAAATTTCCTAGCTATCATAATGGAAAGTTTCAATTCTATTAAGGACTCGGAGGCTAGGATTAGCCCACCCTGAGTTCAGGAATGACCCACCCAGGTTATTGGATCGTCATATGAATGTAAGTAACGGAGTTTCAAATAGTTTTTTTTCCTTCTGTATTGACAAATGATGCTGACATGATTGCTTTCAGGTATACTTTTCCTCACTTTCCTGGCAATCACAAGTCTCTCTTTTTCAGGATCAGAGTCTGCAAAACCAGAGTAAGGATCTTTGGCTGTCTGCATGGTCGCAGGAAGAAAGAGGGATTCCGACGAGGGACGAAAGCGGTTATCAGCGAGGCTGGCCCCTGACTGGGGGACTGTTGCTTTGACTTAATACTACATGTTCACTATGGTTATGGGAAATGAAGTTTTTCTGAAGGATGTTAAAGTGTAAAAATGGCTGCTGTTGAATAAAATAGAAGAATGGTCTATGTTTATCCCTGCAAGCTTTACTCATGCCCTCCAGCAGAGTCGTCCTGTCATGGGAAAAAATATTAATGTGGCATGTAGCTCAGTGGACAAGTGGATTACGGAAGCTTTGGATAGGGTCGCCCCCCCGTGACCTCCAGCTTCCCGTGTAGACAGTCGAATTCTGCACCATGGTTTAATGAAGAACTAAGAATAGCAAAAAAAGCCTTTAAGCGTTTAGAACGCCTTTAGAGGAGAGATTTCTCAGACCAGAAGCATACCGCTAATAAGGTGCATTTAAAACACTATCATCGCCTTATTAAAAGAAACGCGCGCGGCCTATTATAATGTAAGGCTAGAGCAGGCAGAGAGCTCTTCCAAAGAACTATTTACCATCTTTAAAGATCTGTCCTTGCTTGCGAGAACTGTAACTCCTGTTCCCAGCTCAGTGGAGTTATGTAATCAAATTGCTGATTTCTTTGCAGAGAAGGTAGCCAAAATATATGATACCTTTCCGTTTGAGGCCTGCAATGGGATGTTCTGCCAATCTGAGAAGACAAATATGGAGGAGGCAAACCGCCTCTCCAGATTTGATCCACCCTCATTTGAAGATCTCAAAGGCATAGCCTTAAGTATTAAATCCGGCTCTCCCACAGATTCAACTACACCTAAAATTATGAGAGATGGCCTGGAGACCAGAATACCCGACATTAGACAGCTTCTTGAGCTTTCCTATGTCGGTGGTGTGGTCCCTAAGTCGTGGAAGCAAGCAGTGGTCGTTCCTATTAGGAAAAAGCCTGGAGCTGTGTTATATCCTCACAGTGATATTTAATGCTACCCAGCCTAGCTTGCTCCTAGCTGCTCCGCCAGAGTGAGAGATGGTTATGGAATGTTGGTGTGACTGTGATGATGGAATGCCTGGGAGCCTGTGTGGATGAGTGGTGACAGTTGGAGATGGGCTGAGCTGCAGGGAGGCTGCAACTGGCGGGGCTGGAATAAGGACTGGCAACTAGAATATGAACTGATGTACATATTTACCTGGAACCAATAAAGAAGTCTTCAAAGCTCTTCCTGGCTACCTGTGTTAACCTGTGTAAGAGCACAACAAGCTGACTCGAATCAGCTGGAGAACTTGCGCCCTATTTCACTTTTGCCCTATTTTTCCAAAATAGCCGAAGTTGTGAACACTCAATTAGTGGCTCACATTAATCAGCATAATCTTCACTCCACACAATCTGGCTTTAGAGCCACGTACTCTACAGAGTCAACACTGCTTCTTGCTACAGAGACAATACGCAGGCGCGTGGATGACGGCCAGACAGTGGCCTTGGTCCTATTGGACCGTTTGATACGGTATCCCACAAACTGCTCATACAGAGTCTCAGAGTAGGGGGGTTGGACGAAGCCACTCTTAAATGGATGACTTACAGGAGCGGAGCTTTCAGGTAGCACAACGACCACATATCTCTATCTCATAGCGCAGGCCCAAGGGGTCCCTCAAGGCTCCATTTTGAGCCCTACTCTCTTTATTATTTATAACGCAGCTCTGGCAGAGATTATGGAACGGCAGGGAGTCACCATTGTTTCATATGCGGATGACACGCAATTGCTTGTCTCGCTGTCTCACTGTCGCAGGCCTCTGACGCAGCAGCCTTTAATTTTTCCTCTTGCCTGCAAGACTTGGCATCCTGGATGACAAATACCTGCCTGAAATTAAATGGCAGTAAAACAGGGATTCTAGTGGTGGGGAAATCCCCCTCCATTTGGTCATCAGCATGGTGGCCACGGACACTGGGCCCCACTTAGTTCCTTAGAAAACAGGTTAAAAACCTGAGAGTGTGGTTGGACTCTACTCTGTTGAGGCACACACCAGAAAGATGGCAGGGAAGTGCTTTGGAATCCTGAGAACATTACGGAAAACTCTGGACGTTCTCCCCACTTCAGTCAGGAAAACCCTGGTCCATGCCTTGGACTACGGAAACGCTCTCTACCTGGGAGAAAGAAAAGAATGCATTCACAGACTACAATGCATCGAGAACGCGGCGGCTCGCCTAGTTCTGAAGATTCCAAGTAGAGCTTCCATCAGGAATGCTCTTGCTGACCTCCACTGGCTACCGGTTAAGGAAAGAATCCTTTTTAAAACCGTATGCATAAGCTACCGTAGCCTGCAGGGTAAATGTCCAAGCTATTTGCACGACCTACTCACTCCTTACAATCCGACAAGCCTTCTCAGATCGACCGGGACCTATCTGGTCATGGTTCCTAAAGTACAGAAGGCTAGAATGGGAGCGTGTTCTTTCAGTTATTTGGCATCTAAGAACTGGAATGCATTCCCTCTCTTTCTCCATGCTGAACCATCGGAGTCTCTCTTCTGGAAGAAACTAAAACCCTGGCTCTTCCACGCTTAGGTCCCTTTCTATCTTCTTCACTGTAGTCTCTGCTCTCAGTGCGGGGACACATCAGCCGGTGTAACCAGGCGCTTTGCAAGTTTAGCTATTATTATTATTAAGAAAGAATTGCCTAATCCTCGCCGCCAGGTCCTTAATAAGAATGAAACCTTCCGTTACGATAGCTAGGAATTTTTTCATTACACTTGCTGTTTGTTGTGACAGACATTTTTTTTGCTTGAATTTAAACTTTTTTCTCAGTTTCTACCACAAGGCACCCCTGGTAGAGTACAGCCTCAAAGGAAACTAAAAACTGTTCCTGATCAATGTAGAATTGTTAGGTCCTTTTTTTTTTTTTTTAACTGTTGGTATTTTATATTAAGAACAATCTTCATAAAAATTGCTGTACAGCGGCGCAATAGTCGTGGGTCTAAATCATGTTTAATACAAGCTATAGAATTTGTTTTTCCAAAGGGCTGGAAAAGGATAAAGGTGAGACAATGTGTTCACCTAAGGCAAAGACACTTCTATTTATTTGGAAGAAAATACACTAGTTTGGTTATCAATTTAAATGCGCCCCCAACTGCGGTTCAGAAACTAGGGCCCAGCTGCAATTGTGTTTATCTAGAAGGATCTCAGATCCTCAAGCAGTATTTCAGAAGACAAAGGGTCTGAATTAGAGTTTGAGGGAGGGTTATTCAGTCACATACGTGACAATGTCCAGTCTGCCTTATTTTAAGTGCATTATATCCCATGGTATTTGCAATGAGACGGAGATGTTCACTGTCATACTATGAAGAAGTAACCTGTCTGCCAAACCCTAAATCAGGCCCACAGTCCTCTGGGGCTAGATCTAGTTTATATCAGGAGATCCCCTGTTCACTTAAATAGGCATACTTTTTTTTAAAGATGCTCAACATAACAAAACACCCAGAAACATACTTGTTTGTAGATGTTCACAAATGCCCATGGGTAATCATGCTATGAACGACCATATTCCCGCTCCTGGAGTTTGATTTACCAGTGGTGCTGGTCTTAGCACATGTATATGCGCTTACCCCATATCCCTTTGGGAATTCCCAGCAGGTGTAGAATAGGTAAATTCAGTCATAAACTTCCGTTTACGACCAAATTTAACTTTGTGAATGGAACCCTTTGTTATTCCGTGGCTGCTTCCCATAATGCTGAAAGAAATTACAAATAAGGATCATCTGCAATGACACAGCAGAAAATGTAGTGATCAAAGTGGATTTAAAATTTGTATTTGGTGAATCTGTCCTGCACCAGATGGATCAATCAAGTGCATGGATCTTAGACATCAATAAATATGAGCATTCATAATTTAAAAGCTACTTAGGTAGTACAAGTACTAAGGATGAACTTCAATTATGATATTAGGGATCATATAATGAAGGTGCATGGGAATTCGTAAGTGCCATGGCTGTAGAAAAATGTTTTAAAAAGTGTGTTTGGTTGTCTTATTAGAGGCACCAGGTTGATGGGCAGGATTGGGACCAGAGAGAATCTAGACAGATAGGTAAACCCAAGAAATTAAGCCTTTCACTTAGAAGCTTTTCTATCATTTAGTGCCTTCAAGCAGGCCCTTGTTGCAGGTGATGCCTTATGCAGTCTCAACATCTTTAGATCGGTTTAACAGGTACTCGCTGTAAAAAAGTGCTCGAGGCAGTGAAGGCACTGCCAGTGGTCAAAGCAGGGTGTGATATTCCCAAATTCGTGTGGTGGGCAAGAAAAGTGTTTCAAACAATTATTTAACTTCCAAGAGGGTACTTACCGCTCCAAGTGGGTGCCTACTTTTTAATATCTTGGAAAAGTGTGAAAAGTGTCAACCCCTATTACCGACAACGTATGCTGCTGGGAACAGCAAAGGATGTCACACTGCTGCAGTGAGAGAGGTTAGCTATCCAACTGAGAATGGTGCCTCCCCACAAGTGCATTTATGTAACATGCATGGCATGAAAAAGGCAAAGAAAAAACAAGAACTTATTTATATACATCAGCTTGGCTTTTAGTGAAATGTAACACTTTCTCACTGGACAGAAGACAAGTACTGACAACATTCCATTAATGAATAACTAACTTTAAAAACTTGAAATATCAACATATACCTGCAGTTGGATCTTTCGCCAATGTGTTGTCCAAAGCACTAGTTACAGCCTGAAAAAGATTCATCTTCTGAGTTGGACCTAGAGTAAAAACAAAAAGAAAATAAGAAACAAATCAACTATAAAAAGCAAAAATAAATGATTGTATTTCTCCAGGTCATGAAGAGTCACCGTCACTCCAATTCCGACAGTACAAAGGCGCTTCCAGACCCCACTGTCTATGGTCAATACTGAGACCAGCACGGTTTGAATATAAGCTTCTTCACCGTCCTGCCTGCTGTGGGTTGTAGTGGTTGGTGGGCTTGTGCAGCAGTATTTTGGGTTACCCCAAGTCACAGTATTGATTAGCCTGCAAGCACTTTCATCTACCGTACACCCCACCAGCTTACTTAAGAGCATGTGTTATCCACACTGTCCCTCTTACATTACTCCAAGACTGAGACTTTAGGACAGCCTATCAAAGTGAGACCAGAAGAGTAAACGATAAACAACACAGGTTTCTCTGTGCAGACTTCTAATCACATAAGGAGATTTTTTATTAGGTCTCGCCTACGCACCGCACATGCGCTGCATAGGACACCTTTAGCCGTCGCTCTGCTCTTTTTCGAAGCACATACTCGTGCTTGTGGCGGCATACACCTTGCGGGATCGCGCAGGAGCGCGCCACAAGCACGAGTATCTGCTTTGAAACAGAGCAGACTGCGCACGCACACATGCACGTACCACTCCCGGGCCCTCAAACACGATTGCCGTGCCGTGCACGGCTCTCTCGTTTGTCTTCCTTTTACTAGCAACTGTAACCTAATCTACATTCATCCCCTCGACATCCTCTGTGTCGCTTCCACATACTCCACTTTGCTTCAGCACGCCCGTTGGTTCTGTTTCCCCCCCAGCAGCCTTCTCACTTAAAAAAAAAAATTTGTGCGTTTTATTTTGTCTTAAGTTACCGATCCAACTTGGTTCAGTAGTTAATAAGAGGAAAAAAGCGCCTGCATCATTTTGTAGCCACATGCATGTGTGGTGCGCCCCTCTACAAAATGATGTTGTCAGCCACAGGAAATACTTGTTGGTACAAGTGGTGTTTTACTTAGAAAGTGCACACACTGCTGCAGCCACACCTCCCGGCTCCTCAGCTCCGAGTTGCATTTACCAGCACAACGGAATCGGCTGCAGCCTTTCTCACAGAGCCTGCACCTGAACTCCAATGGCAGTATAAGAAGCCTGGTAGGTGCTGAGTGGAGGAGGCAGAGGGGAGCAGCTCCTTGTGTGCAGGCACTGTGGACTCGGAGCCTGCTTGTTTTCTCTGCTTCCTGAACACTCTCCACGGGAGCCTTCGCTAAATTACTGAAATTGGGGAGAAAGTGGTTCTTCTTGGAGCATGTGGTTGGAGAACTCACGATCTTCAGTTTTAATTACAAGTGTTGATTGTTTTTTACAACGTGATCTTTACATTTCGAAAGTACCTTTTTCCATGCAGCTCCATTAAAGGTCAAACAGATTAGGGGTTCAGGACTAGAGAACATGATCCTGAAGAAAATTACATCTCAGGGCTGATATGTAGTGGCTGGCTGGTAGATCTCAGTTTTTTTTTTTTTGTTGTTTTTTTTAAATCACAGTGGTGGGTGGTCCTCCTGCAGTTTCACAGTATGAACCGCAGGCAGTATAAGCCTTGTTTTAAATGTGCTGTACTTTGGAACCATCATTTCCCTTGTATGGTTTCTCCGTGTTGCTACTTGCTCTTTTGGTTTGGCACATGCCAAAAATTTTGAAAATTGAGAATGCTGGCAACGCCCTTTCATAATGATTAAAAGCAGACAAGAACATTTTTTAAATGATTTTTATTTTTACCTTTTAACATGCTCACAAAGTTACTTCAAACTGGTAAGAGACTCTTTCTTTACATACTATTGAAATAATATTACAGTAAGGGAGAAATGGCAGCACAAGATTCTTAGATGTCGCCGCTTTCCACCAAACGTGGTTTAATCGATTGTAGAACTGCCCGTCCATTTTCGTTGTCCATCATACTGCAGACATCATGTTTTCCCAAGGTTAAGTGGCTTGTGAGCTCCACCTGCGGTTTTATCAATCAGTGTGTTGTGTTTACTTTGGGCATTCACTCCCATTCGCTTGTTCTTTCCAACATCTCTTACGCTACCTCTCTCCCTCCCTATCATCTTGCTCCCTCTTTATCTGCCAACATTCTCTCCTTCTTTTCTTCCCTTCTGTCTCCAACCCGGCTAGGTAGGATTCATCAGCAGCGTAGCTCTACAAACCAACATGACCGTAAATAGGTTCTTTGTTGTTTCAAAAACATGTAATCTTTATGGCTGTCAGTGCTATATAATTTTCCTACAACTGCACACTAACTCTGTTATAGCATTCTTTATTGAGTTTGGATTACATTAATTATTTTGAGCAGTCTCTGGGGACACTTTAGTATATTTTTCCTTTGGGCTGTGGCGTGTTCATAAGGTCTAGGTTCTACGTTCCAAACTATTTTTGAGTCGGTTTCTGGGGCTGGAGTTAGGACAGATGCAGATGGTCACTTTATTTGTGCAATTTCATTACCAATTTTGTCACCAAATCATGGTTTATTTTACTTCACTCTTCATTCTTTTAAAAGGAGGGCCCACTTCAATTGACCGGTAAATATGACAGTTATTTGTAAAGAAGCACCTTTGGAACAACTTTATGGTTATATTTTAAGCTAGGCAGGCTTCTGTTTTTAGTTTGCTCTCTGTCCTGCTGCTATCCATACCCTCCCGGCCGGGAGCAATCTTAAACTCTATACGAAGTACAGGACCATCAGTGCACCCTCATCCTCAATGTTTGTTTCTCTAGCTTGCTCTGTTTTTATCTCCCCTTCTGATTCAATACTGCTCATCCTTGTTTTCCTCGTGCTTCTACCCCCCCATCATTCTCACTCCCTTTCCCTTTGTTTTCTACTTTTTAATATCATCACTGTAAACATAGCTCACCCTCTCTATTTCCATTTCTCAGTTTCTCTTTACCACATTTTCCTCTCTCTTCCTAAATTTCATCCCTCCTAGTACATCTCCTTCCTCCTCTTTATCTCTTTCGTCATCTTCTCCTTATTTCTTTGCTTATTCTTTTGGTCTCTGCCTCTCTTTCCTTTCTCTAACTTGCTTTTTTTTCCACTTACTGTGCTAGCTCCCTCTTCTCCATGCCCGTAATCCTCTCAAGCTTTTTTATTCCTACTTCACTAGCTAACTCTTTCAAAGCCGCCTTTCTCTCTGTCTCATTGAATCTCCCAACTGCTCATGCCTACACCCATTCCCCGTTTGCTTACTATAGCTCTTTTGTTTCGTCATTATCACATATAAAAGCACTTCTAGTTATGTGAGTTCCGACTACCAGTTGTACACCGAAAAAAAAAAACACTTTAGGTACTTCTCAATGCAGTGCAATAATATGCCTACCAGCGTCAAAGCTTCCCCATTAAAGAACAGTAGATGGTATAGCAATCGAGATAATATGCTGCATGGCTAAATACTTATAAGGTCCCAAAGGCGAGACCTATTGGCTATGCCAATGCTTGTTGGGAAATGTTACTCCTGGGATGGGAGCTCCAGCCCTACAGTTCGCAGGGCTACCTCTCGGTGGGAGCTACCACCACATTACATAAACAATGAATGATGCAGCTGGGGCATATTCTGCCCATCACAACAGAGAGGTGAGCCAAATATGCATGGACATGATCCCTTGCAAATCAGGTCCAGACAGTGTCACTATTCGCAACAAAACAAAAATGTATATATATCACTTCGGCAGCATCAGGGAATGCACTGCGCATGGCACTCCCAGCGTTTGTTTGGCCTCCACTAGAGTGGCATAAGCAGGGAGAATTAGCAGTTTCCTACAAGATCCACGAGCTGGAATGCAAGGGATGGTCCGGGGTGTTTGGGTGCCATGGGAAACTAGAGGAGTGCATGGACAGGATGGGCAAGCCCCGGTTCGAAAATACACTCTCAAGAAGAGAAGCATCACTTCCTGAAATCCTTTAATGTCTGGTAAGTGCAATTGTACTGCAATGAGGCCGTTACATGGTTTTAAATAAAAGTCTTGCATTCTCTCAATGATCAATACAGTAGAATTAATCATAACATTTTAAATATTAATCTGTTGAATTTATTGCGAAAGTCAAAATCTAAAGCATTCTGCATGAGAAAGAAAAAAGGGCCGAATGTGATTGAGTGTTTATTACCACAGCCCATACAGAACACACACAGAATTTCTAGAAAAAATATCAACCATCTTTTGTATGCAGAAGCAGTGTTCCCTTATAATCTAATGGAATGCCCATGTCAAAAATACCAAAAAAGGTCAGAATTTGCTAACATTTTACATAGACCTTTATATTCATCTTGTTACGGTTCAGGCAGGACCTAGCCTGGCAGTTTGGCCTGAACTGTTCCCAAGGGTACAAGGTCAAGACTCATTTGAATATGGCTGGGCAGAAACCGAGGTGGAATGGTGGGCAAAAGAACGATGGTTTGTAATAATGCCCAGAGCTTGTTTGAGAAGGAGCAACATGTTTATCCGACTTCACCTGCATTTTGCTAGTTATCATTGAGGTCAATATTTAATACACTAATTGAATATCCAGTGGGGTGTAGAAACATATTCTCAGATTGATATATGTGACAATTTAACACAATATCAAACATTTTGTTTTATTCAAACACAATTCTTATTTATTATTTTTTTAAAGGACTTGATTCTACAGCACAATATTTGCATTTTAGAAACATATTCTTGCAAAGTGAATAAATAATTGAAGACTCACTGAGAACAAAATTATGACATAAGAAACTGAAAATCATTTGAGTTCCATAGATGATTATTGAAGGGCAATTACAACCGCAGCCATTCAAGAATCCTTCAAGGACTTTCAATGAATTTCAACATCCATATGTTTTAGGGCTGTGGTTAGAGTCTGGCGGACAGGTCACTCCCTCTGTGTGCCATGGTATCCTGTTAGCAAATCAAAACATAAATATCATTCATCTGTGAAAGCAACAAAGGATTCATTATTCATACTAAATGAATCACCAATATGAACGTTTTGTGATAAAATATCACTTTTTGGGCTAAATACAGGTACATATGTTCATTCAAGAAGAGTCTTCTTTTCTAGCCTTTATAAATTATGGTAAGGAATGCCAGCAACCTATGCAATTTTAATGATTTACTGTGAAATCACACATTTCTGAAATCAGCTTTTTGTAGAGACAGCATGGCGCCTGAGTAGCAGCGACCCGATGCTGCTCCGCCAATCCGATCCCTAGCAAGCAATGAGACCTCTCTAATGGGAAGAAACCTCGCTTAAAACACTACTCATCGTCTGGCAGAACCGGAGCAATCTTACCGCATGGGTCGGCTTCACATCTCCACCTGTGTTGTACTCGTATGGGTCAGAAATCCGGAGGAGCAGCGAGGAGCGAAGAGACATCTTGAATCTGCATCACGAACAGCGAGCCACGCTGCCCTGGTATCTCTTACATCTCCCACATCGTCGATCCACACCGCCCTGCAGCCCGCAGTGACGCGACAGATCAACGCAGCTCAGTCGGCAAACTCCTCGCGGCTCTGCAAGTTACAGAGATCAGAGGCAACGGCAGCGGCAGCTGCGGGCTCCATCAAAGGAGAAATCGAAAGCAAAGGATACATTGTTTTCTGGATTCTTCAGCTTCCAGAGAAAAGCATGTAAGGATGACGGGGCAAGGTGGTGGGAAGAGTCATTAAGGTTAAAGACAGCAACTTACTGGCATCAGGAGTGACTGATATGGTGCAGCCAAATCAATCAGAACCCTTACCAAGGCGCCCAGAAACGCGGGGGCTAAAAAGTAAGGAAAGTAAGGAATGCACTGATAATTTGACCTCCAGTGATAAGGCGGAGCGGATGGCTAAGCAGGCAAAGAGGTTACTTGCCAAAAAAAAACATTTAACTCACAACTAATGCTAATGCTCAGATATCTGAGTCGCAGCCATTAATATCCAATATCTTTGGCCCGGCGATGGGAGAAAAAGCGCACAACGAACAAATTATGGCAGGATTACCCAGCGGACAGACTAACCTAACCACCTCTGCAGTATTCGAAGGGACCTCACAGGAGATCTCGCAGGAATCAGCATTGGCAAAAACTGTAGTACCGGCCCAATCAACTTGATCTCCGGTGGAAAATACAGGAGCAACCCCTACTTTAGAACTTGACATGTGTGTTAACAGTGAGCAGGTGCAGAATGACTCTCCTAATGCCCCACTGGCCAGCCCTCAAAATCAGGATGGAAGAGCACCTGGGATAGAGCTTGGGGCTAAAGGGGGGCTCCCAAATTGCATAAGCACTGAAATCACCTCAATCACGGAAGCTACCTCACAGGAAGCTCCTGCTAATTCAACGTGCACTGTCATACAACGATTGGAAAACCACAACGGCATTGAAAAACCCTCCTCTGTTACTGATGAGTCAGAGAGGTATGAGACCGGTATTTCAACATCTAGCGATGGTAAGAATCAAGACTGGGGAAGTACAGACTTGAGGAGATCAGAGGATTCTTGGAAAGACATCGCTTTTAAAAAAAAGCTGGAAAAGAAAAAGAGAAAGCAGAAAAAACAAAGCAGACACATGAACGGGGACACCACCAACCAAGGGAGTAACACCGAACTCAGATGGGACTACTCATCCTCTCAATTTGCGACTCCCTCAGATCAAACAGTCTGCTCAGGCGGCAACCCCACAACCGTGGAAGATTGGAGAAGCGGGAACTCGGGAGCCCCCGGAAATAAAGAGGAACCTTCCCTAGCCGATGTCTTGAACTCAATTAAAAGTTTTCAATACAAGGTCAAGATGGACAACCGGAAAAACTGAAAGGCCACTCAGAAACTACAGGGTGCGATCCGGAAAGTGTGCCGTACCTGTGCGGAGATCTCTGACAGAATGTCCTCTGTAGAAGTGCTCACAGAAAATCTGGAGAAGGACATCTCCTCCCTCCAAGCGCAGGGGAATGAGCATGATGGTATTGTAAAGGACTTAATGCTGAAGATCGAGGACCAGGAGAGTAGATCGAGGCGCAACAACCTTTGTTTTCTGGGGATTCCAGAAGGAGCGGGAGCGATCCAAGGGCTTATATGATCACACTTTTTAAAGGCGAATTTCCAGAACTTCAATCCTGGAATTGGAATAGGGAAATACAATGCGCGCATCGCTTCCCATGAACTCCCTCCAAACGCCCCAGACATCCGCACAATATCCCCGTGCAATGCTAGTACGCTTTGGTAACTTTCTTCTACGCCAGTCAATTTTTTATCTAGCACGGCCCACCAGTAAGAGGGAGTTTAGTTACCTTCTTTAGCAGACCTGATTTTGCCAATGCCACAGTTGAGCGAAGATGGAGGATGCGACAACTCTTCGCCCCTTTCCAGCAAATTGGTGCGACGGTATACCTACAAAATCCAGCACGTCTAAAAATCATCTTCAATGGGGCTACACGTAGCTTTACTTCGGAAATCCAAGCACAGGCATATCTCAAGGAGGTTACAGAATCCAGAAGAGATAGAACCAAGAACTAAACAATCCATTCTCCTTGTACCTTAAGGACTTGTAACAGATGCCGATGGACACAGGGACAGAGACAGACGACAGAGATAGAGATTAAATCAGTCAAAAATGTGCGCTATAACGTATAAAATAGTGGACATTTGTGAGGGTAATGTTTTTTTTTTCCTTTTCCTTTCCTTTTGTCTTTTTATTTTTTGGGATCGACTATCCGCACGGGGGTCGGATCGGGGGGGCGGGGTATGGGACCCTGACTGCCCAGATGTCCTCATCCTGGTTCATGTTGAACCAGGTAGTCTCAGTGGGTGGTGGAGGGTGGTGGGTGGGGTTCATGGGGGGTAGGACATGGCAGGGGAAGGGGTGGGGGCTGGCACCGAGTGGGTTATCCCGAAACATTAAGTTTTTGTTTTCATTTTTCCTGCAAAGCTTGCCTTTTTGGTCTGTTTTTTTAATTTGTGAGATATTGTTTGGGGAAACTTGGGGAAACGTAGCTACACTTAATGAGTAAACTACGCATAGCAACAATCAATGTGTGTGGCCTTAATGATATCAAGAAACGACACAACACGGCTGTAGCACTACGGCTTCTTAAAGCTGATATCCTATGTTTGCAGGAGACACATATAGAGAGGACACAAATACACCCGTTAGACTCACTTGATTTAACGGTGGTAGGGGCCACTACCCAAAATGCTAGGATATGTGGGGTGGCAATTCTATCTGCGAAACACTCTCTTCAATTCACACGCACATCAACTGATTCAAATGGAAGGTGGGCTATTACAGTATGCCGCAGGGAAAACGGGGATTCACTCACGATATGCACCGTATACGGCAGCACCACAGATGATCCAGCAATTTTTTATTTTTTGAACAATGAATTGGCCGGATGGCCGCTACCTTTAGTCATTTGCGGCGATTTGAATATCAACCTGCCAGCAGACAAGAGCATAGCTCAGGATAGTAATTGGACATACAGGGGACGAAAACCAAAAGTTTTTAAAGCCCTTAAGGCCTTATGCATTGAACAAGCACTCACCGATATCTGGCCCTCACAACACCCTACCGACGCCGGCCATACCTTTTTCGCTTTCCCGCATAACAAACTGGTCAGATTAGACTAAGTCTTTGCATCCCAGACTATTCTTCTCGAGTCTTCAATAGAGAAGACTCCTCGTATCATTGCAGACCATAATCCTTTAGTGGTGGAAATCGGGGGGGGGGGGTTAAAAGCGGTTAATAGAGATTGTACTAAATGGACTTTTGAGCGTTCCCTTCTTCTTAATGAGGAATAGTCCAAGCACATGAAACATTGGATTCCACAATTCATTAAGGACAATTTAGGTAGCACCAGGATTGAGGTAGTTTGTGACGCACTAAAAGCGGCAATTAGAGGAGAGACACTTAGTTTTTCAATCACTTTGAATAGAGGAAAACGGCAAGTATTGGATGAACTGCAATTTCGGCTGGCGGAGGCAGAAGAAAAATGAATTATTGCTCTTAGGGATGGGGAGGATTCAACAGACGCGCAAGCAAGAATAATATCAGCAAAATCGGCCGTTATGGGGGTAATTGCAGAGAGAGCGGCGGATCGATTAGCATCCTGGAAGAGGGAGGCATATGAATGCAGCGAGCAGGTTGGACACCACCTCGCCGTCAGGGCAAGACAAAAAGCCACCAGAAATGTTATTAAAGATGTAAAAAACTGCGCAAGAAGTAGTGTCAGATGTAGAGGGTATTCGTAAGGAGTTTCTTGCTTATTATCACGAGACGACTATGGCCCATTTAGATGAAATCACTAACTATCTAAACCAAATCCCAGCTGTGCAGTTATCACATGAGGATCAGGCCCTACTAGATGAGCCCCCCCAATGGATTGACACACTGCTCTGCATTAACTGCACTGGGCTAGATAATATTCCGGGTGAATTTTATAAAAGCTTTTCCACGGAATTAAAAGAGATCATGCTCCAGTTATTCGTTCATGTATTTAGGGGGGAAAACCACTGGTTCATGGTCGCAGGCTAAAATCATTGTATTTCTGAAAAAACATAAATCAGCACTTGATCCTGCCTCTTACCGCCCTATTACCCTGATAAATGCGGACAGCAAAATTGATTCTAAAATTCTGGCAGTTCGATTAGCAGGGGGTAATACATAAAGTCATATCTCCGAGACAGCACAGATTCATACCGGGACAAGGTACAGTGGATGCAGCACACATATCAGGAGACCCAACGGCACTTATTCTTCTTGATGCCGAGAAGGCCTTTGACAGGGTCTCCTGGCCTTTTCTATGGGAGAGCCTGTCAAGGGTCGGGATAGGTCAGGGATATATACAAGCATTCAAGATGCTGTATTATCAACCCACCGCAAGATTATTCTTAAATGGAGCATTAACCGAAACCTTTAAAATAGCTAGAGAAACCCGCCAGGGATGTCCAAGCTCACCTCTCCTGGTCGCACTGTATATAGACCCCTTCTTACGCTTGCTGGAAAGAAATCAGAAAATCAGTCCCATTCTATCGCATGGATGGGAGACGAAAATCCTGGCCTATGCCGACGACATTGCCTTGGTGACTGCTAATCCAGAAATGTCTATGGCCGAGGTTGAGTTAGAGGCGGCAAGGTTTGGAAGTCTGTCTGGATACTCCCTTAATAGATCCAAAACCCAGATAATCTGTAAGAATGTTAACATGGGCCAAGACACAAGACAGGTTGAAAAAGCTAGGTATCTCGGAGTGGAAGTCATGGCAACTGTAGAGAAGATAGTTGAATGTAATATTGATCCCTTGATTGACAAAATTAAACCTGAATTAATTCGACTACACAAATTACATCTTTCAATAGTAGGGAGATGTAATTTAATTACAATGCTTTTTTCCCCTAAATGTTTATACTTTATAAGAGCTAATCCACTAGAATTCAGCAATATGTGTCTAAAAAAGATCGAAGACCTGTTCTCATGATTTATATGGGCCTATGAGAAACCCAGAAGAGCTTACAAATTTCTCTCTCTACCAAAAGAGAAAGGGGGGGCTCGCTCTCCCAAATATAAGACTTTATTATTGGGCAACCACTCTCCTATACAACCTCACCCTCTTAACTGATAAAACTACAGATAATGTGCTAGAAGATATACCCACGCCGATAGAGCTCATAATGGGTAAAGATGCGTGGGGATGGTTTTTAAATGATTCCCACTACAAAAAGGTGCGCTTTAAGACGCTGGTGGCTGGATTTAAAGGTATAAAATCGGTTTGTAAAATGTTAGGTCTGGGTCGTTTGAACTACTACACGCCATTGTACAACAATCCAAACCTGCCCGACTTTTTTAAAGACCCATTACTCAAAAAGTGGTAAAATAAAGGCCTGTTTACACTGGGGGATTTATACTCTCTCTTGGATATCGCTTCTTTTGAGAGTCTTATAAAAAGATATAAACTAGATTGGAAAGATCGTTATAAATACCTACAAGTACGTGATTTTTTAACGAGATAGTGCAGCGGTCCAGCAGGATTTATTAACAATCCCATTATTGATAATCTAAGTTTGAATCATCCATCTATCGGAACCGTGTATAACTCTCTTAATGTATTAATGCCGGATGATTTAATAACGCGAGCTAAGAAGTGGGTAGAGGAAATAGATATATCAGAAGATTTATTTTTCTACTCATGCGAGCTAGCACAAAATCTGCTAATCCCGGCACGACTTCAAGCCCAGTATTACAAATCCTGCTTTTCACTGTACTATACTCCCAATTTTTTTTCCGCAAAATGGGGGACGGGGAGAGGGACTTTTTGTCCATGATGCTCCTTATACCAGGCTGATCTTAATCACATGTTGGCTTCTTGTGACGTATTAAGTAACCTTAAACTTGAGATCACAAACTTTTTTAAAGAAGTACTAGGGAGGAATGTTCTTCTTTCTTCTTCCCTGATCTGTCTTGGGGTAGATCAGGAGACGCAAGGCAAACCTGGAGAGTATTTGATCTTTATAGCCATGGCAATATACCGCCTTTGCCTTGCCTCAGCTTGGTTGGACCCATCTCCTCCAGGGTACCACCAATGGCTAACACGACTGGTGGCAAATTACAATTTTGAAAAGGCCATCTATGGAAAAATAGGCGTACGGTCCTGCAAGAAAGGGCTAAAAATCTGGGAACCTCTGACTAAATGGCTTGAGAGATAACCCAAATAATTCAACTCTTTACTTTTTCTTCTTTTCTCTCTTTTTCTTTCTTTCTTGTTTTATTGCCTTAGTGGTTAAAAACTTATAAAACTAGTGCCAACCCCCGGGGTGGGAGGGCTGGGAGGAGGCTAAAAACATTCAGAAATGTGTGCATGATGAACAATTACTGATTAAATGTTAATATTAATTTTCATCTACGGTAAGTAACTTATTTAAAGATATACGCAACCTAAATACGGTGATAACAATACATGTATGTTGATTTTCTTTTTGAATTTATAAGTTGTTTGCAAGGCGATTGGAAAATTGAAGTCTAAATCTGTATCATTGTTATCATGTACCAAATAAAAAATAATAATTAAAAAAAAAAGTGAAATCACACATTTCTTTTTTTCTATGTACACTGCGCTGCATGAACAGAGTGAGAGAGAACACATTGTCAATCTAATCTTTTTGTGACCCAAAAAAACTAAATCATGGATGCATGTAGCACAGTTTCGTTTTCAAGAGCTATATGGAAGCATCCTGTTGCCAAGTTTTTTCATTGAAAGTTATGCAGAGCACACTGGAAAATGTAAGAGGATAACAGGGATATAAGTCTGTGGCAAAGAGATCTACATTCTATACTTTCCTTTAAGTCTATCATATGTCAGGATAAGATGTGGAGGTATGAAGAGATATTACCTCTATACTTATTATCTCCACATCTAACAGAGCATGTTTAAAGTCAGGAAACTTGCTTTGATTCAAGCATAATAATTGCTAAAGCTCACAAAAGGACAGAAGAGTGGCAAGAGGGAACGGAGGATAATGAAGGGTTGCAACCCCTGGTACCAGATTCACAGCTCGTTTAACTACCTCACCAAGTATAACGTGTCAGACCCAGTTTAAGCGACAGGGAAAGGGGTCACACACATGGGTGCGGGGGTTGTTGGCCTCCAATGTCCTGGGATTTGTCCGATTATGAATCTGCAAGCAGAGCCAAGTACAACCCCTTCGGGACTGGACTCTCAGTGGTAGTGATGGCAGGCACTCACATGCTTCTCAGGGAGATAGATAAGTGTGGAGGTACAACAGGCTCAGCTCTTGCGACACCAAACCATGAAATAACATAATTGTGCAGCTCAGTGCTCCTCTTTGTGCAAAGAGAAGTACTTTAATACACAGTAAAACCCAATATTACACAAAATGTACCAGGTACTAAGAAGTTTGAAGAGAGACGACAGCCTCCCGCAAAGGATAATGCCTCTCCCCTCTGCTTCTCCTAGTCTAAGGTATCACGGTGTAGGTTTCAGCACAGGTACAGTGCTCTCCCCTCTGGTCTAGAAGGCACTAGCAGATGCTCAGTGCTGGTCTCACCTGCAGTTCGGCCCCGTGGCCAGTACAGCTCTGGCTTCCCACCCTCCAATGGGTAGGGGGTTAAGCCAGGCGCAGATGCGTCCAGCGGTGTCCCTCCTCTTGGAAATTCAGTGGTTTGGCCTCCCAGGGTTGAGAAGGCAAAGCAGTCTGCTTTTGGTCACAGATCCAGGGACGGCAACTGAGTTGTTTCAAGAAACTTTAATGCAGAAGCAGCAGCAGCTTGATCCAATTGCATGTAGATCCAGTCAGTGCCTCGGCAACCATCCAGTCACTCGAGTATACAGCAGCAAGTGCTGTAAAAATTAGCGCAGCCACATGTTGGAATGAACAAGTGCCACAAATCTAAACACAATACAACTCCGTTCTGGCACACCTGAGGCAAGTGCCACGATTCAGCAAAAGGCTCTTCTTCAGGAGGGCAGAATACACTGGCACACTTGAAGGCAAGTGAAACAGCAGAGTTTAAGGGGTGATCTGCTCAGCATACTTTGGTAGCACTTCAAATCATCTGCTTCTGCAACTGAAAATGGCCTTGAGCTTGGAGCATGCAAGCCATGTTTTCACAAGTCAGTCAGATGGAGCCATAGCACCCGATCAACTCTTCTAGCCCATACCAATAGCGTGCTCCTCCTGTAGAGTAGGTGAGATGTTCCTCCAAGGATGACATAGCCAGCAAGTGTTAAAGGTAAGACGAGCTTTATTGAATACACCTCATCCAACAGCGATCCCTGATTAACTGTCTCTCCTGATAGTTCGTCCATTTCATCCCTGACCTCAACACATTTCACACCTCAAATTTCTATAATGCACTATGTCACATTTCTCCCTCTCCCAACAAAGACACAACCAACAAACATCCCCATCTTCTTATTGCCTTTTGAAAGAAAGAACATTGTTAAAAAAAAAAGTGCAATTTATTAAACTTCTCAAGAACTACTAACAAGAGAAAAACAAGCTTTTAGCTAAGACGTATTGGTAAATGATACAACAGAAGGTAGGTAACTGGGAAATTTCCACTACTATCACACCACACAATCTTTGAGATATGCAGGTTTCTTGATTTCTCCAATACGCTTCCTTCGGTTTGCTGCTACATTAGAGTGCATTTTCCACGTACCCAAATCCCCATATTCCTCTCAACCTGCCCAGAATCAGGTTTGTGAGAAGAAAGTAAGTCTGGCACATGTTGAAGAACGACGACTCTATTCTTGTTCCAAATTCGACCATCATGTGTTTTAGTGGCATTCTCGTAACATTTGACCACTTGTAATTTTCTCATAAATTTGGAACAATTTGCACGCACAACCTTTAGGTGCCCTTACTTTCACATAATCTCTAACTTTGACCTCCATATTCCTCCCATTCTTGTTCTATCAAAATTCTCCTTTTTCTTGGTCTGAGCTATAGCCTTCTCTCTCCATTTACCTTTTATTTTTTTACTGTTTTTTTATTATTAATGCAAAGGGGAATCATCACAATATATACAGATATACAACAATGGGTGGGAAGACGGGGTAGCAGCAGGATCACATAATTTTCATAAAACCATTTGATACATCTGAAAAAAAAAAAGAAAAAGAAACACATAAAACAGGAAAACCATATTACATTATTGATCCTTAAGTTGCTTATGCCAAACAGTTTGAAATTTCCACATAGAACCTATACCTCTGTTTTTTGCCAAAGCTTTTTCCCTCTCACAAATCTCGACCAACATGATCCACAATTCTACCGTGCTACTAGGTTTGGGGGAGATTCAAGCAGTAGCAATGGTGAGCCTTGCTGTAACTAATAAAATAGCAAAAAATGTGAGGCGTGCAGGGCTAGGGTCGGCCTTAAATCCCAGCATAATCTCCAGTACAGTAAATCTTAATTATAGACCTGTCTATCTTTGCAAAGGTGGCTTACACCCTCCCAAAACACCCAAATCAGCAGACATGTAGCAAAGGTATGCACTATGTCAACCGGGGAGGCTTCGCACTAGAGCCATTTAGTTTTGTCATTGGGGTTTCATCGCCTCTTTTTTCCCGCCAACTTGCTATCTTCTTAGGGGTGTAACATAGCCTACACAGTGTCCTAAAATGTTGGAGCTTTAGATTGACTGACGCTACAGCCTCTTTTAGTGTAGTAAGTGCATCGTTAATCACAGTGACAGATGTCTGTCCCCAAAATGCGGCTCCACTTCAACGCAAGCTGGACACATGGATCAATTCTATGCTGTGTTAGGTGTCGGTAAGCTTTATGTATCAAGTGTTTACGTTTTTTTGGGGGATTAATGTCAGAATCTCATATGCAGATATAGATATGAGCATTTGCGATCTCAAGAAAAAGTCCCCTATTTGCAGATACTTGTAATAAAATTGTTCAGGGAGGGAGAACGTGTTCTGGAGACTTTGAAAGGTCTTAAAACCGTTAAAATCATATGAATGACCGAGTCTTTCCACCCCATACGTAGCCCACCTTTTTGATGCCCTATCATTAAAGATCTCGGGTAAAAATGGGTTGTCCCATAGAAGGAACCTATCGTGAAATATTGGGAGCGAGTAACCAGGAAGAATTTCCTGCAAAACCGTAACAGTATCTTGGATAGTCTTAAAACGAATTTGTTTGTAATAATTCGGATCTAGAGTACGATAAAGAAATCTACCACTGTCTTGGTCCAGTAAAAACTGATGGTTAAAATCTTGGTCTTTATTTAAGAAAAGGCTATGTAACGTCCCGAAAAGGAGGCCCAGAAGTAAAGCTTGAAATCAGGTAACTTAAGACCCCTTTGCATGTATGGGTATTTTATAAGCCTAATAGCTTGCCGAGCTCGCTTATAGCCCTTAAATGAAACTGCTTATGATACTGTCAAGTTTTTTAAAGAAAAAATTAGGAACTCTTACAGGGATAGCGCAGAATAAGTATAAAAATTTAGGACGTATCGGCATCTTTATTATCTTACATATGCTGATAATACTGATAGGGAGATTATGCCATCTCTTTAGATTTTTGGTGACTTTCTGCAGTAGAGATTTGTAATTCAAATTGAATATGTTTCGTAGTTCTGAAGTAGATAAGTTGCTAAATACCATACTCCTGCTATAGTTCTAGCAGGTTTAAAGTTAATAATCACCTGTGTCTTACTGGAATTTAATTTGTAGCATGAGACTGACCCAAGGGTCTTACCTCATTCATAATTATTTCTAAAGAAACAGTTGGATCAGCTGTAAAAATCGTGATGTCGTCTTCGTAAGCCGTTACCTTGAGCGCACATGTACCGGAGCTTAAGGGTGTGATTTTCCCATTAATCATCAATGTCCGTATTAAGGGCTCAATATATAGCGCAAACAAGAGTGGGGCCAAGGGGCACCCATTGCCGAGTCCATCCATGTATGTGAAAAGGTACGGATTGAATACCTAAATAGCTCAATTTGGCCTGCGGTGTACAGTATAAGGCTCGGATCCACATAAGGAATCGGCCAGTAATTCCAAAGGCCATAAGAGTAGACCAGAGGCAGCTCCAAGCTACGCGGTCAAAGGCTTTTTCTGCATCTAGGAGTATCATGCCTAAGTTGCTCCCTGTATGATTAGCATAATCGAAAGCCATAAGCGCTGTGTTGGTATGTGCTGTAGTTCCTCGACCCACTATAAAGCCGTGTTGCTGTCCTGAAACCCGACCCGGCATCAAAGGGGCCAAACAATTAGCCAACACCTTGGCATAGAGCTTGGCATCCGCATTACTCTCTCCACTTACCCAATGCATGATTGACAAAAACTTTGCCCCAGAACATCCAACCAGGACATACTTTTGTGGATGGAGTTCTCGCTTTGAACAACTCAAACGGAGATTTTCCTGTGGAGATGTGTAGAGAAATGCAATAACCAGATAATCTGTTAGACAATTCATTCTTCCAATCTAGACAATTCACCCTTGCTAACTGCATGCCTTCCTTCAACGTCTTTACAACCCTCTCAATGGTACCATTAGTTTCAGAATGATATAAGGCTGGCCTCTTAAACGCAATCCCACATTTCTTTAGATATATTTCTGTCTCCTGAGAACAAAACTGCACTTCATTATATGTAAGAAGTTGCCACGAATAACTTTCATGCTTGAAAACACTCTAAAAAAAAATTAATCAGTGCAGTGGAGGAAATGTCATGCACACACGACACCTGGGATACAGATCATTAACACAAGTATATAGGGGGTGGCATGTTCACCTTTCACAGGCCCCAAAATGTCTACAGCAACTTACTCCCAAAGATATTTTGGCAACTCCCTGCACACCATAGGAGGCTGATTTGTTCTCTCAACCCTTTATCACATGCCACACGTTCCATACAGTCGCTTATCATACGTTCCACATCATGGTCTAGCGCTGGCCACCAAAAATCGTTTGTTTAATAAAAATCCTTTGTCAACCGCAAGTTCATACAACAACCTTGACCATTTTCCTTTGTAATCCTTTAACTGTGCTGCACTCGGTATGTCTGAATTTAACACCAATATCACATGTTTCATTTCTTCATCCTTCAGCAACTCTTCCATCCATTCACTCTCCATTATACTTGCTGGAGTAACCTTGCACAAGCTCACATTATCCTCTTGATCCAGAGCATCTGTCATCAGTCACAGACTTTTTTGTATCAACTAATCTCGACAAACAGTCTGCTGAATAGCTGCAAGCCCCAGGAACATAATGCACAACAAAACAAAAGTCTTGCAGTCCCACGATCCACCTCCTAATGGGTGACAAGATACAATCCAAAACCTTCCTCGCAAACACTCCCAACAGTGGCTTATGGTCCTTCTGACCTGTAAACCGAAGAAATCGGTGCATCCCACTTGGAGCTTCTCCTCAGACACAAATGTATTAGCGTGCCGCCGGCAGGAAGGTTTCCGGCCTCATGGAGTTTCATTAGATCTAACCTTCTGCCTTGTCCCGCTGGAAGAAAAGGGCTTTCTTTTCAGAGACTACGTACCAATGAGAACAATTTGACCAGCCAGAGGCGCAAAATGCATTGAGGCAACAGTTGGACCTCGGCAGGCACGAAATTAATATTTCTCCTACGTCAAGCTTTTCCCGCCTAAACCAATGGCTTCAACGGGATCTCGTCCAATGGCAAGAAGGCTTCGTTAGGATTTCTGCGGCAATAGACAGCAGCCTTGCCCAGCTGAAGGATTTGGGGTTCCATTTTGCAGACTAAAGGCCTGATTTAGATCTTGGTGGACGGGTTACTCCGTCACAACAGTGACGGATATCCTGTCAGCCGAAATATAAATTCCACAGGATATAATAGGATTTATATTTTCAGCGGAAGGGATATCCCTCTGCGTTGGACTGGAGTAGCCCGCCGGCCGAGATCTAAATCATGCTCCAAGTATGAGGGTAAACACCTTGACAGGGGCATTCAGTTGTTGCATCCCACCTCTGGATCCATCACAGATTGTCATTAGCACTTACTGCTTTTTGGCGCTATTTTTGCTTAAAACTTTAAAAACATATTCTCCAGTTCCCCTTATTAGATGTTTGTTGTTTTGCTGGCCTTTAACTTATGGAATGGAATGGAATGGAAAAGCATTTATAGAGCGCTTGGCTACCTGGAGGCATCCCAGCGCTAATAACCAACAGTAGGGGGAACCAGAAGCTAAGGAAAGAGATACGTTTTTATTTGCTTCCGAAAGGTCATGTGGTCAGGGGTGGTACGTAAGTGAAGAGGTAAAGCGTTCCAGAGTTTAGAGGCGTTATAAGAGAAGAGCCTGCCACCACTTCTGGACCTCTTAATCCTAGGGATCTCAGTCAGATGCAGATCATTTATCTACTTTTTTCGAATTCAGTGGGCAATTTTGTTTGGTGTTTTGATTTATTACTGTTTTGGTACTACATAAATACTTTACACATTATTAATTGAGTGTCTTTTGGGGTTCACCCTGAAGGCATAATGTTATTGCTTGAGGTTGGCAAATGCCCACCCCAAATGAAAATTCACTTTCTTATAGTGACTATGTATACCCACGTTATGTGCATCTGTAAAGTGTACTTAGTATCCTGCAGTATAAAAAACATGTTTGACTTTATTGTACAAGAAAATACAAAACCAATAGGCAGTCAAATGCCAACAAGAGTTCAAAGGGCTGGATATAAGGTGGGTGAGACTCAGAAGCAACCTGTTATTAAAGTATCTAAACGTATTCATTAATTTCATGTTTTTCCCTTCACTGACATCCGTGTACCTGCCGCTCATTCTTAGTCCGAAGCACCTCAGTGGCCATTAAAGGATGTAACGCCGCGACTTTGGCGGGTCTGCCCTTCGCACACACAACTCTATTCGCGGTAATGGGAAAGCGTGAGTAGTAATCAAGCACACAGAGTTCAGCATAATACACACGTGGCTAAAGCCGACGAGCCCCGGAATAAGCAGGGGGTACGTGTCACGCCATACTTGTGACAAGAAACCCTGAACTCTACGTCCTACAGACACATGGCCTCTGCACTGAAGCACGGCGCACCTGTCACAAGTGCAAGAATGCAGTTAATGGCGTACTGCAGCGCTCGACTTCTGGTTTTAATCTTAGAAAGTTAAGAGCAAGTAATATGATGCCTGGAAACAAGAAAAGCCAGGAACATGAATGGCGACAGTAATTGCAACAATCTATCAAACCCAAGTGACCTTTCCAGAAACTCTAAGCTGGCTAATGTGTGGCCCTGCCCGACTAGAAAGATTCCAGCTCGTCTTTAGCCTACTTGTTATCATGTGCTGTATTTCCTCTAAAAAACTGCGCGTCTCACCAAAAACTGACATTTGATACTCCCATATGGGGAAAGCAGCAGTAGCATGACTCAATTGTTCTCCTGGAATGTGAAGTGCAGCCTCTTTTCAAAGGAATCAAAGTGGGCTGGATTTCAAAATACATAGCAGGAATCAGTCTGTGGCCATAATGCCGCATCGTGCAGCTTCTCAGAACAACAATTGGCAAAGCCAAAAGGTCTCACCTATATTGGCTTTGTCAATTACTTTTAGCCATCTTGTACAGCAGGGCGGCTGCTGAAAAGTATGGCTGAAAGTTGGAAGGAAAAAAAGCCACGTGATGCGGCCAGTTTTGACAAAAAGAAGCAGTTTCGCGTTTCATTAATATGGGATTATTCTCCACTTTAAAAACAAACAAATTTATAACGTAATTTAACAAGAAATTAAAATACACATTAATCCATCAAAGGTTGTATTAATGGTGGCAGAAAATGTGAGCCAAAGACAAAGGGTCCTTGACAAAACACGAATTAAGCAGTAACAACAAAAATAAATGATAACCACCATTCATAAATGGGTGCAAGGGCTGCAATCTACTTAAAGGGGTCTGAAGTTGTGAATACGCATAAGACAAACCTCACTTGTTTCATTATCTTACCTCCTAGCTGAAGTTTGCCGTGTTGGTCCCGCATTATGGCGGCGCAGAGCAAAGAGTGCAGCTCCCTCTGCATTTTTGTATTATCTTGAGACCAGTTGGCATGACTTTTGTGTGCTTTTCTCGGGGTGGAATAGGAGTTAGCAAGCAATTTAGAGCAGGGGGGACACGGCAAGCAATAAAGGAGAGGACCATAGAAACAACAATGCAGGAGGGGCACGGTGCGAACAACAATGAGGGTGCGGGAGGAATGAGGTGCAGGTAAAAGCAAAAAAAGTGTCTCTGAAAGCAGTGAGCAGTGGAAGGACCCTGGGCAATGGGAGCAGTACTTGGCCAATGCTCCACGATAGGAACCAATACACAAAAAGAAGTTGGCACTCAATGACCACAAAAAAAATCTAGGAAATTAGAGTGACAATGACGCCAACCAATGGTTAACAATGGTCGGGTTCTTATCCCCTTATAAGTAAACAAGATATCTTGCAAGCAGCTCTTTGTGTGCGGTTTCAGACAAGAACTAAAGTATAGGGTGTGGGGCGCGGAACGCAAAGTGTCAAAAAGCTGAAGAGCCTACCAAACATACTGAAGGGCATAAAATAACAGACAATGCCCATAAATCATTTAGGGGTGCTATGGTGAAAGCAGGAGTGTGTTTAACGAGGGGGCGGGAACCTGTCCTGCCTAAGAGTAAACAGCCTTTACCATGGTAAGTAACTGTATCTTTACCACGTAGGTACGTTTTATTTTTTTAACATACTTTTTATTTAAAAAAAAGTGATTTTAGCGTTTATGGGTGTGGCAAGGTAAAGGGAGGTAAGGGCAATTTTAGGGTTGAAGGGGTTAAAGGAAGGTAAGGTTGATTTTAAAGGGTCAGGGTTGGGTAGCGCGGCAAGGGTAATTTGAAGGATTGGGGTAAGTAGAGGTAAAGGTGATTTTATTATTATTATTACGGTAGCTTATAAAGCGCATGGTTACGCACCCAGGCGTGTCCCCGCGCTGCGAAGAAAGAGTGGCTAGAGTAGGAGATCACATCAATGCAGAGTGAAAGAGGTGAGTTTTAAGTATTTTACGAAATTTGGTCTCTGAGGGTTCAAGGCGTAGCTCCATCGGGAGCAGGTTCCAATTCTTAGCCGCAAGAAATCTAAAAGATCTCCCCCCCCCATTCGGGCTTTATGAATTTTGGGGACAGCTACCAGTCCTGTGCCCGAAGATCTGAGCATCCGCTCCGGTCTATAGGGGGTAATGAGATTACGAAGGGGTGAAGGCGCCCTGTTCATTATAATGCGGTGGCACATACAGAGAGCCTTAAAGATGATTCTCTCCTTGACCGGCAACCAGTGAAGGGACTTCAGGGCAGCTTTAGAAGGCGATCTTCTAGGAAGCCTCAGTACCAACCGAGCTGTGGCATTTTGAAGTACCTGGAGACGGTTAAGACTTTTTGCTGTAGCGCCCAGATACAAAAGATTGGAATAGTCAAGTCTGGATGTGACTAAAGCATGAACAAGGGTCTGTCTGGCACTAACTGGAAGTATATCAAGAACTTTCCTTAAGCTTTTAAGCATGCCAAAACATATTCCAACCACCCGATTAATCTGAGCGGTGAATGAGAGATCAATATCGAATAGCACTCCCAGATTTTTTGCCTGCTGGCAAGGCACTGGAGTGGATCCCAGACATGTAGGCCACCAAGCCGATGTCCATACATTCGGGGCACCTCCCACCATGAGCACTTCAGTTTTGGACCCGTTCAGCTTCAGGCAGTTATTAGACATCCAAGATGCAAGCTCTTGCATGCAGGCACTGAAGCTAGATACCGCAACATCAGGTGCTCGTGACAGTGAGAACACCAGCTGTGTATCATCGGCATATGATACTAGTTGAAGGTTGTAACTTTCCACGATAGTGGCGACAGGGGAGACATAGAGGTTAAACAAGGTGGGGCTCAGGGCAGAGCCCTGAGGGACCCCTTGATTAAGAGTGACCATACCAGAATAATGATCTCCCAGTCTAACCTGAAAGCCCCTGTCAGTGAGGAAGGATTGTATCCATCTGAGCGCTGAGCCCACGACTCCTCCTTTATTAAGACACTGTAGCAAGGTGAAATGTGCTACAGTGTCAAAGGCTGCACTAAGGTCCAGTAGAATGAGGGCCATAGTGTGCCCCTCATCGACCCCTTTCCTAATGGTCTCAGTGGCCAAGAGTAGTGCAGACTCCGTAGAATGACGGGTACGAAAACCAAACTGAGTGGCATGAAGCAGGTTGGCTTTTTCCACAAAAGCCATAAGTTGAAGGTTAGCCACCTTTTCTGCCACTTTAGCCATATAGGGAAGGAGTGAGATGGGTCGGAGATTGTCCAACTTATCCCAGCTAAGGTTAGGCTTTTTTTGAAGCGGGAGTACTACGGCCTGTTTCCAGCCTTGAGGTACGACACCGGAACTAAAGGAGAGATCCAGAACATCCCTAATGTAGGGTTCAAGGATCTCAATGCTCTCTGCCAGAAGCTTGGGAGATGCAGGGTCTCGTGGGGATCCTGACTTAATCGAACAGCAAATCCGTTGGAGCTCGTCCGAAGAGGGAGCAAGGAAATTAGTCAAGCTGTTCGTACCCACATCAACTAATAGGCTCTCGTTAAATGCAGTGCCTTTTTCCTTCCCCCCCTGAGAAAGTGGAATAGATATTAGCCACCTTCTCTTTTAGGGCTCAGGGGAGGATAAAGGGAAGTCAATGGTGATTTTACGGATTACGGTTGTGAAGAGTTAACAGGATGTAATTTATTTTAGGGTTCAGAGGTGGGTAGAGGGAGGCAAGGGTGATTTTAGGGTTCGGGTGGGTAGAGGTAAAGGGAGAAGAGTGTGTTTTAAGGGTTTGGGTGGACAAAGGCAAGGATGGATTAAGGGTTATGGGGTGGTTAGAGGTAAAATGGGGTAAAGGTAAACAGAAGCAAGGGTGATTTTGGGGGTGGGTAGAGCTAAAGGGAGGCAAGGTGTTTTTAATGTTCAAGGGTGGGTAGAGATGAAGGGAGGTAAAGAGGGGTAGGTAAAGAGAGGAAAGGTTGATTTTAGGGTTCACGGTGGGTAAAGGGAGGTTAGGGGGATGTTGGATTCAGTGGTGGGTACAGATAAAGGGAGGTAAGGGTGATATCAAGGTTTAGGTGTGGGTAGAAGTAAAGGTGAAACATAAACCTTTTGAAATCACAGCATGTTTACTAATGAATAAAACAGCCTTTGAATTATAAAAGAGGCAAACTAAATATTAGTTAATGTGATACAGGAGCAGACATTAATTCAGAAAAACACATTCTCTTAAACAAAGCAAGTATGTTTACAGTTATCAATAAAAGCGTCAGCCAGTCGCAATGTAGGTTTCAGAAATTGGTCACGTGACAAATGCTGGTTATTGCTATTTGCCCGAGTTAGAAGGAAGCGCAAGCTTCAACTCTGAAGGTTTCTAGTAGCAAATAAAAGCAAAATACATATATTTTTTTTTAAAAATACAACAATCCTAACCCCAGCAGCACGGTACTACACTAATCAAGAAATCAAATAGCACCTGGTCCATGCTCTACATGGAGACAAAGTGAAGCCAAAACAAGTTCCCAATGAAAAAGAAGAAAAGTAGAGTCACAGTGAAGCCCCCCAATAAAATGTAATGGGTGGGCTAAAAAACTATTTCAAGCATGCTCCGTCTGTTGTGAAATGTACTGTTAGCTTACAATGTGCTTAGAGCCTGCCCATTGCTTAATATTGGTTGGTTTTATGGTCATTCACTTGCTTGCCTTTTATTCATTAGCTTATGTGGAGTTTCCTTACTCTTCTAGGGTTTTTCACTCCCCTGGATCATGGATGCATTACTTTTGTCGTTCCACTGCTCATTTTTCAGGTACTACTTTTTTTTCTTTTTGTTTAAGTACTCCAAGAGTGTGCATGTGCGTTAGATCTGACATCCTTGGTGTGGTATTCCCCCAGGTCTTTTGCTTTTACTCCCCTATTTTTGTTGAACTCATCTTTGTTGTTTTTAGGAGTCTGTGCATTTACCCCAGCTAACCAGCAGTAAAGTTTGTGTGCTCTCTCCCTTAAACATGGTAAAATTGGCATTCATCTGAATGGCACATTTAGTTTACTTATATGTTCATAGTACATGGTATTACATGTATACAGGGCCTGAAAAGTAAATGCTAATAGTTGGCTGCAGCACCAACTGTGCCACCCACTAAAATAGCACAGTAAAATATGTCTCAGGCCTATCAGGGCAACCTGTAGTGCAGTTTTAAACAGCCATTTTGATCTTGCAAATTAAACCTTTTACCAGGCCTATGCCTTCCTTTTTAATACGTTAATGTCACCCTTAAGGTAAGCCCAATTGGGCAGGTTGAATGGTATTTAAAAAGTAGGACACACAGGTTTAAGTTTTAAAAGTCCCGGTAGTGAAAAACCTGTAAAGCATTTTTTCACTGTAGCAAGGCCGTCTCTCCTATAGACGGACACTGGGTTACCCCTTTATACTTAATAAGTGATAACGTCAGATTGGGACCTTATAGAGAAAAAGTTTCTTCCACTCGATTGAATTACAATTTTAAATCCTCTTTTAACTATAAAAATCAGATTTCAAGTAACTATTTTGAAAATGCCACTTTTAGAAGGTTGGTATTTTCGGTCTAAAACAAATGTGCCTTTGTCCAGGGTCATGTGACTGCGAATGACTCTCCTGTAGTGTGTTGTGCATTCCTTCTCCCTTAAGACATGGGTACAAAAGGGATTGGGTGTGGGGCACGGTGTTTCTCTACTTTTGCTGTCTCCCATCTGCTCCTGCCCGCTGCTGCCCCTGTGCCCTCCAGCGCTGCTAGTTCCCCGCCTCCCTCAATCCCAGGTGCACTTCCCACCCCCATCCCCTACTTGATGACAGCTGCTGTGCAGTCACGCCGCTGGCGCACCAAAGGCAAGCCCGTCTGCGCCCGTCCGCGACCCGACCACGGCCAGCGCCAGGGATCCTGGTTCTCCAGTCATCCTCCACTACAACCCCGCCGATCTCCTCGCACTCAACCCTAGAAGAAACAACAACTGCCAGAGATCGACGCCGACCACCACCCACTGCCAGTTCTCCTGCAGACACTGCCGACAATCCTTCACCATCAACAGCCCTCCCGCTGAACCCTCAACAGACGCCCGCACCACTGAAGCTCTGACGTGCATCCTCCTCAACGTGCGCTCCCTCCACAAACACGCCAAGGAGATCTGAGACCTGCTCGACACCACCTTGCCAGACGTCGCCTTCTTCACGGAAACATGGACCAAAGCCACCTCCACCCCCGACATCGCCATCACCATCCCAGACGGATACAAGATCCAAAGAAAGGACCGCCCCCACCACCCAGGAGGAGGACTCGCCATCGCACACAAGATCTCCCTCCGACTCTCCTCCTCCAGAACGAGCGACCCACTCCCCAACACAGAACACCTCCACTTCCAGATTCACAGCAGCCCCAGAAACAGGCTACGCGGGACCCTCGTCTACAGACCCCTCCTTGCCTCGCGCCTCTTCCGCCACCACCATAGCCGACCTTGTCGCACCCCACGCCATCGCCTCCACAGACTACATACTCATCGGAGCCCTAAACTTCGACCTCTACAACAGCAGGAACCCCAACTCCACCACCCTCCTCGACAACCTCAGACTGAAGCAGCTCGTCACCACCCCCACCCACAAAGCCAGACAAACACTCGACCCCATCTTCACAGGAGGGACTAACATCTGCTTCAGCCACACCACGCAGCCCCTCTGGACAGACCACCACTGCGTACACTTCACCTTCAACACCACCACCGCACCCAAACCCCCCCCCCCCCCCGAAGGAACTGGAGCAAGATCACAGAGGAACTTCTCAACACCACCCTACTCCATGACCCCCCCTACGGCACGACCAACGCTAACTCCGCAGCAAAACAACTACACCGCTGGATCTCCAGCTGCGCCGACAAGCTCGCACCCCTCCGCCACCCCGTTAATCAACGGCCTGTAAAGGCAGCCTGGTTCACCACCGACCTCCAAGAAGCCAGACGCACCTGCAGATGCCTCGAGAAACTCTGGCGGAACAAGAAAACCACGAAGACCAGAACAACTATAAGAACGCCATGAATGAATACCACCAGCGCATAAGAAACACCAAGAAGACCTACATCAAGAACAAAATCCACTCCAACGCCAGCAACGCAAAGGAACTCTTCAATGTCAGACAGCAGTTCACCAAACCCCCCAGCGAAGCCACGGACGTCCCTCCATCCCAGGACCTCTGCAACAAGATCAGCTCCTATTGCCACATGAGAATCAAGTCCCTCTACGACAACTTCAGCGAACAGACTCCCGACACCACCACCCCCACCACCACTGACAACCACCCGACCATCACCAACTGGAAACCTGCTACCAACTGGTGGCCCCCTGCTCTCGGAAACCCACCCACGCCAACGGACCACACCCGGAACCTCTGCATCATCCTAGACTCCTCCCTCACCATGACCCGCCAGATCAACACAGTCGCCTTGACCTGCTTCAACTCCCTCCAGATCCTCCGAAAGACCTTCAAGTGGATGCCCCACGAATGTAGAAAGAACGACATCCACGCACTAGTAACAAGCAGACTGGACTACGGCAACGACCTCTACGCCGGAATCGACAAAACCATGCTTCACAAGCTCCAAACCATCCAGAACACCGCAGCCAGACTCATCCTCGGAACCCCACGACACAAACACAAGACCCCACACCTACGAGACCTCCACTGGCTCCCCATCGTGAAGAGGGTAACCTTCAAGCTACTCACCCACACCTACAAATCCCTCCACAACATCGGACCCAAAATACCTTAACGAAAGAGTCTCCTTCCATGTACCGAAGAGGAACCGCAGCTCAACCGACTTCGCCCTGGTAGAGACCCCATGCATCCGCAGAACCATAGCAGGCGGTAGATAGAGCCTTCTCCTACGTCGCAGCAAAGACCTGGAACGAGCTCCCAGTCAACATCAGACGCTCCCCCACTCTGAACACCTTCAGGAAGAGACTCAAGACCTGGCTCTTCGACTGACCCGGAGCTGCAGTCCCCCTGCCCCCCCAGCGCCTTGAAACCCTCACGGGTGAGTAGCGCGCTTTATAAACCCCTGATTGATGGATTGATTGAAGAACGTCCTGGAGGGGGGGGTGGGGGGGAAGGGTGTTCTATTCAGCTTTTCGTGTCAGATACAACAGTCTGTGACCGCCAAGACCACAGCGGAAACTGCCAAACAAAGCACTGGCGGCAACCTGATTTTCTAGACTACAATGACCTACTCAAGGCCCCCTCTAAATACCAATTTCCAGCTGAGTCATGTTGACTTGGGCTCTGAGAAGGTAAACTCCTCAATGGGGCAAACCCGGTCCCACATCGGACCCATGCTCCACAGCAGTTAGCCAGAACTTGCGACTAAAGTGGGACTTTGTGCTTTTTGGCGCAATTTTTACCTAAACATTTAAAATTGGTCTACATATTTAATTTTTGTTGTTACAGAAAGTTAGCACAGGTTTATTTAGTGACCTTTGTGGTTTACAATGTTCTGTCAGGTGTCTCCCTAGTGTTTTTCTCTTCCTCCTCCATGCTCTAGGTTTCTCTTTCTCTCTTTGTTGTATGCTTCTCCCTGCCCACTCCCATTGCTCTTGCAAGTTTACTTTTCTCTCCTCTGAGCTCCATTTTGCTCTCTCCCTGTTAGTTTGCTACCCTTCCTATGTCCTCTGTAATGTTTCCTCAACCTGTAACCCAGTGTTGCTTCTGCCACATCCTCTGTATTATTTTCCCATGCTCTTCTATTGCTTTCCCCAACCCTAACCTCCATGATTCCACACCCCCACCCTCCATATTGCTTGTGTCACTTACACTCTATGTTGCTGTTTCTCACATGTATTTATCTTTTTGCACTCGACTGCCAGAGAAGCTGAGGATTTTTTGATCTGCTTCACCCAGTAGCAAATATGATCTGAACTAACTTCACCAGATACCAAATGGAACAGCTTCACTGCTAGAGGGGCGTAGTAGTACCAGGAGCCCCAAGACTTGCAACCATGGCCTGAAGTGTCACAGTGGAGGGGGTCTGGTCCTCTGTTTTCTTTCACCGAACTGTACAACACCCCCTGGCACGTAACACCAACAGTGCTACAGCCAGCCCAGAGACACTGCCGACTGAGCCCTGGAGAGGAGCAAAGTACTCCCTCCTTTCGGCATCATAAGTTTTAGATTTGACTCCAAGGACAGCTTACATCACAATTTTTAGGTTTTGCCTAGGAGACAGGTTTTAGCTGTCTGTAGACAAACATCTATTATAGACCACAGTGACTTAAGTGAGATTAAATGGGTTGGGGCGGGAGGCGGTTAAGAATCTAAAAGGCTGTGGCCAAATTAATTAAGGGAATGGCACAATCCTGCGCTTTACACAGCATGCGGACTGACTAGCATTTATGCTTCCCTGAGTTTTCTGCTACTACATCAAACATTTCACACAACAAGTGTACGCCTGAAACAAGCAAGGCCTATTGGCTTTGAGAGTTGCATGATAGCAGTTTGAAATAAATGATTAACAATGATTATGTTCTGAATATTAAGAATTGGTCATTAAAAATGGTACATATGTACTGAAAAGAGAGCAAAGATTGGATGAACACAATCTGAGCACAATCTGAACACTGTTATGGCCCATTGACTTCCAATGCTATCAGCTTTGCCAATACTTAGTAAAGCCAATTCCAATACAAAACTTGTACTAAAACAAAGAGTGCTAAAAAATGTCAACAAATTCAAAGTCTTTACTTGTTAAAAATTTGCAATGTATCGACAGTAACATACCGCTAAAACCACTGGTAAAGACAATAGGTCTAATAAGGCAAAACCTATTGGCTTTGGCAATGCTGGTCACAAAATGAAATCCTTTTCAGTTCAAATAAATTTAACATTTCCAGCAGCCAAAATTCCAGGCAACTTCAATGTATATTTCCAGTTTTTAAAAGCAGGTAACATACCTTTAAGATATTTTATTGAAACAAGAGGGCTTATTGCAACACCCACATTGAAGCGGCAGGTAACTGTGCTAGGCAGCTCTTTGAGATTCTCAAAAAGAAATCACTAGGGACCACACCCTACAGAGCCTTCCAACGTTTCCCACAACTCACCTTCCATGCCTATTACTTAATACTATTTAGTTATTTTAAAAAAAAAACATCAGGAAGATAAATCAAGATATTAGTCACTCAGAAGAGAAGGCTAAAATGAATCCCATTTCTTCTGCAGCTGACTTCTCTTCAACTGTATCTTTTTCCCCTAGCAAAAGTGACTTTAGAGGATATTGAATTCACTTGAGAGCTATGGACAGCACGCAATGCCCTTCTGATCATTGCTCCTCTTTCTAGGTGAAAAAGCTAATTCCGTTCTTAATACCCATTCTCATGGAGATAATTTAACCATTAACTTGCTGAAGGTTACATCCCCAGTTGGACTAAAACAATGTGTGTGCTCCAATGCGAAAGACATCTGTCCTAGATCGACTGGAGCAGGCAGGCTGTAGGAATGGTGCCGGAACAACATTTCTCATTAAGATCCTAGAGAAAGCAGTAATGTCAAGGTACTTATAGAGCGCACTGTCACCAGACGGCCACCTTGCGGTGTCGCCTTTGCGGTTTCCTGGCGCTGATACTCATACCGCTGTGGAACCCCTCCTGGCTTTCCCTGTGAAGTGTCCACTCCTGGGCACCCCCAAGGTGAAGCCAGGCATCCTTAGCGCTGTTGGGGCCGGTGTGGAGGCTAAGCAAGCTATTGCCCAGAGTTGCAGCGTGGGGCCCGTGATTAGAATAGGCACCGAGGCGAGAATAGACAGGTCTGAGGAAATTGAGCCCGAGCCCCGCCGAGGCAGGAATCGAACCCTGGTCCTTGGCCAGAACTCTGCCTCAGGGTCTGCCGCTCTAACCATTGAGCCACACTCCTCCATCCGAGATCTCACTTCATATTTACAGCAGTACAATCTCCTTGAAGAATTTCAGTCAGGTAAGAGCACCGAGCCCACTATGGTGGATATTGAGGGAAGGATGCTTGCAGTGGAAGACGAGGGACGGGCAGCTCCTGATCTCTCGGACGTTTGATACTATTGACCATTTCACCATCGTAAATCACTTACACTGAGAAGTGAGTCTCTTCGGCATTCTTTAAGTGGTGTGAGGCGTTTCTCTCGTACAAGTACTTGCAGGCTTTGAGAAATGAAGATGTGGCTCCAGTACCTCTGGTGTACAGTGTCCCACAAGACTATCCCCTTTCTTCTGTTTTATTCAACATGCATATGAAACCACTGGATGATCTTTTGGCTTCAGGAGGGGATGGTTTTCACACTTTTGCAGATGATAACCAATTGGTGCTACCTCAGTATGGGAACTTCTAACTCAACTGATATTCGAAGGTAAATGAAGCAGAGCTGGGTAGCGCTCAACTTTAAAAAAAAAAAAAAACCTCAAATGCTGGTAGGCACAAAAACATTCATGGATTGACTGTTCACTTTTTAGAATGCCATGTCTGGCCTGGAGGTTAAATTTGTGAAAATAGCAAAGTCCTTAGAAGTGGTACACAACCAAGGCGAACATCCTCAAAAGACGTTGCTCATTCCATATTCATGTGTTAGCAAAACTACAGCCATTCCTTTATGAAACCGGTAACACTAAATCCTCTTTGTCGGGCCTCCCAGAAAGTCATGGGTAAGCTACAGAGGACCCAAAACAACACAGAGATATTTCTGGCATCAAACGCTGGGAATAGATCAGTAATACACTTCATAGCCAACTCTGGTTTCCAGTTTTGACAGGGTGAAGTAGAATGTTCTGGATTTGACCCACAACACAGTGTATTCATCCAGGCACAGTAGTGATGGGTCACATGCCTTGAAACTCTATGTTCCCTGCAGATGCCAGTTAGGTACCATGGCCTGATGTTGTTATATAAAATGTAAGATGTCTACACTGGGAGGAAGACAGTTCCAGGTCGCTTGATAAAGATGGTGGAATTATCCTGCACTGGAGCCGAGACTATACCAATGGCTGGCGAACTTTAGAAGAAATAAAAAAAATGTACTGTTTTAGTCTAGCATAGTTCAGAACTCTTTGTGCCGGCGCTTCGAGACTTTCAGGTTGAGGCACCTTACAAATGACTTTCCTCTTGACTAGCATCAATGAAAGAACCAGAAGTTCACCCAATTCTTGATTAGCATCAATCAAAGAATCAGAACTTCACCCAAATGCTCCAACAAGCTGACAAACAGTTCAAAATGCCCTTGTCCACAGTTAAATAATTAAGTTTCCCAGAGGCAAATAATTACTAGTGAAAGCATACACCCAAAGAGCTGTAACATCCTGTATAACCCAGAGAAGAAGTCCAGCCTCCCTTCCCCATACCTTGAATATCTTCCTTAAATTAAGTTGACTAGTTTGCTATATTTCCGGTACAGTCTAAGAAATTGAGCCAAAGCAAAGTCAGATCAGGTCAGAACTAAAAGACGTGTTTTAAAGCTTTCAGAGGCGCTTCCTCTCCTAATCATGCTTCCCACAAATGCCTTTTATCCTCATGGACAGTGAGCTGGGTACTCCCTATCCAGAACTTTGTAAATATTTGAAACTCTATTTAGAACCATTACCACACCTCAAGTCCATCATCTGCATGACCCTTTTAAATATCTCTCCACAAGTCACGGCTCTAGAGCACATCTAAAACTTGAATAATTCCAAATAACCCATGCTGTGATCTATAAGAGCTCCCTACCTTCTTCAAATATAAAACCTTCCATGACTGATCAAGTACACAAACCCTTCTTCAAGCCGCACCCGCCTACTGGAAAGGCTCTCAAAAGACACTCGTAAGGAATCCTTTCTACGACACCACTACCCTCTACAGCTTACTGGAATAGAGAATACTTCGTAGTATTATCTCCCTAACGACGCCCCCCCCCCCCTCATACTGACCCAATAAACTGCGGTATCATAAATTGTACCCCCATCTAACTTTGATTTATTTGAAATCTGGCAAGATGGTTGCAGGAGTTAACTGCTTGCCACTGAAATAAGAGGACCTTCATGATCCTAGTTTGAACCTCTGCAAGGCGGACTAAGTCTTCCATCCTCCCAAGGAGTGCTGCCGACAGCGCAAAATCTGCTGCCACACAAACATGCACACACTACAAACACGCAGAACGTGCAGGGAGAGACACGCTCCACAGACATATACTATGCAGATATACACACAGATACTAAGTACACATAGTTTCTGAAGACATGCACTTACCGTAGTCTGCACATATCCAGACCAGAAAAAAAAATCCTACTTTAAGCAGGTGAAGGCTGTTACCTGGATGGGTTGGTGGGGGAGGGAGACACGATGCACAGTCAGGCTGAGGGTGATTAAAGTACTGGACAGTGGATCATTTGGATTATTTATGTAGCGCTTCATACCACAACAGGGGGGTAAAATCAAAGATTTAAGTTAGCAAACTAGAGCAACGGCGTGAGCTTTAACTTATTTTAGCTGAAGCTGCACTGTATGCTTTAGAACAGTTTCTTGCAGTTTTAAAGTGGTGCCTTGCTGCAAATTTCCGGAGGACTGGTTGACTTTATTAGCCTCTGAAAAGAAGATATGACTGTATTCCCAGAGTTTTCTTAGAGCTCAGCTGAAACCTTCTATGCTATGCATTCCTCCCAACAAACGCTTAAACAAATGTAGGCTCCTCACATAATTGTTGCACAGTAATGACCCTATTCCACCATAGGCACCTGATAAAATCAGCTGCATCAAAGGCGCATGGGGAGCAAAGATGGGAATCATGAATGCCTACATGTCCATCCATAAACCAGGGATTATAGCTTCTTGTCCCCCAAAGAAGCCAACATGTCTCTGGCATCGAACGATAAGAATCCCCCATCCCCGGGTGCTACAGTATGTGGTACTTTGCTGTTTCCAAAGTCATCTTGTTTGTTTGCTGTCTGACCAACCTCTGTGAGAATGCTGTTGTGTGCAATATTCTGGAGCTGGACAGTGCTCCGTTTGTGCCGATTAGAGAAAAAATGCCTGTTGGGGAGAAAGATGCTAGTGATTGGGAGCAGGAAGAGGTAGGAGCACGTGGAGCCCAGGAAATATGAATGCAAGTTGCAAAAGTCAGGATGTTGTAGTGTATTACAGGTAACCCAAGCAGAAGCCTTCGTCAGGGCTTTAAGTGAGAGGAAACAGTGTGTGTGAGGTGGGGTTTTACTAAAAGGGGCATGGCCTATGTAATTAAGGGTGCGGCTCAAACATATGAACTAAATTTCTGTGATTTCCATAGTGTGCTACACGACCGGTACTTTGGTTCCTCTATGACTTTCAGTCATTGCATCCATATATAACACACAAGTGACAAATCTAAAAACAACGAGGGCTATTGGCTTTCTCAAGGATTGTTAGATAGATAAATGAGTAGCAACAAAGATGTTGTTGTAAATAATATTAAAAATGTTTCACTTTTGAAATTATGAGACCTTGAATTTAATATTAGTGAGGCCTGGGGGAAACTTTTCAGTGTGTCTCAATCCCTTGCGTTAGGTTCACTCGGTTATATATGTATGCCCTTTTTCTACACATCACATCCATCTATATATATTGCACAGCATCTCTTTCCTCTTCAGCAACTCCTTTTCACTCTCTTGTGAATGCACTTCCTGGCATCTCCTTCACGACCACTCAAAGACCCAACACACACCTGTAAGCACCACATTTTCTTTTACTTTCACCTTCTCAATATTTTGACAACTGTGTACTTCCTTCACATACAGAATCCTGTAGTGAATCACAATTGCAACTGGAATATATGACGTTTGCTATGTGTGCTCTGCAGAGAGGCTAAGATTGGATGACTATGTATCTGAGCACCTTTATAAACCACCGACAAGCACTGTGAGAAGCTCGCACTGCCTTCATCCTCAACTTCAGAGCACTCAATCATGGCCTGTTTAAAAGGACTACGTTGAAAGTATTTGCAATACAAGAGTAATATGCACCAGGAACAAAAGTAAGAATCAACATCCTTAGCTAACATTCTTAGAGAATGCTAAATTAAGTAGTGGCAGTCACGGATTATTTAAACCTGTTAACACTCACTGGACCAGTGAGTTTGCTAAACAGATTAAGCACATGAATAAGGTGCCCGAATGGGACGCATTTCAATGACTGTTTTTAATTACTAACGGCTCTTGGACCCGGCGGGATACAGCCCACTTAAAGCCCTGGCCTTCGTACAGTTTAGTCCCAAAGGTTATTGATATTTACAACATTACTTGGCCATTTCGAGGGTATAGGTCTGAAAGACGCCCCAATATTACTGGAACCTCAAGAAAGATTCAGATACAGCCAACTCCCTTCTTCAATAATGAGAGATGTGGATAAGTGAGGGGACGATCCGTTCATTACTGAGTTGGTAAACAGCCAGGATTAACCACATTGTTCACTACTGAAGAACTGGAGTCATATTTATGAGAGCCTGGATTAAATGAGTGACAGGTGTCAGGTGTGAAGAGTCGGAGACGAGTGTAACCCCCGATCAGTGTACTTAAGGGAAAAAGACACCACAGGAAGGGAAATACAAGCAGAACAGTAGTTGTTTGGATCATCTGGATTGATAGATTATAAAAGGGTGCTATGTAATGCCCGTTTCCAATCAAGACCCTTGCTTTACATAGCTATAATAAGCTTTGTCAGAGAGGATTTTACTGCACCACCGTAAGCAGCAGAAAAGACGAGCTGTAAACAAAAGGAACCAAATTCAGTGGTTTGATTGGCTGCCATATGGTTTGTTAGGGTCCTAATAAACAGAAGAATGTTACACACAAACACTGGTGTGGATACTTGTCTATGCTACCAACACCATAGACCTAATGGTTTAGTGGCAATGCCTTTGCACCTCAGAGAAAGTTTTTTTTAAATTAACTTTATTTATACATTTTGCATAAAAATCAATACAGATGTGCATTCCAAACCCCTCAAACAAAGTTAACCAAATGGGAAGTTATCCGGGTTGGCAAAGTGGAGACACTACGTTATAAGGATTAAAAAAACAAATCTTTAGGCTACCACAGTTTTGAGACTGGAATGCCCCTTACAAGGTGTAAAGATGTGTCCCCCTGCTCGAAGCGCGCACTGCAAGCATCTGGTAACCTGGTTTTTGAATCTCTGGCCCCAGCCTCATGCTAAACTAGCATTAGGTTGTTTTGCCGCAGTGTGCTTGTGATTAATTTTCCTGAGCACTGCCATTAGGTAGATGGTGGGGGTGAAAACTGGAAATGCAGTCTCTGTTGTTCTGAGGGAGCATGGTCTTTTGCAGGAGGCCAACCTTTTGCCTTATTCCTGATCACGGCTGGTGTGGCTGTACATCACCATGTTCAGAATGACCACAACTCCTGGTACCTCTGTTGTTGCGATTGCTGCAACCCAGAGATGACCCAGCTGTGAGGACCATCACTTGCACAAAGGCTAATCCTCGAAATCAACCTAAGAAGGACGCTTGAAAGGAGAACCAACGCAAAAAGGTTCCGAGGGTGCAGAGAATACAGATCTTCTGTCTGATATACTTGTATAATGGTAGATGCTGTTGACCCTCATATTTAGGTCTCGCGCCTAGCGATGCAGTGCGCAGCACTGCTCGCGCAGCGAGAGACCTTTTGTCAGGGTTCCGAAACGGACCCTGGAATTGTACATGCTCGTGCGTGTTTTTTTAGTTATGTGTCGTGCTATTGGCTTTTGCCTGCGTGTTTGTTTTTAATATAGCACGCAATAGGCCAAAGGCGGGCTCATTGCTCCGCCCACAGCCAATTGGTGTCTATTACGCTCATCGCTGCATGTGGTTTCAATTATCGTGCCCAGACATGGGCGCGATAATTGAAACCACATGGCTTTTGTGGCGCGCGCACGCACACCACTAGCGGGCATCTATGTTTTACAAAAGCGATCGCTTTCAGCTTCGCTGTGGCGCGCGCGCACCATGAGAACTACAGGAAGTTTGTAGGAGAACATAACTCTATAATTCATGGCCAATGTTAACCAGGCCTGGCAATTGGTAGCACTTGCATTCTGTGGCTTGTAGTTATCACTTTCAGAATCACAAGCGTGGATGAAAAAGTGAATCACCTGCGAAGGGGAGTTATCAATAGTCAGAACTGGATAACAGTATTGCACACAACGGTCTCTTCCAATTATACTAAGGGCATGTTGTCACATTTAATTGTCACATTGCAGTTGTTTCTAAGAATCAGCATGGTGCCACTTACGGTTCCAGGATACTCAAAACCCCATATGCCATCTCTACCCTATCGCCTGATCCTGGTATTTGCTGCCTCGTACAATTTCCTGCAGCCTGACCGCCTGACGAGTCTAACTGTTCTCTATACGAGATTCGTACAGACAACTCTGTTCTGTCCACCTTAAGCCACGCCCCTCCTTATGACCTGCATGTTGACCCGGAACTGTATGACTCGCACGCTGCAGCCTGCAGGAAAACAAGCATGGCGGCACCAGGCAGCAAGAGGTGAGAAAGTGCTGACATCGGAATTGTATTACGTAAAGGGAGGAGGGATGAGCAGGGTTACGAGCGGAGTGTGGAGGGCATGGACCGCGGGGCACAGGAGTTGAGCGGGGTTTCAACAGAAGGGAGAAGGGTAAACTAAGTCCAGCACGTGTGGTCGTGGGTTAAGAGGTGAATATGCAAGAGCTTCAGCAGTGGGAAGAAGGAAGGCAGCAGTAGTCGAAACACAGGACAGCAGACAAAGCGGGCTCTACTTACTTGTCTTTAGGTCAGGAGGTCAGATGGTAATTGTTACAAACCTCTGTAGCAGGGGCAACAGGGTGGAAAAACTGGCAGGGACAGCAAGGGTGTGTGGTAACTTGCGTAGCTTTTTCGGTACGCTCTTATGGTCTCATAGCAGCACTAGGGAGTTAAGGTGGCATTTGTGTGAACTATATGTATTGTGAAGCAGTTCGCCAGGGCATTAGCTGTGGGGTGATTGTAAATGGGGTAGTAAGTGAGAAGGAGGGAGCAGACTGTATATATAGATGGTGCATCTATGGGGGTGAAAGATCGATATCTGGTGCGGGAGCACTGGCTCTTTAGTTGGTGCAGGGTCTACTGGCCAGTGTTTATGGGTGTGGTAACCGCTATGGGGATGGTGTAGGGTCTACTGCCCAGTCTTTATGGGTGTGGTAACCGCTATGGGGATGGGTTATATACCCGGAAAGCAAATGCAGAGATTACCCTTGTAGCCTGTGGAGCAGATGTTGGTCTGGCCTCTATAGCCGGGGAAGCAGTTATAGGGAGGGTTCTCTAGCTGGAGGAGGAACTGTGGAGAAGGCAGCAATGTGTAATTTCTTACAATATTTACTTGGTCAAGTGACGAGGCTCTGCAGAAATGTACTATAAAACAACTTCAAATGTTCCTTCTGTCGTCATGTAATGAGGTGGCAGATGATACAGTTTTCATTATATCAGAACTTTGATAAGTCTATGTTTATGCCAGGAATGATATTTTGTCATGGTTTGCATTGTAGCTAGCCTTTGGTTATGCCACCTTTATGAGTATAGTAGACTTGGAACATATGAGGGTTATGGGAGTATGCGAGTATGCAGAAGCCCCGTTTATTAATGGGTTCAGTTTAAGCCAGTGTTATGATTACTGTAGAACTTTGTATGTGCCAGCCCAGCACCTCATGTCAGACTTGTGATTATTCTAAAGTTCAGAATATATTCTTGCTTTAATCATGTTATTGAATCGTTACTTACTTTATTTTCTGTAGATGCATATTTTTAAATGATTGGGCAGCTTTTTAAAAATATGCTTGATTTAAGAAAATGCTTACTGTAAACAAACCCAGACTGCATTTGTGGTCCAGTGCTAAGACTGCGAACTGAGAATCCATGAGACTGCTCACGATCTGATCTGCACTGATCAACATTGCGTAATAAGTGGCTACATGACTTCATCTCACTGTGCCTCAGGTTTCCTGTTTGCCATAATTGGGAGCATAACCCAAGCTTTAGATCAGAGGTATCCTGGCTGGGAGCTATCGGGAGCCTCACCCCTAGATGCAATGGAGGGGAAACAAAGGCTCAAATCTTATCACTTCACAGGTATTTAAGAGAGGAATACTTTTGACTTTGTTCAGTCACTGTATATAAGTGATATGCAAACACTGTAAGAATGTCAGATCTGTTAGTCGCCCCAGTATTTACACAAATAACAATTTCAATACCAATTTTCAAATTGTATTTCTTTTATAGCACTTTAGCACCACTCATCCCAATGCAGGGTGTCAAAGTGCTTTACATCACATGTACAGATTATACATTGACAATAAATCATGTGTGTACATCAATATAAAGGATGTGTTACATCAGACAGTGCAGGTTACAAGGTGTAGGAGCCACATGTCCTTCAGACCCCAAAGTGCTATATTAGAAGGATTACAATTTATGAACTGCCAGTAACAAAAGCATCTCTGTCTAAAGAAAGGGCCATCTCCACCATTAAAATGAAAGTGCTGTTTGGGGCTCTCACCAAATAAGCATTGTTTTTCAAACAAATGCTTTTTAGGTAAAAGCTCCCCATACTACGCTTTTACTTTAATAGGGGCCGCGCCCCATTCTTTAGACCTGGTTCGTCTAAAGGAAGGGGCCTGGCCTCTATTAACATGTAAGTGCGGCATGGGGGCTTCGAAAAAACAAATATTTCCACTGCAATAGGTCTCGAATTTGCGACAATTTAAGCTATTATCATTTACAATGCCAATAGCTCAAACTCTCATAAATGCGAGACCTATTGCATTGCAAATGCTTGTTTTCATTCCATGTCCTCGCTGACCAAGGAGGCGGTGATTTAGAGTACCCATGGGACTGCTAAGCAACCAGAGCTCGTCTGCCAAGCAGTAAGCTTCCCAGAGGCAATGAACATCACCTAAAGTCTGATCTGAAGGAAAGGCTGTCCATTTGTCCTGTAATGCCTGAAGGTAACCTGCCTGAGAGAAAAGGGATGAGCCAACCCTGCAGTAGGAGCCAACTAGCAGCATGGACAACAGCAGTTGACCCTACAGCTTCCATCCACCAAGAGTGTGGCGGGTATGCTCCTCACTCGGAGTACATCACTCTTGCTAAAGCAGAGAATCTTCAGGACTTCCCGAAGTGTGCCCGAGCAAATCGCCCTAACAAACGCTTCCTGCTGGTGGTCCATAGTGTTTGCCCAAACAGAACCCTGCCATTAGAGCCCATGGCACTTGAAGTATGCCAGAGTTCTGAGCCTCTGAAAAATGTTATGTTGGAAACCTGTGACACTTGCTCAAGTGTGACCAAACAGACTTCAAAGTGGTTAGTCCACAGCACTTGCCAATGTGGGCCCAAGAAGACTGCGCTGCTGTAACTGAAGCTGCACCTAGAGGCACTGACCAGAACTGCACCCGATCGAGCTGCGCCACTGCAGTTGAGAGTGTAAAGCATCTAGAAGCAGTCCAACTGCTGCCACCATGGCCCACAACCAAAAGCGGGCTCACAATGCCACCTCAACCCCCAAGACATCTGCCCAGATAATCCACTGCCCCGCTGAACAGCACGAGTGGAAGAAGGATCCTGCCAATACCCATGTACTGTGACTTCCTGTTGACTCAGCATGTGCCTGGAAGACAATCCGTCTCCTACTTGCAGCTGCATCCTGACTGTCGCATGGCCCCGTATCTGCTCCAGGGTTCGGAGCGGAGAGCTGGCACTCCCAAAGGCAGCATGCTTTTTCCACCCACCCAAGTGGCGGGAAGACATGGACTGATGCTTACTGAGGTCTAGCTGACACCTACCACAAACTCTTGCAACTGGTGAAAAATCCACCCTCTGCTTGCCCCATTCCCCTCCTCAGAACAGGGTCTGACACACAGCATCATACTGAAAGTAGATTCCAAAGGATTCATGTTGACTTAGCCTCAGCACATTGTTGAGACAGTGAGACTTCCAGCTCATTCTTTATATGCAGCATCAAACAGTTATATAAGAAAGAGAGGGTTGGACTGGTATCTTATGGTCATCATCGACAGCACTAGCATAGTGCCTGTGTAGGAATGACTAGACAGCATGTACAACAGAATAGGAGGATACAACCAAAGAGGTAGTTATAGCACTGTTCTACAGCTTGCAAACCCTGATGCTAAGAGGAAAGCATAACTTGACTTGAAACAGTCACACCTAGTGATTATGATTTTTTTTAAGTAAAGGAGTGCATTGTGTTGGGCCACTTTTACGTGGTATCATCTAGTAACTAAGGACTCAATGCCAAGCAGTACTGAGCAGCCGAGGGCACCATTCTCAGTGTCTGCTCTGGGGTGCACTCCATGACTTATGCAGATCCTCAGCACAAGTCATGCAGTGTACCCCAGAGATGACACTGTTGTCGTAGATGCCAACTGCAAGTAACGTTATTTAGGAGTGTGCTGCCATTCTTGCAGAAGAACAGGCTTAACAACAACATCAGAAAATGCAAGATTTTAATATCGCCACCTGGTTTTCCAGACTGTGTCACCTGAAAATGCTAGTGAAAGCAAAGTGGCAACTGGAGTGGCTCAAATAAGCTGGATAACCATAAGCAACCCATTTTATGGCTCTCAAGACTCGTAATCAGCTTAGTCCCACACACATACGTCTGCATTCGGCAGGCAAATTTCAGTTTATTTAATGCTTCTAACCACTTTCAGTTAATTAAAAAGAGAAAGGAGGGTTCTCTGCTCAGGCTGCCCTGGTTTGGATCCAATGCATTTTTTAGGACAGTGAAGCACATTGTTCACATTTCAGTAACATCAGGCGGTCCTATACTACACAGTTCAGGCTGTTGAGTATTCTTACCTAATATCAGTCATTCATTTAAGAAGCTTTATGACTAACAGTTACTACAATCAGTAACCCATTTTAACTCAAGAGGATGTGAAACAGGCCTCGCCCCAACATGATTTTGTTGTTTGCACTACTACCTCATTTACTGCAGTGGCGTAGTTAAACAAGCACTGGCAAACCCTATAGGTCTCACCTGTGCACTGGTTTGCTATTTTGAAAGTGTGGTTAAATCAATTCAGCTATGAAAGAAAATGCTAATTCACAATCTTAAGAATCCTGAACCAGGTGATGGTGGATGCATTGACTGCATGGCTACAAACTTACAAATGCTACATTTCAAGTCCAAGTAGAAGGGAGCAAATGTGAAGGGGTCAAAAGGTGCACTGCTGTATTGATATCCATGCTATGCACATGGTTTTTCATGTAGGCTTAAATATAAAACACTGTTGTGTTGGCTTTCTGACATGAGCTTAATATGTGAAAAGTACTGCATGTACTGACCTGCAAGAGGCACAATCAGAGTAATTACTGGAACATTAATTACAACACCCTTGGGCTTTATATGTAGGCAAGGTTTGCAATATGGTGTTTTATATGCATAATTACAGAGTAAACATTTATTGCGACACTGGATTTTTGTACTTGACAGTTATTGGATATGCCCTTAATTATTCATGTGCAAATTAAGTATGGAACACCAACATATAGACTAATAAACATTTTGTTCTCTCTGCTACAGCTTCAAGGAGAGTACTTTTTCAACATCTGTTTGATTATAGAACATATGCTGCACTTATCCATTTGGATATTACATTTCTACAGTAACAATTACAAATGAGGCCCTTTTATATTATTAGTCTTTATAGGAGATAGACTGTCATGAGCCCTACTGGGAAGAAGTCACTACCCCTGGGTCGTCTGTGTGTACATAACGTAGGTCAGGCCTATAGATACTAAATCTTCCGGTGGTACCCTTGAATCGTCTCCATCCATCATCTCAATTCTTCGGTTTGATTCTAAGCTTTCTTCTATCCTGTTCCCATATCATAAACCTCCTTCTACTTCAGTCTCTGCAGTGCCCTGTAATGCAAAGACCCTGGGAATACTGCTTGTATTGAGGATGATAGCAGTCCAATCACCTGCTCCTAATGCTTTAGATTTATATCTTCTTTCCTCGTTCATTTTTTTTTTTTTAAGGTTTTTAAATGTCCTCTCTTATTTTCTTCACGGGGAGCTGTAACTGACTCCTCACAGTGTCCACAATAAGTCTTAAAAACTTCAAGGTCTGGTTCGGAATGAGCACTGACTTCTTTCTCTAAGTTCATCATGAATCCCAAAGATTCTAGTAAATCCTTCACAATAGTTAAATGTTTTATCAATCCTTCCCCACTTTGATTTGTAATCAAAATGTTGCCCAGGTGAACAATCATCCTTACACCACTTTTTCTCAAATAACCCAATACTGGTCGCAATATCTTTGTAAAGCACCAAGGGGCTAATGACAACCCAAAGGGAAGACACTGAAAGTGGTAGAACAGGCATGATGTTAGTTTATAATATCCAATTCCTTGCTAACGGCTTCCTTTGTTTCCTGTATAATGGGACTTATAATATCCTAGGCTGAGAGGTTGCCCCCTCGTCCCAGCCCTTTCATCATAACTGTTTCCAGAAAAAAACATTTTAATTGAAAACAGAGTCTTATTCAGGCTGGTGAAAGTTTGGACATATTTTCCTATGTTCTTTGCCATACCATCAACAAATAAAAGCCCCTTGGCTTCCTCACTGGAGTCTTTTATGCTTAAATCTCCAGATTTAGGATTGATTCGCATTAGGATTGTCTTATGCTGCTCGGCCAAAAGACCAGCTTTCGCGTTACCTAAAAAGCATACCGCTCGCTGAACACCAACCTTATAACAGATTATTGTTCACATCTGTACCTTTTAAATACGTCTCCTCCACCAAATCGTATATTCTATCCACACGTCCAACGATGTCTAAAATATTGCCCTGGCATTGCTTAAGAGATTTCTCTAACCCTTTCCTTGGGTCTTTGCCCAATTTGAAAAGGTAGGTAATTAATTTGGGGTCACTGTTAGGGGTCATCGTTGCCTTTTCCTTTATTACAGGTTAAGAGCATTCTCCCGTCATGATATTCCTCTGATCCCCATTCAATGGCTTCCTAATCCAAAAAGTAATAGATTTCGCAACATGATCCAGTGGCAACCATTCCTTGCTGCTTGAATATTGAATTTCCCTAGGATCAACCAATCTCTCACCCAACAGGTCCACCACTGTCTTTTCCCCCTTTATTTCTTAAGTTTTCATTAAACTCATCATCTAATCTGTCCATATAATTTAGCTCCAGAATATATTTATCAATATCCTGACACTCGACTGTTTGCTCAAAATCATCTAGTTTGTCCTCTTCGTGCGCAGTGCTAGACTGACCATCCTGCATGTCGCTTAGGGCATCTACTCTTTCTGAGTCACTAAGCACTTAAATGTTTCCTCTTTTTAATACACTTTCCACCAGACCCTTGTATAAAATCACCTCATCGGTCAGAAATTGAAATATATTCTTCATCATCCTCACTACTACCTGACCTTTTCTTCTTTAAAACCTCTTTCACTGTTTCCTTAACTGCTAAATGCAGTTCTTCAGATACAATCTTTCTTATTAACTCCTGCTGGGACCTATCTTCTGACTTTTGCTCTGTCATTCTGCCAAGTTCCTCAGCCTACAACCAACCTACAAGCCTTTTTAATTTTAATTAATAAAGTAAAAAATATCCCTTATTTAAGTTGTGCTTGTTTTGTCAGTAAAACGCTGCAGCTTCGTGTCGTTATAGTTTTTAACTGCCAGCACTGACCGCGTTGCTTAGCAACTGTGCCTGCTTCTTTGTTTGTTTATTTCGGAGTCTGCAGCATGATCGCCGTTTCAGCGCTATCTTCCTTGGCAAGCAAACATGCTCTAGTTCCTTTAAAAACTGCAATTGCACGCCCTTGAGCTTTGCATCTCCTCCTGAAAATAGCCTGAATAGGGTATTGACGGCCTATGCAATGCGTCACCCACACCCAAGATGGCTGCATCGAGAGTGTCATTTTAGTTAAAGATTTGTTCGGCAGCATCACGCTACCACAGACCCTTCCCTCACACGAGCGGCAGCACGTGCATCAACTGCCAAGTAATTTTTTAAAATTCTATCGCTTAAAATAACTTACACATGTACTACCTCTAAACCCGACATTTATTAAATGTTCAATAAGAAATGTTTAGAAACTTATACTTTAGCCATTACACTGTAACAAAATATTTGTGATCAAATCAGTTTTAAAAACCTCCCAATCCCATAAATTGGGTTTTTAAACCACAAATTCTCTATAAACTACACATTTTATAACACAAACTACAACACAGACTTCTAATATCTCTTCATGTGTAATGCTTATCTGCTCAGAAGCAGCAAAAAAAAGAGGATTAACATGGAGGACAGGGAGATTTATGTGGAATTGAGCATTCTATTCATTGTGCAGAAGTTGTGTTTTCTGATTCCTGGAACTTTTAAAGGCTGATGCTCAGAAGGAGTGAATAGAAGTTTGATGCATATAGCAAGCCTCCAGTCTTGTAATAAAATCCGATGGCCAACTTCTCAGAGGTTACCCTTTTCCCTGAGGGAGAAGGAGAGCACCCATATGTTGGCACACTTCTTATTCATTTTGGTCCCATTGATTATTTTATTAAATCAGATCTACTAACACTTAAAGTCCCTCTGGAGAACAGAATCTAAAATAAAAATGCAAACTGACACCTTGTGAACCAACACCTAATATTTTCGGTTTGGCTGGGAGTAGGAAGCAAAATATCTTGATCTGGTGAGATCTATAACATCTTAACCCGATCCGGAATATCAAGCAATTCTGCCATCCTAAAATTTATCAAGCCTCCTCACAAAATCATACTAAAACAAGGATAGTCAAACTATTCAAATGTTATGTTACCTTTACAATGATTAATTTACACAGACTTCCATTTACACCACATTTTTTTATGAAGGTCATTCACATGGCCGTACATTTACATCATACTTTTGACTATGTATTGTTTTTTCATATTTAATATTCTTTGCATGCTTTCATCGTCAGTACCTTTTCAAACTATGTTTGCCTTCTATTTAATGGAAGAATGTGTTCAATGTAATTATTATTTAATGTTATAACTTATTCATTAAATAATATTGTTCATTTTAGAATTGGATTAGGAAAGTGAAATGGGGCTACAGGTAGCAAGTAATTTATTTCAATCTTTCTAATTTATCTGAATTAAAATTTGAATCTATCCATGGTAGGACTTTTAAAGTTATATAGGGTTAAAGTGTGGGAAGAAATGTAGTTAGAAATTACAATGTTTTACATTTTGTTTTCCTTTTACTATTGAGTTAAGAATGAATTAAGAGATATTAGATGATCTTTCTATTTTAGTGCAGGTAACTAAATGGATATTCATTTGAACTCAGAGCACTTCAAGAACAAGTAATCACATTGATATGGGGCAAATGATGTGTAGTGATTTATTAAACATTATTTTTAATAAAACTGAAATAACATTCACATTTTAATTTACATTAATTTATATTAAATTTGTATTAACAAATGTCATTCTATTTAAGAACTGGAAGATTAAGTGATATAGATGCAAAGGCGAGGTAGTAATTTTATTGGAGCACATTAGGTTAATAATAGTGATTACAATGAAATCTTAAAATATAATTTTTAAATAAAATGATTTATTAAAAAATATTTTTAAGCCTTGGATCAGGATTAAAAAATATATACCATTGATAAAAAAAAGTATTAAAGATTAACATTGCATTTACAATAAAAAACAGACAATGGCAGTGTTTCTTTCAAACGTCCATAAAATGCATTGTCAAGATTGTCAGTGCTATATAATATTTTACATTGTACATCAAATGCAATGTGAATGTTTGTGATGAAAATATAATTTACATAGAGGTACACAGTACAATCCAATGTAAATGTTATTGTTGTAATGCGTTATAATGTACCTCTATGTAAATGTTTTCATTGAAACGTTTTAATAACCTATCCAGAGGTCTTTTTTTCCAACTACGGCTCTTTCCACTTGAAGTGTTTCCATATAAAGTACTACCAAGTATTTCTTCATGGACAAAATACAGTTTGGAAATTGGCAATGAGCTGCACTAATGTTGCAATGAAGTTTGTGGTATGAAAGACAACAAAGGGGGTGTTAGGGATTCCCTTTTTAAAAAGTGTCAAAATGTTCTGGTAAACAGAAACATTTCGATGTTTAACGTACAAAAAAAATATGGGTGCACAATGGAGCATTTTATAGATGAAAAAACAAGCACTGGCAAAGCCAATAGGTCTGCTGTTAGCAGCCAGCTTTTTGGCAATTTGTTTTGTCATGGTTTTTACAAAAATATTATTCAGGAAGCTGCTTGGCACTCATTGAATCTAAAAAAACATTTGGCTACAGTCAAATGTGTTTTTCTGATTTAAGAAAAGTACTCACTGCCGTGGTGCACCCGGCACTGAAGAGAACTACCTTGTGAATGGATGTGCTCCTTGTGTGTCTTTTGCGTTGTGAAAGGGCAGCATGCTGCAGCTTATAGTAAAGTTAGTCAATGGCTGAAGGGGGCTAACCTTGCACCTTGATGCATACTGGAGTGGGTGGAAGAAAAATGTTATTGGCACAGCATAAACTAATGGATGAAGTCTGGCTGAAAACTACTACAAGTAACTTTGTTAAACATACTTTTAGCAAAATCAAAAGATCTAGTCTAACACAGACCTAAAAAAAAGCCATTGACCTGGCACTGGCAGCTAGCTTTACCTTAGAGAAAGAAAACAATCAAAAAGGGAATGAAGGAAGACAGGCAAAAAGGAAGAATGAAGGGAAGAAGGAAAAAGGAAGAAAGAAGGAAAAACAAAGGAAGAAAAAAAATTAAAGATGGAAAAAAAAAAGGACAAAACATTACAAGCATTGGCATAGCCAATAGGTCTCACCTTTGGAACCTTAGAAGTGTTTAGGCAATTTGATTTCCGGGTTAATTTCAGGCCCTTTGCCGCAGTTACACAAGGAAGAGAAGCCCACATTAACTGCAACATTAAGTCATGTAGGAAATCGAGATGATTGCTACCGTGTTATTTATTGTTTTAGAAACACATAAAAAAAAGAAGGAAAAAGAATTGAGCAGAGCTTGTTGCTGCCTGGGCTGCTCTATGCAGCGCTCAGGAAATGTATGGGAGAATATAGAGGACTGTTGTTCTCGCAAATAACTTACCAACATTTGGAGACGGAAAATGTACTCAGAGTTTTACCAACCTGCATTAGATTACACGGGGCCCCGGGAGAAGGGGTTGGTCGCACTGGACACCAGGTAGTGACTGCTTCACACACAGCTGGATGGCATGTATATAAATCGTAGAATAAATACGCCCATTTGGTTGTAATAGCCAAGCGTGATAGTTGCAAAAGAAGCCAACAGAGCGGCCCGGCTCTACCCTGCACTCTCCAGCAAAACCTGCTCCGTTTGTGGCCTGCCTGCTTGCTGGGGGATTTGTGGTAGTAGAGAGATGTGAAAGAGGCTGCGGGTGGCATCCCGGGGTTTTGAGGCGGTGGGGAGAGGTGGAAGAGGCAGTAGGTGGCATGTGGGTTTTGTGGCACTGGGGAGAGATGGAAGAGGTGGCAGGCTGTAAATTAGTGGCGGTGAGGAGAGGTGGAATAGGCTGCGAGCGTCGTGCTGGGGATTTGCGGCAGTGGAAAGAAGTGAAAGAGGCTGCGGGTGGCGTGCTGGGGATTTGTGGTGGTGTGGAGAGGTGGAAGAGGCTGCGGGTGGCATGCTGGGGATTTGTTGCCGTGGGGAGAGGTGGAAGAGGCAGCGGGTGGTGTGTGGGATTTGTGGCTCTGGGGAGAGGTGGAAGAGGCTGTGGGCGGCATGCTGGGGATTTGTGGTGGTGGAGAGAAGTGAAAGAGGATGCGGTAGGTGTGCTGTAAATTTGTGGTGGTGGGGAGAGGTGGAATAGACTGCGTGCACCATGCTGAAATAAAGAAAGGTGTGCATGATATGTCATGAAGCACATTCCTGGTAACTGAAATTGAACAGAAATAGAAATGCAAGTAGTCACGCCTCTTGAGACGCATGGGTGCCATACATAATTACAAAAAGTGGCTGCATGCACCGTGCTGAAATAAAGAAAGGTCATGAAGCGCATTGTTTTAACTAACATTAAACAGAAGTAGAAAGGCAAGTAGTGACGCTGCTGTGCGGCGCCCGGGTGCCGTGCATAATCATATTTTTTTTTAATTAAAATCAGCTCCATCCACCGTAACAATTACCCGGAGCCAAACAAGGCAGAAGATGTACGAGTCATTCTTTCTGCCAGTGTACGAGACAGCTGATCTCCTACGCGATTCCTCAAGACAGGTAAGTCACAGCTACGGCTGAGCCTCCATTCACAACAAGCATTTGAAAAAAAAGCACGGTGGCACAATCTGTTCAATTAGTAACTTGATCTACATCCAGGAATGCAGCTGGCACCCTGCGCGCCGCTGCTCGCTCCCGAGAGCAAAATGTCATGGGAGTGAACATTTCAAAAAGAGGTAGGACATGCACCCGCCTTTGTCCATTTGCGTGTTTTCATTCTTGAAAGACACATGCAAAGGCCAATCAAATGTGTGGGAGGAGTGGGACCCACACAGAGAAGTTTGGAACGCTCACAATAAGCCTCCCATAGAGCAGCGCATGCGCGCTGTGCTAGGCTCGACCTGAAAAAGGAGAGGCCAAAAAAAAAATAAGGAAAGGAAAAGCATAGAAAGCAACAAAGAAAGAAACAAGGAAAGAAGGCAAATGAAAGGTCAAAGGAAAAAAGACAGAAGGAATCCACAAACATTCAAATGTCACCAGGCACTGTAAAATCTTTATATAAGTGAATGCAATTGCTCAAGCAGGACATCCATCTACAGCCTACTGTCTTGTAACATACCATTTTTGTTTTTATCAAGAATCTTTGATTCTGACAATGGACTACTGCCTGTAACCAATGCATGTCAGAGAATTACAGTGTAGAGGCCATCGATATATCACAAACAGCACTCCCTGTGGCTGCTCCTCCCCTCTGTGTCCCCCTGAAACAAATGACTTTATTCTTATCAATGGTCAATTATATATGAGGCAGGCCAAGGGTTGCTCTCTGGCCAGTTGAAGGTATTTTCTGTAGTTCTTCTAAGCAAGACTTCCTGCTACAAGAGCACAGCAATGAGTCCTACAGATATTCATTCATTGAGCTGAGCCACACAACTGAGCCAAGGAACAAAGCAAATACGTGGTAGGGTTGACACTGCTGAACCACTGAGTGTGTGCGGCATGCCAAGCGGGCGTTGAGCCCTACCATCGAAAATGACAGGCGCTGCACATGGAGAGCAGGGAATATGCTGAGGCCTTGAGGCACGTAGGTGTGAGGATAGCAGTCTAGCAGTGTCAGATGGGGAATTGGGTTCAGGACTTTCAGGACGGAGAAAGAGACATTACAAATATTAGCATGTTTGATTTTCATACAAAATTCTGACTGTGAGCTCTGTTCAGTGGTTTGTTTGAATGTATACATACTCCCAAGTGTTCCTTTTTTTGAAGATGAACTAAGTTTGACCATGATTTGGCCTATTTTGTGGTGTTGCTTCCCCTAATCAATATTTTTTATGACAGGTGGTTTCACTTAGTTATTTGGCTGATGTAATCCAGGGCCATTTATTAATTAATGTATGGAGTACCAAATTCAGTGTCAACTTTAAAGGAGGGCTCTGGAAGATCGAATCCGTTTTTTTTAAAATTCCAATCAAGCATAATTTAGTCACTCTTAATGGCCAGTTTATAGTCCAGCTGCAGCGACCTTTGGATACGGAAAGCAAGTAGCCGCAATCGACAACTCGTCTATCCCTTTAGATCAGTATAAAATGATAAGATTATAACATGGCTGCTCAAGTAGTTATCGACCATCTTGAAAGCGTGATAATTCTAAGGGGAGAAGACTCAAAAAGAGCACAAGAGGCTTTGCAGCTAAACATGGTCTATAGCCATAAAATAGGAGTAAAGTTTCAGAAGATAATTGAGAGTATAATCTTCAAGATGTATTTAAGATTCACAAACTCCTAAACCTCTTTATGATGTACAGTGGTATAACTTGTCACAAAAAGGATTTGAACCCTCAAACTACCTCATGGTCAAATAGAACAAATTTATCGGGTGATTCGATCAAGAGTGTTTCACTCTGAGAAAGGAACTAAATAGGGTACATCATAAAGTGCATAAAGATAAAAGTGATACCTGTAAGCTTGAGCTTGGTTGTCTGAAATAAAAAAAAAATCTTTTGGCCTACTCATGCAAAAGAAACAAAAGATTTAGGAGCTCAATTTGGTCAATAATGCAGGAATAATAAGCACAAGTTCATCTGCAAAAAATGTTGGTGTTTGCTTAATACTGGGTTAAAGGTATCCCCAGAAAATTTAGAGGCTCTGATCTCCAAAGAAGGAATAGCATTACTTTATATCGGAGTTATATAAATCCTCCTACTTAAAAAATTTACATAATTGTGAACATCTGGGGGCTTCTAATAATAACGCAATGTCTCACTGAAAGAGGTAGGTATTCTAGCTAGGATAATTAGCAATCTGAAATCCTCTATGGTGGGGGGGGTCTTCCTGTCAGCAACTTTATTTAAGATTGATCCCCTATGGTGGGATACTATGTGCTTTTTTTATGTGTTACTTCTAGGGGTTGGATCCCAGATTCTTGATGTGGCTCTTTATCGATATACAGAAAGGCGAGTCAGGAAGCTCCTGCAAATTATAGATTGATTTTGTTGTGTGCTATTACTTTATGAATTATGCGAAAACCCTTTTAAAACATTTAAGAAAGCTGGGCCTTTGGCTCAGGCATCATCCAAAGTGAGACAGGTGGTTTTATGGGAGATTATTCTATGATAGACCATCGTATGGTACTAGTCAGCGGCCTGGAGATCCACAGTAACAGTTGGTAAATGATGCTGCTGTGTTGTGGATTTCCAGGCTACTTTTGACTGAGACAATTGTAACTTATTATTGATTAAATTTCAGGGTTTTAGTATCTCACAATACCGGTTAATCCTGGTACAACAGTTGAACTCAAATAATTTGGTACATGTGGATCTGATTTTTTTTCTTTTACAGAAGACCAATTATTTTCCTTTGAGCATGTGTGAGGGTCATATACTATGCCTTATGTATGCAAGTGACTCACTCCTCCGCTGGGCTTTCAATGAAAAATTAAACCCTTAGTGAATAAGGTAAAGCCAGCAGACTAACCATGAATGTAGAGGTGACAAAGAAACTGATGTTTTTTAAGCAAGCTAGGAAGGTTATCCGGTTCCTAAATGAAACATTGTTAGAAGTGGTCAATTTTTATAAATACCTTGTCCTTCACTTTTCAGCGAACCTAGACTGGGAGCTGTGCAGAAAACGGCATTACCTTCTTCAACAAAAGCTCACAAAAAGTTTGATACACTGTTTGGTGGCCACTGTATAAAGATGTTAAAAAAGGCTACTGTAGGGAAATCAATTCTGCAAGCCCTTCCTGGTGCAGAACTGCTGACCCTTGACATAAGAGTTAATTGGGAGAATCTTGAAAATCATTATCTAAACTAAAGGGACTTTTTGCTTTGCTGCAAACTCCATGGTACATGTCTGAAGAGGAGAATTGAGCTTGCCATTTTGAAATTTGCTCGGGCAATCGTGTCTTGAGGTTTCTCAACTCACTGATTAGGAGAGGGGATAACGTTAAATGCTCAGTGGTATGCTGGAAGGACATATTAATCCAGGGGGATAAACCTCGTGTGAAATTCTAAGTCTGCTGACTACCTCTACATTAGGAGTTAATTTTTTTTTTTTATTGCAAAGCTCATTGTCATTGGCCAAAATAGAGTCTTGAATGAAAGGGTTGCTTTAAAAAGCCAATTTGTTGATAAAGTCTATCAGTCACTGGAGGAAATGCAACATTCTTTTGAAGTGGTTGAAGGGATTGTCCCATTTGTATCCTAAATCACTGATAAATGTATACAAAACCTAATTCTGTGAATAAGAATTAGGGTTGATCTAGTCTGGAAAATATAAAGTCTTACATGGAAAATTGTTGAGAATGGGTATGAAGTATGTGATCTAAATGTCAAAAACAGCATAACCCATCTTCTCCTAGACTGTCAACTCTTTATGGAAGAGAGAGAAAAAATGCGTTTAGAGGATATTGTATGACAAATCAAAGATTTATTCAAAATGAAAATTTTAGATACCACAGTTGCGCTAGCAAGATATATTAAGGCGATCCAGAAAAGGGATGTTATTCCTTAATGTGTGTGCCTGCAAAGCTGTGTTGTATTTGTGAAGCATTTGAGTGCTATATACCTTTTTAGACAGCCAGATCTCCTGTCAGAGAAGAGAAACCTTTGTATCACAGTTATTAAACTGATTTGAAGCAAGAGACACTATTACAAAAACGGAGCCATTGTAATTGCTTTTGAAAAACCCACCAACTTGAAACAGAACTGAATTTTTATTGCTTAATGTTAGTGTCCATAAAGCTGTATGGCCTTGCTAAGTACGAACGGTTGTATGTGTACAACTGATCGATTTAAGTCAAAGAGAAACCATGGTGGCTAACCTAAGGTCAATGATAAACCACTTGGCTCATTGTATAGACTGATTGTATGGGGATTCAGAATTGAGTAACATGTTTTTATATCATCTGTATTATTTACTACCTCTAAATCAATTGGCGTTTTACAGCCTACGCATCAATATCGGACTTAATACAGACTCCAAACTATCACTTTCTGTACCAAGTACAAGGCCTGGATAGCCTGATATCACCACTACAGTTAACTGCATTCTCCACCCACCTGTGGACTGGTGTACTCACTCCATTGGGGATTAAAGAGACTGCTCACTCTGATTGTATTTATTGCATACCATTCAATCTTGACTACATGCCAATCCAGAGGATCTGTACATTCAGGAATACTCACACAATCTGGCAGAGTCAACAAAAAAATGAATGTGAAATACAGTGGTGGCTTCCCCACTAGAGCTCCAGGGCTACCCCTCCCTAACCCCTCCCCCCACCCCCCGCCTTGATATACCAAGACTTATTAACAAGCTTTTATTCACTCTTGGTATACAAAGATAATGCCTTCTAGCAGCAGCCTCAGACATCTCTACTAGAGAGAATGTCTACTGTCTGGCGCAGGGGGACAAAGGCGCTTGCACCAGGCATTGGCCCTACTAGCCTCTTTGGAGGGTAGGGAGCAGAGCTTGTCATGGGATGGTCTGCAGTCCGACCCCTTTCACCTACCGTGTGGAGTGCCACGGTGCTCTGCCTTATCTCCTACGCTATTTAACATCTATGTAGCCCCCTTGGCCAAGCTCATTAGGGCACATGGCTTTACGATAATCTCCTATGCTGATGATTCCCAGCTCGTGTCCGCTGGTGAAGAAGCAAATGACACGGCTATTAAGTTCCATAGTTGCCTGTCAGAAATCATGAGCTGGATGCGAGAGAATTTTCTCAAAATCAATATGGAAAAAACGGAGATAATAGAGTTTGGCCGGGGAAATCCCGTGTGGAATGGTTCTTGGTGGCCAGCAGAGGCTGGCGAATGCCCCTGTCCCGTGCTTAAGGTCAGAAACTTGGGAGTGGGGTTTGACAATCAGCTCAACTTTTCTGCGCATGTCCGTAATCTTGCCTCTTCCTGCTCATATCTAATAAGGACGTTGCGGAAGATCTTCCCTTTTATTAAACCTGATCTTAGCAGGAATGTGGTGGTGGCTTTAGTGCTGTCCAGAATGGATTACTGTAATGCATTGCTAGTAGGAATAAACAAGACCTTGATGAGGAGACTGCAGGTTCTGCAGAATGCGGCAGCCAGACTCTTGCTAGACGTCCCCAGAGATCAGTCTATCGCTGAGGGAATCAAGGCACTTCACTGGCTTCCATTCCAGCAGCACATAGATTTTAAGGCTTTATGCCTAGTACACAAGGCTGTGTTTGGGGGGGAGCTAAGGAGGTTCAGAAGCTTTTTATTCCCTACTCCCCGGGTCGGGCACTTAGGTCCTCCACTCAATGCCTCCTTAAGCTAAACCGTGTCAGGAAAGCCAGATGGGGCGGCAGAGCCTTTTCTTTTCATGCTGCCAGTCTCTGGAACAAGCTTCCTGGTTCTCTGAAACTAACAGACAGTCATAAAGTTTTCAGAAAACTGTTAAAAACACGGCTTTTTGATGTGACCCGGTGTTAAGATGGGGTTGTTTCTCTGTACTCACCAGCGCCAAGATGCTTCGGCATTCGTTCGCGCTTTACAAGTGGTTATCCTATCCTATCCTTAGTGAGTCAGAGACAGAGTGAGTCAGTGAGAGAGAATGATTGTGTCTGAGTGAGTTTGAGTAAGAATGAGCGAGTCAGATTGAATCAGAATGAGTATAACTATGCAAATCAGTGAGCATGAGACATTGAGTGAGTCTGATTGTGAATGAATAAGATTGAGTCACAGTGAGACTGAGTGAGATTGATTGAGTATGAGTGAGTCACAGTGAGATTGAATAAGAATGAGTAAGAATGAGTGAATCAGGGAGAACAAGTGAGTTATAAGGAGACTGAGTGAGACTAAGCGGGAATAAGTGAGAGAGTGAGACAGGGTGAAACTGAGTGAGTCTGGTGAGATCGAGTGAGTCAGAGTGACATTGTGTGAGTCAGAATGAGAGACTGAGTGAGAATGAGTGGGACTGGTCGAGTATGAGTGAATCAGTTAAACAGAGTGAATAAGAATGAGTGGGTTAATGGGGACTCAGTGAAACTAGTAGAGAATGAGTGCGAGTGAGTGAAACTGAGTAGCAGAAATGGGCGTCAATCAGAATGACTTAGAATTAGTGGGATTGAGTGAGAGTAACTGTGAATGCCTGACACAGAGTAGGTCAAAGTGAGTATGAGTGAGACTGCATGAGCGAGTGAAGCTGAGTCAGTGTAAGTAAAAGTGACTACAAGTGTGAATAAGAGTAAATTACTACATTGGACACAACCTTTGGAGAGACCCTCAAGTTTTTTCAACCCACTTAAAGCCCTGGAAACAACACTATGTCACAGTCACCTCACATCCTGGCACTGTGCATCATGCATGACTCATGACTTCCATGTTTTCAGATTGCCTATGAGCAGGGGCATAGTGAACTCTCCCCAGCCTCTCCGCCCCCCCCCCCCCTGCTTTAGTAACTACAGCAAGGGTGGAGTTCTCGATGGGCCTCTTCTGTCTTCAACTCCGCAGACAAAGGCTCAGCTCATAATTAATGTGAAAAGGTGGGTGAATAAGTAAGCAAAGGAATGGGTGACTGGCTGAAGGGATTGATGAATGGATGAGTGAAAGGTGAATGGATGGATAATGAGTGAAAGGTGAATGGATGGATAATGAGAAAAAGGATGGATGGATGAGTGAGTAGAAGGATGGATGAGAGAAAGGGAAAATAAATAGATGTATGGGTGGAATGGTGGATAGATGGGTGGAATGGTGGATGGATGGATGGATGGATGGATGGATGGAATGGTGGATGGATGGGTGGAATGGTGGATGGATGGGTAAAAGGGTGGAAGGATGAGTGAAAGGATGGATAGATGAGTGAAAGGATGCATGGATTGCTGAACTGATAAGTGAAAGGGTGAATGGATGGGTGGATGATTGAAAGGGTGGATAAAAGGATGGATGAGTGAGTGAAAAGGAGGGTAGATGGGCCAAAAGGATAGATGGATGAATGAAAGGATTGATGGATGAGTGAGTGAAAGGATGAATGAATGAATGATAGGGTCAATGGATGAGTGTATGGGTGAAGGGATGGCTAAGTGAAAGGGGATGGAGAGAGAAAGGGAGGATGGATGGATGAGTGAAAGTATGGATGGATGATTGACAGAATGGATGGGCGTATGGACAAGTGAAAATAAGGATGTGTGAGTGAAAGAATTCATAGATGAGTGAAAGGGAGGGTGAAGAGCTGGTAGAAAGGATGGTGACTAATGTACCTGCTGGAGAGAGATGTGAGTTTTGTTTAGTGGCAGTTTTGTATCATCTAAGGTAGCACAGAGGGTTAATATGCCTGCTGCAAAGGATGTGTACCATTCATATCGAAGAAAATATTTTATGTGCAGAGCTCAGTGGTTTACTGCTTTTGTCACAGATTCTTTTGTTACTGTGTAGTTCAAAAGTTACATAAGTAATCTAACACAGTGAGTTATGAACTGCCATCAAATAGCTGCATCCAAGCTGCATGGTCCAGGTTACAAAGTAATGTTTCCTTCCCAGTTTTTCTTTATCTCATATTGCTAAAAAAGGTTTGTTGGGTAGTAATAAATTCTTATCATTAATGTCAATGCTAACTACTGTGTTATGTTCTGAATCCTGAGTTTGAGCTTCTTCAGAGCAAGCACTCTTACAAAATGCCTACCAGTATGGGTGACATGCATCCTACACCTTGTAGTCCCCATTGCCTTATGTAACATTTTCTATATAATGATTTATAAACGTATGATTTGTTGGCTCTGTATGTGTGTGTGATGGAAGGTGCCCTGGCACCCTACACTGGTATGAAAGGCGGTATAAAACAAAAGAAATACATGTGAGAGAGAGGCACTGTTGGCAATAGTGTGGGAATCATTGAAGAGCCCCATCAAAGATTGTTGTATCCTGGTGCACAGTAAAGTCATAATTTACTATGCTTTGAAAGCTAATACAATTCATATAATGACAAATGTGTTCTAGAATGCACCATGTTTTCCCAAATTTTCTTGGGGGTGCGAAAACAAAGGCTGTATGCTGTGAGTTTTTTTGTAACACACAACTTTTAAATATATGTGAAATAAACTGTGCAAATGTCTCAAAACACATTAGCAGTTAGGAAGCCACAAATGGACCATTTGTTTGTAATTCAAAAGTGTGCTGGAAACAGAGTTTTAATAGGATCAAAACAAATAAGAAACTTTACTTGGTGATGTTCAACTGATACTAATTTGCCGAAAGCACATTTTCACACATTCTTATTTGTGCGCTATATAGTTTTATCAGTAAAACTGCATGTTGGCATTTTGCTTCCATTCAATAGAAAATGTTCTGTATGTAAAAGACAGTGACTCCTTCTGCCCTACAATTATGCCTTAACAGTGTATACAGTTTCTAGTCTGTAGCACATTTTTGTGCATCAATAAGAAACTGCAGTTTACAGCTCACAGATTTGAAACAACCCAAGCAGTATACTATTTCCAATATACAGGTAAAATAATGATGCCGGATATATGGCTAGCTACTAGCCAGGTCATTATATAATAATGTCAACTCCTATATAACCACTATGACCTACAATAATACCATAACGCTCAGCAGTGTGCAGCCAATTATAGCTCTTGCAGACTGGTTAATAACTCCCTTTTCCTACTTAATGCTCTTACACTCACACAAGACCTGTCCGCTAAGGGTCTTATCCATGACTCAGTACTGTACCTGCTCCTATGCAAGTAATCTCCAGCAGAACAGAAATGGAATGCTTGAAGCGTTCTGACGTATAAAACTGGCCACTCAGGTGACTGCACTCTAATCCAGCAGGGTAGGTCCCAATTAGCTACATCCTATGCGTGCCACCTAGCATTTCACAATGGCACTGATGTGTCTGTAAAACTTATTTTTTGTCCTGGAGTTTTGACCTGAATTTTGACCTTCTGTCCTGAATTTTTGGCCGTGTCCTGAATTTTCACACTCACTGTCCTGAATTTGCACCCGTGCCAGCATCCTACCCAAGAATAATGAATGCCTGTGATATATGCTAACTTAGTCAACTGAGTGTGGGGCGATGAAGTACTTCAATTGATCTAACTAAGGCTGAGGTTTCACTGATCATCAGTCCCCTTCTCCCCTTCTCCCGCCTCTACTGCTCACCGTGCTCGATGGGCTCGGGATCGGGCTGGAAGGTAAAGTGGGAGGCATGCCTCCTCTGTATGACTCCAAGGGCAGCGAGATTTCCGGAGCCAGCTACTGCACAGCACCGGTGGAGTATGAGCCTCACAGCCGCCATTCTTATTGCTGGAAGGTTGAAAACACGTTTTCCGGGGGTGGTGGTGGAGGCAGCGCTTTGATTGGACGTCGAAATTAGTCAGATGCTCAGTTTGATCACGTGGTATGGTAATCTAGTTACGTGATTGGTCCTTACGCGCAGAGGACACACGCTAACCGGCTTCGATGTACACAATGAGAGCCTGGGCTTGTGCTCGCTGAACTCGTAGAACGGGTGTTCTTCTCAGTCAAGGGGCACGTCTACAAATTCATGACGTGGTATGTTCTAATCCAATGTCACGATTCCAGAAACCTGCCATCGAATACACACTATATAATCCGTGAAAGTTTAAAACATTTGGGAGTCTAGGTGCAATATATATTTATTTATACAAAGCACAAGGCTTCGGTCAAATAACAATGCGAAACATGTGAAAGTAAACCAATAATTATGTAGTGTTTTAGGCTGTATGTCACGCATTAGTAGAACAGCATGTTCCAGTTCTTGCTGTGTTCTGTTAATTCGTTGACTTCGTAAACTCTGATTTATTTTCCTCTTGTAATATATTGACTCCCGTGTACACGCACGCTATATTTACTGCATAGGTTAGTCTAGCAAGTGATGTTCATTCCTCCCATGCTGCGACCCTACAAGCCTTTGTCAGTCAATCTGTTTCATAAATACAAAGAGCGCTGGAATTGGAAAGAAAATGTGCTTGGGTTGAACCCATAAATTGGAGGTAAAAAGGTGAGGCAGAGGAAGGGGCATGGAGTAGGGTGACCAGATTCTCAAAACAAAAAACGGGGACAGGTCATAGACATAGAAGTAGGACTACGATTTGCAGTAACCACCGACATAAAAGTAGGACTATTTGACAGCTGTGATAAACATAGAAAAGGGACTACGACAGCTCCCTCCAAGACCGAGATGAAGCATTACAGATGACAAATCAGAGGTCTTTTATCGGCAGTAAGCATTAATTCCATTTAAACAGACTTTGCCTCAACATTTGCTTTAGTCCAAGTTTGTTTTCTTATTAGATAAGTATATATATTGGGATTGTTAACTGAACAATAAAGAAAATTGCACAATCGAAGAGGAGTTTGTGCTCTTGTTTTTGCCACGAGGAAGTGAACGAGTGCATCGCTAGCGAGTTTGATAGATATATATATACACACATATACACACACACACATTCTGTCATCGTCAAAATCAGATACTGCTGTTTGTAGAATACTCCTTCCCATAAAGCACTCCCCCTACGTTCAGCGCAGTTGACTGAAATATAAATAATGTTTGCTTTATTTACGTGGAAACATTTACGCACATTAGCATAGTAAATAGTTTAGAACATATAAGACAGGGCTGGCTTTAGTGCTGGTGGCGCCCTGTGCGACAATGTTTGTTGGCGCCCCCCCCAATGACCACCTCCACCACGGATTCTCTCACTAGCACCCTTTAACAGTGACCAAGTCACCATAACCACACTCTATCAGATGCATTATATATAGCGCCACTCATACCAGTGTAGGGTGTCCAAGCACTTTGCATCACACACACATTACACAGAGACAATCAATCATACGTGTGTAAATCAGTGTATAGGAAATGTTACATAAGCCAAAGGACTGAAAGTGTAGGAGTCACATGTCATCCATACTGGTAGGCAGTATAGTTTAAGAGTGCTTGGTGTGGAGAAGCACAAACGCAGAGTCGAAAAAGAAACAGCATAGTTGGGAGTTTCCTTTAATATTAAGAATCGATTTCTAGCCAGATTAACCCTTTTTGAAACATTAATCAATGTTCTAATAATGTATACCTTGCAGTGTGTATGCAGTTCTTGGATGAAAGTTAATAGCTCACTATTCTATATTAGGACTTTAAGTTATAAATTGCAAGTAGCAAAAAAATGTCTCTTGTGAAAGCAGTAACCCTGCTGATCTGTTTACATCATACACACTCTGTAATCTACTTGGTACACGTTCTTTGCAGCAGGCATATTAACCCTCTGCACTAACTTCAGCCAAGTCAAAACCTCAACTATACAAAATGCTGATCTGTCTCCAGGAAGATAATTAATCACACTCTTGACATTTATGTGAGGCCTGGTAATTGCTGGGGGAAAGAAACGCTACACGGCGCCCCCAGGAAGCCAGCACTGGTGCGGATAAAACTCTCAGGGTTAAAATTACACGTTGCGGGCTTGCAGGCTGGGAGGGCAAGGATTCCTGGATGATGCAGCTCTGATGCAAGGCAGTGTCCCGACGGTGCTGGTAGGGCTGGGGAGGCGTCACGAAGCTGCTGCTGGATTCTGCTGTAGTTTGAGACTGTCCGACCCTCGCTCGCTTTAAGGCAGAGCAGGGTCACGGTGGATTGCTGCAGGCTGTAAAATCAGGGTCATGCCGGTCACAGGTGGTTCTAACCAGCTGCATGATGACGTAGGTGGCGCTGTGTAGACAAAGAGAAGGGAAATCCCGAGAGAACATGTCTCTCTTCAAAGGATTTCCCTTCCTGCTACAGCGCTCACCTCAGTGACGTCACCAAGCTGTGCAAACAGAGCATGCGCGCAACCGGAACAGTAAAAAACCGGGACATTTCTTTGTTCAACCCGGACACTGTTCTAAAACGGGGACATTTGACTCCATTGGAGTACAGTGTCGGGACACGGGGACATTTCACAAAAAACGGGGACCGTCCGGGCAAAACCGGGACGTCTGGTCACCCTAGCATGGAGTCATGAGGGGCGGAATTTGAAAAGCAGAGTGTGTCAATCAACATATACATTCATTTTTTGACAGTCAACTTATGCATTTTTTTTAGAAATTGTTTAAAGAAATTGGCAACAAAGATGTACCTGGCAGTAATAGGCATATTTATAGAATAGTGTAGTGCAGCTCAGCAAGTCACCTTGCTGCTCTGCATCACTGGGAAAGGGCAGGAATTCACCTTATTTAAGGCATATGGCGCATTCCTGACTTTCCCCCCCTGCGCTGGCCCCCTTTCGGCAGCCCAGCACCAACGCAGGCACCCTTGTACCAAAGTGCAAGGGTGCCTGCGTTGCATGCAGGATTGTATTTGTGCAGGAAGGGATACCTTCCTGCACAAAAACATTCCTGAGAGGCATTTTCCTCTTTCTATGTTAGAAAGTAACGAGGACAAATAAAGGCATTTCTCCCCGTTACGCCTCACCTGGGAAGGTGTATCTTTTGGGTGCATTCCCAAGTTTACGAGGTCTTGAAAATCTGGGAAAGCATCAAAAACCATAAGGCGTTGCTTGGGGACACCCATGCAACGCCCATGGAACGCCTACCCAGGGCAGAGTAACGCAGCACAGCGATTCACTCTGCATTGCGTTGCTCTAGATCGCTGGAGCCACTCGAAGCCACTCAAAGTGGCCTTGCGAGGATTCAAAAATCTGACTTAAGTTTTGCGTCTCTCTCGCACCATGTCACTTGGTTCAAGAGTGATGCAAATCGGGTCATAAATTTGGACCTGAATCTGTTCTAGTTTACTTGATTAGTCACTAAAAGAGGCTACATTTTAAAATATGTCACAGGGTTAAGATAAGGTTGTAGAGATCATTCTTTGCTCAGCAATTTTGAAGGGATTATGATAATGTAAAATAACTCCAATGATTAACATAGTTCTGTGAGAGTTCTGTATTTTGTCCAGTCACCGTTTTGGCTCATAAAGTAACATCAAGGGTTTCTGTGCCTACACGTTGTGCACCATGCTGATCAGAGATTTGAATTTTATTTAGAGAGGCAAGTGGTCTACTGCTCTTGACACTGAGATCATTTTGTCACTTCCATTCCATAAGTTGCAAGCCTTCTAATAAAGCACATCAATCTATGTATTGGCATCAAGGAACTGCATGCAAACTGTTAGTCATGATTAGAACAAATGATAAGCACGCCCCAAGTTATATATTTAACCAACATCTTCGTCTGTGTTGCCAAATTCTGCCTTAAGGCTTGATTTGAATTTAATGCACGGACTCCATTTCATTTTTCTTTAAAATATTCCTTTTATTCACATATTTTCTCTGTTGTTATATTAACACCAATTCTTCAAAAGTAGCCAAAAAATCGCCAACACATTTCGTCTTTTACATGAGACTTCTTCAGGGCTACAAAATTGCAAACAGTAAATATACAATAAAAACATAAATGCCACAAGACATTTTTCTTCCTACATGTCATATCCAAAATCCATTGATCCTTAATCAATGCCATGTCACAATACAACCTTATAGTTTGTGTCATCTGTGCACTATACATCTGTTATTTGTTATAAAATGATGACTCATTACAGAAAGGGAGGATTGGCTATGATATAATTATTCTGTGCAATATTAGATCCTCAGTGAGCAAATAAATCTTAGTTAACAAATATATGCCAGGGTGTGTTTCAACTTTTTTTTCAATGCACACTGCCGATAATATGTACCTCATTCATTGGGTTTCTTGAAATTAATCGAAGGACTTGTTGACCAGTCTGATCTTTTTTAATATGTCCTCTGTTCGTCTTCCTTCCTGATTTGATACTCATACCTAAAACATGAACATTGTTTGCTTGAAAACTGTGTTTACTCATGAGTCCGGTCTATAGACTATGTTATTACCCAATATTTATGTCTATGTCTCACTATTTTCACTTCCTGTTGATTGTGATATTTCACATTTCCTTCACTACTACAGCAGAAATAATCTCTATGTATTCAAAGCATTAAATGATATACTCCTTATTCAATCGAGACCAGATTTATTTGGACCACATGTCCCACAATGCATTTCATCACATCCCACAAACAATGAAATCATGACTATGCAGTGACCATGGAGCCCCCTACGACAATTCTTCCCAACATATCCTAATTTAGGTAATCACTAATCAATTACATGAACCTCATCACTGTGTATTTGTAACTATGGTCAATTCACCTCTCCCTTCATATGTACCACAACCCATAGTTTAATGTTCCATTTTCTGCCACATGTAGCTCGACATGTGCTGGCGGGCATTATGACTGCCCGCCAGGACATTTAAAACAGTGGGGATAGCGACTATCATTTGGAATACTTGGATCCCGCCATCTTGGGTGTATTACGCGCTCATATATAAATGGTCAGAGTTACAATTTCTTAGGAGTTGAAGGCAAACTCCAATCATGTTTCGCCGCGTACAAGGCGGAACTTTATTAGTGCCGATTTACTGTCACATGCTACTCTCCCTACTATACATTGGGATTGTCCCCCCAAACACATTTGAGGCAGAGGGGTTTGCCACAGTCATTTACACTTGTGTCGTCACCTCGGTCGTGATGCCTTAAATGCGAACCCCAGTGTATTTTGACAAACCCATAATCCATTAAAAAAAAGGGGGGGAGAGGGTTAGGCCACTAGTGTTTCATCACAGGATATTAACCCAATCCTTACTATTAGGTAGCGAAGTTCCAATATGTCTTACCCATATGCGGCTTGTTCCCATCACTAGCATCCAAATAGATGAGTGGCAAAATGTGATCTCCGACTTTCCCAGTTAATTTAAATGTGTCTTCCCATTCTGTATCACCTTTGGGTATGTTTCAACTCCACCCAATGGTCTAATCTCACACATTACGGCACTAGAGTCCCCCCAATCCTGGGTGTGTTGCGCACCCTATATGGATAGTCAGAGTTACTATTCCATAAGGACTAGAACAAAGCTCTAGTCATGTTTTGACGCATCTTACATGGCGAAACTGTGGTGGCACCATGTTGGTTGTATTAAGTGCCACCAAACACACTGGCCGCATACTGGCATGTTCTAGCTGGGCTAAATTACCTCTCATCGTATACAACGGAGCTTAACTCATGCCATCTTGAGGGTGTTCCATACTCACAAACAAAAAACCATGATTTGCACATAGATAACCAAACTATGGTTGCGCCATCTTAGATGTATCGCGCAACAGTAATCATACCTATATAGAGCTTTGGTCCATGATTTAAAGAACATCAAATTGCTTCATGAGAGTTTATTTGGTGACGAGCTTTCAGAGACCCGGTCGATATAGATCAATAACATAACATAAGTCAGTCTTCTATTTAATCATATTTGGAGACTTCAAGACACAGTGTCAGTGTGCCCCCATATAATTAAAAAAAATTCTAAGTATACTACATAAGTCACTTTGAAAACACCAAATTTATATTGATCACATACTATCAATAAGTTCAGTGTTAAAATGTTATTAGAATCTTTCCAAGTACAATAACATTGCGACTCTATATGACTCATGAGCCTCCTTTATGGATGATCACATTTGCTCCAACCTAAGAGTTGGTGTGGTATGTTTAAGTGCATGGGGACCCCTTTTGAGAATTGCTTTCACCTAATTACTGCAAGAAATAGTGAAACTCACTGTTAGAATTAAGACCCATGTGTACTGTTCTAAGACGGCATATCCACTTTGCTTCGATCTGTCTAAGGAGAAGTTTCCTATCACCTCCCCTTTCATTATTCGTAGCTTTTTCTATTGTATGAAACCAAATCAATTTCTCTGTCGGATGATCCCGATATATGAGGATCGCCATTGGTTACTTGTCATCACATTGTTCGATTGCCCTGAAATGTTCCTGCATGCTTGTTTTTAGTTGTCGTGAGCTGCTTCCCACATATATTTCACCACAAGCATATCCAGTCACATAAATGGTGAAAGTAATGTTACAGTTTATGAACAAATGTATCTCATGTTCCCTCTTTGTGTTGTAACTGAACGTTAATGTCTTATTTTTACTTAGGTGGCACATAGAACAACACCCACATATATAAAAGTCCCTTGGCTTACACAGCATACAAGTTACTGAGCTCAATTCAGTATTATTGTCCTTAACATAACTGGGACAGAGAGATTTTCTTAGGGTGGTACCCTTCCGATATAACATTTTTTGGTTTCGAAGAGACAATCCCCTTGGGCATTGTTATCGACTGGGATTGGGCTGGATGACACTTAGGACAGTCCACCTGAAGTCTTTTTCTGTGTGCCCTTTGCTGGTGAAATGGCTGACAAGGGGAGATGAAGCTATTTCTGTAGTAATGCAGGATGCATGCTGTACAATTCGTTGATTAATCTCCTGATTGTTTTTCCCAATGTATATTTTATCACAAGGGCAAATTATTGCATACACAACGTTTTTTGTCCGGCAGTTAGAAAGCTGGCTGTGCTTCCAATGGATGCGGCCTTTTGTAAATGTTGAACCTTCTATCATCTGTCCACATGCAATGCAATTTCCACATTTATGATGTCCCTGGATGGGTTTTAGGTTCCACTGCGAGACAAGATTTCCATTTTTGGTTGATTGTTTGCTGCATGCTCTAACAAGTTATGTACCTATACGGGCATTCTTTCTTCATTGCAAATAATGGCACGTCAAATCTGCACTGCAAGATTTTTATTAGATGCCAGTTGTTGCAGATGATCTTCTTGAAGCTGTTAGTCTGGGGGAAGTATGCTGAAACACACACCAATTTTTGCATTTGCTCCTTCTGTTTCTTGACTAATAGACACTCACGTGGCACAAACCAGCCCCTTCTCATCGAGTGCTTGCCAATCTTATGCAGGTAGCCTCTTTCTTTTAATTTATCCAGTACAATGGCAGCATGAAGGAAATAATATTTTTCCGGTACAGTTCTTTCTGATTCTTAGAAATTGCCCATAAGGCAAATGATCTCGCAAATTCCGATGGTGGAATCTTTTGTATTGAAGGGCATTGTTCCTATCGGTAGGTTGACTATGCAAAGTTGTTATCAATATATTTCTGCAGTCTTCACTTCAACAACCAGAAATGTCAGACTGAAATCTTTTTTTGTAATGCTGAATTTAATATCAAGGCTCCTGTTGTTCAGCCACTCGTAGAACGCCGTTAACTGTTCTTCATTTCCACTCCATACACTCCATATATCATCTATATAGCATAGCCATTGTGAAATATAAATGGAGAAGGGATTGGCGTGAAAAAACCTTTTTTTGAACATAGCCATGAAGAGTACCGCCATTTCCAGTGCGAAAGGATAGCCCATGGCGTTCCCTTTTGTCTGTAGAAAATTTAAAATATTTTTGTTTAAGTGCTAATGTTGCCAGCTTCAGTAGAAATTGTGTTGGAACCCTGTGTGGACGTGGTCTTATTTCCAAATATTATTCCATGGCCTCCAAGTCTTCATCTTGAGGGATCTGTGTGTACAGGGAAACAACATCGAATGTAACCATCCATTGTTTGTGTGGAAGAAATGAATGTCCTTCCGCTTTGTTGATGAAATCCATTACATCCCTCAGGTCCAATGGGACTTCTTTGAGAAAGGGTTTAAAAAGATATCTACATATTGTGAGATTGACTCCAACAAAGAGTCGCACCCTTATACAATCAGTCTACCAGGGAGTGTCTTATAATTTTTGTGAAGTATCGGCAGAAAATAAATCTCCGTAATCCGTGGATTTGTCTTTTTTCAGATATTCAAATTCCTTAGGGCCTAGGAAGTCTTCATCGATTCCTTCTGGTAAACCTTTGAAGATCTCATCTTGGATTTCTCCTGTGGGATCGTTCCGAATAGGGCAGTACCAATTGGTGTTATAAACATGTCAACATGTCTTTTCCCTTCATCAAGGTATTGGTCTTTAGCCCATAAAACAACTGCTCCCCCTTTGTCTGCTTTCTTGATCATTACTGTAGTGGGTGTGAAACTCCTCGATGGACACAGCCATAGGCTAATATGTGTGAAAGAAACGTACAAAAGCCAATGAATGTGACAGTTTCTGTTGACGATCTTGCATGCTGTATAGATGTATGCAGTATTTTAAAAAAAGCTCACTTGCCTCCTAACAGTGCAACCAACAACACTTCCTCAACTTTTGCCGCTGTTTCCGACCTCTGTGAGCCATAATGTCAGGAAAAGCAGGAGACAGGGCCCCAAACTTCTTGCCACAGCAGCTGGAGTTGCTAGCTACTTAGGACTTGTCCCTATACAGCCAGCTCTATGACTCACCAGAGGAACAGGTACATGTTTTAATTGAAAATGTGCCGCTCGTGAAGAGGAGGGAGTGCGGACAGTGTTCTTGTTGTCGGAGGGGCAATAGCAGCAGCGGAGCCCTCTTTAAGTCCCTCTGCGTGGCCTGGGAGCATTGCGGCTCGGTCATCTCGGCTGGGGGAGTGCCTTAGCTGTCACCTGCATAGGGAGCGGGACTGCGAGGTCCAGAAGTGCTTGCGCCGTCCACCGCGCGCACCTGGTTCCTCTTCCCGCCCCCTTCTCCCTCGGACCTCCCTGGACCCTCCCTGGACCCTCCTGGTTGCTTACTTAACTCCTCGCGGCCCCCGCTGGCGCGGGAGCCGCTCGTGAAGAGGAGGGAGTGCGGACAGTGTTCTTGTTGTCGGAGGGGCAATAGCAGCAGCGGAGCCCTCTTTAAGTCCCTCTGCGTGGCCTGGGAGCATTGCGGCTCGGTCATCTCGGCTGGGGGAGTGCCTTAGCTGTCACCTGCATAGGGAGCGGGACTGCGAGGTCCAGAAGTGCTTGCGCCGTCCACCGCGCGCACCTGGTTCCTCTTCCCGCCCCCTTCTCCCTCGGACCTCCCTGGACCCTCCCTGGACCCTCCTGGTTGCTTACTTAACTCCTCGCGGCCCCCGCTGGCGCGGGTGCCGCTCGTGAAGAGGAGGGAGTGCGGACAGTGTTCTTGTTGTCGGAGGGGCAATAGCAGCAGCGGAGCCCTCTTTAAGTCCCTCTGCGTGGCCTGGGAGCATTGCGGCTCGGTCATCTCGGCTGGGGGAGTGCCTTAGCTGTCACCTGCATAGGGAGCGGGACTGCGAGGTCCAGAAGTGCTTGCGCCGTCCACCGCGCGCACCTGGTTCCTCTTCCCGCCCCCTTCTTTCCTCCTCTACTTTAACCCCGCCCTGAACGCGTACGCGGGACGCGCGCGGACGAGGAAGCGGGCGAAGACCGGGCAAAGAGCGGGCCGTTTTAGGCCGTTAGAGGCCGGCAGAGACCGGACCGGGCCCCCTCTCTAACGTTGTCCCTGTCTCAAGGCTCACTTCCATACTCCATCAGCCTGCGGCTTCGATTGTTTCTCTCGCCATGGCTACTAGAGTATCCAGAAGGAAGGCTACCCAACAGTGCTCTAGCACACTGGATAAATTCTTTCAGAAGACTAGTGCTGCGGCCAGTAAAGGTCGCATAGCATCTGACACTCTCCTTGAGGTAAATTTAGAAAATGTCTCAGTCTCAATGGTCCCCTCGGACTCCTCATCCATTGATGCTAGTACTCCCATACCCTTTGACGCCACCCATCTATCTCTTATGGATAGTATCGATCAGACAATTGAGACAGTCCTTCAACAACTTAGGACTCCGTCTAATCTACGGAGGGATAGTGAGTCTCTGGGTCCCTCGGGGGTGGTGGAGACCTCTCCGCACATTAACTGTGCGGAAATGGCTAAGGTACAGGATGATGGGCAAGTTGCAGCGCCAATAGACTCCGTAGGTAGTAGAGTCGACTATCCTCCAAAAAGGAAAAGGTTAAGGAAACTTAGAGGGGCAAAAAGGGCCAAAGTGGATAAAACCAACCCAACACTAGATGCTAGCTCAGACAACCCGGCTCCTCCCGTGGTTTCCTCTCCGGGAACTGGGTCTGATCCATCAGACTCGCTATTAGCCAAAGAGGTACCTGGGTGTTCTGGCCCGTTCATATTTGGCAGAGATCCTCTAAATACGACGGAGGCTCTGATCGGCTCTTTTAGGGATATCCTTAGGAGCATGTTGGAGCCCCTGTCTGTAAAATTGGATTCCATAGTTACTAGACTCAAGGCTATAGAGGATGCACACAACAGGAATAGTCCTAGCAGGGGGTTGGGTCCAAGCGCACAGACGGTTCCCCGGGATCCTGCAGTGAGTGTACCATCTACTGCTGGAACAAGTATACAGGTCCCGGCTGGGGCACAAGATAGTGTTACAGGTAGCCATGTTCCCCCACTGCCCTCTTTACATATGTCTAGGCCCCCTGTCCCGGCACCCAGAAGATCCAAGCACCCAACATTACCCCCCCCAATGAGTGGGGGGTGTGCTAATGATGCATATATTGGTAGCCCCATTAGTCCTAATACTAGGCGCAGGGTGGTTAATTTGCCCCCTGAGGCTGTGCCCTACACAGCGATTATGGTAGGAGTTCCCGAGCTCACTGGTAACTCCAAAGAGCCACAGGACTCACTTCGTAACAAGGTAATTAGTTGGCTTAATATTAATAGGCCCCTCCCTCCTAACATCAAAGGTGATGTGCTAATGGTTAGAAGGATCCCATGGATTGGAACCACCACCAAAAATAGGGCAGGTGACTGTATCATAATTAGTTTTAAAAGCCCACTGGTTGCTCCTTACATCTGTAACTGGCTGGTAAGGCCGGTTAAATCCAACATAGACGTGGTGTCTCTCTCACACTTCTACCCAAATGTTTCCAACTTAGTAGTGGGGAGGGAACGGAGTTGGACCAGAGTGGGCTTTGCCGTAGATGGTTCACGGTACAGACCAAAGCACAACTTATTGCCCGCCCATGGTAATTTGGTCCTTCAGAATAGATTCTCCTGTCTGGACCTAGTAGATTGACCAATAAGGGGGGACATCCCACAACACCCAATATATTCTGTCCATGGGTCTACATTCGGGGGGGAATGTACATCTGTTCCGATAAATAAACAAAGGTGCCTGGCCCATGTAAATGACGGGGGGACCACACTGGGAAGCACACAAGCTTTAGATGAGGATCCACCAAACACAATAACTGTTGCTGTAGCGCAATTGGTGGAGGTTGCTGAAGTACCCACTAGGTCGCCCATTACCACCGGCTTGGGTGACTTGGGTGATTCTGCACATGATATCCCGTCTGCACTAAGTGAAGAAGGTCCCCAATTCCAAGGTTCAGGTTTGACTATCCTGTCCTGGAATGTAGCTGGTATCACAAGTAAGGTGGATACCCCGGAGTGGGAAATTTTGATCAGTAAAAGTGACATACTCCTCTTCCAAGAGACATGGGCTAGGGTACCACAGCTCAGGAGGGGATACGATATTTTTGAAATCCCTGCAAAATCGAATGGGAGAGGGAGACCTTCGGGAGGTTTGGCAATCTGGGTGGGGAGCCACATTGGGTGTCAGGTGGATGGGATGGACACACTTTCACCGGACATTCAGTGTGTGCTCCTCAGATGGCCTGATAAAAGTATATGGGCTATTGTTAATGTCTACTCCCGACCAGTCGCTGTGGGTAAAGAATCCCCCACCCTAGCTGACCTCTCATCTTTTTTAGGGCAATTGACAGGCAACCTGAAAATAGTGATGGGAGGAGATTTTAACTGCCACTTTGAACCCCTGGAGGGCCTAACGGAGGGTGCCCTTACTGCCGAGGACGACCATTGGGGAGTCCCTCCTTCCTCATCACCTCACCCCAAAGCTTGGTCTCCGTTGGCTGTACAACTTACCTCTCTCACCCCGAACTTTGCACTGAGGGCGTGTAATGGGCGCACCCCTTCCGACACTCCTTCGGTGTGCACCTTCAACAAAAAGGGCCATGAGTCAAGGTTGGACTACATTTTTATAGATATTTCCCTGTGGCCCAAAGTCTTAGATTTTAGAGTGATCCCGAGAACAGATAGTGACCACAATTCCCTTTGCTTGGAGATCCAGCATCCAGCCCCTGCCATAGGGAAGCCAACTACCGACCTTGCGATCGGCCAGGGAGACTTATTACTAACTACAAGTAGGCGCCGAGTCAAATGGGGGAAGCTAGTTGACAAAGAAGAAGCTTTAAAAAACCTCTATAGCATTGCACTCCCTAGGTTCCAGGAGGTGGATGCTCTCATTAACCAATCTAGACCCTCAGATTACAATGAGAGACTATTTGACATTCACCAGGCCCTAGTGAGGGACCTTGCAGATGTCTTCAATCCGGCCCTGCCTACTAGAAGGAATAAGACTCGTGCTCCAACTTGGTACACCTCCACTTGCAGGAAAACTAAGTCCGAGCTTCTTTCCGCAATTAAAGAGGGTAGGGATAAGGTGAAGATTGCTGCCCTTAGGAGGGGGTATAAGTTAGTACTGGCCAACGCAAGGGCAGAGTGGGATTGGAGTCATTGGCACGACCTGTCTGAAGCCCTTAAATCCAAAGACTTTAGGAAATTTTGGGCTCTGGTAAACAATGGAACAGGGGATCTGGTATCTGCAGTAGAACCCAACATCGCCCCCTCTATTTGGGAGGCTCACTTTGGGTCACTATATCAAGAAACCACTCTCTGGCCGGAAGGGATGGTGGTGGAGTCCCCCTGTCTGCCAGATGTGGCCTTGGAAATTTCTATGGGGGAGGTGAAGCTAGCACTGGAGGGCTTAGCGCTGGGGAAGGCACCGGGGTTGGACAAGCTACCCGGTGATTTGTTCAGATACCACCCTGACATTTGGGCCCCGTACTTTCTTGTCCTTTTCAATGCTATTCTGGGAGGTATGGCGATCCCTTCCTCTTGGCTAGGGGCTGAAATAGTTCCAATTTATAAGAAAGGGTCCCCTTTGAGTCCTGTAAATTATAGGCCCATTAGCCTGATAGATGTTCCCCAAAAGCTTTTTGCGCGTCTTATTCTGAACCATCTATTAGACTGGGTGGAGGAAAATAACATCTTGAGTCCCCTGCAGGCTGGCTTCAGGAAAAACACGTCGACCATGGACCAGATCTTCCGCCTAGTTCTCCTCTACTGGAAGACGGTGAGGATCGAGGGCGGGAGATTGTACATGGTCTTCGTGGATCTGAGGTCAGCCTTTGACCTAGTCCCGCGCAGGAAACTTTGGGAGGTGTTGGAAAAGTTGGGAATCCCCCCACAGCTACTTAACATCTTGGTCAGGCTGCATGAGAACAACTATGCGCAAGTCAGGTGTGGGAAAGATGGTAGACTCTCATCCAGGTTCCCTGTGCGTCGAGGTGTGAGGCAGGGTTGTGTCCTGGCACCGACCCTGTTTTGTCTATTTATTAATAACGTCATCTCCCACCTGGAAAACGTTAAGGACAACGACGCCCCCTGTTTGGCAGGTAGGAGGGTACCGGCAATCATGTTTGCCGACGATACCCTCCTCCTTTCAAAATCCCCCATGGGGATCCAGAGGATCCTGGATGGATTTGGTCTTTTCTGTCATCAGCACGGGCTGGAGGTGAATACAGAGAAGACCAAGTTCATGATCTTCAACCCACCACCAAAAACTAGGCCCAATCCTACCTTGGGGACCATTAGTCTTGAGAGGGTGTCCACCTTTATATATCTGGGGGTCACACTGCAGGAGAATTTGGCATGGGATCGACAGATAGTACGATCCAAGGCCAAATTATCCCAATTGTCGGGTGCAATCCTGAAAGTGGCTAACACTTCTTCCTTCAAGCCCATAAGCCCGGCCCTTGAAACTTACAAGACCCAGGCCAAGGCTGCGGCCATGTATGGCAGTGAGCTATGGGGACATAAAACGGTGAAGGGCCTATCAATAGTGGAAAATAGCTTTTTAAGGCGCCTTCTAGTCCTTCCAAGCGCCACGCCACTCCAGCCCTTAAGAATGGACATGGGTCTCCCCCCTATTACAGAGGAGCTTGTGTCTAAGCCAGTGAAGTTTTGGCACAGGCTCTGGTCTACGGACGAACTCCATCATTATAGGGAGGATCTCACCCATGTCATGAGTTTAAACTCCAGTGCCAAAATCCCCTGGCTCACCTTCGTGGAAAATGAACTATCTGCCATTAATCTCCGTGCCCTGTGGGAGGACCCAGCACGAGGTTGTCGTACAATCTCGCGCAAAGCTCTCGCACAAATCTACAAAGCCAGGTCCCTTGCACATTTGTCGGACGCTCAAAATAGCGGCACCCTAACCTTGCGATTTTTAGAATCCAAAAATTCTTATGTTTTTGAACCTTTTATGGATTTTATCTTTCCCATCCTGGCAAGGAAACTGTTTGTTCAATGGAGGTATAGCACACTACCTATCAATTCACACACCTCGAAGTGGGCAAATGGGGGCGATAAAACTTGTCCCTGTTGTAACAACTATGTGGAAGACGACCCCCACATTTTGTTTGTGTGCCCTGCATACCAAAGGCCCAGAAAATATTGGATAGCACCACTCTGTAAGAACCTGGGGTTCAGAGAGTACGCGCAAGCATACAGGATTTTGAAAACCAGTACCCTGGGCCACATTGTGTTTGCTGTTTCCAAATTTCTTATGGCCATATGGTTGATCAGAAAGAAAAAATTGTCTGAAACACCCTGAACTTTTTAAAGAACAGTCTAAATGCAATTTTAAATTACTCCTCGCTGGGAGAGCTGATTTTATTTAAATGTATTTTAATAATGTTTAATGTTTGTAATGTTTTTACTGCATCTTTTATGGTCTATATGACCGAAATAAAGAATTTTTGGAATTGGAATTGGAAAATGTAAATCTGAATAACTTTTTTTCCCATTTAAACACAGGCTAGAATGTCCCTTTTGGTTCCTGATTGAAGTGTAGTGATTGAAGTGAAGTTTTTGTTCATTTTAAATTATATAGAAATATTATGGTGTGTATTTGTAAACACATTAAAATCATACAACACCACAACATTAATATTTGTTGTGTGTTTGTTATTTTTTGTGTATATATATATCTTTATATATATAAGACGCTAACCGTGTACCTAGGGGGTTACGTGTCCTCATTGCTCCTACATTTGAAAATCCTAACCCAAGTATGCTACAAGAATGGGCAGAGAACAATTTACAAGCATCAATGAATATGATTAATATTTTGATCAAATATGCGGAAATTGATCGAAATGCTCTCTTGCTAGAAATTGATCGCATCAATGGGCTATTGGATGCCACTGGACAAACTGAGGTGATTAATAAGGGGAAACTTGGTATAGATATACGTATGAAAAAACACGAGGATGTTATTAAGGAAAGAAAGATCTTTAAGTTTGCACGTGATCAGAACGACTATGCCACTGGTAGGATCTTTACATTTGCACGTAAATATGACAATTACAAAAGACAAGCACTATCTGGTGGCATCATACGGGGTAAACAAGCGACTTCTAGAAATGAGGCTCAAATCAGCGATGGCGATTCCGATACAGTGTCCCTGACTACTAACAGTGACTCGGATGATGGCCAACCTGGTACATCGGTGCCATTACCATCCAACGCTCCTAGTTTTTCTTTAGTGGAGGAACTGAATTTTGTGAGCGAGGACCGGAGGTATGCCTTGCGCCCCCACAAACCTCAATTCGTGCAAGGGGAACAACAAACCAATGTAGGAGGGAGAGGAGGCTCAGGCACCGCCAAAACTTTCTCAAGAGGGAATGCGCGAAGGGCCTGGAAGAAATAACAAGCGTCACACAGAATACTGTTATCAATCTAACTGACACAGTATTATCTATAGCAGAAATGCAGCTTTTGTCTCTGGGTCTCTCTTTTTGTCCTAAGCATCGTTTTTCTTATAGCCAAGCTAGGATTGATGTGTTCAAATTTATAAGAAAAATAAAATTGAAGAAATATTTCCAATTGAACACTTTCGAAGGAAAACCTTCTAGTTCTGTCAAGAATACCATCAATACAGAAGGAACATTACAGATTAAAGATATTCCCAATTTACAGATACTATTAGATTTGTCATGTGAGTGTGAAGACGGGGACCCATCTATGGCTAATCCTAATGTTGTTCGCAATAAGACAGCTCTCAGTCCTTTTCGTCCTACCTCCACTTTCCTTCCCCTTATGCCTAAAGACGCAGTTGATGTCTTCAGTGACCGTGTGATTACTGAGCTTAAAGCATTAAACAGGAGAATACCTTTTAAATCACGAAAGAATGATTATCGTAATAGACAATACCATGCTTTGATTTCCAAGTTGCAGAGAAATCACAATCTCATCATCAATAAGTCTGATAAAGCAGGCAATACAGTGCTATGGTCCCGTATAGATTATTTGGCAGAGGCTGAGCGACATCTCTCGGACACCTCTTGTTATAGACATACGACCAAATTTGAAATGAGATCTGCGGAAGAGACAACACGCAAGAAAATCCTTCACTGGAAGAGAATGGGTCTTATATCTAAAGAAGAAATGAACTTTCTGAACATTGACCATACAATCACTCCTATGTTGTACTTTTTTACCAAAGGTCCATAAGAAAATGATCCCTGTCCCTGGCAGTATGAATGAAAATTTGTCAAAATATGTTGACTTTTTTCTGCAGCCTCATATGACTTCTTTGCCGTCCTTTATCAGAGATACCACTGATTTTTTTAACAAAGTTAAAGATATCACATGGTGTTCTGATTATTTGTTGGTAGTGATTGATATCGAATCCCTCTACATGAGTATTGATCATCAACAAGGCACGAGTGCCACGAAATACTTTTTGGAGAACAGGGATATTAACATGAAGGAACATAATACCATGCTTCTAGAAATGATTGAACTATGTCTTTCCACTAACTTTTTTCTTTTCCAGAATGACTTTTTCCATCAGGTGCGCGGGGTGGCCATAGGGGCTTGCTTCTCCCCTAGCTACTCATGTTTGCATGTGGGTTGGTGGGAGAGGCATTTCCCAATGGTCGCTCATAAGCACTGGTGGAGCCGTGTAGTCCACTACTGGCGCTAGATTGACAATATATTTTTAGTCTGGAAAGGTTCTAAGGAGGATGCCATGACATTTGTTAAAGACATCAATGTCAATGATTTGAATCTTAAATTTACTGTTTCCATCGACAACCTCTCTGTTGAATTTCTTGATGTCTTGGTGTATATAGAAAATGACAGACTTTGTACTAAGTTACATAGAAAGATTACTGCAGGTAATTCCATTCTTCATGCCCACAGTGCACATCCTCTGCATTTGATTAATAGCATACCTTATGGCGAATTCATTCGCATTCGAAGAATTTGTAGCTCTGAATTGGTCTCCACTGAATGCCAGAAGGCAGCATTTAGTAGATTCTTGGATAGGGGTTATAAAGAACATCTCTTGACACTTGCCCTTAATAAGGCTAATAGTATACCAAGAGTCAATTTACTGCAGCCTAGCACTAAAAATGTAATCAAGATTCCAGAACCTGAGGTACAGTCGATACGCTTGATTACAACTTTTTGTGCTCAAGAAAATGCCATCCGCAAGATTATTTATTCAGAATGGCCCATCGTCTTAACTGATAACATTCTTGGCCCTATCCTTCCTAGTCTTCCCTCCATTACCTTTAGAAAGGCTCCTTCGATGAGGGATGCCCTTGTGAGACCGATGCCTGTGCCTAGCACGAAAGGCACTTGGCTAACTAGGACAGGATTTTTCAAATGTAGTTCTTGCCGAGCCTGCACTTTTGCTACCAATAGTACACACTACAAAACAGCTTTCAGTGATAAAGAGATAGCTATCCAAGGGCATCTAACTTGCCGCACAGAGTATGCTATTTACAAACTTAAATGCACATGTGATTTGGAATATATCGGTAGCACCAAACTTCCTGTGCATAAGCGTATTCTCCAACATGTGAGAGCTATTGTCAATTCTGACCACAACTGCTAGGCACTTCAAATCCATCCATGATAACAAATTAAAGGATTTGGAGTACACTGTCATTGGTTCAGTTGCCAACCCCGGACGGGGTGGCAATCGAGATAAGCTATTGAGACAACGGGAGTCTCATTTTATTCTAGCTCTCGACACAAGAGTCCCCAATGGCCTAAACATGAATGAAGACCTGCATAATTTTCTATGATTGCTGGAACATGTTTTTTACATGTTCATTACTATTTTTATGTACATTGTCAACTAGTAAGTTACACACATTTTATCTTCTTGCATTCTCCTCCCATATGATTCTCTCTTTTTTTGACTTGCTGCTACTGCTTTTATGATGATTATTATCTGATAAAGCTGTGACGAAGATGAAGGAAATTAGCCAGGGGCCCAAAACCATTACACCCATGGGAAATGACACAATGACGAGAACGAGTCCTTATCAGCTCCCAACAATAAACTTACCCCCAGAAGCCCAGCCATTCGTTGTAGCACTTGTGGGAGTACCACCCTTAACTGAGGGAAAAAGAGAAAGGGAGGACGAACTCAAAAATAAGTGTATCCAATGGCTAACGGTCAATATGCCCCTACCAAATAATATCTCAGGTGAAATCCTTCTTGCTAGAAGAGTGGGATGGATAGGGAGGAATCCTAAGACCATAGCAGGGGACGTGATAATCTTAAATTTTAGGGACACCAGTGCTGTGCAATACATATGCAGCATCAAGGCCTATGTACAAAATACTCAAATATCTGCAGTACATCTCTCACATTTTTATCCCACTCCCAGTTTGGAACTACCCTGGCAAAGCGTCAGACTAGCAAGCAGAGGGCACTATCGTCCACCCTACCTGGAAAATAGAGGGTTATATAGGGAAAGCGGATCCATCCGCCCTTTTCCTCCCCCGATACAATCACACTGGAATAGATTCAGTGTGTTGGAGGAGGTGGATTGACTTATCCCAGAAGTAAAACTAAACTCCCATGCCATCACCGAGACTTCTACTCGGGCAGAGACAATGGTGGAGAAAATACTGCAAGAAGACCTGATAACCACCTTACCACCTGAACAAAGACCCAAGGAAAGGGCAATTAATGCCAACACCGGGGATACTAGGGGCTTTGATGATCCGAACCAATGCTGTATACACTTGGTCTCATGGAACATAGCTGGTATCAAAAATAAACTGCCCTCCCCGGAGTGGGCAGGATTTATGGCCAAATTTGACATCTGCCTTATGCAGGAGACCTGGGCACTCGAAAATAGCGCCAGCACGATCTTTGCCACCTTCGATATCTTGGCGTCATTCGCAGGCAAAGGTCGGCCTTCTGGTGGACTATCAATCTGGATAGCCACACACTTGGGAGTCCAGGCCACCCAAGTACCAACAAAATCCCTGGACTTCCAGTGTGTTCTCTTAAAACCCTTGGGTAACTCCCCAGTGGCAATAATAAATGTATACTCAAGACCTACCAAAAGCGGTAAAGAATCACCCGTATTTAGCGACCTGGCCTCATTTATTTCGGGGCTTGATCCCTCTTTTGCCCTAGTGATTGGAGGGGACTTTAACTGCCAGTTTGAACCGCTGGGTGAAGCCGAGTTGGGTGATCAGGACGAAGTAGATGAGCTGTGGCACATCCCTACTCTCGACACTGCACCAGTAAGAGCCTGGACACCCTTGGCATTACAAATAAAATCCTTCTCCCTTGCAATGTCTCTGCGGGCATGCAATGGTAGATTGGATTCCGATCGCCCAGCAACTGGAACATTTAACCGATCCAATAAAGTCTCCATCATTGACTATGTAATGATTGAGGCTAAAAACTGGGACAAGCTGCTGGATCTCAGAATTGAGAAAAGACAGGACAGTGATCACAACGCACTGATCCTTACCTTGAAGCCAGGGTCTTTTGGCTTGAAAAATACTGTGACCAATCCCACTTTAGCAACCCACCCTCTCGTACTAACCAATAATAGAAGGCGGGTGAAATGGCCCCATTTGGCAGAGTCACCTCAACAACTTGCCAAAATTTACCAAATGGCCACGCCATTCATAGCTCAGATGGCCGAAGGTAAAGAGCACGCGCAAATACTGGGCATTCATAAACAATTAGTTGCGGCACTGGCGGATGTTTTCCATCCTGTAATCCGTACTAAGAGGCACATACCAAATACCCACCCCTGGTATAATACTGACTGTAGGAAATTACGCCGGGAACTTTTAATGGCAATTAAGCTAAAAAATAAGCCAGACATCAGAACCCTTAGGAAGGCATACAAGGAGGAACTACATAGGAGCCGGCTGGATTGGGAAGAGGATACATGGGGAAAATTGAGGAATGCCCTGATGCTGAAGGACGCCAAACTTTTCTGGGCTTTAGTGAATAACACCAGGAGAAACAGTGCGGAATCTTTTCTCCCAAATATCTCGCCCGCAGTGTGGGAAGCCCATTTTGCGACCCTATACAGCTCCCCCCCGGGGGAAGTATTGGTGCACCAAGTCGGTGAGAGGGCATTTCAACCGGATGGCTTCACTGGTACGATAACGAACCCGGATTATCAGAGTGAGCCCAGTACGCGAGGATCTATGATATCTGCGGAACCTCCGGACCACGCAGGTGCTAGAGTTGGGGTAGTTCCAGAAAGCACTGTTAGAATATTAACCAAGGAAGTAGAGCACGCCATCGCCAGGCAGCCCCATAATAAAGCACCCGGCCTGGACAAAGTCCCTGGCGACCTCTTCCACTCCCAACCCAGGATCTGGGCACCCTATTTAGCGGCACTGTTTAATGCAGTACTTGAGGGAGCTAACATCCCAGACACATGGGCCGGGGCTGAAATTGTCCCTATATTCAAAAAAGGTTCCCCCTTGGTACCCTCAAATTATAGACCGATAAGCCTCTTGGACACCTCACAGAAACTTATGGGTCGGATTATTTTGGATAGAATTCTAGAATGGGCAGAAGAAAATAAAATATTAACCACTCTACAGGCCGGGTTCAGAGCCGGGATTTCGACCCTGGACCAGCTTTTTAGATTGCAGGTTCTGTACTGGAAGACGGTAATACTGGAGGGTTGTAGCTTATACCTGGTATTTGTTGACCTACGGGCCGCTTTCGACCTTGTGCCCAGGAAAAAGCTATGGAGAGTATTGGAAGACCTAAAGCTCCCCCCATATTTACTAGAGCTTCTAAAGCGGTTCCACAAAGGGAACTACGCCCAGGTACGCTGTGGGAAGAACGGTGATTTATCCGACCCTTTCCCCGTCACCAGAGGAGTACGCCAGGGTTGCGCCCTGGCACCCACACTCTTCAGCCTTTACATAAATGGCTTGGTTGGTGACCTGGATGCGGTCAGGAATAATGACGCCCCTCGCTTGTCAACTGGGCGGGTGCCTGCTCTGATGTTCGCGGATGACACTTTATTGTTATCACGGACATCAACAGGCATCCAGAGGGTCCTGGACGGATTTGTAACATTCTGCGCTCTGCGGGGACTTGAAATGAATTTAGATAAGACAAAGTACATGATTTTCGGCCCACCAAAGCGCACCCGCCCCTGCCCATCTCTGAATGGTACCCCGCTCGAAAGGGTCAGAACTTTTGTTTACCTGGGTGTCACCCTGACCGAAGATTTCGGCTGGGGCCCCCAGGTGACCAAATCCGCCCTAAAGCTGACACAGGTAGCTGGTGGCATTAGCAAGTTTCACAGGAAAACGCAATTCAAACCAGTTTCCCCAGCCCTTGAAATGTATAGGGTTCAAGCCAGACCTACCGCTACATATGGTGCAGAACTCTGGCGTCACACTCGTGTATCACCCCTATCAAAGGCTGAACACACATTCGTCAGAAACTTGCTAGGGCTCCCTCAGAGCACACCTCTCATACCCATGAAGTTAGATCTAGACCTGGAACCCATTTCTGAATTTCTATCAAACCGACCCCTCCTATATTGGAGAAGGTTATGGACAGTGCCCGAGCTTAACGACTATAGAGCTGAATTTTTAGCAACCTGGGACCAACTGAAGGCCAAAAATATACCCTGGTTATCCCACCTTAAAGCCTTAATATACCAGATAGGCCTGCCTCAACTTTGGGAGTCTCCAGGGGTGAGCTGTTTAGCGGTACAGAAGAAGGAGTTGCTAGCCCTACTTAAACAACACAAACTAGCTCTGCTATACCGCTCACAGACTATGGGTAGGCTGACTACAGACTTCGTGCAAGTTAAGATGGTACCCAGCAGGGAGGAGTTTTTAGACCAAATCCAGCCCCCGATTGCCAAAAAGTTATATATTCAGCTAAGGTACGGTTGCCTTCCAATCGGGGACTTGACCTGCAAATGGGCAGGAAGAAGCGAGGGACTTTGTCCGGCTTGTAACGCAATCAAAGAAGATTTAGCTCATATCTTATTCTTCTGCCCTGCCTATAAAGAAATACGCAGATCATGGCTTGTGCCACTATGTAGAAATTTAGGTTTAAAACAATGTGCACAAGCATGCAGGATATTGCGTTATGATACCTCACCCCCTATTGTGTTCACTGTCTCCCGTTTTTTGCATAGCATGTGGCGGAGGAGGTCCACTTTTATTAATTAAATCATTGATGTGTAAATTTCAACTTTGATAACTCCTGTTTAATAACTTTTTATCTGTATGTATAAATATTTATGTTTTATCTTGTATGTACATATTTTATCTGTTCTTTTATGGTCAACGACCGAAATAAAGCTATCAAAGAAGAAGATTATTATATAGCACTATTTTGCACTGTTTCTTCATTAGCACCTTAGTTTTTAGATTTTTACAGACTATTTATTATCGGGGTAATTTCATGTACAGAGTGTGTTTTTATGCATTCTTTTACTATGAGATTTTAGCTATTTATGATGTCCGACAGTTTTTATTGTTGCACTGATATCGCTAAATTTTGTATAAATACTGCTATTATGGTCGTTTGCCTTTTCTGTTTGGGCTATTTCTTGTCACTAATTTTATCTCAGGTCTTTTTAGATTCTAGATTTTTTGACTTTTTTAATTGGTGACAAGATTAGTATTTTAGTATACTTTTATATTTGCATTTGAGTGAGACATTTGCCTTGCCTAAACTTATCATTCTGAATTATTAGATTCTCCTCATGTACTTCTATATTTAGCTACCTCTCTATGCATTCTACTTATTTTTTTAGGTCTCGCGAGCCAAAGGCTCGAAGAGACATTTTATATGTGGGATTTTCAAAGTGCTACCCACAGTTTTGGCTGGCCTTAACCTTGAGTGCACGATCACATGCACGTGCACAGATGCTCCCACTCCCCCCTCCCTTCTCTATAGCTTTGGCTCCTTTGTTTTTTCTTACACCCTCCCTTCTCTCCCCGCTGTTTTCACACTACCCCCTCCCTTCTAATCAGTTTCCTTTCTGCTTGCTTGATCGCACATCGCACACCACTCGCCTGCCAGCCTGCTTTCACTTTTGCGCCTCAGTCACTCAGCCTCTATCTCTAGTGTGTGCTGCGTCCCCTTCGCATCCCTCTTCCTTGCTCTCTGTATTGCCCCAGGTTCATTTACTCCAGCCCCCACCCTTACCTGTCCTGCTTAGCTTTTTTTAAGCCCCCCTCCCCCCGTGGCTCCTCCCTTTCTCTCTTGTCTCTCACTGCTTCCTATCTATCGGCAACGTTCACTTGATCTTCCATCAGGTCCCTCCGTTTCTCATCTGCCCCTGGAAGTCGACGCTGTCTCGCTGCACTGCGCGATTCCCCTACACAGCCCTCCTGAGGAGAGTCAGATTCACCCACGCACACTGCCCCCCCTCCAGCTCGATCGTCCTCCCATGCAGCCCCTTCGTGGCTTGTCCAACCGTGAAATTAAATCCATGTCACTTCTGCAGAGAGAAATACGCTGGTCTGAGCGAAATATCTGCGACCGAGACAATCTGTCTGTTTACAAGAACATATACACCTTACACATACTAACAGAAATGCTCACATGTCACTCCCACACAGATACAGACACAGCCCTCATTAGGAAGTAAACAAACTGCTCATGCGCACGCCCACACACTCCGAAAATCACATGTTACTAGAAAGAATACACACTGGTCGCTCTTTCACACAGGCACGCATACAACTTCAAGTACTAACAACTGCTCACATTTCACTCTCATATAGAAGACACACAACTCTTATTAGGAAGTACACAAACTGCACGCACGCACGCACACACACACACTAGAATGAATACAGGCTGGTCTCTCTTTCACTCAAACACGCACACAACTTCAAGTACTAAAACCAGCTGCTCACATTTCACTCTCACAATGACACACAACTCTCATTAGAACTACACAAACTGCTCACACACACACACACCTCACACGGAAGGGCTCTAACTGCTCTCATATACACACAAACACATTCTCATGTGGATGGAGATACTGATTGCACCCGTAAGAAATGTTTCAGACTGCTCAACTACTCCTGCATGCCTACACTCATCACCCTCACGAGAAAAGGCATCCATTGTTGGCAACTTTCTTACACGTGCAAATAGGCACACCTTATGGGGAAGGAGGTACCCGCAGCAGGAATGAAAGTATTGCAACACTGCCGAGAGCTTATAAAACCATCATAAAGATGGGTGTATATGCGGCCATCTAAAACTATTTTTATAATAAAGTTTTGCAAAAAAGTTACATTGGCTGCTAGTGCTACACATTTGTTCACCACCTTTTTTTTGTTCTTTTCAAAATGCACACCTTGCCACTGCTGCCCCTGGCACTGAAGAGGGCTGCTTTTGTGTGGATGTGCTCATTGTGCGAGGCCTGCATAACATGCTCACGGTGAAGTTAGCCAATGGTTGAAGAGGGCTGCCCGCTGCTGTATGGCGTAGTGGGTGGAAGAAAAATGGGAATGTAAAAGGGTACTGCGGGGAATTAACTGGTGTATTTGAACAGTTGGCTTAAAGTCCTTATAAGTAAGTACAATATTTGCATATATAAAATTAGACGAAAAGGTCTTGGCTAAATTCAAACTTAAATCAGCCTTTTGACTTTGGCATTTGGCTTTTTATTTCATGGGTTGAAAAAAACTTTAGTATTAGGGCCCTGCCAGGCCATCACCAATAAAAAAAATACATTGACTGAAGGCACAAATATATTGGAATATTAAAAAACTCTTATTGCCGTACTAGTCCCTGCACTGAAAGGAATTACTTTGTTTGCGGATCTGCTCCATGTGAAAGAGCAGTATACAGTCACTCACAGTGAAGTTAGCTAGTGACTGCAGTGGCCGGCCTATCACCCATGCTGTATGGTGTAATAAACAGAAGGGCATGTGAATGACACAACAGATGATGCTTAAAACAGTGCTGGCTGAAAGCCCCTATAAGCCAGTGTATCAGATGTATAATTTTAGTAAAATCAAAAGGCCTTAGCTACGCCAGGCATATATCGGTTTTGGGAGCCTTACAGAACAAGCATTGGCATAGCCAATAGGTCTGGCCTTTGGGACCTTATAAGTGTTTAGCCATGCAACTGTTGATGTTGTTGCACCAAGGATATTGTGCTGCATAACTAAACACTTATAAGGTCCCAAAAGCGAGACCTATTGGCTATGCCAATGCTTTTTTGTTTTGTATTTGCAGCACCCACACAGGACAATGGTGACTGCTTTTCGTATAGAGCGCTATGCCGCTTTAACTTTTAGTGGCCGCCCCCTTCCCTCACAGCACTCACTACACAATGGCGACGTTCTATCACCTTTAAAAAATTTTGGGCAAAGTGGCAAAATGGAGAATCAACCAATTTCTAACATGTAGTAGTAACTGTATCGTATATGTACTTGAATGTCCCTGCAAACGCAGATATGTGGGGAGTACTATTTGCATGGTAAAGAAACGAGTGATGGAACATCTTCGTGCAATTACCAATGTAAATGTACAATACCCAATTGCAAGGCATTTTTTGGAATTTCATCAATCCAATAATTCCCTGTTACGGTACTTTGCCATCGAACAAATAGTCTTGAATCCACGAGGCGGTAACAAATGGATACTCGAGTTGGAAACCAGATTCCCGGGAGGGCATAACCTCGACGAGGAACTAGCCTCACATCTTCATATAGAATAAACAACTAGAGACAATATCAAAAATAATGACTGTATTGTGTGAAATCTAATGAATGTGTTGTTTCTTTTTGGATACTTTGTCCTTTTCTCTTTGAGAAATTAATGGCTGTATATCTCTTATTTGTGTTTTTTTACAGGAGGAAAGGAAGGGGCCCACTTTGTGTCTGACTTCTCACGGGTTCCCTAACCTTTTCTTCCCCGGGCTCGGGACTACACTATAACACAGATAAGAGAATTTTTACAAATATCTTTCTATTTCGAAATAGAATTGGTTTTGTTTTTTTGTTTTCAATTTTGCACATTTGATTGTATTACAGGTGAAGTTAGGACATTAACCTATAAATTGACTTTAGTCTCGAAAGATGTTGCAAACAATATTAACTAATGCCAAATCAATGTAATGTTGAAATATATAGTCTCTCTCGGGCACTAGACCGATATAAATGTATGAACAATAGACCCTTTATCTATACTGTTTAGCCACTAGAGCGCTTACACATGAAACTTGTGTCGTTTAGACACACTGGGGACTACCAATACTCATATAAGCAAGTGTTAACTATAAATTGCTGAATATAACGATTGCCAGATCGTTAACGGCTATTGAGCCTTGAAATATGGCGAGAACAAAATTGAACAAATATTTCTGGCAATTCATTTATAAATGTTAAAAACTGAAACATGCATACTGATTTTATGTTCCCATGAGTGACAAGCAATTGTGGTGTCTATTTAGCAATATGTTAAACAGAAGCAATACAAATGAAGTGAGACTGTATTTTGTATTTTGAAAACGTTGATTTGGACTTTCCAATATGTCTGACGCACTAGAACATCTGGTATGACTATCTGAAGGTATATTCCTACTTCTATCATTGTGTTTGGGTGAAATCACTTCAATGAACTTTATTTAAAATCCATGCAAAACGTTCGTAGATTCGTGTGATCAAGACACTTTTCGTGTCGAAACGCGTAGCGAAGAATAAACTACTGCCGTTTTGGAATACCCGTGACTCTGAGTGTGCTTTGTTTACGTGCAACATTGGAGTTATATCTTTATATATATATATATAGATATATTTATATACATATTACCTACTGGCGGTCGCCAGTAGGTAGTTATAGTTAGGACCCCTTTTCCATAGGAAATCCGCAACATTCTATTTTGAATAACTTTGGCGCCGGTCGATGAATCCTCGCAAATTTCTCAAAATAGGTGGGGCGCTACGCTCCGCTCCTACCCTGAAAGTCTCGGGGGGATACGTCAAGCGGGGGCTGAGATAAAAGGGGGGTCCCAAAACGCGTTTTTCCCATGCATTTTTCCATAGGACCTTTAGAACGAGCTACAGCCCGAACGGCTGAACAGAATTACTAGAAATTTGGCAGAGAGGTAGTCCCTATGTCAAGGAAGTGCCTTTTGTAGGTTTGGTGTAAATCTGTTCAGTAGATTCTGAGAAAATAGCCTTTAAATCAATATATATATCTGAGCCCGCTTACGGTACACTTACCGTACGCTTACGGTAAGCTTACGGTACGCCTACGGTGGCGTGCGCGAGCGCGATTCTGATTGGCTGTTAGATCTTAGTAAACATTCGAATCGGCCGAAACCAGGAAGCGGCGGCCGCCATTTTGTGTGTTTCACTCAGAAAAAAAAGAGTGAAAACAAGAAAAGGGGGCAATGAGGAGAGTTACAGACCCCCTTACATTTGTGAGGGGGTCAAAGAAGGACTGTAAAGTACAAAGAAAACATTTATTGATTTTTAAAAAAATCACGGGGTACGCGTACGGTAAGCTTACGGTAAGCGTACGGTAGAAAAAAAATAAATAAATAAATGAAATTCAGATTTAAGTGTTTAGATATTAGGGGGCTCTAAAAAGAGCCGTTGTGTTTATGAAATGATTTTTTAGTGGTACCTACAAGTAAGTACCGATGCAGAGTCTAAGGTTCAAGAGGAAGACTCTGTTCCCTTCATCATTGAAGTGCACACCATCTCCTCTATAAATGTCTTGCATGTCATAACGCAAGTTGTTGTGGTAAATGGCACCCATACCATAGTCACGGAGGAAAGCAGAAACAGATTTGTTGACGTGCTTTCTTGCTTTGTCAATCTGCGGACAGAAATGATTGGACCAGTTCCATTTTTGCCTTTGGCATATGTTGGAAAACACAAAGGCAGTTTTAGGGAAAAGTGAAAACAGTTGTGCAAAGGTGTCCTTCATAAGCATTTCCAGACCTACCCCAGTCAAAGTGCCTAGGTCATTGCCACCACAGTGCACTATTATGAGGTCAGGGTGTTGGATTTGCATGAAGGATTTCACCAATGGCATCAATTGGTGCCACTTTAACCCTCTCTGACCAATCCATTTAATGTCTACATTTGGCAAAGCAAGGTCTCTCACCATATCTGTTTCTCTGCAAACTTTTCACTCCAGAAGACATAGCTGTGCCCTACAATCCACACTGTGAACATCTTCAAAGGAGAACTGGATGCACTCAGGAGGTGTCTTTCAGTAGAATGGCAATATGAAAAGAAAGACAGTTTGGAAATGGAGGCATACATATTTTTTTCAAAACAAAAAGAACTGATTGGCTGTTTCATACCATTCTAGAATAAAAACTAGGCTGTATGTGTAAATTAATAGAAGCATGTTTTGTATTGGTACAAAAAAATGTGTTACCAAAGAACAGTACTATGGATTTGCTGTTAGGTTTGAAAAGTCAAGCACTCTTGCTCTGTGGAATTGAAACATTGTGTGGCGAACTTCTGACCTAACTCCACACAGCAGTGTTCCATGAGCTGTTGCTATGGTAGCAGGCAGAAGTCAAGTTGGGGGAAGGGTACTAGGCAGAAGTCAAGTTGGGGGCAGGGTACTTTTGGAAAAGGGTTGGTTTTCAACCAATAGAAATGTGTGATTACATTTGAAAAAAAGGGGGAAGCACTGAGATTTGAAACTTACATGTATATGTGTGGAAAAATAGAGGGAAAGTTTGCCATTATCTGGTTCTGCTGAGAGGAGAGAGGTGTAGAGAACAGAGATCCTGGCTCTGATAATCTGCTGTTTGAGTGCCACATTTCTTTCACAACTAACTAATTTTAAAGGTGAGGTTAGAGTTTGAGAGGAGATGTATATGGTAAATTAAGAAATGAATAATAGAAATGGAAATTCTTTTTGTTGAAGTTGCGTTTATCATTTTCTGTTTTGGGAGAAATTTAAATGTGAGGAACATGTAAAATAATATGGACTATGTTTTCACGATAAATTAAGGTGTACTGGAAAAAAAAAGAATAGTTTAAGGGTTTGAGGTTGGACTCAGTAATGCAAATACATTCAGCATCACTAAGGCTGGTTGCCCTTGCTGGAATGTAGGCAGCCACCCAGGTTACACATGGTGGTGGTCTGAAAAAGCAGTTTGGACATGTGCATTTAAAAAAATCAAAAAAGTGGTTTCATAATGTGTCAGTCTGTAAAAGTGATTTTCACTTGCCAAAAAAAAAGAGCAGTAAGTGTGCTTTCAAATTGGCAAAGAAATTTCGTTTTGGGACTAATGTGAAAACATGACTCTGTGTGGAAATAGGAATTACAGGCAGAGATTTATTGCGTTTTTTTCTGGTGATTTCACAGTTGCATTAGTAGGAAAAAGGGGGAGCGATTTTTTGGGGGAAGAAGCAGACTCTTAGCACACACCCATCTGCTTGCCATGTATAATCATGCACAGTATTTACAAGCGAGTGGGGTTTTCAGGTTTCAGTCTGTAATGCAAATACATTCAGCATCACTAAGGCTGGTTGCCCTTGCTGGAATGTAGGCAGCCACCCAGGTTACACATGGTGGTGGTCTGAAAAAGCAGTTTGGACATGGGCTTTTTAAAAAAATCAAAAAAGTGGTTTCATAATGTGTCAGTCTGTAAAAGTGATTTTCACTTGCCAAAAAAAAAGAGCAGTAAGTGTGCATTCAAATTGGCAAAGAAATTTCGTTTTGGGACTAATGTGAAAACATGACTCTGTGTGGAAATAGGAATTACAGGCAGAGATTTATTGCGTTTTTTTCTGGTGATTTCACAGTTGCATTAGTAGGAAAAAGGGGGAGCGATTTTTTGGGGGAAGAAGTAGACTTAGCACACACCCATCTGCTTGCCATGTATAATCATGCACAGTATTTACAAGCGAGTGGGGTTTTCAGGTTTCAGTCTGTAATGCAAATACATTCAGCATCACTAAGGCTGGTTGCCCTTGCTGGAATGTAGGCAGCCACCCAGGTTACACATGGTGGTGGTCTGAAAAAGCAGTTTGGACATGTGCATTTAAAAAAATCAAAAAAGTGGTTTCATAATGTGTCAGTCTGTAAAAGTGATTTTCACTTGCCAAAAAAAAAGAGCAGTAAGTGTGCTTTCAAATTGGCAAAGAAATTTCGTTTTGGGACTAATGTGAAAACATGACTCTGTGTGGAAATAGGAATTACAGGCAGAGATTTATTGCGTTTTTTTCTGGTGATTTCACAGTTGCATTAGTAGGAAAAAGGGGGAGCGATTTTTTGGGGGAAGAAGCAGACTCTTAGCACACACCCATCTGCTTGCCATGTATAATCATGCACAGTATTTACAAGCGAGTGGGGTTTTCAGGTTTCAGTCTGTAATGCAAATACATTCAGCATCACTAAGGCTGGTTGCCCTTGCTGGAATGTAGGCAGCCACCCAGGTTACACATGGTGGTGGTCTGAAAAAGCAGTTTGGACATGGGCTTTTTAAAAAAATCAAAAAAGTGGTTTCATAATGTGTCAGTCTGTAAAAGTGATTTTCACTTGCCAAAAAAAAAGAGCAGTAAGTGTGCATTCAAATTGGCAAAGAAATTTCGTTTTGGGACTAATGTGAAAACATGACTCTGTGTGGAAATAGGAATTACAGGCAGAGATTTAATGCGTTTTGCTCTGGTGATTTCACAGTTGCATTAGTAGGAAAAAGGGGGAGCGATTTTTTGGGGGAAGAAGCAGACTCTTAGCAAACACACCCAGCTGCTTGCCATGTATAATCATGCACAGTATTTACAAGCGAGTGGGGTTTTCAGGTTTCAGTCTGTAATGCAAATACATTCAGCATCACTAAGGCTGGTTGCCCTTGCTGGAATGTAGGCAGCCACCCAGGTTACACATGGTGGTGGTCTGAAAAAGCAGTTTGGACAAGTGCATTTAAAAAAAACTGAAAAGTGGTTTCATAATGTGTCAGTCTGTAAAAGTGATTTTAACTTGCCAAAAAAAAAGAGCAGTAAGTGTGCATTCAAATTGGCAAAGAAATTTCGTTTTGGGACTAATGTGAAAACATGACTCTGTGTGGAAATAGGAATTACAGGCAGAGATTTATTGCGTTTTGCTCTGGTGATTTCACAGTTGCATTAGTAGGAAAAAGGGGGAGCGATTTTTTGGTGCAGAAGCAGACTCTGAGCACACACCCAGCTGCTTGCCATGTATAATCATGCACAGTATTTACAAGCGAGTGGGGTTTTCAGGTTTCAGTCTGTAATGCAAATACATTCAGCATCACTAAGGCTGGTTGCCCTTGAAGGAGTGTAGGCAGTCACTGAGGATACACATGGTGGTGGTCTGAAAAAGCAGTCTGGTCATGGGCTTTTTAAAAAAACTGAAAAGTGGTTTCATAATGTGTTAGTCTGTAAAAGTGATTTTAACTTGCGGAAAAAAAAGAGTAGTAAGTGTGCATTCAAATTGGCAAAGAAATTTCGTTTTGGGACTAATGTGAAAACATGACTGTGTGGAAATAGGAATTACAGGCAGAGATTTATTGCGTTTTGCTCTGGTGATTTCACAGTTGCATTAGTAGGAAAAAGGGGGAGCGATTTTTTGGGGGAAGAAGCAGACTCTTAGCACACACCCAGCTCCTTTCCATGTATAATCATGCACAGTATTTAGAAGCGAGTGGGGTTTTCAGGTTTCAGTCTGTAATGCAAATACATTCAGCATCACTAAGGCTGGTTGCCCTTGCTGGAGTTTAGGTAGTCACCGAGGATACACATGGTGGTGGTCTGAAAAAGCAGTCTGGACATGGGCTTTTTAAAAAAACTGAAAAGTGGTTTCATAATGTGTCAGTCTGTAAAAGTGATTTTCACTTGCCAAAAAAAAAGAGTAGTAAGTGTGCATTCAAATTGGCAAAGAAATTTCGTTTTGGGACTAATGTGAAAACATGACTCTGTGTGCAAATAGGAATTACAGGCAGAGATTTATTGCGTTTTGCTCTGGTGATTTCACAGTTGCATTAGTAGGAAAAAGGGGGAGCGATTTTTTTGGTGCAGAAGCAGACTCTTAGCACACACCCAGCTGCTTGCCATGTATAATCATGCACAGTATTTACAAGCGAGTGGGGTTTTCAGGTTTCAGTCTGTAATGCAAATACATTCAGCATCACTAAGGCTGGTTGCCCTTGCTGGAGTGTAGCAGTCTGGACATGGGTTTTTTAAAAAATCTGTAAAGTGGTTTCATAATGTGTCATGCTGTAAAAGTGATTTTCACTTGCCAAAAAAAAAGAGCAGTAAGTGTGCATTCAAATTGGCAAAGAAATTTCGTTTTGTGACTATTGTGAAAAGAAATGTAGTAATATATTTAAATAAAATAAAGGAATTTTTTTTTTAGTTTTTTTCAGGTATTGCTGAAGAGCAGTGAACAAAATTTAAGATGCCTACAAAATCCAGAGTTCAAAAAACGCTAAAAAAAAACCTATATTTGAAGACAACTAGAGGACCAAAGTTAGTAGAAGATGCTGATGTTGGGAAAAAGAAAAAGTCTTCTGGTAAGCACAAAAAACAATTTCTTAAAAATATATTCAAAAGAATGAAAAATGTACAAAATGTCTGTACTCGAAAGGATGTTTTTAAAAAAAAAAGGAGAGGAAAAAATTGACAATTTAGTTAATGCAAATATACCTTCAGCAACTGAAAAGATTTATATAAATAGAAAAACAGCGTTTAAAGAGATACGTAGAAAAATGTTTCAGAGAAGAGTTATGTCTAATTTGATGAAGGATGTGAAGAAATATAAGAAAAAGACAAAGTTTTATAAAAGAAAAAAAGAAATAGAAGCCATTGCAGCAAAGGCATTAGAATTAAAAAGGAAACTATTCATATTAATTTTGAATAGGATGCGTACATTAGACAAAATGGTTAATGTACTGAAATCACATAGCAAAAGGAAAAGAGTAGTGAACAGAACAAACTTTTGTAAAGTGTTTTTAGGCAAGTGGATGCATAGTTCAAGTAGTGAACCTTTTTTTAATGAAGAAAGCTATTTTCAAAGTAATAGTTTGCTGCATGCAGTTGACACCAGAGGTCGTTCATACGAAGTAAAAAATGGTTGCATAATGGAGAAGGAGATAATGGTTCCAAGAGATGAGGTACAAGTGATGGCAGATGAGGCAATGGGGAGACGTCCTAAAGCCCCAGTGTACACTTGGAATTGTAGTAGTATTTGCACTGTGCGTCAGGAATCTATTGACAAATTTCGAGAGTTTCTAAGAGAATATAGTAAAAAAAGTATAAAACAGAAGATTAAGGTGCTTCAAAGTCTGGATCCATGCAGAGTGAGAGAGAATACTGGTTTGCAGGGTCATTCTCTGGCTTGTCTATCTAGAAAAGTGTGCAATAGTGTTTTCCATCATTTTAGGATGCTGGCTGTTCATCATACTGAAATGAGAAAGTTTGTGAGACGGTTGTATTTTGCTAAAAGTCCAGCAATAAAGTTAGATGAATTGAATAGGGCTCTGTTCCGAGGAACGGTATCAGATGTAGAGAAGGTTGTTGATGAAATTCAGTTTTGTTACTTTGGTCCTGAACAAAACAGTGCAGAGAAGGACACACTAAATGAGGAAGAAGTGGAAGAGAATGTACAACCATTTGTAAGTAAGACATTTAATGATCACATAACAAAATTTGAAAAAATCTCTAATGAAAGACCAAATATTACTTGTATTTGTTGCCGCAGAACTCATTATAGAAAACAAACCAGGTATGTTGATCTGTACAGAAAGAGTGAAAATGAAGATAATTATAAGTGGAAGGATTTTGCCACATATATATTTCTTGAAAATTGTTTTGAATTGGGTGAAGTTCAGCGTATTTGTAAATACTGTTACAACAAGTTAGAGGAAAATAGAATGCCGACCAGAGCTGTACATAATAATTTAGAATTGGATGCTATTCCTGCTGAACTTTCTGAATTAAATACTTATGAGTCTATACTCATTCAATGTGTTCATCCGTTCCAGACCATAGTACGTATGGAGCCCAAAACTGGTAAATTACCTCCTTCTGATTTACTGAGAGGTTTAAAAGGTAGAGTGGTGTATTTGCCCTTGGATTTGAAAAAAAATATGGAAACTATTGATGCGGATACTTTGGAAACTGAACCATTAGTTATTCTGGTTAATGGTGTACCTACAAAGAATAAGAAGATTTGGCAGGAGCTGGTAGATGTACGGAAAGTACAAAGAGCAAATTTGTATTTGAAAAGGAATAACAAATGGTATGAATCAATTTATATAGAAGAAGAAGAAGAAGAAGATTTACAAGAAGACACAGAAACACCAACTGGACAAATTGAAAAAGTGGACAAGTCAAAGGAAGAAGAAATTTATGAACATTTTAGCATACATCCTCTTCATTCAAAAGAAGTTATGGGAGACAATATTGATCTCTTTCAGATGAAGAAAGCAAAAGGAACTCCCGTGAGTGTATGGGAGGAGAGCTTGGAAGCTCGATGTTTTCCCCAGCTGTTTCCTAAAGGAAAAGGAGGACGATACGATGAACGTCCAGAACAGATTCCAGCTTCTGAGTATCGGACTACAAGACTATATGCTGAAGATCCCAGATTTCGACAAAGTATTCCTTATTTGTTCCATCTTTTATTTGAAAGCGACTTGTCTGCACTGTCTTATGCAGTAAATCACATTTTAAAAAGTGGAGTACATTTACAAAATGTGTCTGCTAAGGATTTTATGGAGAAAGTGCAGCACCGAGATGATCATTTGGAAACACAACTGATCAATCTGATGGCTTGTCAGCGTGGGACAAATGAATATTGGTACCGACGCCATGGTGAATTAAAATGCATGTTACGGAATTTAGGAACTCCAACATGGTTCCTTACCCTAAGCTGTGCCGAGTACGCTTGGGATGATTTACTGGATTTTCTACGAGAGGCAAATTCAAACATTAAAAACATCGAATACAAGACAGCAGGAGAACTGTGCTCATTGGATCCGGTTAATGTTTGCAGATATTTCAATCATAGATTTGAGGCTATGATGTCCTTCATCTGCAATAAAAAAAATCCACCTCTTGGAGAAGTAGTGGATTTCTTTTGGAGAAAAGAGTACCAGGCAAGAGGTGCTCCTCATATTCATATGCTGTTGTGGATCAAGGATGCCCCAAAGTTTGGAACAGATACTGATGAAGCAGTGTTATCTTACATTGAAGAATATGCAACATGTGCTATACCAAAAAGCACAGAAGAGAAAAAGTTAAAGGAGCAAGTTTTACGTTTCCAAAGTCATCGGTGTGGAAAATACTGTCGACGGAAATACAAGAGCAAAGAAAAATACTACACTAAATGTCGATTTGGATTTCCTAGACCTGTTCTTTCAAATGGAAGAGTTAACAGTTTTATGTCAGCTGTGAGACATACTATCACAAGAAAATCACCTAAGAATACCTACAACCTTAAAAGAAAAGAAGAATCAAAAAATATAAATGACTACAACCCAGTCATTTTATCCATGTGGAACGCTAACATGGATACACAGTATGTAGCTGACAATTCCATTGCTGTTGCTCGATATGTAACGTCTTACATTACGAAATCTGAAAAAACTGAATTGAAGGAAATGTGGGAAGAGATTTCTCACGAGAAGACTGTCAGTAAGAAGCTGTACAGTTTCAGTTTGAAGATGTTATCGCATCGAGAAATTGGATCCTACGAATGTTCAGATAGGTTATCTTCTGCAAGTCTCTACTCGAAGTCAAGAAGAATAATTTGGGCAAGTTTAGGCCTTGCAGCAATGAGAAATCGGGTACTGAAATCTGTAGGAGAAATTGAATATTTGGCCGAGAATGACCCAGAAAGTACAGATATTTTGAAATCAAACATGTTGGACACTTATTATCCCAAGAGAAGTCATCATCTGGAGAACATGTGTCTCTATGAAGTGCTGCAGAACTACATTTATTCACGGAAAGCCGCAGAAGACATCAACAATGGAAAATATAAAGTCGTTGGTGAAGAAGGATGTTTGGTGAAGCAAACAAAAGGAAGTTTGATAAATCACCGGAAGCTGAGTTGTGACACTACTGACAAGAAGGAATTTTACTACTTGGCTCTTTTACAGTTGTTTAAACCATGGCGTACAGAGGATGAACTACTGGGAGAATTTCAAAGCTATGAAGATTCTTTTAATGCTTGCAAAGACAGCATACAATGCAGTACATTCTCAACTTATCTGCAAATGTTAAATGAAGAAATTGAACAGGAAACTACAATTGCAGCAGAAATAGCTAGAGACAGTTCTCAGGACAGCCAAAGTTCAGGAACACCCAGTCAAGATCCCCTAGGACAACCAATCATTGAAAATGAAGCATCAATAGCCATGAATGAAGTGGAAACGGCTATGAATCAAGCTCAAGAAGAATTTATAGACTTAGAAAATTTGGAAAGACAACTGAATCAAGAGCAGCAACAAATTTATGAAGAGATCAAAAACAAAATTGATCACGGATTTCTACATGAAAAAAAAGAGTGCTCATGCACATCATTTCATCCAATCAGGATGTATGTAAGCGGACAAGCTGGAACTGGAAAAAGTTTCCTAATAAAAGTCATCAGAAGCTACCTACAGCAAAAAACGGATTCTACTTTGTCTTGTGTGGTTACTGCTCCAACTGGGTTAGCAGCATATAACATAAAAGGAATCACTTTACATCGTTTGCTAATGTTACCAGTGGAGCATGAGAACAAAATACAATACAACAAGCTAACTGGAGAAGCATCCTTGGAAGTTTCAAGAGTATTGAAGAAGATGCAAGTTCTCATTATTGATGAGGTGAGCATGGTATCAAACTTAATGCTTGCCTTTGTGCATTTAAGAATGCAGCAAATTTTGAAGACAGACTATGACATGTTATTTGGTGGAAAACACGTCATAGTTTTTGGAGATCTTCTGCAGCTTACTCCAGTTAAAGGACAACCAGTATTTAATACTGTCACACATGAAGACACGAAGAAGTCATTGGGAAGCATCGGAAATACAAATATTTGGTCCTTCTTTGAGTACAAGGAACTTACTACTAATATGAGGCAAGCAAGCGATGAAGAATATGGAAGTATTCTGAAAGATATCAGGATTGGACTACTCACAGAAGTTGGCAAAAAAGCATTACAGAGTCGGCTGCTACATAATTTATTTCCAAAGGAAGAAATAGTTGCAGAGAAAATATACAAGAATATTGCAGAAAACAAAAGTGTCATCTGCTTAATGCCAACTCTACGTGAATGCTCAATATTTAATGAGGAGCTTTTGAAATTGGAAAAGGAAGAGATCAGGAAATTGGAAGCAGTGGACATAATTGAGGATGGAAGAATTACTGTCACAGTAACAGGCAAACTGAAAAATAAATTGGACTCACTAGAGAAGAACATCTCCAAAACAGCTGGATTAGAAAAAAATCTATATGTTTGCATGAACTGTAGAGTATTTTTAAGAAGAAATTTGGATGTTGAAAAAGGTTTAGTTAATGGAGCTATGGGAAGAGTTGTGGGTTTTATTAATTATCAGAAAAAAGAAGGAATTGAATGTTTAAAAATAAAATTTGATCAGATAGAAGAAGTTAAAGATATTTGTCGTTGTACAGTTCGTTTCATGCTTGTGAAAGACTTATATGTACGTAGGAAGCAGTTTCCGTTTTCTCTAGCATATGCTGTAACTATTCACAAGTCTCAAGGATTGACTGTAGATTGTGCTTTTGTGAACATTGGTTCAACTGTGTTCAAAGAAGGTATGGCATATGTTGCTTTGTCACGAGTGAAAACATTATCAGGTTTATTCATGATAGACTTTGATGATTCAAAAGTTAGTGCTGATACAAACTGTGTAAAGGAGTATAATAGATTAAGAAGAAGCTATGCTCCTCATTTATGTCAGTATCCTGTGTTGGAGAAACGTGTAGTTTCTCGTAAAAGAAAAAATGAGAATATCTGTAATGAAGATGTAGAGAAGAGGAAAAAAAAGAGGAGTGATGTAATTGCAAGCAAAAAGAAAAAGGAAAATGAAGAACAGGTTGTAGGATGTCATTTTGAAAATAGCTCTGGTGTCAACTGCTACGCAAATGTAGTGCTGAATGTTGCATTTTATCTGGAAAGTTTGCAAGAGCAGATAATAGTAAATCAGGGAAAAAGATTCTGTTCAGAGCTGAGTCTCCTTTTTCAAAAGCTGAGTAAAGATAAAACTCAAATAGAAAGTGCTACTGAAATTAGAAAACTTTTAGATATATGTTCAGGACGAACACAGTTTTCTCAAAATGAACAGCAAGATGCACACGAATTTTTTATGTATTTTCTTCAGGTAGTGGAAGAAGAAGGAGTTCCCATTGAAATTTTTTTTGGTCTCTCTTATAAATGGGAACATAGTTGTGAAAATTGTTATAATATATGTGGCTCTAATGTTGATAATGAAAGGTTTATTTATTTGACATTGCCAGAGAGTAAAACAGTCACTTTTGCAAAATTAGTTAAAGATGCTAATCATAGCATGAAATGTGGTGAGTGTAAATCTGACATGTTTTCAACATTAATTTTAAAGGAATACGGACAGTATGTAATTTTAATGATGCAACGATGTAGAGCTGATGGTTCAAAATTGGATACTTTAATAAAGAAGTTTACAGGACAGCAATTATCAATTTCAGGAAAAACTTTTGTAACTGTTGCAATAATTTTCCATGATGGACCTACTGTTACTTCTGGACATTACACAGTTTATCTTAAATGTGAAAAAGGCTGGACACTGTGTAATGATTCCCAATTGATTTTCAAACAACGTTTGCCTTTTGATTTAGCAAATTCCTATCTAATCTTCCTGAAACCTAAATTTTAGAGAGATTTGGCAAGATCTGGACAAAATAATTTTACCATTTTACTGGATTACCATTGCAATTTTGTAAAAAAAAGATTTTTGAAATTATCATTTGGCCTAATGGAAAGATAACCAATTGTAATGTGGACTTTTTTAATTTTTAATGAAACTTTCAAAAACCAATAATTTAGAGATAATCGGTAACATCTGCACAATTTAAATTTTGGAATGTTATTGGACTGCCATTGGAAATTTTTTCAAAAATGATTTAAAAAATTACTATTTGGCCATGTGGAAAAGTAACCAATTCTATTGTGGACTTAATAAATTATTCAAAAAATTTTCGTGAACCAAAATGTTACAGAGAATCGGTGAGATCTGGACAAATTAAACTTTAGAATTTTATTGGATTACCGTTGGAAATTTATTCCAAAAATTTTTTTAAAATTACTATTTGGCCTAAAGGAAATGGAATCAGATGTATTGTGGAGTTATTTGAGATATAATATTGTGATTATACTTCTGAAACAAACATATCAGACGGTATTTTAAAGAAATAAGTATTGGTATTAGATGATATTTTTTTAGAATATTATGCATTTCTATAATGTTAAGTTTAAGTAAAAAGAGATTCTGGGCTTTTTTAATACAATCTTTGTGATTGTTATTTTTTTTTGCCCGCTGTAAAATGATGAATGCAATTGCTTTCACAATTTATAGTGAAATGCAATATATTCTGAAAACAGCAAAAATAAGGCAAAAATATTTTTTGAAAAATATGTAAATATGTGTACTGTATTATAAAATGTTTTAAAAATATTAATACTTTTTCTTTTTTTTCAGATTGATATAGAAAAATTTCGAAAACTAGAACCATTTTTAAAGCTATTTTTTTAAAAAACAAATGAATAAATATTTTTTTGAGTGGGTATGGTAAGTCAATAATAATAATTGTAGTCTCTCAAGGACCTTGTAATGTGATAATTGATTTTTAGTGTTTTTAAAAAAAAAAAAAAAAAAAGTACGCGCACCGTACGCGTACGGTAAAAAAAAAAAAAAAAAAAGTTTTTAAAAGCATATGTAAAAAAAAGATGAAAGATAAGGTTGGCTCTTAAAAGAACCGTTGTGTTCATGCAGGGACAGAGGAAAGAAAGAATGGGAAAATTATTCAAAGCGACAAGTGTGCTGATCTATTTTGTTGTTCACTAGGGAAACACTGGTCTCCCTATGGCAAATTAGATCTTGACAAAAGGCGCATCGAATATCAACCCTCCGAAATCGAGGGTTCATTTCCAGAGGGCCAGCAAAAGGAGATGCTCCCCCCACAGATGAAGGGCTCACCTGACCTGCAGAAGAAGGAGTCAGCTCTGCAGATGATGGTCCAGGCTGAGCTGCTGTGGATGTACTTGCTTGTCTTTCTGAAGAGTTACCTCCAAAAAGATGACCATGTGTCCTTCTGTGTACATCCTTGAGGTGTCTCTTCATGGTATGATTCCCAAAGGAATACTTCCTGTCAGGATTACCTCTTGAAAGTACACGCTGACACAGCTTGCAAGTTACTAAGGGTGCATTCACCTTTTGCTGGCCTTCAGGAAAAGTAAAATAATCCCATACATAAGAGGGCTTTTGTTTCCTCGCTCTCTGCCTCAAAACAGTGCTGCTAGTGCTAGCCTCACTCTCAGAAGAGCTCTGCTGTTCTGCCATCGTATCACAAAGACAACCCAGCTCCTTCTCCTAAGGGATCACAAGCAGAAATGAGAGGAATGGGTGTGGTGTAGGAGAGTTCTAGAACTAAAAGTAGTTTCAACCAATCAAAAGTTGTGTTTCATGATCACATGACCTACCGTACGCTTACGGTACGCTTACGGTACGCTTACGTCAAAAGTGCGCATGCGCGTAAAAAAGACACGCGCTTGCGCGCATGCGCATAACAGACACTACCCGACACTTCCGCGTAACGTGCGCGTGTAGCGTACGCGCGCACGCGTCCCACGCGGAGTACGCGCGGCTACGCAAATTGCGTAACTATACGCAAGCAGCGTAGAAAAATTACGGGCGTTGCGTAAACCGTACGCTTACCGTAAGCTTACGGTACGCGTACTAAAAAAATAATAAAAAAAAAAAAGTACTGCAAATAAATTTTACATGTTTATTTTAAAAAATATATTAAAAAAAAACATATTAAAGAATTTTAAAAATTTAACCATAGTCTTTATAAAAGGTAAGAAAATTAAAATAAAAATATGTTAAAAAAAATAGAAGAAAAAAAAAACAATTAGCATTTAAAAAACCTTGCAAATTCACTGAAAAAACCATGGGTTTCACACACGTTATAGTTAGGAATTAGCATTTAAAAAACCTTAGAAATTCAGTGAAAAAACCATAGGTTTCACACACGTTATAGTTAGGAATTAGCATTTAAAAAACCTTAGAAATTCAGTGAAAAAACCATAGGTTTCACACATGTTATATTTAGCTGGACATTTTACTCATAAAAAACCAATGAAATTCCCCCGTTATAGTTAGTTCAGCTAACTATAACTCGCGCGCCCGCAATGCACTGCTGATGACGTCACATATTACATCACTCATGACATGGTCAGTGACATCACTCATGACATCACTGATGACATCTCAAATGACATCACTGATGACCTCACTGATGACATCATCCTTGTGATAGAGTGGCAGACCTCCTCTTCCCCTAATAAAACCTTTGATACACACATTCAAAAATAGAGACTACAATTTACAAAACAATGGACATACCAATAACAGTTACAACAACCTCTTCAGTAATTCTAAGATCCACATACACATCCACTCATTCACCAACAGTCCAATACAGTCACTCATACATGTACTCACTTATCATATGTACTCATACACCTATACATCCTGTTACACAATGCCACTCATCCATAGAGCTACTCACACACATAGTCACTCATGCCAATAAAGAATCAAACATACATTTACTTGCATATACAGTTATACACACACCACCACACTTACTTCTACGGAAACTTACACATACTTAGTCTTTTAAACAATTACATATAGAAATACATACTTATTCCTACAGGAACTCTTTCAATCTCTCACTCTCACATATACTCACATATATAAACCAATAGTCACATATACTAGTTTTAAACATATGTAGTTACTCATAAAGACACTATTGAGACAGTCATTCACTCACTAACACACCCATACACACACTCATCCACCCATGCAGTCCTGCACACATGCTCTGTTCAACACATACAAACAGTGAGTCACTCATTCATGCACCTATGCACTACGTCATACCCCCCACCGAACCATGCAGACACTCATACTGATACTCAAAAAAACAACTAATAACCTATATAGACACCCATGTAGCTACTCTCCAACCCATGCAGCCACTTATACACAAAGTGAGAGACTGATACAGATATTTATATATTTAAACATTACTCACTAAGCCATGTATTCACTATGATACACTTAATCAGTCAGTTACACAATCAATTTTTCAAAAAGAAATCATCCATTTAGACAGTAATATACCCATTTATTCTTCCATCGACCTTGAGATATACATATATAAAACATATTTAATTTTCAGAAAAACACACATTCACTGGATGATGTCATCAGTGAGGTCATCAGTGATGTCATTTGAGATGTCATCAGTGATGTCATGAGTGATGTCACTGACCATGTCATGAGTGATGTAATATGTGACGTCATCAGCAGTGCATTGCGGGCGCGCGAGTTATAGTTAGCTGAACTAACTATAACGGGGGAATTTCATTGGTTTTTTACGAGTAAAATGTCCAGCTAACTATAACATGTGTGAAAACTATGGTTTTTTCACTGAATTTCTAAGGTTTTTTAAATGCTAATTCCTAACTATAACGTGTGTGAAACCTATGGTTTTTTCACTGAATATAGATATATATATACATATATATATGTCGCTCCAAGTACACCAAAATACGAGTCACTCGTTGCGGGCGGGTGCCGAGTGCGGTGGTGTACCGCACACAATATAGGCTCCAAAGATTCCTCCGTTTTCTGGAAGGAAAAAACGGCACTCACGGGGCTTTGTTTCAGCAGGGTTTAATGGTTTAAACCGAATACAAACAGACGCGTTTCAGAATAGATCCTTCTTCAGTGTTTGCCTAACGCGCTGTGAGGCGCCATTAAAAAGGGTTACATCGATTAGCCTAGACATAAACAGGGGACTAGCGCATTTCCATCATGTGCGCCATCTTGGAGTGGTCAATTATGCACGGTTTTTAAAATATAGTTGATTAAATACAACGTTTTAAGCATTTCACAAGAAAATTCATAAGCATGCTTGATTCTATAATCATAACCTTGCTATGACCCATCAATTCATTACGATTTTACCGTGTATCGGTCAATTACACCAAACGAATTATGTTACATGTGTCCCTCGTTTGTCATTATTTAGCCGTGTATCGGCAAATGCTTTCGATGCTCCAGGTTTTTCACCAGTCAACATATCAACGATCAATGATCACATTAAATTGCATAACAATTAGTTACCCAGATGAACTGTCAATTCTTCCCCACCGTTTAACCCATTCGGGGACTTGGATTGGAGATCTATAATATATCGTGATTCAAGTCTTCGCAACTTCAGAACTCTGTCTCCTCCCCTTACATCAAATGGAATGCAGTCTATGCTGAAGTACTGTAACAGATCCCTGTCACCATTGTGTTTAAGGGCAAAATGACGTGCCACAGGGTAGTTAAAATCTTTTTTAGCAATTGCACGCATGTGCTCTAAAATTCTAAGTTTCACACAATGTATTGTGCTCCCTATGTATCTTAACCCACAGGGGCATTTCAGACAATAGACCGCATGGGTGGTATTACAGGTCATGAACTTCTTGATTTTTTTAGGTGCTTTCAGGCCTTTGATCTCATACGTAAGCACCCTTCTGCTGTACGCACAGGCCTTACATCTCCCACAGGGGAAAAAACCCTTCATTTCATTAATGGTTCCCTGTTTGGATGGTATAATATCTAGATGGCTATGAACCAAGCTGTCTTTGAGGGATCGGGCCTTTTTGAAGGTGATTAGTGGTCCTGCTGGAATATCTGTGCCAATAATGGCATCAGTTTTTAATATGTGCCAGTTTTTCTTCATTATTCGTCTTAGACTGTCGGCATCTTCCGAGAAGGTGGTTATCATACGGAATTTGCCAATTTGATCATCACGGACCTTTTGCTGAAATAAGTCCTTTCTAGGTATTCTTTCTACCTTCTTAAGTGTGTTTTCAAGGAGGCCTGAAGTGTAGCCTCTTTCTATAAATCTATTTATACTTGCTCTGGCTGCCAGTTTAAAATCGTTTTCTTCAGAGCAGTTCCTTTTCAGTCTAAGAAATTCCCCATATGGAATGCTGTTTTTCAGTTTCTGAGGATTGCTACTAGCAGCATGTAGCGTGCTATTTCCAGCAGTCGGCTTTCTATATAAGGCTGTTGTGATCTTCCCCTCCTGTATCTCGACTCTCAGGTCAAGATAGTTTACTGCCACCAAACGTATCTCGCCTGAGAATCGTAGATTGATCTCATTCTTATTTAGATGTTCAATATATCTCTCTGCCTGATTCACCGTGCCATTCCATACCAGGAAAAGGTCGTCTATGTACCTGTACCACGATATGACTTTATTAGTCCAATCTGTATTTTCTTCAGACCATGCCACCTGCTCCTCCCACCAGCCCACGAACAAGTTCGCGTAACTGGGGGCGAAGCAGGTGCCCATCGCGGTACCCGAGATTTGTCTAAAGAGGTCCCCCTGGAAGATAAAGATGTTATTATACAGACAGAATCCGATAAATTCCAACAACATCTCGTTGTGAGTACTGAATTTCAAGGATCGTTTCTGGAGAAAATATCTCACTGCGTTTATGCCTTGTGTGTGGTTAATACAAGTGTATAAACTCGTGATGTCTAGAACAATTAGGCAATAAGATGGTTGCCAAGTGAGTTTCTCAATCTGTCTTATGAAGTCAGTAGAGTCTTTAATATAGGATTTTAGTCCCAATACGGCTTCAAAGAGGAAATGATCCAAGAATCTGGAGAGATTCTCTGTCAAGCTTCCTATGGAGGAAACTATCGGTCTACCCGGTGGTTGGTTTCTATTTTTATGGACCTTGGGTAGGTGATAAAACGTGGGTAAGACGGGGTTATTAGTTCTTAAAAATAAGTATTCATCAAAGTCCAACATTGAATGCTCATACCACTTTTTTATTAAAGTGTGTAGTTGTTCTATGCTTGTCTGGTATTTCGCCATTGTGGTTGTCTCATAACAACTTTTATCTCCTAGCTGTCTTATGGCTTCTGCTACATACAATTCTCTTGGAATCAGCACGATGTTTCCTCCTTTATCAGAAGGTTTGTAAATGGTTGTATTGTCCTGTTCCAGATCTTTAATGGCAGTTTTCTGTGCTTCAGTTAGGTTGTCTTTTTTTCGAGTCTTTCCATTGTTGTTTCCTCTGAATTTGATTAGCTCCTTGACGACAGCTTCGGAGAAGGTATCGATGGTGTCGAAAGGCATTTGTGGTAGAAACTTTGAGGGTAATTTCATGCCACTTCTAGGTGTTTCTTGCTCTATGCCCACCCGTGTTAGTCTCTGACTCGTAGTAGTTGTAGACTCTGGGTCTTCCAATGTCCCTTCTTGTCGTAGGTCTTCTAGGATTTCCAGGGCAATTAGATCATCGCCCACCAGGAGATCGGTGGTATTATACACTTTAAGCATTTTCGTTTCTTTTGCTGTGGGTTTCAGTTTGAAATGTTTGTGTAACTTTAATTTCCGAACAAATTTAAATAAGTCAATCCTTGTTTGGGTAAACTCCATTCGATTTTGTGGACAGAACGTTAAACCCAATTTGAGTACTGATTCTTCTGCTGGTGTCAGTACCTTAGATGTCAGGTTGACTATGGTCAAATGGTCACTTTCTACCATCTGCCTCCTCTTTTGTTCCTGGAACCTCTGGTCGACTGATTCGCTCTTGTTCTTCCTCTTCCGGCCCCCCCTTCTGGTTTTTCGTTTTCCGGGGGTTTGCTCTTGCCTCCCCGCAGCCATGACTGTCTGATGACATTGAACTCCTGTTGAAAAGGGGTTTTTGTTAAATCTTCCGTCATACCAGCTGCGTCGTCTTCCGACTGTTCATTCTCTGTTACATCGGAGTCTGAGGTGTCCACCCTAGGAGGTTTCTCAGTGGTTCTTGATTTTTTACCCTTTCTCACTTCTCTTCTGGGTTGCTCAAATTTCTTAGCAAAGGTGAGAACTCTCCCCATTGTGTAGTCCCTTTCATCCCGATTAAATTTCTCCTGTTTGCGTGTTTTGATCTTCACTTCGTATTTTACGAGTCGTTGTTTCATGGCATCTCTTAGTTTCTCTTGTTGGTCTTTGTTTGAATCCTTGGTCAGCTCTTCTTCCAGCGTTTCTATTTCTTTTAAAGTATTGTCTCTGTCACTCCAAGCGAAGCGTACGAGAATCTCCAACATCCCTTTACATGAGAGGGCTGTGTGGGTTGCCCAGGCTTCCAGGAGCATGGGGTCAGGGTTTTCATACGCTGGAACCGTATATATCCGCAAGCCTCTGGGGACCCTCTCTACTTCGATGTAGTTCTGAAGTGAGGTAGCCTCCCACCACTTGCGGATCTCCCGCTCGTATAATCTCTCCAGCTTGGTGTAGGAAGTTGCCAGTGTATCCGGGGCATTATTTGTGGTGGTCATCGAGGTGTCTCTTGGATCTGACCTGGTCTTTTTAAAAATGTCTTTTGCTGCCTCTTTGCGCTCTGTAACGTTGAACATGCTTGTTCAAACGTTAATTACGGTGCTCCGATCCCGGGCTCCGTTTCGGTTTGTCCGCACTGCTGTTTTAAAGCCCCTCGCCCAATCCTGCATACATTGAATTTCACGAGCGCGTTCAAATAACGTAAAGCTGGCTTACCAATGTCTGCCAGACGCGCTTCTGATTATGACCGCAATCCTCTTTCTCGGTCTTCTCCTGGTTCTTAAATGTTTCAGGATGGTGCTCTCGTTGTCAATCTGTCGCTCCAAGTACACCAAAATACGAGTCACTCGTTGCGGGCGGGTGCCGAGTGCGGTGGTGTACCGCACACAATATAGGCTCCAAAGATTCCTCCGTTTTCTGGAAGGAAAAAACGGCACTCACGGGGCTTTGTTTCAGCAGGGTTTAATGGTTTAAACCGAATACAAACAGACGCGTTTCAGAATAGATCCTTCTTCAGTGTTTGCCTAATGCGCTGTGAGGCGCCATTAAAAAGGGTTACATCGATTAGCCTAGACATACACAGGGGACTAGCGCATTTCCATCATGTGCGCCATCTTGGAGTGGTCAATTATGCACGGTTTTTAAAATATAGTTGATTAAATACAACGTTTTAAGCATTTCACAAGAAAATTCATAAGCATGCTTGATTCTATAATCATAACCTTGCTATGACCCATCAATTCATTACGTTACATGTGTCCCTCGTTTGTTCATCTGGGTAACTAATTGTTATGCAATTTAATGGGATCATTGATCGTTGATATGTTGACTGGTGAAAAACCTGGAGCATCGAAAGCATTTGCCGATACACGGCTAAATAATGACAAACGAGGGACACATGTAACATAATTCGTTTGGTGTAATTGACCGATACACGGTAAAATCGTAATGAATTGATGGGTCATAGCAAGGTTATGATTATAGAATCAAGCATGCTTATGAATTTTCTTGTGAAATGCTTAAAACGTTGTATTTAATCAACTATATTTTAAAAACCGTGCATAATTGACCACTCCAAGATGGCGCACATGATGGAAATGCGCTAGTCCCCTGTTTATGTCTAGGCTAATCGATGTAACCCTTTTTAATGGCGCCTCACAGCGCGTTAGGCAAACACTGAAGAAGGATCTATTCTGAAACGCGTCTGTTTGTATTCGGTTTAAACCATTAAACCCTGCTGAAACAAAGCCCCGTGAGTGCCGTTTTTTCCTTCCAGAAAACGGAGGAATCTTTGGAGCCTATACATATATATATATATACATTTCATGTGATATCTTATATATTTATAAATAAATGTATATATATATATATATCAAAGTAAAAAAAAGTTATTTCGCTTCGTTTCTGTAGCATAAAAAGTACATAAATACATATCACAACGTACTTAATAATGAACAAACCTTAAAAACCGTTCTAAAATTGAGTAACACTAGAAGACTTTAGTACAGTGTTGTCTACTAATAAAAGCTACATAATTGTGAAAAATAATCCTTCCCCTAAAAATAGCAATGTACCAGTGCATAACATTTAAAAAGGTTACATGGGTCCATCCAATTGTTTCATTAGGCCCATGCGTCATAAATTATTAAAAGACTGTAAGTTAAATACATGATCCACTCAGATCTAATCATAGGTATTACAACTCATCCTCCAGATCGCAGGTCAAACTATCGATTCATATTCTTTTTTTTGAAAAATATTTTTATTTGCTTTTAAACGTTGACACATATAAACAATTACGTCATGAGTGCATGATGCCGAGTGGTCTATAGACAGTGACAGTAAATGGGAAACAGAAAACAGTACTACACTCCCTCCGAGAGAGAGCACCATCCAAGTTCGCAATGTTACAAATATACATTTGCTGAAGATCACATCAAAATCAATCCCACAATAGGTCAGGTATTACAGAGTTCAAGGCTCTTTTCCTGATCTTTCCATTACCAGATCCAGTCCCTCCCCCTCTGGTACTAACTCCAACCCATAGTATCGTAGCCATGGAGTCCATATTTTACGGAACTTTCGGGGACACCCCCTAGCCACATATGTCACTTTCTCTGCTACCATGTACAGATTCAGACTGTTTCTCCATTCCTGTAGTGTAGGGAGTTGGGATGCACCCCAGTAGCGAGCAATATCTCTTTTAGCTGCTACCAGTCCCAGGTTAACCAGCATCAGCTTATATCGTGGGAGGTCCACCTCAGTGCGGATTCCCAGTAAGAGATATTGAGGTTCCAGCTCAAGTTGAGCCCCCAGTATATTATTTAATTCTTGCACTACCATATTCCAATATGTTTGAATCCTGGCACATTCCCAGAGGGTGTGTATGACTGTACCGCGTTCTGTGTGGCATCTGAGGCAATCCGGGTTAACTGCCCTACCCATAGCGTGCAGTCTCGCTCTATCGAAATAGGTCCTATGCAGGATTTTGTATTGTATAAGCCCCAATCATAGCTTAATCGCCACCTCACGTGGGTGCATAAGAGCGGCCTCCCAGTCAAGGTCCTCTAACGGACCAGTAGTGCGTTCCCATTTAGTTCTGAGTGGGCCGAGGTTGTCAGGGATGTTGTTAATTTGTGTCTTATATGTTAATGAGATAGCTTGACTCGGGATCGCCTCCTGGAGGTGTCTAACTTCTAGGGGGACATATTCCGGCAGCATCCCCGTGTCCAATCCTTCAGCTCGCCAGGCCTGTTGTATCCGAAGGTAAGCATAGGACTGGGTCCTGTGAAGTTGGTATGTAGCTTGGAGCGAGGCGAACGGGGCCAATGTGCCTCTTTCCATAATTTCTCCCACCTTGGAGATTCCTATTAAATCCCATTGCCTAAAACCTCTCAGTTTTCCAATTTCCTTCAATCTGGTTCCCTCCCATAGAGGAGTTTCCCTTGTGGGTTTCTTATTTCATTTGCTTCTCAGCCTGTTTCCACGCCTCCACTGTTCGTTAAATGAAATTGCCTGCTCTTCAAAGAATGACGGTACAGAGTGACACACCAGAGGGCCCTCCAGCTGTTGAATGTAAAATAATGCAGGCCTACATTGGATGAAATTAAATCTGCGCAATAACAGAACAATTAATCTTTTTCTCTGCGAGATATAAAAAGAGTAAAAAAAGAATATGTGCAAATTCGACTGCTTTGACACCCCATCACAGGGACATGGAGCCAGCTCACTTGGTGTATAGGCATTAGTTGAAAAACCAAGCATCAGTGGGATAAAATCTAGGCAAAACCTTGTCAGACTAAACTGATGCTGTAAAATTCCGCACAAAGGCTAAATACGATTGTACCCCCTGTTTGGTGGAGGGGGACATTTGGTATAATCTGACTGGATTTATCTTTGTTTAACTCCCTTCTATCTATGGCGGCCTTTGCCAGAAATGTCCCATTAAGCCTCACCTTAGTAATATATGCACGAGTGAGTGGGGCCTGAAATAATTCAGGTAAACCAAAATCTACCAAAGAGCGCTTAACGTACTACAGCCATGGGATTTTGTGTGCAAAATCCAGTTTTTAGCAGTCACTCAATATGGCTTGATTCAAGGTAACAGTCTCCCTCCTCCATATCGAACGCCACAGTAATATTAGTGTAAGCTGAATAATATCAGAAATATAAGCTTCAGCCAATTCACTGTGCCATATGAAGTTTGAGCAGCTTCTGGGTAGAGATAACAATTTTTAAATTAAAGCATCCTCGATACACTGAAGACAGTCAATATAGACTATTCACCATTGCCCCGCCCCATACTTGGAAGTAGCTATGGCTTTAGCTGCGTATACACTTAATATTTTCGAGATGGGTTTTGACCCAACTTCTTCATGAATTTAAAGATGGCTACTCTATTGTTTTCTAAGAAGAGGGCTCTATATGACACCATATTTTTCCATAGGTACTTCCCATCAAAAAAGATCCCCAAATATGAGAATGTTTCCGCAACCTCCGCCCTACGTGTGTCTTTGTAGAAAGTTGAAAGTTTCTTTTACCGGTCACAAGCAACAAGTACATAGGATTTAGCTTTATTTATGCAGAGATCCAAACTATACATGAAGCTAGTATACTCCTCCATAATTTTCTGCATTGCTTGGCCAGTTCTAGCTATGAGCACTGCCTCGTCTGCATAGAGGAGAATCGAGAGAGGGTTTGAATCAATGTAGGGTACACCCTATTTGTATAGAAAGAAAACAAGAATGGTGCAGGGATCCAGCCCTGTCTAATGCCCTCTCTATCTCAAAGGGTCTGGTACACTTCCCCTCCCTGCCATAGCCAAAACATGCAGTTGCCCATGAGTACATCTGCCTTATGAAGTCAATGATAAGCGCATTAATGCCCACACTCTCCATAACGGTCCACAATTTGGAATGGGAGACACAATTAAATGTGGCCGAGATTTCCATAAAGGCCATAAAAAATGTGGCCTTTCTTGTCCACTGTATATTTAGCAATTATCATACTCAAGTTGAGGCACTGGTCAATGGTCCCTTTCTCCTTCCTAAAACCATACTGTGTTGCTGTTAAAATATTCCTCTCCCATTCCTCCATCCTATTTAACAGCAAGCATCCATCAGCCAAACTGTCAATCAAGGAGATGGGTCTGTAATTTTGTGGGAGCGCCTTGGCCCCTTTCTTATGAATGGGTACTATTGTTGATTGCTTCCAAGCTGTTGAAGGGCCCTTCTTGGCTATGGCTTTAAAGGCGTTCATCAATAATGGAGCCCAGAGGTCCTGATATGCCAAAAAACAATCCACAGGAAACCCGTCGGGGACAGGGGCCTTCAGGCTACTACACTGGGCCAACACTCATTTTACCTCTGCCATGTCAAAGGTTACAAAACTCCTACATCCTTCCAGAGGATGGTTCTTTGGCAGGGCAGGGGCCTTCAGATTCCTAAATATTTTCTATAAGTGGGCCACCCAGTCCTTCTCTTCAACATATACCTCCAGGGTTGACTCACATGCATCTTTTAGAAAGGGGGCGTTCACCACTTTCCAAAACTTGCGACTATCCTTGTTTGTAGCTGCTAGCTGCAGATTCGCCCAGGCTTCCTCACTTAAGCTCTTTACCATGGTGGTTCTCACCTCCTTGTATTTGACACGAAAGCTCCGTAACAAGTACTTTTCTCTTGGAACCGAACGAAGGGATGCTTGGAGATATGTCAATGCCTTGGTACATGTAGTGTCAAACCATCGCACTGGTAGGTTCTGCTGATCTGGGAATGTCCGCACCAAGTACGAATTGATTTCTGCCAATATCTCGAGGAATGCTACAAACACCTGTTCGGAAGTAGAATCAAACTCCTTTTTTTTTTTTTTTTCTTTTTTTTTTTGGAAGTAGAATCAAACTCCAAGCAGACCTCAGCCTGCTTACAAGCGAGGATTACTGGGAGGAACCGCTCTGTTTCTATTCTATCCCACTTTAATATAAAACCATTACTTCTAGTTAGGACCGGTTTTAGGACTTTCTTCAGTTGTACTTTGTTTTTACCCTCTCACTTCATTACACAGAAGAGAGAAGCATGGTCACTAAAACTTAAGTAGTTCACCTCAATTTTATTCACTAGACAACCAAGGGATTCTGAGGCTATAATGTAATAAGTCGTGCACCCATTCTCCATGCTTCCAAAGGTCATAGCCAAAATTCCTGTAACGTGGTCTATCCTATTGATTATTTCTAAATTCATGGTGAATAACATCCTATTTAATGAATTTCCATAATCATTGTAAGCAAAGTGATTGTGTTATCACCCTCTCTGTCCATTGACCTACACACAGGCTTCTGCAACTTTTCACAACAGTGGGCATTGAAGTCTCCCATCCAAAGTAAATTAAAAGGTTTGGGATGGTGAGAGATAATCTCTTTAATAGCCTTATTCAACGACCCTATCACCAGTGCCATATTGACCTTAAAATAATTGCTATATAAGTTAACAATAATCAGGCCCTATCCACTTTCCCCATCGCAGATAAAAAAATGGTAGGGAGGATAATTCATTGTGGAACCTAAGAATCTATATTTTAGTGGTGTTTGCTATCAAAGTTAAAATGCCAGAGGGGCGTGGCTAAGCCGTGCAGTGAAATGGTCGCACTTTAAGTCGGCTCCGCCGGCCGAGCCCATAAATCCATCACTATCTGGCAAAACAAGCGAAACAGAAGCTGGGGCACACAAGTCCCGACCCGAAATCCACAATTGGAGGCGATCTGGGGCACTGACGGGACTGCGGAGACATCGCTGGAACCAGGGCCTGCAGTGGCACACGTGACCTGCGAGAGGTACGGGGACGCGCGTGAAGGGGCGAGCTGATGAGAGACGGATTGGCGCCCAGCACGCAGCTCCCCTGCTGCGCGTACCTGCCGACGGTCGCGGAACATCGAACGACCGCTGCCCCCCCTCACGCTAAGGACACACCTGACCACCGCTGGCTTCCTTCAGGGAAGCAGCTGTGCTGAGACCCGCCTGTACACGGTGAGCGCCGTAGGGGGTTGGTGGCTTCTGTAGCGTTCCTAACGCTAGGGATTGCGTGATTGTGCAGCAGCGCTAAATAATACACAGGAGCCGGTACTTAGTAGTTAACACACGCGGCTCCGACTGCCGCGCCGAGGCCACGCCTCTTTCTTTATATTAGCTAGCGTCTGAGGTCACGCGTCAGCGCTAGCGCACCCCGGCAGCGCGGAAGGCTAGAACGCCTCGCGCGCACAGGACATTACATTCCTTCCAACCTTTATAAAACATTAAGCAAAACATAAAATCAGAAAACCAACGATGAGTCTGTTACCAGTCTGCCAGTCCTTACAGGTTACACCATATAGTCCGCCAGCTGGGATGACGGTGCCGGGTTCTTCCTCAGGTTGTAGCGGGATGGGCCGCCTCTGGAGAGGGCCACATCGGGGGTTCTGCGCCTTGGGGTGTTAGGCTCTTCCCGGGATGGGGAGCAGCCGGGCAGGTTACCCCCAGGGGTGGCTGGGATGAACTGGGAACCACCATCCTCACTCCGACCGTCCTCCCCCCTCCTGATCTCCGCTCGGCTGGTCGGGGCCTGGCCCCTCTGGTGCAGCCCCGGGATGTGAAGGTGTTCCTGGGTGGACTTTTTTGAAGAAGGATACATCTCGGGTGACCGTTTCAGCTCCTCTTTGGGCGGTCACCATCGTGCCTGTCCGGCGGGTGACGACCCACGGTTGTGGTTCAAAAGGAAGTCTGAACTTGCTGCCTGGGTAGCGGTCCTTCACGTACACTCGATCCTGCCGTTGTATCGTGGACTCCTTAGCTCCCCTTCGCCGGCTGGCATGGTCATTCGAGCGCATCCGATTGGCTAGAGTCTTTTCATTTGTGGCTTGTGCCGGAGCCCAAGTAGGGTGGTGTGGGATCGTGTCACTTTCGACTCTTCCCATGGTGGCTGTTCCTGGCGCTGCCTCTGTTGTGACGTGGGGGGTCATCCGGTATTCCCTCAGGAAACTGTATATCGCCCTCTCCAGTGGAGATCCGTCAGCCACGGCTATTCGAATGGTTTTGTTGAGTGTCCTCATAAACCTCTCCACCTCTCTCCATTGGCTTGGGGCCACCGTGGTGTTACTTTGCGGTGATGGATCCCCCAGCTCTTGAGATATTCTGCAAACTCCTGCCCCTGGAAAGGCGGTCCATTGTCGGTCTTGACCACCCCGAATATGCCATGAGTGGCGATGGTTTTCTCGAACTTCGCTATTACTTCAGTGGCTGTCTGGCTCCCCACGATCTCAACCTCTGGATATTTGGTGATATACCGTCCGTCCGGGAGATGTCCGAAATCGGCGCTCACACACTCCCACGGTCTCAGGGGATTCTCTTCGGTCGCCACCGGGTGAGGGCGTTCCGGCTGTCCTGCTGCTTGGCACCACGTGCAGGTTCTCACCGCCTGCTCAACCATCGCGTCCATGCCTGGGAACCATACTTTGGCTCGGAGCTCGGCTCGGAGCCGGCCCTTCGTCTTCACCATTCCTTGATGTCCCCTGTGGGCGAGGTCTACCGCCTGTTGAGCGAGGCTGGCCGGCATGACTAGCCTCGGGCCCCGCAGAAGACATCCTTGGGCGTCAACGGACAGCTCACTTTTCACTCTCAAGATTCCAGTGCCAGCTTGGCTTGGGGAGTCCTCCTGTTTAGCGATTCTTGGATTGTCCTCCAATCTCCCGACCTGGCGGCCTCCGCCACTGCTCTCAAGCATTCATCGCCTTTTGATGCTACTATGATTGCGGCCAGGCTCATCGGGAGGGGTCGTGATCGCTCTGTCACACACCGGACGTACTCGTCGGTATCCTCGGCCTCCTCTTTCTCCTCTGTTGTGGCTTTCCGCGGGTGCCTTGACAGATAGTACGCCGGGTTCGTGGCCCCTGGTTTGTACTCCACCCGGTAGTCGTACCCTTGTAGTTGGAGTATCCACTTTTCAATCCGGGGTGGCGGCTTCGAGGATGACCCTTGGAATAGTGGTATGAGGGGGCTTGTGATCGGTTGTTACCGTGAAGTGATGGCCATACACATACACATGAAAATGCCGGTAGGCCCAGTGGATGGCGATGGCTTCTCGCTCGATTTGCGAGTAACGCTGCTCCGTTTCGGTCAGGGACCTGCTGGGGTAGGCGATGGGGGCCCACTCTTCGTTGTTCTGGAGTTGGGTCAATACCGCTCCCAACCCAAAAGGGCTTGCATCGACCGCCACGTTGGTGGGCTTCTCCGGGTCGAAGTACGAGAGGGTAGTGTCCGCAGACAGGGCCGCCTTCGTTGCTTGGAACTCTTGCTCCTGTTCCGGGCCCCACTGCCACGTGGTCGACGACTTGGTCAGCTCCCTGAGGGGTTTGGTGAGGTTGGAGACATCTGGAATGAAGCGGCCGCAGAAGTTGACCATGCCCAGGAAATTCCGGGCCTCCGTGATGTTCGTCGGGGCTGGGGCGTCTTGGACACCCTTCACCTTGTCCGGGTCTGGGGCCACCCCTTGGTCCGAGAAGGTGTATCCGAAGAAGCTGATCTTGTTCTGCAGGAACTGACACTTCTCCCGGTGCAGGGTCAAGCCTGACTCCTGAATCCTTTTGAGGACCCCTCTCAACCGCTGGTGGTGTTCCTCTATGGTTGACGCATATATCAGCAGGTCGTCGCTCACATTAAGCACGCCGGGGAGCCCACTAAGGACTTCACTGATGGTATTTTGGAATACCTCGGCGGCACTCGAGATGCCGAAGTTGAGGCGCCGATACCGTCTGAGGCCCACATGTGTGGAGAACGTGGTAATGTACCTCGAGTCCGGATGAAGTGGTAGCTGGTGATAACCTGATCGTAGGTCCATCTTCGAAAACCACCTGGCCCCGTTCAGATCTCACAGGATGTCATCAATGGTGGGCATCAGGTGTCGCACCCTCTTGACCGCGGCGTTAGGGAGGCACATGTCCACACAGATGCGGACTTGTCCTGGCTGCTTCGGCTTCCTGGCGATGACGATCGGGGATACCCACGGGGTTGGCCCGCTGACCTTTTCGATGATGCCTTGTCTCTCCAGGGCCTCCAACTCCTCCTCGACATTTTGCCTCAGGTGGAAAGTGATTCACCTGTGCCTCAGTGCCACTGGTTGGACCGACGGGTCGATGTGTAAGGATACTTCCTTTCCCTTCAGGCACCTGATGCCTTTAAAAACTTCTCCGAACTCTTCCATGATGGTATCCAGTTCTTCCTCCAGGACTGCCATGGCAAACGAGATCAGTCTCAGCTCTTCGGCCGATTGCCCGCTCAGTAGCATCCCGCTGCCCTCTTCCGTGACATAGACGGTGGTGTTGATGCTCCTCTCCCCATGTTGTAGCTCTGTCTTGAAGCACCCGATGAGGGGAATGGGTGTCTTCTGGCCGTACGCGAACACCCGGATCTTCGCCTCTCGCAACGTGGGCTTGGTGCGCAGTTGGTGGTAGACATTGGCGGCCATCAACTCGATGGATGCCCCGGTGTCAATTGTCGCCTTTACCTCTTGTTGCTGGACTAAGATGCGACATTTCGGAAGTCTGCACTTCTTCTTCTGCGGCTAGTGGATCGCAAACACATAATGGACTGGGTACTCTTCGGTGTCATCGTCCATGTCCTCGCTGTCTGCCTCTTCCTGTACCGCATGGGCCGCCTCCTTCTTGACTCTGGTGGACCGGCACACCGCCGCAAAGTGATTCATCCACCCGCAGGCGCTGCACTTTTTTCCTCTGGCCGGGCAGTCTTGCATGCGGTGGGGCTGGCCGCCACAGTACCCGCATTCTTTCTTCTTCGTTTCCGGTTGCCTTTTCCCTCCGGCTGGTCTCCCTTTGGGCCGCACTACGTTCATCGCTTCCGCCACCTGCACTTGCTCCGCCTTCACAGGACGATGTAGGGCTGCTTCCATGTGCGAGGCCCTCGCCTGCGAGAGCTCCTTCGACCGTCCGAGGGTGAGGATGTCCGCGAGGGGCTTTTCTTCTTCCTGGAGGACCGTGACTCGGAGCTTGGACGAGTAACACCCCTGTATGATTTGTCCTCGGATCTTCTCTTGCTCATCGCGGAACCCACACGTGCTGGCTAACTCCTTCAGCCTGCCATGGAATGCATCCAGAGACTCGTCCGCCTCCTGTTTGGCTTGACGAAAAATGAACCGTTCATAGTCTCTATTCGCCATGGGTTCGAAATGGGCATTGAGCGCGTTTAGCAGCGTGTGGTACGTTTTCGGCGTGGCTTCCACGAGAGTTTTGTAGATGCGGTGGATGTCTTTGCCTCCTAGATGGAGCAGCAGTGCCTTTCCCTCGCGATGCCAGCCCCTTCGAAGTACATTTGTAGGCGGTCCGTCCAATCCCTCCAGCGCGGGGCAAGGGACGATGGGGCACCGTCAACGGCAAACGGCTCAATGGCGGGAACCGACGCCATCTTGGCACGTGCGCAGCACGCGGTGGAAGCCGGCTCTCTCTCCTCTGCGTCGAAGCCAATAGGTGTGCACCCCCTATGGGCGTTGCACGTGGACTTCCCTCGTGCTTCTACACCAACCAGCGGGTGCGCATACCTCCAGACATCATCCGCGGGGCTCCTCAGGTGCTCAGGGACTTAGGTGATCCCACCGGGCGTGGGCCTGCTCTGGTGGAGGGTGCGGCCGTCGTCAGGCACCTCTTGGCAGCAGGCGTGGTACCACCCGGGCGAGACATACCCCTCACAGGCTGCGGGATGGGGCTCCAGGGCTCTCACAGAGTCACCACCGATGGCAGGATGGGCCTTCAGGGCACTGTCAGCATCCCTCACCTGACCTAACAGCAGGCACAGCCGGGTCACCATGAGGAGGGGACTTCAAACCCAGGCTCAGAACACATGGGTGGCCGATGCACACACTGTGGGGCACAAAGGCAGCAAAGCAGGGCTCAGTACACCCCTCGTCGCCAGTGTAGCGTTCCTAACGCTAGGGATTGCATGAATGCGCAGCAGCGCTAAATAATACACAGGAGCCGGTACTTAGTAGTTAACACACGCGGCTCCGACTGCCGCACCGAGGCCACGCCCCTTTATTTATATTAGCTAGCGTCTGACGTCACGCGTCAGCGCTAGCGCACCCCGGCAGCGCGGAAGGCTAAAACGCCTCGCGCGCGCCGGACATTACAGCTTCGTCCCGATGCAGTGCGGCTCTCCCAGTGCTCAAAGACAATAGACAGCGACCCCCAGTGCAAAGGTCTTCCAGCAGGCACCGGGGAGAGACAACAGCAACCCCACCTTTAGTGTGACAGTTGGCTACAAAGAAGGAGCGTGTTGAGGACCAGCGGTGTGAGCTACGGCCGCTAACGGCCACCACCTAGCGTCAGTCACCATTCCGAAGAGCGGGGGGGGGGTAGACCATGCTGCCACACAGAACAGACAATAGCCTCCCGACATGATTTCCTCTTCTCGCAGTGCCACTAACGCTGTGTGAGACCCACAGGCCTGCCGTTGGAGACGGAGGGAGCTGCAGGAGGGCGTGAACAGCCGACTCCGTGTGATACACACGCATGAAAACTCGTGCCGGTGGTAGGAGACGCGCTGGGGAATTGGGCGGAACCCCCCCTCAACCCAGACTGTCGTCTTCAACAGGAATGGGGAAGTGGAACACCAGACAACCCCGGCTGACCTTCGACAAAAAGGCGAGCAAACAGGAAGACGGAGACCACGTTGCCCCAGAGAGTACAGGTCAAGCTGCAATGGGCACTGTGCCGGATGAGGATATTCGCTCAATGTCTAAAGAAGTTAAGGCCAGTCTCCAGGCTATATACTCTAAAATGGATTCCCTGGCGGCACGAATGGACAGGATTACGCACCGCGTGGAAAAACACGACAATCGTCTGGACGCGCTCGAGACCAGGGTATCAGAAGCGGACGATGCACAAGCAGAAGCGCGCGAGAACCTATTGCAGATGGACTCAGTGCTCAACCTCATTAAGACAAAAAATGAAGATTTGGAAGGCAGATATCCAAAACATGGAAGAGTACATCAAAGCCATCTTGAGAGAACTGTTTGGGGAAGAGTTGTCGGCCATGTTCCTCATAGAACAAGCGCATCGCTCTCTCGGCCCAAGACCGCCGCCGGGTGCGCCACCATGCCTTATCCTTGCCAGGGTTTTGAATTATCGCGACACGATATAACGACTGGCCAGAGAGTGCGGTTCTACGCAATATCAAGGCAATGTGATATCCCTGTATCCGGATTTCATGATGCAAGTCCAGGCTGCGTGCCGAGAGTTTCGACTGGCAAAGAGACTGCTGCAACAGTCCGGATTGATATACCCGGCCAAGCTCAGAGTACACGGACATGGCAAACACACGATCTCCACGGATGCCAAAGCCACACTGATCTACACAAAGCAAGTCGCAAAAGCCCACAGCTCGCAGACATCGTCAGACCAGGAAACACCAGAAGGCCGCCTGAGTGACAATGACCTGGTCCCCTTCATTGCATCAATGTGAAAGCGCAGATAAGTGTAGAGTTGCAACATAGATATTGCCATATGAACGGATGCTGGCCGCTCCCCAGCGAGGGTAAACAGAGCTCCGAACATGGTTATGGTGTTGCTCTAATGGCGGAGGAGAGAGGGAGGCGGGTGCCGAATGATGGACTTTGTAGCTGAACGTTTAATGGCGAATACGTTTTGTGTCGTTCGCCAGCGGGCAAGGCCACCCTGCAGTAAGAGGGAGGGGTGTTTGCCGGTGATCACACGTATCCTCGGGGATAATTCCCACAAATCCTAGGCAACTAGGTGTATAATTGGTTTTGGGTGTTTCATTGGGATGTATACACAACGGATCACTGACATAATATCGACTACGGGGAGGAGCCTAGCGCGCAACCAAGATGGCCGCGTAGGTGCGAGGCTCCCGAGGACCTCCGCGACCTCCTGCATAAATCCTGACTATATCCTGTCCTAGACGAGGGGACTGTGTTTGTGAGACCGAGCTGAGGTGCCACCCGTTTTCCGTTCCCAAATCGGACCTCGGACACCGGCGGGTGCACCGATTGAGGTTTGCGGCCTTCTCCACGCCGGCCCCCCGGATTGGAGTTGTGGGGCGATCCGGAGACAAAGTGAACAACAGCGGCGGGCAAGGCTGGGCGACTCGCGTACCCCGCACTTTCACTTTCGCTTTCGCGCCCTCCTTGCTACCAAGCGAGGTAGGGTCGCGGGGCGGCGTGCGGTGGTGTGGCCTCGTCGGGGTGCCCTGCCGGCCCGCCAGCTGTGATCCGCCCTTTGGAGCTGTGGTCGCCCCCCCCCCGGAGCCCGTGAACTGGTTTGTCGGCCCCTTTCAAGGAGATTGGCACGATTTGGGGACTGGAGCCATGTCCACGAAGCAAGATGGCGACCGGGCAAAGGTGAAATCGACCCGCCGTGGCGCAGCCCATCAATCCAACAGCATGGACCGCTACACCCTCCAGAAGGGATCTCCAGAGGCGCCGCGTAGGTCCCCTGTGGGCCCGACTGATGCCCCTGCTCTGCCCGCGGATCTGACCCTCCGAGACGTCATGGGCGCCATCGCCGAGATGAAGGCCTCGGTGGACCAGCGCTTTGACACTCTGGCGCAGAAGATTGACTCGGTCCTCGTGGATGTGGGCCTGGTGAGGGCCGATCTGTCCAAGACGAATGACCGGGTCGACTCTTTGGCCCACACTACCTCGGGCCTCACAACGGACGTGGCGGCCCTCCAAAAGGAGGTGCGCCGACTTGGCCAGGCGAGCGCCCTGATGGATCGTCGACTGGAGGATTCCGAGGGTCGGGCCTGGAGGAACAATGTCCGCATCGTCGGGGTGCCGGAGGGACGTGAGGAGGAGGCGGCGGATCTGTTTGTGGAGGACCTGATCCTTACCCATCTCCAGCCCCGGGGGCTGAGTAAACTCTTTGCGGTGGAACGTGCCCACAGGGTCCCCGGAGGAAGACCTAAGGTCGGAGCCCCTACGAGGCCTCTCATTGCCCGGATTTTCAACTTTCGGGACAGAGACGCTATCCTGCAGACTTCTAGGCTACAAGGACCGGTCAGACTCGACAATATGGACGTAAACTTCTATCCTGATTTTACTCCGGCGGTCCAGAAGCAGAGACTGAGTTTTCTCGGAGTCAAACGTCGCCTACGGGACCTGAACCTCAAGTATGCAATGCTTTTTCCAGCGAAGTTGAGGGTAGAGGTGGATGGCCGCACGCACTTTTTTGATCGTCCCGAGGCGGCCGGGGACTGGTTGGACACTTTGCCCGGGAATCGGGGCCGGGGGGGTGGGGGGGGCGCGGTTGGCGGGGAGGGCTCGCCGGATCAGGACTGAGGGACTAATAGTAGGCCTTGCTCTGGACAACATTATTGTCATCATTGACTGATTGTGTAAGTTCCCCTCCCGTGGAGGTCGTGCGGGGTCTCTTGGGGGCTCTCCCTCCTCCTCTGGGGGACTAGTTAGTTTTCTTATCTATGGGGCGACAGGCACACTGCACTTTGGGGGGGCTGTTTGGGCTCATGCAGGGGTGCAGGGAGGGGGGAGTTCTGTTGGGACGGGTGGGTTGGGGTGGGGTGTTGTTTGTTTTTACCGCAAGGCAAACCCTTTACTGTGTTGGTGTTTTTGAGGTGCTCTCGGGGGGACGAATGATGGCTTCTGTACGTGATGGGGGGTAGGGACTTGACTTTGTTGTCGTGGAACGGTAATGGACTGGGGGATAGGATTAAGCGAGGTGTGGTCCTGCAGTATCTGAAACGAATTTCGCCAGATGTGGTCTTTCTGCAGGAGACACACCTTATTGGTAATTCCTTTTGTGCCATGAATCGGCGTGGCTATCGTTTGGTGGCCCACTCGGGCTTCACGTCTGGCTCCCGGGGGGTGGGTATCATGGTTAAGAACTCGCTCCCGCTGGAAATAGACGAGGTGCGCCATGATGAGAGGGGACGCTATACTGCCTTGGTGGGGAGAATGGAGGGCAAAGTAGTTGTCTTTGTTTCAGTGTACGTCCCACCGGGGTTACAGTCTACCACTTTTGCGGACCTGGGGCGCCTCCTCCTTGACCTCCCGGGGGGGCTTCTGGTGGTTGGGGGGGATTTCAATGCGGTGGTTTCTGGGACTATGGATCGTCCCCCCCCTAGGGACCTCCCCCGGGCGCAGGCGTGGCTGTCCGGCCTCTTAGATACATTGGGATTGGTGGACTGCTGGCGCTTAAAACATCCCACGCAGCTGCAATACACCTTCCATTCGGGTGCCCATGGTAGCCTCTCGCGGCTTGATCATATCCTTGTCCCTGCGGCCTATGCTGGGAGGGTGGGAGAGGTGCGCCATCTGGCGCGGGGTATTTCAGATCACTCCCCGCTCCTGTTGCACTTTGATGTCCTCCCGAGGGGGGAGGGCAGGGTAGCTCCAATCAATGCCTGGTACCTGCGCGACCCCACCATTCGTGCTGACTTGATTAAAGCCTTGCAGCGGTATTTTGAGGAGAATGTGGGGTCTGTCCCTTCGGCCATCTCCCTGTGGGAGGCCTTCAAGACAGTCCTTAGGGGGGAGGCCCTCTCCTTCATATCCCATGCCCGGAGGCGCGAGCAGGAGGAGGTGACCCGGGTGGAGGCCGAAATTACTGAATTAGAGGGTGATCTGGGGAGTGGGGTGACGGATGCTGCACTACATGTTCTACACCTTAAGCAAGCGGCCTATAGGGCCCTCGTCACGGAGGCAGCCAGGGGCCTCAGTAGAGAGCAACAGGGGCGACTGTATGATGTGGGTGATAAGGCTGGTAAATTGATTGCGTGGTTGGATAAAAAGGAGAGAGCGAGTCGTGTGGTCCCGCTGATTGAGAGGATGGATGGTGTACGTGTCACCGAGCCAGAAGACATTGTCTCTTGCTTCGCGGATTATTTCCGCGAGGTGTATTCCCCGGTCTCTCCCTGCTCGGAGGCGGATTCCCATGCCCTGCTTCGAGATATCGCGCTGCCCTCCCTTTCGGTGGAGGACAGGGAGTCGTTGGATGCTGCTCCTACCTCGGACGAAATTGCCCTCGCCATACGCTCGGTCGCATCTGGCAAGGCCATGGGCCCGAACGGCATCCCTATCGAGTTGTATAAGCTGCGACCGGATGTACTGGCACCCCACCTCCGCGCGATGTTCCTGGCGGCCCATTCGCGGGGCTCCCTCCCGCCGGACCAACGTCTGGCTACAATCGTGGTGATCCACAAGGAGGGGAGACCCCGAGACCGGGTTACCTCCTATCGGCCTATCTCGCTCTTGAATGCGGAGCCCAAAATCCTTGCCAAGGTGCTCGCCAACCGACTGGTCGGCGTGGTGGGCGATTTGGTCCACCAAGACCAGTCCGGCTTTATTCCCCATCGCAACACGGCCCTCAATCTGCGGCGCTTGCACGGGGTGCTCGCGCGTGTTCCGTTTGTGCGGGAGCCGGCCATCTTGGCGTCCTTAGACGCCACCATGGCGTTTGACACGCTCGAATGGCCATACATTTGGGCGATGCTGGCGAAATTTGGATTTGGACCGGGATTCATCAGCTGGGTCAAATTGTTGTATTCGGGCCCATTAGTGCAGGTGGTAGTGAACGGACGAGTCTCGGCCCCATTCGCGCTGGGACGGGGCACGCGACAGGGTTGCCCCTTGTCGCCGCTCCTGTTCGCACTGGCCTTGGAACCCCTGGCGGAGTGGCTGCGGTGGCACCCTTCCATCCGTGGTCTCCGTTGGACCCCCGAGTATGAGGACCGCGTGTCCCTCTACGCTGACGATATCCTTTTGTACCTAGCCTCCCCGCGCAAATCACTGATTGTCCTGGTTGATGTCCTGCGCTCCTTTGGCCGTAACTCAGGCCTCGTCATCAACTGGGCTAAATCCTGTGTCTATGTGCTTTCCGGGGAGGCTCCCGTCCTCCCGCGGGGCTGTCCGATCCAGATTGCCTCGCAGGGGTTTCGGTACCTGGGTGTCTATATCACGCTGGACCCGGACGCCCGCTACAAGCGGAATTTGCTTCCCCCCCTCCAGCGCTTGAAGGAGGACGTCGCGCGCTGGCGGCGCCTGCCGCTTTCGCCGCTCGGTCGGGCGGCATTGTTTAAGATGATGTTGTTGCCGCGCTTCCTGTACGCTCTCCAGAACACTATGGACTTAGTCCCGGCGCGCTACTTCCGTGAGGTGGAGAGTCTACAGCGCCGCCTGTTCTGGGACGGGAGGCCGCGTATAGCCCTGGCGAAGTTGACGCTCCCGTGGTACGACGGGGGGATCGCCCTCCCGGACATTAAGCGGTATTACTGGGCCTCCCAGCTAGCTGCAATTAATCACGGCCTCTATGGGCCCGCCTTAAACCCGGCATTTGAAATGGACAAGATGCTCCTGCCCGGTGGCGACTACAATCGAGCGCTCTACTCTGGCGCGCCCGATCCCCGCTTGACAGGGCCCACGCGTGTCATGGTGCGGGTGTGGCACGCGGCCAATGCAGCTATGGGATGGAAGGACCGTTTGACCCGGGCGTCACCGTTGTATGCGCCTGAGAGGCTGGGCTCCCTGTGGACCTCGAAGGGCTTCGAGAAGTGGGACACGATAGGCATCAGTAAAGTGGGGGATCTCTGGACGAGGGGGGGATTTAAAACTTTTGAGACGCTGCAGACGGAGTTTCAGCTGCAGGGCAGTGAATACTTTCGGTACTTGCAGGTCCGTCACGCGCTGGGCTCCGTCTTCCCAGACGTCGCCTCCATCCCGGAGTCTTCCCCCCTGGAGGATAGAGTGCTGGATGGCCACGTTCCGGACAGCACGATCTCCCTTATTTACAAAAAATTGATCAATGACCGCTCGGGCCTGCTGGCTGGCCTCCGTGAGGCTTGGGTTGCCGACGGGCTGGAGTTGGACGACGAAGACTGGATTTCCGCGGTGGCCTCTCCGAAGGAGGTGGCCATACCGGCTCGCCTTCGCTTCGTCCAGCTTAAGATACTCCACCGGGTTTACATGACGGGGCCAAGGCTTCTGCGTATGGGCTATGCTGAGGATGGGTTGTGTAAGCGTGGGTGTGGTGCTTTGGCGACTTTTTTGCATATTTTGTGGGAATGCCCGAAGGTGGAGCGATTCTGGCGTGGTGTGCATGAGGTCCTGCGACTGGTTACGCGTGTCGCGCTGTTGCCTGAAGCGAGGAGATGCTTGCTGAATGTGTGGGAACCAACTGATTATTCGGTTCCGCACACGCGATGGGTGACTCTGGGATACATGATAGCTAAGCGTGACATCGCTCAACTGTGGGGGTCCCAGCGGCCCCCGGCGGTGTCGGCCTGGAAAGAACACATGGATTGGTGCATGTTCCGAGAAAAGGTGGTGTATGTGGCAAGGGGTAAGCCTGGGGCGTGGGTGAAAGTATGGGGCCCCTGGAACGCCTACCGCGGGGGTATCTGCGAGCCACCACTGCTGCCTGCCGCCTCACCGGCTCCGTCCCCCTAGTTGACCCCCTCCCCCAGCCCCGGGCACAGAGTTCCCCCAGTCCTGGATTTGTTTCCCCTCCCCCTCTTTAGATTCCTGTGGATGGTCGGGGTCCCTCCTTTGAGGAGCACGTGCGGTTACTTTCGATTGCGGGTTGCCTTGCGGGTGTGTTTTTTTTGTGTTGTTGTGTTTGTATAAAATGAAACCGTATTGTGGGCTTAGAGTCATGTGGCCCACGTCGTTGATACCTCCTGATTTACTTCTCTGCAACGCCAAGTGCCTTTTTGTATGTTCGTCAGGTGCTCCTGTCACTCTAGCGGCCGGCCGGAAGGTTGTAGGCCCATACTTGTATATACTTGAGATTGCAATAAACGGTTTCCAAAAAAAAAAAAAAAAATATCGACTACAAAAATATAGACTTACAAAAATATCGATGCCAAAATATAGAATACCAAAATATCGACTCCCTATCTCCAAACAGGAAAATACAAAAATATAGAATCCAAAATATCGTTGTAAATAATATAGTTAGTCAAAATATCGAATTTTTTAAATGTTTTAAAAGTAATGTAAAATTAATGAAATAATACATATAATTAACTGACACATACTTAAAAATACTTAAATAACATTAAAATTAATAAATAATTAATGTAAGTAAAAAAAAAAATTAATACATATATATTAACGTAATATTTATTAAAAATATTCAATCTTTTCTGCGTAGGATAGCGGGCGGGTAAAATTTACTATTACCACTCCAGTAAGTGCAATAGTAGGGAAAGCGTTGGATAGCGGGAGGGTAAAAATTACTATTACCACTCCAGAGAATGCAACAGTAGAGAAAGCGTTGGATAGCGGGAGAGTAAAAATTACTATTCCCACTCCAAAGAGTGCAACAGTAGGGAAAGCGTTGGATAGCGTAGGGGTAAAAATTACTATTCTCACTCCAGAGAGTGCAAACGTAGGGAAAGCATTGGATAGCGGGAGGATAAAATTTACTATTCCCACTCCAGTAAGTGCAACAGTAGGGAAAGCGTTGGATAGCGTAGGGGTAAAAATTACTATTCCCACTCCAGAGAGTGCAACAGTAGGGAAAGCATTGGATAGCGTAGGGATAAAAATTACTATTCCCACTCCAGAGAGTGCAACAGTAGGGAAAGCGTTGGATAGCGGGAGGGTAAAATTTACTATTCCCACTCCAGTGAGTGCAACAGTAGGGAAAGCGTTGGATAGTGTAGGGGTAAAAATTACTATTCCCACTCCAGTGAGTGCAACGGTAGGGAAAGCATTGGATAGCGTAGGGGTAAAAATTACTATTCCCACTCCAGAGAGTGCAACAGTAGAGAAAGCGTTGGATAGCGTAGGGATAAAAATTACTATTCCCACTCCAGAGAGTGCAACAGTAGGGAAAGCGTTGGATAGCAGGAGGGTAAAAATTACTATTCCCACTCCAGAGAGTGCAACAGTAGGGAAAGCATTGGATAGCGTAGGGATAAAAATTTCTATTCCCACTCCAGAGAGTGCAACAGTAGGGAAAGCGTTGGATAGCGGGAGGGTAAAATTTACTATTCCCACTCCAGCGAGTGCAACAGTAGGGAAAGCGTTGGATAGCGTAGGGGTAAAAATTACTATTCCCACTCCAGTGAGTGCAACAGTAGGGAAAGCATTGGATAGCGTAGCGGTAAAAATTACTATTCCCACTCCAGAGAGTGCAACAGTAGGGAAAGCGTTGGATAGCGTAGGGATAAAAATTACTATTCCCACTCCAGAGAGTGCAACAGTAGGGAAAGCGTTTGATAGCGGGAGGGTAAAATTTACTATTCCCACTCCAGCGAGTGCAACAGTAGGGAAAGCGTTGGATAGCGTAGGGGTAAAAATTACTATTCCCACTCCAGAGAGTGCAACAGTAGGGAAAGCGTTGCAAAGCAGTAAGGTAAAAATTACTATTCCCACTCAAGTAAGTGCAAAAGTAGGGAAAATAATAAATTAATATTTTCTTAACAATTAATTAATTATTAATACCAAAACAAGTATTACAATTAATTACCAATCACACAAGATTTAATAATTGATTATTTATAAATACCAATATATTTTTGTTTAATTAATTACCTATTAATAATTAATTAACAACCAATTGTTTTTCAATAACAAACATTAATAAATGCTAATAATACCAATTAATCATTAATTAATAATATATTGATTAACGATATACACAAATTATTTAAATAATTAATTTTTTACAATTATGTTACTTCCCACCATATTCCCCTATAAACACACTACCCACTAAAAATATTAAATAAATACAATGAATATAATTATCAATTAAACAATTAATACAAATTAATTACCAATTAATACAAATTATTTACCAATTAATAATTAATCAACCACCAATTAATTTGCAATACCAATTAATAATTAACTAATAACAATTAAATTACTTCCCACCCTATTCCCCTATAAACCCACAACCCGCTACAGAAGTAAAACGCAAAATTAAATTAAAAATTATTAATAATTCCAATAAATTATTATTTAATGTATTATAATTAAATTACTTCCCACCCTACTCCCCTATAAACCCACAACCCGCTACGGAATTAAATAACCCAAAAATAAAATAACATAAAATTCATTACTTTAAAAATATTATAACATACATTACAATATTAATACATACTTTTAACACATATACTAACACTTAAAACACTATAAAAAATTCGATATTTTTAACAACTATATTATGACTGTCGATATTATTTACTTCTATATTATTGCAATCGATATTTCTTACCTGTTTTTCGATATTCTTCACCACTATATTTTGGTAATTCGATATTCTGTCCATTCTATATTTAAAACTCGATATTCTGTCCACTCGATATTTTTTTTTCGATATTATGTCTATTTACCATACACAACCTGATTGGGGGGTTGCTGTGGGAGGTGGGGGTTTGTTATTTGTTGTTTTTTACCGCCACAAACAGCTAGGTTGTTACTACTGTCACATTATGTGGAGCAAATGAGTTCCGACCAAAACCAACTGTCTATTGCTGTGCACATGTGTACTAGGCTTCCTGTAATTATACATCATGCTACTATACTCCTGCGTTACACGGGGCGTAGCCCTGTCTCACCGTCACGACACTGCCTAAGCACTGCGAGATGACTACACTGAAGTGCATTACCTGGAATATAAGAGGCTTAAACGACCCCAGAAAGAGGAGGTTGGTATACTCGTATCTCTCCAGGCTCGGGGTAGACATTTGTCTGCTGCAAGAAGCAGATTTAATACACGCATCGGGTCCCAATCTCAAATCCATGCGCTGGGGAGAGGTGTTCGCTTCCGGCAACTCCAATTACTCCCATGGGGTGGCGGTTATTAGGAAGGAAAAAAAAAACCTGCTTTATAAAGGGGTCAAAGAGGGACACTTAGTTTAAGGACTACAACACCTCCAGTCCCATCACAATACTACAAATAACCATCAGAAGGTGCCAAGTCCATAGAAACAAGAATAGCTAGCCAATAATTGCTATAGGGGAGTGCATGAGATCCTACAGGTGATCGGGACACCACCTAACAGGAGGTTAAGAGTCCATCAGCCCACCCTTATTGGCGGAGCATCGTCATCTGGAACTCTAAGGAATCACGGTCTGAGCCCAGAATCATGGGTCACAGAAGACTCTGCTTGGTGCACAGGCCAGTGATACCCAAAAGAGAAACAAACTCCTGTCAGGGTATGTACCCAAGACTTGAGGACTCAAGTGATGTGCAGTGCTTATATGTGATGTGAGATTAAAAATGAATACTTGGTCAAAAAATATGTTTAATGAGGATTAACCAGGTTTCATGTCTAAAAGAACCTATAGTCTTTTTTTAAAAAAATTTTTTTAGACTAATTCTTGGTTCGATTATAGTGGGGTCGACATGTTTCAGCCGGAGTGGTCACTTGACTCGGCTTTCTTCAGGACCGAAAAACAAAACACAACTAAAATGCTACTGCTGAAGTAATATGTGAAATAAAGTGAGAATCAAACCCATGCAATCCAAACGTGAATGTTGGGTAAGATAGTGGCCAATGCCACCCTACCAGACAAGCAGTCTCGTGCTTGAGCGCAAGAACAATGTCTTTATTCCTAGAAAGAAGAGTCCAAAAGATCAAACATTGGAATAGACATCATGCACAGGAAAACAGCACTACTGGTCGCTATTCAAAAGAGCTAGTTCTGCACTGCCCTCATAAAAAACTCAAAATGATGTTTACAAATACAACATTATGTAAATCATAATGAAAAACTCACCCAGCTTTTAGTGGGAGAACTACCTCACCTCACCCGGCTGACAGCTCGGAGAAGGAGGCACCGCTCTGTTTAAATGTGGAGGAAAAACCAGACAGATTGCGTATTGATACCTATCCACTTCAAACTCAACACATATACCTTTAAACATTTCATAAAACCTAAAAACAAGTAAAAAGTCAAGGACCTTGAAAAAACCATGATTACATCATTGCAGGTAGGGAAAATATATTTGCAAACCCTGTCTTAATCTAGTATGACAAGACTCAAGACAGAGCTACAGTTCATTGTAGTCTATGTGGTTTAAAACGGTATCTTCCTCTGTTGTTCCTTAAATGGGTAAATAGACTGACTAGCCCAGTGAGACTAGACTATGGCCGATCTGACATAAACCTGTAAGGGGAGTGATCTTTAAACTCTACACTCTTCACAACCACAAAGCCCCCCAGCATTTATAGTTTGAGGAAACCACTTCATCATGATTAGATTCCAAACTTTCAAACAGATGAAGCCCCAACAGGAATCCCTCCACCCTTACCTGTCCGTCGATACCCCAGACTGGCCAACGAGCTGTCTGGAAGGTGTTGGCAGGAAGGGGAGGGTTCATTTTATAGGAGCCGCGACTAGCGTGATCACTGTCAATTAAACTCAGGTGTGAGTGCGCCATACTTAATCCCGCGAACGTAGGACGAGAGGCGCATGCGTGTGACTATTTGGGTTATTAGGAAGGGCCTACCATGGGTAACTCACCACACAAAAATAGACCCAGACGGGCACTATATACTGATACAAGGTGAAATATACCGTACACCATTGATAATCGCAAATGTCTACAGACCCAATACCGACAGTCCAGAATTTTGTAAACAGATGTGGCATGGGATTCAGTCCCTGGGAAGCATGGCGGTGCTAAGGGGAGGTGTCTTCAATCTGGTAGTGTCAGAGAAGGACGATAGGGTAGGAACATCACGCACACACCACCCGCAGGCTGCAGCCGCACCCCGTAATATAATCAACGACTATAAACTAATAGATTTGTGGCACGCATTACACCCACAAACTCGCAAGGGCACTTGTATAACACTGCAACACAAAGCTTGGTCCAGATTGGACTTTTGGTTAACCTCCAAAGATCTACACTCATGAGTCACCAACGTCTCGCACCACCCGAGGACGCTCTCAGACCATGCGCCCGTACTATTGCAGCTCAATATCCCAAAGCCTTATATACAACCATTTACCTGGTGCTTCCCACCAAATGCATTGCTGGACTCGGTGTTCCAAGAGGAACTACACAACAAAATAACTGACTACTTTAAATTGAATGAGGGTACGGTGGACTCCTTGTGAACCCTCTGGGAGGCCTTCAAGGTGGTCATACGGGGTGCCTGCATAGTCTTACAGTCAGGGGTACTCAAAGCAATACGATCCAGCGAGACTTGAGGATGAGCTTCGAGAGTTAGAGCACACATACTTCGTAACCCCTTCGAATGCGATTCTAGCCCAGATAAGAGTTAAATTGACGGGATTCCAGGACGAGGCAGAAATGGAGACTAAATACTTACACAAACATGCCCAGGCGTGCAGGCATGGGGAGGGAGACAGGCCAGGAAGGACACTAGCCGCACTCCTGCGACCTCCCAGAGGATCGACGTACGTTGCCGAACTACACAATCCCACTGCACCACCTTCCCACTCACCACCGGAGGTGCTGCAAACAATGATGATATTTTACCAGACATTATACATCACGCAAACAGACCCATACGAATTTGACATCACGGACTATCTTGACACACTGGGACTGCTGTGGCTTGGCAGGGAACATCGGGAGTACCTGGAGGTAACCTTTACGGCAGATGATATCCGACAGGTGATAAACAGCTTGCAGGCAGACAAGGCTCCCGGTGCGGATGGCCCTACTGACAAATTTTATAAAGAGTATGTTGACCTCCTGGCGCCGTGCCTACTGTTGGTATACGAGGAGGCGCAGGTTACCTGTGTATTATCCCCATCTATGTGTGAAGTGACCCTAATAACATTATTAAAGCCAGATAAAGATCCCACGAAATGCAACACATACCGCCCGCTTTCGTTAATAAATTTGGATGCCAAAATCTATGCCAAACTTCTGGCAAACAGACTGCAATCTTTGCTCCCGCTAATAGCACGGCCAGATTAATCAGGCTTGATACCGGGCCGCTCCACGGCACATAACCTGCGCACCCTGTTTGCCCTTCTACATTATCTGGCGCCACATGTGTCAGCCTGTAGCTGCCCTTCTAGACGCCACAAAGGCGTTTGACTCCCTAGAATGGAAATTCCTTTTCATACTGCTACGACGGCTGGGCTTAAGTCCCATTTATATCCAGCAGATCAAATTATGGTATACCTTGCCAACCTCTAAGGTTAAGGTAAACGGGCTTGTCTCTGAGCCTATACACATCAGGAGAGGTACGCGCCAGGGCTGCCCCTTGTCACCCCTGCTTTTTGCAATTGTCACAGAGCCATTGGCGGCTCGACTCAGACAACATCACACACATCGAAGTATTGGATTCACCTCCAGGGGACTGATAGCATCCATGTATGCAGATGACATGACCATATATCTGGTAGACCCAGAGGTGAACTTCGTGCCGGTGACCAGGGAACTGGTGCGGTATGGGGGCCTCACTGGCATCCAGATAAACTGGGCCAGGTCCACAATAATCCCATTAACAGACGGCACCCCCCACTTTGACTCTGAGTACACAATCAAATGGGCTGAGGGACCAACAAAATACCTGGGGATTTGGGTCAGTAGAGACGTGCAGGAGGTATGGGCAGCGAACTATCGAACTATGGCAAGGTTATGGACTGGATAGATGACAGAATCAACAGATGGAAACACTTACCACTATTGCTTGCTAGACACATAGCCATCACAAAAATGATAATCCTCCCCAAACTACTATATCTGTTTGTAAATATTCCAATGGCCTTAGCGGCACAATTTTTCAAACGGTTGCGGTCCAGCATAACAGAATTGGTGTGGGCTGGGAGACAGCCCAGGATATCTTGGAATGTCCTCGCACTTCCGTTCATGCAGGGCAGTTTGGCGGCCCCAGATTTTGAGCTGTATGCATACTGCGCCCAGGCCCAATTCATGCACTTCTGGCAGCACCCGACACCATTTCAGCCACATGTCTCAATCGAACAGGACATAGTCACCCCGCTGCCACTGCACATTGCCCTCTATTCGCCCTTCAAACGTCCCAGCAGCAAGATAAACACAACGGAGGCTCTGAGATGGACCTGGAGGGGACCTGCAAGGAGAGCGCACCAGGAGGTGCTGTTTGCGCCCTCTATGCCCATAGCGGAGAACCCACTCATTTAGCCACTGATGGACAGTGCAGTGAAACTCAGATCGCAATCACACAACCTCACATCTGGGGGCGATCTCTTCCCTGAAGGTACGTTCATCACCCTGCAGCAAATGTATCAGTCCACACAGTGTTCGGCCCTAGACATGCTCCTATACTACCAAATCCGAGCGGCGTGTAGGGCCAGATATCCCACGTTCCCTGAGACCCCCCCTGCCTTGCCAGCGTTGGAGCATATCATAACGGTCCCTTCGGCACGCAAACTGGTTACACGACTGTACACCATTACACAACTGGAATCCCCGATCACTATTCCTCAGTCCTACTCTGTACATGGGAAGCTGACATGGGTGCAGACATCACTGATCAACAATGGTTATTCTGTTGTAATCAGTTAGAGCAATTATCTCTGAATTACCGTCTGAGGCTAATACACTTTAAGTACCTTCACCGTCTGCATCACACACCAATACAGCTGCACCGTATGGGAATGCACCCCGACACATGCTGCTGGAGATGCGGACTCCCCCAGGCCACCTTCATACACCTTGCTTGGGAATGCCGGACAATTGCAGGGTTTTGGCATACAGTATTGGCCCATATTGGGAACATCACTGACCAACCAATGCTGAAAACCTCACTGGTGGCCTTATTGGGCTACGTACATGATACCCCGAGGGTGGCTAGAAAGCTTCCAGCGCTACTGCTGCTCTTGGCCAAGAGACAGGTTGCTATCCACTGGAAAAGAAACACACCTCCAACAATCAAAGAATGGGTGCGCGATGTTGCGTACTGCAGAGACCAACTGTCCCATCCCAACTCGCCCCAAAGACATATGGGACCCCTTTGTTCACTGGCTTAGAGCTGAGGGAGAAGAAGGGAGTTAAAACCCCGGGTACTGCTGAAACCTCATACAATATGTCAAAAAACATACTCTATATACATATCACGTAGAAGGCTGAGACATACAAGTTTGGGCGTGGAATGCCCATAGCCACAACATGAGAGTGCACGTGAATAATTGTTCATAATGTTATAACATGTACTATAATTGTGACAATGTAAAACTACCCATGATCTACTATTGATGTAAACTTTAGGAACAAGGCGGTGTTTCTATTTCCCCCACGCTTTTTTTTTTGTTTGCAATGTTGTTCTTTTTTTCCTTCTTTTTATGTAGTTCTTGAAAATTTAAATAAAAGAATAAAAAAAAAAAGTTTAAAGGCCACCTTTGGCTCTACCATCCCTGAAACTGGCTGCGGGAGTTCGGTACGAACTGAAACCATCCCAAAAATGGGCCCAGTTTCCCAGGTTTGCTGTAAACATAAGACGTCATTTTTAGCCACTACTTGTACCCACTCTGGATTGCCTAGCTTCCGTTTTATGCCCGCTATGTTCCAGTTGGCTAACTTAATTAACCCAGCTCCCTCCTCCACCTTCTCCTCCTTTTCAGTCAACTGGTCCGTGGATCCCACTTTCTCTAGTGAGACCAAAACACTATTCTCCAGTCAGTCGCAGTCCTCCAAACCCTGACTGTGGAGGGAGGGGGATTTTTGCTAGTCCTAACTCTGAGGTCAGCATGGCTTGCGTTTTGTAAAAATGACCTAAGGGAAGGGCAAATATCTTCAAACCATCTATGGGTGCAGTGAGTAACAATCGTAACACATCCCTCACTAGCCTGTAATCATCAACATTAACCACTATACCATCTCCAGCTATGGTTTTTGCTGCCAATCCAAAACATGCCATCCTTCTCGCTATAAGGATATGGCTATTTAAAAAGTATTCGGCCCTTACAAATCTAATTAGCCAGTGAAGAACTTTCCCCATAAGTTGGTCTGTGGACTGGGACTGTGACTGCCTTAACTCGGGGAGTTTTGCCAGTATAAGGACGTATGGGCAAGCAGCGGAGAGGAGATCTAGGTTCTGAGTCCTCTTCCCACTGTGTCTACCTCTGGTGGCCCCTTCCTTCCCTTCCCACCACATCGAGACTTCTTTCAGTGCCTCCCTTCAAGGGAGGCCTAGCAGCTACCTGACCTGCTGAGCCCACAGATGCCACATTGACAGGCCTAACTGGAGTGTAGTGTAACTGGTTTAGCGTTAGAGAGTTTCCTTGAACATCCATTTCAGTATGGGAGGCCCCCTCCTCCCTATTGCCCTCCGATATTTTTATTTCCCTAAACTCTAAGCCGGTTGTTGATTATACACAAGCCCATCCCCTGCTCCTGGCATACTGGGTACTAATAAGGATGGAACAGAAGGGTAATTCGGCCATGAGTATGTGAGACCCTGCGTGGAAAATTGGGCATAGCATGGGCATCTGCCTTATTACAATTTATGAGTGAAGTTACACTTTCTTCTATAGAAGCAAGCCTACTTAAAAACTGGTTGCAACAAGAGGGAGAACACACATTGCAGTCTGTGGCATAGATCATCCATGTTTTCGAAGGCACAGCCGAAGGTAAGGCCTCTAGACCCAATGCATTATTGTCCTTGGGGGCTTTTTTGTGCCTATTCTTTTTAACCAGAGGTTCTAATGGGGGGAACATGGATCGCCCCCTGGGGGACTCAGGAGGTAACCATTCATCCTTGGGGGAGATCTAGTTTGCACCCCTAAAGCAGGTGTAACAGAAGGTTCAAGTGTTCGGTCTCCTGCAGCAGGGACTACATCGTCAGGGTTTACATCGTTGTTGCCAGTTGGCCGTTTCCATAACTCTACTAATGCCACCCATGCCCTCGCCGCCTCCAATGTCTTTTCATTCCCAGTTCTTTGGGCCATTTGAGGTCGGAAGGTCCCTTCGCAGTCAGCCCACTTCACAAGTTCCCTCGTCCATCCTACTGGCCGAGAATTCACTGATATGCGTTGATTTCTTTTGATTGAGAAAAGTCTGAAGGTGTAAAAACCTGAAAATTCCGGTCGTTGAATTGTACTTTTGATTTCTTTAGAAGAAGCAATAGACTGTTATTATATGTAGCATAGACTTGTAGAATTGAGGTTTTGTGTGTGGAGAAAATGTAAAGGAGTGTGAGCCACTGCAAGGAGCAAGATGCTATGTTATATTGTGCAGTGCTAGCATTGGTCAGCTGGTATGACATGCCACAATGAGATTGTTTGAGCTGTGTGAAGAATTGCGCTGCTATAGGTTGGTTGACTTATAGAGCTGCACTGAGATTAGGAGAAGGGCTTACTGAAGTCTGATGTATAGGGAACAGAATCAAAACATTGAAGATTTATATTTCGGATTTTGCCATTTCTTGAATTACATTTTAAATCATTACATTTTTCAAAGCAATCAAGGATTTAATGAGCATTGATGTGCCTATTGCTGTCCAGGAAGGTGAAGAGGCATGTCTTGATGGTATGCCTGCTAATCACATGATGATTGAGGAAGGGTTACACACATGTGTATGGCTTCACCAGTGGTGCAAGATCACTGGGAAAGAGGGTGCATTGAGTTTTCCAAGCTGGGGGACATTCAAACTTAGAGTTAAAGACTGATAGAGAAAAGCACTTTGTGATATGAAGTCACCACCTAGACCTACACAATTTGAAGCCTTATGTGCTTGGGAAAAATGGCTTGAGAGATAGAGACACACAGAGAGAGAGAGAGAGAGAGAGAGAGAGAGAGAGAGAGAGAGAGAGAGAGAGAATACCAAAGACGAGTAAAGCGAACTGTAAACAATTATGCGGATGCTGTATGGGACGAAAGACAGCAACAAAGGGGAAAGGCAATAGGGAAGGGAGCCAGATTATATCCTGCAGTTACAAATGAGAAAAATTAGAAATCTGAAAAAAAAGAGAAGCACACAAAGGCTAACGCCTGCTAAAGCATATGAGAAAGTCCTGCCTGGAGCCAAGGTAGAAAGGCCCCTACCAGGTGATGTCACAAACACTGCTGTTAAATGTGCCAGAGTGCCAAACTTGGTACATGCCTCACATACCCAGAGAACAAGAGAGCCATTTGAAAAAATAGTGTTCTATGAGTCAGAACTGAGAACGCTGGTGACTGCACTACTGCAAGTTGAGCATATTGCACACACACCTCAAGTGACACAACAGCAAGGAAGAAGAGGTGAAGAACCACAGACAGGTGAAGCTATCCAATTCCCAAATATGACACAGAGTGGCAGTTGAGCTCTTGGAGTAAAAGGAGGAGTAAATACTCCAGCAAAAGTGACAGTTGAGAAACTTCCAGAGCAATAAGAAGACCCAGGAGAAGGATCAAACACTATATTGACACCAGAAAGATATTTCAATGCTGAATGGCCAAAGTGTTTCAAATGGATCAACACACCTGCTACTGATTGAAACGTCTCCCGTAGCTGGAGCTACCGACACTGGTGAGCCGCTGACTACTGCGCCCTAGCCGGAACAACTGCTCGTGTGCAGCGGGTGTCTGATGGCCCGGCATTGTGTGTGTGGTGTGCGGGGTCAGGGGCCGGCCTGCGGTGCCTAATTGCGAAACGCTTCAGCCGCTGGTTCTCTCCGTCAGGCTGATCTGGGGCCCGCGACGCACACGCCTCGCTCCCTGCAACTCACTATCAGTGGCCGGACACACCGAGTGCTGAGGCTGCTCCGGACTGTGTGACTAGCCGGCAGCGTGACCTGTATTGCTCTACGTGCGTTGGAGGAGTCGTGGGCCCACCACCCGGCCCTGCTCACAACTGGAGTGATGAGCGTGCTTCAGCTTCAAATTGAACAGCCATACGAGCGCAGAGACTCAAGGAATTGGTACAGTGCTTTTGCTTCCCGTAAGTTTACCCACCAACACATCGCACCTTGGTCTGTGGAGGGGCCTGATTGCTGATGCTGGGTCTGACAAATTGGATTGCTAGAGACCCGCTATCCGCCCGTACTTGGACGTCCTGCGGAGCTGGGTTCCTACCGCATCCGCACTGATTGACATTTTGCATTTCTGCTTCGGTTTTGTGGCGCTTCCACAATTTAGTGCGCTACTGCTGCGTTGCCTGTTCTGCCACTCTTTGTATTGTCTCACAAGTAAGGCATTGTGGTGAGCGCCCTGGACCGACACGTCCTTGGAACTGTGAGTGATTGACCATTATTTCCCAGAGGGCCCCCACTTTTGAGGTTGTTTTGTATCCCCATTGGTCTAACATTGTCAGAGCCTTAAGTTGCGCCAAGCTAGTACACCAATTCCCGTCCTAGTGGGAGAAAGTAGGTGCCCCCCTTGTAAACTAGGATATGGGAAAACATACTCCTCCATCTTATAGAATCAGTACCAGACAGAAAGCGCAACCCCGTACCCCAAAGGAAAAGCACACTGCCATAGATAAAATGCTGCAGCAGGCCATTGGTGCAGTAACCAATGAAATCTCACGAGCAGAGAGACGCCTATCGATAACGCCAATATTACCCTCTATTTCGGTAGCCTCGGAACCAGGTACACCTAGGGAAATTCAACAACTAGATGACATATATAATTCTCATGCAACGGCAACTCAGGGCAAAGCAGCGATAACATCAAAGCAAGGGGGAGATCAGGGGGGAGATATTGAAAATAATACACCTAAGATTAAAAAGACCCCCAAAAAAAGCAAAACTAATACAGGCAAAAAATGTTCATGCAAAATCCCGGTCGTATCATCTGGGAGCTCCACTAACGACTGTACATCCGACTTAAGTAACAAGGATGGGAGGAATTACCCTGACTGAGTTATAGAGATGGTAAATGATCTCAAAGCTTATATAGACCTTGCAATATCAAATAGTTTAGACAAAGTGATGAGTAAAATCAACTTATTATCATCACTAGTAGATTCCTGGGGCACTAAACTACCATCCAGTTTCCAAGGGGTTCAGTGTGCCAAAGATACGGCCCCAAGGGTAGTACCCGAGCAGCCAACTAAAGCTACGACTGCTTTGATTAATCCATCTATCTTTCCCCACCCTCATTCCGACAGGTCTGGACCTTTTACCCCACTAATGGGAGCTAGTGACTCCCCAAATGGTGAAGATGTAAATAAAGAAAAGGGCCCTGCTAAATGTCCTGTGGGTATACTCAATCGGGAGAAGGATCATAGGCTCCCAAATGAGGGTGCCAAAAAAAGACACGGACATTTGCCCCATTCAACTGAATCCTGTCTCCCATGCATAGATCTGCCACCAGCCTCCTCTCCGTATGTGGTGGTATTAGCTGGAGTACCTAGTCTACAGACTAGTCGGGTGGAGACACACATCGAACTAAGAAATAAAGTATCACACTGGTTAAATAACAACAGACCCCTTCCACCCTGGGTGCACAGTGAAATTATCCACGTGCGTAGGGTCAGCTGGGTAGGCCAGCGGCAGAAAGACATCCAGGGGGATTGTATTCTGATTAACTTTAGGGACAGATGAACGGTCCAGCATATTTTAGGATGGTCTACTCTGTTGATAAGTTAAAAAATCCAGACACTACCACTCAGCTATTTGTACCCACAGGGCACTTTCGAGGAGAGGATGAGCCTGATACACAAAAAATGGGAACTAAGGGCCCACCTAGGGGAATCACAGCAAGGCGGCTGGGTTAGCGACACTACATCATGCTTCAATATCCCTGTAAGCAATAGATTTAGCCCCCTTGATCTGGTAGATTGACAAACTCCCACAAATGGTAATGGGGATTGTGCGGGCGATTTACATGCAATAGTCTATGGGGGTGGTGGCTGTAGGTTTAGAAATCACCATTCATCCATAGATAATAATCCAATCACCGCAAAAATTAACATAGGTTCTGATATAGGGAAAAATGAGACTGTCTATACCACCTTATCATTAAGGCAGGGGGACCTGTTTAAAGATAATCCAGCCAAGGTTCTAGTGGAGGATTGTAGGGGCCGGACTCAAAACGCAACTAGGAACATCGGAGCACATGGTGTGGGGAAGGATGGACTATCAAAGGCCCACCCATTGTGCTTGGGGACACAGCAAGCAATTGATCTGATAGTTCCATCTTCAGATCTCCGGATAAAGACCCAGGACGTTAGCCAGACAGGCAATAACCCCCTTGGAGCTTTATGCTCCCCCATAATTAAAGTGCAGGGATTGTCCAGTAAATTAGGGGATAGTCTGAAGATCTTATCTTGGAATCCAGCAGGTGTTAAAAACAAATTATCCTGCTCAGACTGGGGCGGTTTTATAGATAACCATGACATCTGCTTCTTTCAGGAGACCTGGCCACGGAGGAATATCATAGGATGGGATTTGCATCGTTTAACATTCTGGCCACCTCCGGTGGAAGGGGTAGACCGTCGGGCAGCCTAATTATCTGGTTGGGCACGCATATTGGATAATCAAAATTTACACTATTTTTTATGCAACTGGCGGCAGTTTCTGCTTGTTTGTAGTGAAATTGTACACTGTAGTATTTTTCTATTCTGTGCTTTTATGGTCTAAGCCCGAGTAGCAGTAAAAGAGCAGGGGTGACATTTTAGAAGTACACAGAGCAGGGTTAAGGAAGACTGTATGAAGATTGTTGTAATAAAAACCGCAAGAAACTAACTGAATTCCAAATAAAAAGAAGAAAAATAAAGACTGTGCAATAAAACAAAGATACTAACTTGCTGCTACACTCATGATTTTAAGAGAACTGATTTTAGATAAACATGTGTATTCTAACCAAAGCCAGTGTTGCTGCTTTGAAACAGAACTATTTCTGGGACCATAGAACATCAGTATGTAGGGACTGAGTCACTATATCACATCAGTACCTATGGGCCTAAATCCGACTAGCTAATAGTGTCTCACTTGCCCTCCTAATCTTCCCAAAGAGACAGGTGATTTGGCACCCCAAAACCCAACATTCTAGACCCTCTAAGGCAGAGGTCTTCAAACTTTTGGATGCCGAGACCCCCCTGTCAACATTTTGAGGCGTAAGGACCCCCTCTTGACAAAAATGTCTAAACCTGTTGACTAAATTGCGTGGGATGAAAATGTAAATAAGGTTAAGTGATGCCGCGTATTTTGGGATAGCATTGCTTCATTATTTTGATATTTGTTACACACAGTAACGCTGAGGAAAGATTTCACCCAATCAGTACCCATTTATAACCAAAATACAGCAATTATCATCAGAAAGATTTCAAGTCAACCTTTGTGAAGGGCCTTCCACTCTGCAGCAATACGTGCTGCCACATTAGAAGCTCACCTGGCCCTGACCGGAAGAAGCAGGGGTCCCTTAAAACCCTGGCGGTTTTGTGTAGAGTTAAGCCTTTTACCCATGCAGCTTTCCTCTCACCCCCTCCCTTCCATCCCTCTCTCCTCTCCTAACCCCGGATCCCTCTCTCACTTTGCAGGTCATTTTCTTTCACCCCTTTTTACAACTTCTGAACTCTCCCCATTCAACCTCTCACTTCACCTTTAATCACCTCTTGCCATTCTGTCCTTTCACTGCCCTCATCTCTAACAGTCTCTCACATTTATCTCATGGCCTCTCTGGCCCTGTCACCTCCCGTGCCCCTCAGCACTTCTCATTCACCTCGTCTCTTCATTCAAATTTTTGTCTATTTGTATCTTACACCTCTCCAGTCCCCCCATTCCTCTTTCACATCTCCCCTTTGTTCTAACAGAAGCCCTCACCTTTGGATCACACTCACTTCTTGCGTGTCCACACTTCTCTTCGGCAATTCACATTTCTCCTCATCCCTGACCTCTTCAATGAAATTCTCTCACTCCCTTGCTGTCCTCTCTCATTTTGGGTGCGGATGCAAGTTCAGAATGGGATGAATGAATGTATGATTACTGATGGGCTTGTTTGAGTGAGTTGCATATTGAGTAGTGAGGGGGACAGGTGAGTGAAGTGTCACATGAGTGCAGGATGAGTAGTGTACTCGTGTGACTGCAGGTTGAGGTATAGTGTGAGCAGGACAAGTGCATTTTGAGTGCAGAGTGATCACTGTGAGTGCAAGGTGAGCGGGTGAATGGTGCAAGTGCATGGTGATCAGTGTGAGTGCATTGTGATCACTGTGAGTGCAAGGTGAGCGGGACAATAAAGGGCGAGAATGAGGAATGAGTTGTCTGAATGCAGGGTGCATTCCCAGACCCATGAAGTAACTCAGCATGTTATTGACGGGGGCGTAGACTTTAATATCTAAGTTAAACTATTGCGGCATTAATCGGGGATCGAGGGTGAAGGAAATAAATAATGTGCTGATACTGCAACAAACTTCCAGTCCTATGGTTAGGGTTGCCAGCAGATTATTTTGGTGGCCCAGTCGGTACAAAAAAAAGCAGTCACCTAGAGCGGTATTTTCAGCGCTTATCTGTGCATACTTCCCAGGGCCGGCTTTAGTGCTGGTGGTGCCCTGTGCGACAATGTTTGTTGGTGCCCCCCACAATGACCACCCCCACCACGGATTCTCTCACTAGCACCCTTTAACAGTGACCAAGTCTCCATAACCCCACACTCTCAGATGCATTGAATTAGTTATATAGTGCCACTCATACCAGTGTAGGGTGTCCGAGCACTTTGCATCACACACACATTACACAGAGACAATCAATCATAAGTGTGTAAATCAGTGTATAGGAAATGTTACATAAGCCAAAGGACTAAAAGTATAGGAGTCACATGTCATCCATACTGGTAGGCAGTATAGTTCAAGAGTGCTTGGTGTGGAGAAGCACAAACTCAGAGTTGAAAAAGAAACAGCATAGTTGGGAGTTTCCTTTAATAATAAGAATTGATTTCTAGCCAAATTAACCCTTTTTGCAACATTAATCAATGGTCTAATAATGTATTCTTTGTAGTGTGCATGCTGTTCTAGGATGAAAGTTAATAGCTCACTATTCTCTATTAGGACTTTAAGTTATAAATTGCAAGTAACAAAAGGATGTCTCTTTTGAAAGCAGTAACCTGCTGATCTCTTCACATCATACGCACTCTGTAATCTACTTGGTACACGTTCTTTGCAGCAGGCATATTAACCCTCTGCACTAACTTCACCTAAAAGTCAAAACCTCAACTATACAACATTCTGATCTCTCTCCAGGAAGATAATTAATCACACAAGTTATCTTGACATTTATGTGAGGCCTGGCAATTGCCGGGAAAGAAACGCTGCAGCAGGTGCTTCAAAAGCACAATAAACTTTCACTCACGGCGCCCCCAGGAAGCCAACTTTGTATTCCTTTCCATGAAATGCATTCTCACACTACGGCAGTGAATGGAAAATCCAAATGTAAGGAATAGGCACAGTGGGGACCCAGGGGGTACTGGAACCAGCAAAAAAACCTAAGCCTCTGTAAGCAGTTTACAAAGGCATGTTAAAATGCAAATGGTCTTTAAAGACCTGTGAAAAAACACGGGGGTGCCGGAGATAGGAATCCAGACACTGCCCAGCTGAGCCCCCAGCAGCTCAAGTTTCACTGCAGCAGCCGGGCTGAGACACAGTACGGGGGAAGTGTGGGGGGGGGGCTGAAGCTCTTGGGCCTGGGCAGAAGTGTGACTGGGAAGGCGCGACCCCCTTTGCATCACTCCACGGCCCCCCTGGGGGTCGCGCCCCACAGTTTGAAGACCCCTGCTCTAAGGGATCACGGTAGCAGGTCATCCTCTTTCGTTTTCTCACTCATACATATCCACAATTAATGAAAAAGAGACACAAATAAATCTTACAATATTTATTGAAACTATCGTACTCTATTATGGAGCAACTGCGCTGCAATCAGAAACCATATGCAGGTCAACAATGTGATTAGCATAACTAGGAGATGATACACAATAAAAAGCTCAGTCATATTAGCTGACAAATTTGCTTAAGCCTACTCTCACTATGGAAAACAATGATATACTATAGATATCTGGGATTAATGGCGGACCCCGTACCTGGCAAATATGGATAGCTGTTCTACTTCTCAGCTGGCGCAGCCCTCTCCTCTTGGGACTGTTGCTCTGCGAGTATGTGTTTTCAAAACGACAATATGATAAAACTTATGTGTTCAAAAACAGCAGCTCTCTATTATGTCTTGGTGCTAGTGTCTGACCACAGATGATAATAAGATGCATTGTTGTTTGACCTTGCATGAGATGTTCCGACTGAATCCCAGCAGAAGAACAAAATACGAAAACATGTGCAGCCTATTTACAAAATAACAATGTGGTACAAAAATAAGTGTGATATCTTGTAACGTGTGCAAAGCAAAAATGGCCTACAACATGCACAATTAGGCAAACATAGGGAAAACGTCAATGAGCTCCATAGGGAACACACAACACTCCCCCAATGCATGACAATTATCTAAATAATATGAACGCGTTAGCAAAATAACCAAATTAAGAGCATGTCTACTGAGCATGGTATAAAAACAATTTTAATTGTAATAAAAAAACTAACATGTCAATTCAAGAAAAATAACTGAATTAAGTTGCGTCGGAGGTATCCATGATGTAATTCACAATTCAAAGACCAGGAAATCTAAAAATGAGTCAGTCTCCGCAGAAGATGATTGATCGACAGCCCAGTTCACAAGTTCCAGAGAACATTCATGATCCTCGTTCTCAGCTGATGCTGAGAAAGTAGCCGGGCAACCTGCATCCGTGTTATAACACCAGCATGCAGTGATCCATTTGCCGACGCACAGATCTCCTCTGGAAGGAGTGACTCATACTGTGCATTGTGGAGAAGCCTTAGACCCAAGGGACAACTCTGAAAATGGGCCGCTAAATGACTCATCAGCAGGTCAATGTCCATGGGAGCAGGCATCTGCAAAGCCAGACAAATATCTAGTGCCCATTCGAAGGGGCACCAGATGCAATGAAACACGGGTTGCACGCAGGTAAATCAGGCAGGTCGAAACATTAGCGACCAATCAAGGTCCCATTCTTGAAGTATTGAAAGTATATGCTCACAACTCAGCAGAAGCCGTGGTAATTTCAGCAGGCTTGCAAATGGAACATCCATTGAGGAGAAGCAAAAATAGGACCATAATGCTGTAAATGAGGAATAACAGTTGTGGGAATCCACCGAACCCACTAAAAAAGGGAATGAAGAAAAGCCAGTATTATTTCGAAGATAGTTTGGAATGAACTGACCAGGCCAGAGCCTATAATCTTAAAGAAATGCACAAGGCCAGCAGTATTCAATGCGTTAAAAATATGATTAACTATTTCACCAGAATGTAGGGGGACTTTGGTGTTTTACAAGGACTGTATCTCACTGGATGTCCTTGCAACCTGCAATTCAAAAGTTTCTCTGGCAGGTGTGCATGCTACCTATTTTTGGAAACATTAGTGCTTTAAGTCTGGTTTAAAAAAACAACTTTATTTATTATTTTCAAAATATAGTACTTTCAGGTTGTTGGCATTCGTTACAAACACATATATCATTAGTTCAACATGCAACATTGGGAAATCTGTACTAGAATATTACCGTGTGCGGTCTCTTATAAAGCGTGATCTATGCGACTGCATTTCCAGCTTCACCTCTCTCACTTATAGTCAGATGCGTATTTACCCCCCCAGAAGTGGCTAGCCACATCTAAGAAGCATTGTGTATGGTCGATATGTCTTATGGCTTCTAGAGATCTGTGATTTTACACCGGTTCATGCTCATTCCCCTCTTCTCTTGCGTCACCTTCTCCATGTACACAGTCCCCGGAGTGTTGACTTTCTCTGTCAGTATCAGCTCCTGCCTTACTAAGTAAGTACATTTTAAATGGGCCCCATATGTCGCGAAGTCTGCTGCGAATCGGCATCAGTGCGTTATATGGGGGGTGTGGCCACTGAGCCGATGAGGGAAGACATGTGAGCCTAGAGCTCCGCGCTGCCCTGATAATTATCCTGAATTGGGGCATAAAATCGATCCCCTGAGCACCCACGACGGCGACAGAAGAGGTCGGAGCACTCGCCGGGACCGGCTGAGAGACTGCGAGCCCCCGCTGACTGGTGAATTGGCGAGGCGGTGCGGGCTCCCAAGGAGCGGTCAAGATGGCACCGATGGCAATGTTGTTCTCCTGAACTGAGGCACTGGGAGACAGACTCCGGGACGGGCGAAAGACCAGCGGAGGATAGCGGGTGCAGCCTGTCTGCACAACCTCTGACTCCCCTGCTGCACCGATACTTCGCGAGCCCGGCGTACTGGGGCATCCGCCTGCTGACCTAGTGAGGTGGGGTCTGCTGAAGTGGCGACCCACGCCAGCTGGGGCACCTGTGGAGGCACGAGGGGCGGCCGCCCTGTGGAGCGGTAACTGGCGGGGAACAGGCTGTGTCCTGAAAGCATCGGATGAGGCACCCAACAGGCGAACGAGGCTGCCGATCGAGAGTGCGGGCCGCCGCTTTGGGCGGCTGGCAGGGCCTGCACAGAGAGAGACCTTGGGGCGAGCTGCTGGATAAGGCCGCTGGAGCACTGTTTGACCATGGCGAGCTCCGTAGAGGGCCCTAGGGAGCTCCGATTGGAGATGGCGATCACGGATTCTTGATGGGGAGCGGAGCCCTGGAGGAGAAGTGGCCCGCTACTGACTGTCCGCTCACGTGGAGGCTGGCAGGCAGAAGGAGGTGAGGCTGTGGGGCCGCGAAGTGAGGACCGGCGGGGAGCGCTGCAGCGAAGTGGCTGGAGGGGGCTGTGTCCTGGAGCCATGGGCGATGCCCTGACCCACTGGACGCGTTACGGAGGCGCCAAGCAGCAGACTATCATAGTGGGTTGGCGGCCATTTGGGGGCACAAACAGCCAATTTGGATACCTGGACAGGAGGTGGGGTCTGCACCATGGGTGGTCGGGGGGCACCGCTGGACACGGCCTTGTGAGAGGGAGCAGTCGGCTGTACATTACCAACCATGGCGGATACTAGGGGGGACCCTGGCGGGCTACCCTCACTGTCGGCACTCGGGGGCCACCAGGCAGCAGCAGATACAGCAGAAGGGTCTCGGGCGATGGTCAGTGGTAGCACTGCAGCGGCACTACTCAAAGGAGCTGTGACACAAGGGATTTGGAGTGACTGAACCAGTAGAGGATTGCCTCTTTGCTTGGGCCATGGTGGACAGCTGCCACAGCGGGAGGTGAGTGGTGGAAGTGAGCCATCGGACATTCTACACAGGTGCACTTAATGGCGTTTACGAGGCGAAGGAAGGATGGGTGGGATGGCCCTTGATCGTTGTGGGTGACCCTCCTGTGGGCTGTGGTGGTTGGGTACGAACTTTGGGACGTTGCTTCAGTCCGTTCCAGCGCCAATTTCACCAAGAGTGAGAATTGAACTGAGGTGGAGAGTCGCTTGGTATCAGAGCCTGCAGTGGTGGGACAAAGTTGTGTAGAGGATTGTTCGGTTGCGCAGGACTCATCTGGGAGCGACCAGTGGCCGGGCCCAGGGAGCAGAGGACTGCGTGGGCAGGGACGTGCACCCAGGTAGCGGAGAGAGACGCTGTTGACCTTTGATCACCACTGGTGTAGAGCGCAGGTAACGTTGGCCGTCAGTGGGGGGGCCGCCCTGGTGCTGGGGTTTGCTACACGACGGTTCATGGGGAAGCCACGGGGAAGCAAGGGGGGGCACCCCCTGAGGTGGATGAAGACACTGGTGTGCAAGACAAGCAGGAAGAGCTGACACAACATCCGGAGGGGATGATGCAGCAGCAGGTGGAACAAATCCTTAAAGCTATTACTGACACCAGGGCGGCTCTCCAGCAGGACATTGCGCAAGCGGTGCAGGAACTAGGCCTCCTTCGAGCGGATCATGCTAAGCTTGTTGATAGGGTGAAGCAGACGGAAGTCACCCTGGAGGCCATTGAGCCCGCCCATCAGGCACTGGAGGCTCAGATGATGGCTGTCCAACATCGCTTGCAAACCCTAGAGCGGAGAGCCAAAGATGCCGAAGGGAGAAATCGAAGGAATAACGTCCGCGTGGTGGGGCTGCCGGAAGGAGTGGAAGGGTCCAATATGGTGGATTATCTGGAAGACTGGTTGAGAACAGAGGTTGCCCCTGAAGGCCTCTCCCCCTTCTGTACCCTGGAAAGAGCACATAGGGTCCCGGCTCGGCCGCTGGCCCCCGGAAGGCCGCCCAGACCGGTGGTAGCGAGACTGCTTCATTATAAAGACAGAGACCTCCTGTTACATAACGCCAGAACTCTGGGCCCGTACAAAGTGGGCAACAGTACAGTGACATTGTTCCCAGACAACACAATGGATGTACAACGCCGCCGTGCTTCGTTTCTGGAGGTCAAGAGTGCGCTCCATGACGAGGGCCTCCAGTACTCGTTAATGTTTCCTGCACGCCTACGGGTAGCTATGGATGGTAAGACCTTTTTCCACGACAGCCCTGAGGAAGCTTGGACTTGACTTGAGTCGTACAGAGTGGGCGCAGGTGTAGCGGGGCGCAGCATGAGCGTGCCGGCAGAGGTGCCGCGCCTGCGTCGATCTCGGCGCACCCGAAGACATCGTCCTCCCACCCGAAAGCCCACAGAAACACAAACTGAAAAAGAACGAACTGCTGCGTTGAAAGCCGTCACGGCCATCTCTCAAGAGGGAGCAGAGACATTGTTGGCAGCTACAGAATCGGAAAAGGGCTCATTGGGGTCAGATACAGATGACTCGACAACAGGTAGTGGTCAATTGCCGCACGTGACACCCAGGACAGCAGACGAACTTGTGGATGCTTAAAGTCTCAGTTCAATCGGGTGGGCACGAAACTGGAGGGGGGATTTGTTTTGTTCTTAACTGTTTCCCAGTACTTCTGAGGGTGGCTGATTGACGAGGGTTGGAGTGGTCAGTGGGAACAGCAGAGTGTGTGAAAAATGTGGTTCCTTTATTTGAATTTGCCTCATGAGAGGTTGACTGCCTATCTTTGGGGGTAAGGCGCGGGATGATGGAGGAATAGAAAGTCGATCCTCTATGGCTCTGGGCCACCTCCCCCTATTTTTGTGTGGGTGTGATCCCTCGGTATTTCCTGGGGGAACATTTAATTAGTTTGGATGGGTACTAGATTTGTAGCGCCTGTTCTTGGGTGGGGTGGTTGGGGAAGTTTTGGGGTTATTTTTGGGAATGTCAGAGCCACTGGTGTGTTCCAAAGTTGTGAACAATTGTTATTGAGATACGATTTCAGCATGGGGTCGTTACTTGACTTCCTTGTAGCTGGAAGGTACTGAACATTGCGGGATGCGAAAGTGCTTCTTTTAAGATTTTGATCAGCCCCCAGTTTTCGATCTCGGGAATGGTGGTCTATCGACCCCCAGGTAGTGACTTGGCATTCAGAGAAGCCTTCCCTGATGCTGTCAGCTCGTTGGCAATTGGTTGTGCCAACTTTTCTATCTTGGGAGACCTTAATCTCCATTTTGACAACAAGAGCGTGCCGGCGGTTTACAATATCTTAGCTGACCTTGAGGCCCTGGAGCAGAGTTTTCTGTTGAAAATCTATTGGGTTTTTTAAGCTCTGGTTTGTCTATTGTCGAAAGAAATTAAAATTATTAATTTATAATTACTAATTATTTGTTTTGTGTAAATGTTCTAACTAACCAATACGAAATAACAAGAGAAAACTACACGTGGGGAAGCATTTGTGTTGTTTACTAATAATGTGCATGTTTTATTAATAAATGTTGCTAAGTGCTGTTTATTTTAAAGCACAAAAACGCTTTTTAAATGTCGTGTACTAATGCTTTTCTTGTGTTGCAAAGGCTAGATAATTACATACACATAAGGGTATTAGTGGGGTTAACACTGTTTAATCACTATGCTGTGGTAACGTTGTTTTTGTCTTTTTTTAATTAAGATGATACGTTTTGGCCTAGTGAAAAATGGCTACCGTTTAAAGCCTAAATTCGAGTGCTGAGAGTTTGATGAGAAGGCCTTGCTGAACATGGTCGAGAGTCATCTGACCACAGTCTTCGCCTGGTTAAAAGTTTTCCGTGAGGACAGCAGCTCTGGGCGGACATCCAAATGTCCTTGGAAGACAAAGGAGACTCAATGAACATTATGATCACTATGCTGGTTCCGTGGAAATATGAACATGAAAAGAAACATTTCAAGATTTAGTTCCGTCTTCCGTCTTTTTATTTTTGTGATTTTTCTGAGCGGAGATTTTCCAAATGTAGCGATGCTACATCCTTTCCTGCTCGCTTTGCTCAGCGGTTCAGCGGATATCGAAAACATTTTATGTTGCCTTCTATTGTTAAATTCATTATAAATATTGTTAGCTTAGAGAGGGTTCGTTCGTTGCATTTTGGATTCTGAGGCCATTTCTTTCCGAACTTGCGTTGGTGAGGATGATGCTGTGAGGACGGTGACCTAAGAGACTTCTATCGAGAGACCTGTCCTGACCCATTTATGACATTTAGCTAGAATAGGTAACTATGAGAAAAATGATTTTATTTTGATTGCCTTACCATTTAAACTAATTTTAGATAAAGAATTATAATTTTAAACATAGTGTTGGTTATTATTTCTTGTCAATTATTGAGTACTCTATTTGATTATTGTTGATTATTATTGGTTAAATCATGACTCAAGACAGTGTCAATTAGGTCTTATCGACCATAAGTGTAGATGCAGGGTGTTTAGAAGGTTTTTCTTTCCACAGGTTCAGTGCTAATAGAGTAATCTGAGTGTATGTTAGTGAAATGGGCCCAAGCGTATGATGAGTGTATGTGCGTGTATCTGTGAATTTACTCTATCCGTAGAAGTAGGGAGAATTTGTACACCCCAATCTGCACCAATTTCCTGGTAGCAGAATTTGATGGTTATTGATGATTGTCTTGATCTGATTAGATTGCTTGTACATTGGCTTTGATTTATTGATTATTGATTGATGTTGGTATATGTACTAATACTATATGTTGAAGTCGTCATGTTGAGTTTTATGTAGTGCTTTTGGAATTTGGGAGCTGGTAGCAGTTCCGTAGTAGGGCAGAGGGAAGTATATGCTGCTCTCGGGAAAGACGGGATTGTTGGTCCTGTACGTATGCAGGAAAAACGTGTGACAATTGAAGTTGCGCGTCACATTGTCTGTGTTCGGAATTAGTGACATCGTTGTGTGTTACTATTAGAAATATTTCTGGTATAAAAGGAGTGTGTATGGTAGCGAAGGTTATCTGTGAAACTCTGGTTTTAAGTCCCAGGGATCCGTAAGGTTCACCGTTAAAGCTTATTGCGGGAGGAGTAATAGGTATTCTCTGAGCTTGTCTGAAGGACTGGGCAGAGGTAAACACTGCTTGGTTAACGTATGTTATAATTCTGTAGTGGGGCAGATTGTTCGCTGTTCTCGGGAAAAGCAGGATTCTGTGTGTATGTACTACATTTTCTTATATGAATGTGCGTGAATGCTCATACATTTAGTTGATTGTAAAACTCTTTGGAGCAGTCCTAGAGGAAACAGTTAATGAATGCATGTTAGAAGGGCAGAGTAGAGGGATGTGCTACTGTGTCAACGGGATTCTTGTGAAATAGATTTTCTTTACTATTCTTTGGTTAGCGAAGCAGACAATGGAGATGTTTATATGTTGTAACTAATAGATTTTGTAGAATCTGACACGAAGTCTACTGAGAAGTTTTGTAAAGGAGGGGTAGACGACTGACAGGAGACAGGAGCAGGAGAGACTGCAGCGACTGCTGACGTCAAACAGACCGCGCTCTGATTGGATATTAGATCAGAACAGTGCTCGCGCTGAGATTGGTGCGTTGGTGTGAGCCGCGCAAGGATTGGAAAGAGTCACCTTGTATTCTTGTGACGTAGACGCTCCAGGATTGGTGCGTTAGTGTGAGTCGTGCTATTATTGGATAAAACATCGTACTATTCAGTTGTATTACGGAAGGGATTAGAACGTTTGGTAAAAGCTAAAATGTATTACCAAGAGGAGAAAAAGAAAAAATCTTTGTTCAGAAAGATTAAAAATTGGTTCGACAAGGATAAAGATGTTAAAACAAGAGAAGGTGAATTGTTACCTCCATCGAAAACGCCTGCATCTTTCATGGCTGCGAGATATGGGTATCATACCTGTATATGGTTGGAGAATTGGGTTAGGTATACTAAAGAAGATGGTGTTCTAGCATTCCCAGAACATGGTTCATTTAATCTGGCCGTGTTGAATAATTTACGGGAAAAGATGTTGTGTCTTGACCCAAGACCAAGGCCGACACAGTTTGAGGCTTTAGTGGAATGGGAAGAGGAAGTACATGAGAGAGAAAAACAGAGGTCTGGGGGAAATTATAGGTACATGTTTGGGAGGAGACATGATCGTGAAACTCATCATGATCGAATGAAGAGATGGCGAGATGCTAGTATGTCAGAGGGATTATACCCTATGAGAACAGTTGAAGAGAAGGGTACAGAAAGGGTTCCTGAGGCAGAAGTGAGAAGATATGGAGTTAATGAGTATGAGGATGAAGTCTTGAATGATATGATTTACAAAAGACCACCTCCATATAGACCAGAACCAGAAGAGAGCACACCAGTTGTTTCTCCGATAAGAGATACATTGCGTATCATTGAGACAGAAAATGTGACACCTGAGTTGAGAAGTGGTAATCCTTTCAGGGAAAGAGAGAATAGAAGCGGTGGCGAGAATACGAGAGAATTAGCCAGAACTACATCGGAGTTGACTGAAAAGATTAAAGAGCTGACAAAGAATCTAGAAGCTGTTACAGTGCCTGTAACCATAGGTCCGGTTATGCCTGTTTTTGATAAGCAGAGGACGGGTGAAAATAATTTGGTGATTCCATATGTTGGGAATAGATTGACAAGTTTGGCTGGTCCTTCAGGAGATTCAGGAAAAAGGACAGAAAATGATAATTTGAGACAATCCAGACATGAGACATGTAGTGAAGGATTAGAGATACAGTCTAATTCAAGATTGGATGCTGGTGAAGCTAGTTGTTCAGGGATGCCGATTTTAGAACCGCAGAAGAAAGTGGTTCCAGTGAGAAAATCTACTGAAATAACAGCTGAAGATTTGAATGAATGGATGAAAGTTCTTCAAAAGAGGGATAAAGATTCACAGGCAATTGATGTGGCTAGGTTACGTGTAGAATTAGAGGAGCTTGTTGCAGGGACAGTTCCTACAGAAATTCTGAAAAATCATCATGATGGTGAATTGTTATTTATGTGTAAAAATATCACCTGGAGAGCTAAAAATACACATGACAGATTAAGAGCAATAGCGAATGAGCACGGAGTTGACATTGATAAAGTGAAAGCTTTGCAGAAGTCTTACAGGATGGATTTCACAGACAAAGACATTGAGAATCTGAATGGTTCTGGTAGAACAGGACAGATTAAAGAGATGATCGCTTTATTGCGAAAATGGGGTGATGTTGAGAAGTGGAAGGATAGGTGGTACAAGAAAAGAGAAGAATCAGGGGATAGGACTTATTCAGCATTTCCTGTGAGAGAAAAAGAGAAAACAGTGGATGCTTATCCTATGAGAGAAATACCTGGAGGAGGATATGTACATGTTCCATGGACCAGACAGGATATTTTATCATTTACGAATGATTTCCCTCGACTGAGAGAAAAGCCCGTCGAGTGGTATAGGCAGGTAGACAGGTTTGTGAAATTGTCAAAAGTGCTGTGGATTGACCTGAATAGTCTGTTTGATATAATTGTTCCAGCAGACTTGTGGGCTGAGTGTAAAATAGTTGTAAGTTGGCCTACTGAGGAATATCCAAGAGATCAGAGAACAGGAGCACCAGATCCAGAGGTAATGAGAAAGTACGAGCAGGTGATCGTATACCTGAAAAATAAAGTACCTCCAAAAGAGACAGACTGGGTTAAAATAGATCGAACACATCAGGAAGCAAAAGAATCGGTTCATGCTTTTTATGAGAGGCTGATACTGGCTTTTAAACAATTCAGTGGGGATGAACACCTGGGTGACAAGGATTTGAGTCATTTTGTATACAGATTTGTATATGGCCTGAGACCTGAGATTAGTGAGAGAATTCGTGAGCATACAGTGGACTGGCAGAGTAAGAAAATAGATGAGATTTTGAGACATGCAAAATACTTCAGTGATGAAATTGAAGCAAAACAGAGAAAGCTGAAAGAGAAAGCAATGTGGGCACAAGTGAAAGTTGCGGAAAGACAGGAAGCACAGTGGGTGGAACAGGCGAATAATGCAGGAAATAATCCAGGGAATAGGCCCAGATATGCAGGGAAAGGAAAGAGGAATCTTGAGGAAGCCAAAAAGAAGTTCCCGTGTCACAACTGTGGCCAACTGGGACATTGGAGATCTGAATGTGCCAATCCACCATTAGCGAATAATGAGAGTAAACCCTTAAATCAACAGGTGCAGAACGAAGGGAATAATCGACAGCAGCAACAACCTTCTGTTGTGAAACAGCAGAGTCAAGAGCCAAAACCGCCCTTGCCGCAGAATAGAGGATCACAAAAGTATAATAAGGATTCGGGATTCTACAATGATGAGCAGGTAAACAAACCAAGACGTTCTAACCAGGTACAGCAGTACTTGTTAAAGAATTAAGGGAGTGAGTCTGAAGGTGATTATTGACGGTGCCGAAGAGAGGAGATAGAGTGCATACTTGGTGCAACTCTAGAAATAGACCAGGCAGGACCATTTGTGGATGGAAAAATAAATGAAGAAGGTGTTACTTTTTTAGTAGACACAGGTGCGACAAGATCAACTGTCAGGTCAACAGATATTAGAAATCTTCCTCTCTCGGATGAAGCAATCCAAGTAGTTGGTGTAGCCAATACACAAATCAAGACACGTCTTACTGAACCAGTAAGAGTACAAATAGGGAAATTTTCAGACATGCACAGATTTATTGTCTGTGACACTAGTCCAGTGAACTTGTTAGGCAGGGATCTGCTTTGTCAGATGAACTGTACAATTTTTTGTACACCGGATGGAATAGCTTTTGAAACACCAGATGAGGATGTTTTGTACCGAATGACTCTAGAAAATAGAGAGAGTGAGTTAATTGGTGCATATGCTGTGTTTGATCCGGAGGATTTGCCTCAAGAGCTGAGAGATACAGTGAAAAGGACAGTTTGGGATTTTACTGGAGAGGATGTGGGATTGATGAATAATGTAGATCCTGTGAAAATTTCAGTGAAAGAGGGAATTACTTATCCTAACATTCCTCAGTACAAAATGACACCAGAAATAATTGAGGGAATAACTCCTATTATTGAGAAAATGATTCAGCGAGGAGTTTTAAGAGAACTATTGAGTAGTCCGTGTAACTCACCGATAATGGGGCTAAAGAAACCTAATGGGAAGTTCAGGATTGTACTGAATTTGAGAAAAGTTAATCAAATTGTGGTGGCATGTTGTCCTATTGTGCCAAATCCGTCAGTGATTTTGTATCAGATTCCACATGATGCTGAGTGGTACACAGTGATTGATTTGTGTCATGCTTTCTTTTCAATTCCATTGCATCATGACAGCCAGCCGAGTTTTGCATTTAGGTTTGGCCAGCGTATTTTAGCATGGTGTCGTATCCCACAGGGGTATACGGAGAGTCCTTCGATATTCAATCAGTTATTGAAAAAATCATTGGAGAGTTTGATTATGCCTGAAAATTCAGTACTAGTGCAGTATATTGATGATTTGCTAGTGGCATCAAAGACACGTGAAGCTTGTGAAGTAGATACTATAGCTTTACTGAATCATCTGGCAGATGGAGGGTTAAAGGTATCTCCAGCTAAATTGCAATTTTGCAAGAAAGTGGTGCATTATCTTGGACACAATATTGAAAAAGGTCTGAGAAAAGTGACTGATGACAGGATTAGAATTATCAGAGAAATGAAAGCCCCAAAGACCCAGAGGGAAGTGAGAATGTTCCTGGGAATGGTGGGTTATTGTCGTCAATGGATAATTAATTTCTCGCTGATAGCAAAGCCACTGATTAAGCTGACAAAAAGTGAGATGACAGATCCATTGGAACTAGATGGAGAACAAATGGCAGCATTTGAGGAGCTGAAGAGCAGAATGTGTGAAGCCCCTGCTTTGGGTATGCCAGACTATGAGAAAGAGTTTGAATTGTATTGCAGTGAGAGAAATGGATGTGCACTTTCAGTGTTAATCCAGAAGCATGGATTACTGAGAAGGCCTATTGCGTACTTCTCATCGACACTTGACCCTGTAGCTGTGGGTTTACCAGGTTGTCTGAAATCTGTGGCTGCAACATGCAGAAGTCTGGAACAGAGTGAGGGAATCATAATGGGATATCCTGTAAGGGTATTCGTACCTCATAATGTGGCAATTCTTTTGACAAGAAGCAGAACTCAGTACATGTCACATAGTCGGCTGACTAAATATGAGAAAGTCATTCTGGGAGCATCAAATGTGACTCTGGAGAGATGTGTGAATGTGAATCCAGCGACATTGTTGCCGGATATTGAAAATGTGGGTGTGAAGACAGAAGATGATCACAATTGTTTGGATGTGCTGGATTACTGTACAAAACCGAGACCAGACATAAGGGATCTTCCCTTACTAGAGAGTGGTCATGTGCTGTTTGTAGATGGATCATGCCTGAGGAATGATGAGGGTGTGCCGAGTGCAGCATATGCAGTGTGCAAGGTTTCAGAAGTGATGGAAGCATCATCATTGAAAGGAGTGAAATCTGCACAAGTTGCAGAATTGGTGGCATTGACGAAAGCTTGTGAGATTGGGAAAGATCTGAGAGTAACTGTGATGACTGATAGTCAGTATGGATTTGGAGTTGTGCATGATTTTGGCCAACTTTGGCTACAGAGAGGTTTCTTGACGTCGAGTGGGACTCCAATAAAGAATACTGAAGTGATTGGGAAATTGCTTGAGGCGATACAGCTGCCTAAAGAATTAGCAGTTGTGAAATGTGCTGCTCATGGACAAGGAGATGATTTTGTGACAGTTGGAAATAGATTTGCCAACGACATTGCACAATATTGTGCTAAGAACAATCACTCGATTAATAGGGAACGAGAAGGGGAAATGTCTTTTTGTTCTGTGATGTTTACTAATGTCCTAGAAACGTGGGATGAAGTGAAACAGTTGCAGGATGAGGCAGGAAAGGAAGAAAAGAAAGACTGGATCAAGGCAGGTTGTGCCCCAAGAGAAACAGACCATGTTTGGGTCTATAGAGATGGCAGACCAGTCATGCCAAACTCAATGCTGTCGACAATGGCAAGGATGCATCATGGCCAGGGACATTTGGGAAGGGATGCGATGATCAGGTCTTTTAAACAGACTTGGTACAATGCAAAGTTCAGGACAATTGCAGAGAGCATCTGTCAGAGATGTTTGATTTGCCAGCAATTTAACACTGGGAAAAAGACAGTGGTGAGTCTGGGAACGATAGGTAGAGAAGGTGGTCCTTTTACGAGAATGCAGGTAGATTTCATTGAAATGCCCCAAGTGAACAGACTAAGATATGTTCTAGTGGTAGTCTGTTTGTTCTCAAGATGGGTGGAGGCCTATCCGACTAGGAGAAATGATGGAATAACAGTGGCAAAGTTACTGTTAAGAGAGTTGATTCCTAGGTACGCGTTTCCAGTAACGATTGAGTCTGATAGAGGTGGACACTTCTATAATGAGCTCATGAGTTTGATTTGTGAAGCATTGGGCATACAGCAAAAGCTACATTGTGCATACAGGCCAGAGGCTTCTGGTGTGGTTGAGCAGATAAATGGCACAATCAAGAACAGGATTGGTAAGATGTGTTTAGCCACTGGAATGAAATGGCCTGATGTCTTGCCTCTAGTGCTAATGACTATTAGATCTACTCCAGATAGAACTACTGGGTTGAGTCCGCATGAAATTTTGATGGGACGTGCAATGCGTCATGCATTTGTACCTGTCAATAAGTTGATGACAATAACTGATGACATGATTTTGGATTACTGTAAAGGCCTGGCTGACGCAGTTCATTCTGTGTTTCACCAGGTTGGAGAAGAAGCTACCACAATTGAGAAGAAGCAAGCTCATGATCTGAGTCCAGGGGACTGGGTGAGGATTAAAGTACACAGAAGAAGAAATTGCTTGGTTCCAAGGTGGGGAAGACCAAGACAAGTTATTTTGACTACGACAACTGCAGTGAAGTGTGCTGGTGTGAAAAACTGGGTACATGCGAGTCATACTCTGAGAGTTCCAAACCCAAAGGATGGGACTGGTAAGGAGTATTTTGAAGAATCAGATTCCAGTGATGATGAAGACCCAGAACCAGTGAGAAAAAATCAAAGTTCAGGAAAAGAAGCAGAAAAGATTTCAAGACAACCATTGAGAGTCTCAGAAGGGAGATCAGATTCTGTAAGAGAGCCTGAAGTTCCAAAAAGCAGTGGAGGAAAAAGAAGAGAAAAGAGTAATTCCACAGAGACTACTCCTGAATCAGAAGAGGAGATTGAAGAACCACTTGAGATTATACCTGAAGAAGTAGGGTCAGAAGAAGATAGAGAGGGACAGATTGCGGAAGACCCCCGAGGAGGTGTAGGGAACGTTCCTGATAAGCTAGGTGAAGGGACAAGTAGACAGCAAGAAGATTGCGTGTCGGAGACTCGAGGAGGGAAAGAAGTAGGGAAGTCTCAAACAGTGGTGAAAAAGACTGTGGAGCGAAAGAAAACTGCTGAAGAACAAGAGGCATTTGAAACAGAATCGGATGAAAGTGAGAATGAAAAATCAGAAGGTCGAGTTCTGAGAAAGAGAACTTGGATTGGAGAAAGAAACAATACAGAAACAAGACCGAAAAAGGTTGTAAGAGGAGATTTTTGGCCTAACAACAGAGTAAAGAGGCTGAGATACAGACTGATAAGAGCAAATACATCGAAAGCTGAACAAGTGAATGAGGTGTCGAGTCAAAACGAAGTAAAAAGAAAGGAGCAAAAGGAGTCAAGAGAACCTGAGGAGATAAAGAGAATTAGAAGACCCAACCAAAAGTACAGATCACCGGAATGGTCTTATGTGGCACTGTCTGAAGGAGGAGAAGAAGAAGAAACAGTGAATCGAGACAATCCGGAGGGGATCTTGAGAAAAGTGGTTGAGGAAAAGGAAAAATCTGTTGGAATCTTAAAAGTTATCCTGACTGACATTGAAGAAGAGTCGGATGCACAGGATGTTGTTGATGATCTGATACAATTTGATGTTGCTGAAGAAGAAGGAGTGAAAAGTGATGAATATCCAAATTGAGTGAACTGAAGAAATCACTTGGAGAAAAGTGAAAAGGAGAAAGTCTGAAATTCAGTTGTCTGAAGTAATCCAAAAATAAAGAGTAATACAGTAGTGGAGTAGTAGAGGCTTAGTCAAAAGACACGGTCAAAGTAGTAAAATGGCTAACATAGAGAATAATCAAAGTAGATGTGCCTTCTTGAAAAGATGGTGTAGAATGTGCTGTTGCTGTACTGGATTATTAATGCTACTATGGGGTGTTTTAGCTTTATTAGTTACATTTAGAGTTACAATAGGTACATTTGAAATACATACTGAGAATGAGACTAATGTAGAGAAAAGTTCACAAAAAGTAGTTCCAACTAGAATTAGTAATACTTACATGCATAAAGATAGGTCAATTATTGATTTTTCTAGTAATGTTTTTTCGAAATTGTTGTATGAATATGTGAAGACAATGGAAGTGAGGGATTGCTATGTTTGTATGCAATTACCTGCATCCGTTTCAGAGGGTGTTACTTATCACCATTTACCAGCTACGTATGGAATTTCTTGTAGTGTGTTAAGTAGTGTTTTTTATTTGCTAGGGAAAATAGATTATAAGATGTCTAACAAAGATAGTATTTTTGGGCAATTGCCTATGAATAAAAAGCTGAATCCAGCTAAAGAAGCTAACATTTTTGGTGAGATTTTTATTGAGAAAGAAGAATTAACATTAGATTATATTTTTAAGAATAATTTAACTTGCAGTCTGAAAGAAGAGGAGAAAGCTTTCCTAAACATGGTGGAGGAAAGGAGATTGAGCATGCATGAAAAGGCAGGGAAATATAAAGTGAGTGAGACAATTTGGGACATTGAAATGGGAAAAGAATTGAGAAATGGAGCTAGTCCAACTTTAGCTTTAGCTGCACCACAGAAGGGTAAGCTGTGCATTACAAGAAGGAAATCCCAATATGATACATACTTTGTTGGGACTAGTGAGTGTCATGATACATACTTCATTGCGACAGGATGGGGTTTTAGAGGAGGAGAGGATCCAGTTGTTTCCTTTGACTTGTATAATTGTTGCTTTATTGATACTAAGATTGGTGTGTTTGTGTTGTAAAAACAGGGGAGGGAAAAAGAAATTATTTAAAAGAAATATTGAAAGGAGAAATAAAAGAAAAAGAGATCCACAAGAAATAGAATTAGAAGAATTGAGGGAGAGTGTTTATTTGGAGACAAAGAGGGATGATGAAAGGGGGGTTAACACTGTTTAATCACTATGCTGTGGTAACGTTGTTTTTGTCTTTTTTTAATTAAGATGATACGTTTTGGCCTAGTGAAAAATGGCTACCGTTTAAAGCCTAAATTCGAGTGCTGAGAGTTTGATGAGAAGGCCTTGCTGAACATGGTCGAGAGTCATCTGACCACAGTCTTCGCCTGGTTAAAAGTTTTCCGTGAGGACAGCAGCTCTGGGCGGACATCCAAATGTCCTTGGAAGACAAAGGAGCCTCAATGAACATTATGATCACTATGCTGGTTCCGAGGAAATATGAACATGAAAAGAAACATTTCAAGATTTAGTTCCGTCTTCCGTCTTTTTATTTTTGTGATTTTTCTGAGCGGAGATTTTCCAAATGTAGCGATGCTACATCCTTTCCTGCTCGCTTTGCTCAGCGGTTCAGCGGATATCGAAAACATTTTATGTTGCCTTCTATTGTTAAATTCATTATAAATATTTTTAGCTTAGAGAGGGTTCGTTCGTTGCATTTTGGACTCTGAGGCCATTTCTTTCCGAACTTGCGTTGGTGAGGATTGATGCTGTGAGGACGGTGACCTAAGAGACTTCTATCGAGAGACCTGTCCTGACCCATTTATGACATTTAGCTAGAATAGGTAACTATGAGAAAAATGATTTTATTTTGATTGCCTTACCATTTAAACTAATTTTAGATAAAGAATTATAATTTTAAACATAGTGTTGGTTATTATTTCTTGTCAATTATTGAGTACTCTATTTGATTATTGTTGATTATTATTGGTTAAATCATGACTCAAGACAGTGTCAATTAGGTCTTATCGACCATAAGTGTAGATGCAGGGTGTTTAGAAGGTTTTTCTTTCCACAGGTTCAGTGCTAATAGAGTAATCTGAGTGTATGTTAGTGAAATGGGCCCAAGCGTATGATGAGTGTATGTGCGTGTATCTGTGAATTTACTCTATCCGTAGAAGTAGGGAGAATTTGTACACCCCAATCTGCACCACTTCAACTGTCCCAAAAGGTAGTACTTCCTACCCATGTAGGAGGGCACACGCTGGACCCCTTTTTTACGAACCTCATGGAAGCTACAGTTTCCTCTATAACACCCTTGGGGTGGACGGACCATTTTTTGGTGGCCATTCGGGCTCCTCTACCGGAGACTCCTGCTAGTCTTCCTTCCAAACCAGTTTTTAGAAGACACTGGAATAAACTTAGACTAGAAGACCTTCACAATGTCCTGGCCGCTGATCCGTTGGGATCCTTGGACAATGTTGAATTGGGCTATGACCAGTTTTGTCAGTGGATTACCAGGGCGCTTGATTCATTGATGCCCATTATGGCAAGTAAATCTCGCTCTCGAGAATCTAGCCCCTGGTATGATAGTGCCCTTCGTGTGTTGAAGGGCACTTGTAGACGGGCGGAGAGAGAGTGGCGGAGGGACTATGACAAGACTAAGAAAGCGGTATATTTGGCCTCCGTGAAGGCCTACCATCGTGCTATATGTAGAGCGCGTGCGGCGTTCTACGCGGAGGAATTCCGCACTAGCTTTAATCCATCTAAAGCGATTTTTAAGGCCCTTAAAGATCTGTTGGCCAAAAGAACTTCCTCTCCGGCACTGGCCTCTACCTCGCATTGCGAAGCTTTGGCATCCTTCTTTTTGGAGAAAGTGCAAGGTATTTATCGGGCTTTTCCCCTCGCGGGGCTACCTCCGGGGACCTTGGAGATTTCTCCTGGCCTCCCTATTATGGAGTCCCTTCCTTTGTTTTCGTCTGAGGAATTTGATAGGGTGTCTCACAATATCAAGTCTGGGTCACCTCTAGATCCATTAAGACCAGTCCTTTTTAGAGATCAGTCTTTTGTGGGACGCCCCATAGTGCGTTCTCGCGTATTAACATCTCGCTGGCGACGGGTATGGTTCCAGCTAAATGGAAGCGGGCGGTGGTTTCTCCGATTTTGAAAAAGCCCTCATTGGACCCTTCCAAACCGGAGAACTACCGGCCTATTTCCCTGCTCCCCTGGCCGGCGAAAGTTATGGAGGCCCATGTCAACCAGGTGCTCTCGGACCATCTCACTCGAGCCAACATCCTGGACGATACCCAGAATGGGTTCCGTGCTGGGCATAGTACGGAGACAGCTCTCCTCGCCATGGTTGAACATCTGCGTTGGGTGCTAGATGCGGGACAGACGGCGGCGCTAGTATTATTAGATCTGAGCGCCGCCTTCGATACTGTCTCACACCGCATCCTCCTGCGTCGCCTGGAGGAGATAGGCATCAGCGGTCTTGCCCTACAGTGGTTCCATTCCTTTCTTGACGACCGTTCCTTCTGCGTTGCAATCCCATCCCATCAGTCCAAATCCATCCTCTGGGCCTGGGGGTGCCGCAGGGATCCTCGCTGAGTCCCACGCTTTTCAATCTTTACGTGAGGCCGCTCGCTGATGTCATCAAGCAGTGGGGCATGACCATGGTCTCCTATGCTGATGACACTCAGCTAGCGGTTACTATCAGCGGGGATGCCGAGCTTGAGGCCCCCAGGTTCCAGAGTGGACTGAGGGCGGTGGCGAGCTGGATGAACGCAAACTGTCTCCAGCTCAATGCCAAGAAGACCGAGGTTATGGTTGTCGGAAGGGGGAGGGAGCTCTGGGGGGATAGATGGTGGCCACCGGAGCTTGGGCCTGCTCCAACTCCGGTCACAGAGCTGAAAAATCTGGGAGTGTGGCTTGAGCCCACTCTCAGCTTTGTGGGGCATTCGAAGAAAACTGCGGCCTGCTGTTTTGGTGTTCTTCGAGGACTACGACCCGTCCTGAAGTTCTTTGACCCCCCTACCAGGCAGCTGGTGGTTCAGGCAACTATAATATCTCGCCTGGACTATGCCAGCTCTCTCCTGGTAGGGGCGAACCAGGCTGAAATTAGCCGACTCCAACGGGTCCAAAATGCAGCAGCCAGAGCTATAGTTGGCTTGCCCAGGTCCTGCTCTGTTTCCAGTACTCTTAGATCCTTGCACTGGCTACCGGTTAAAACTAGAATTAATTTCAAAGTTTTATGTGTGGCCTTTAAGATTCTGAAGGGCCTAGCGCCTCGGATTCTTTCGAACCTCTTGTCCTCTTATGTTCCCACCCGCTCCCTGAGATCTTTGGGCCAAGCGCTTGCGGTGGTTCCGAGGTTTAAGCTTAGTCGAGCGGGAGGTCGGTCTTTCCGGGTAAAAGCAGCACTGCTGTGGAACTCTCTCCCGTTGGAGATACGCCTGATGGAGGATCTCCTCCCATTTCGCAAAGCTATAAAAACCTTTCTATTTTAACTTCCTCCTCAGATGTTATGCTCTGCTGTTTTTCTTGTTTTGTTAGGTGTTACTATGTCTACCTTGTCATGCGCCAGGACGCCCCTTAGCTGGGGCAGCTGCGCGCAATATAAATATCCCTAACATAACATAACATAACATAGGGGAGAACAGAACGTTATTACAACATGTGACGGTTTGAGAAACAGATAAAATGAATGGGAACCCTTCTCGCATGCCACAGCAATCCTGATCGTTGAGCATTAAATAACTTCCATTTGAAAGGACCGTAATCAGTGGGACTATTACAGGAGCCGGTGTCCCTTTTAGAATACAGGCTAGATTCGCTATCGAAGCATTACATGTGCCTTGGATGGTCACGTGTTTGCAAATGAGGGAATGTCCGACAGAAGAGTTGCATTCTTTTCCATTCAGGAAGACCTCTTTTTCGGCATGTTCATAGCGATAGGAAAAGGGGAGTGACCATAATTCATGAATGTAGCTGCCTCCTAGGGGTTTGTATCTACCAACAGGGAAGGGTTTCATGCAAGCTGTGAATTGAAATGTGGAAATTGGTAAATATATTACTCTGTGTATTAACCAGACAGCTGAAGGAGTTTTGGCTATTGATTATGGGAGCTGTTCTAAGTTGTCTAAATGCAACATTGTACAGGTGGCATTTTTCTTTGCCATCAGTTGTTGTTTGCATGTTAAATTGAAAGGCAAAAATAAACTTCTGGAATTCAAATAACGCCATGGAACGTGCCCATTATTTAGGGTTTGAAGTGTCCAGCTAATCTGGATGATAGATCTAAGCTGACTTTACCCATGATAAAATGTCAACATGTCACTTTGCATAATATCAATATTAGATGACCCAATGTTATTCAAAGTATAAATGTGAGAAGACAGAGCATTAATACTATTATCAACAACAGCAAGCACTTAATCAAAATTGTCTTGATCAATTTGTCTTAAACGTGCGACAGCTTCCATTTGGGATAATTTCCGAATTTCATTATAGGTAGCATAAATAACTCTTGTAGAACATGGGGACCTAGGGCATAATAAAAAAAACAGATAAATCCATGTCTTCGGGTTGTAGAGAAAGATGTTGTTTCACTACAGACAGTGTGGAAACGTTCCAACCACTATTGACACAACTTCCCCACGGAAGAGGTGGTAAAAATATCTGAATGTTGTGAGTGGGAATATTGGGGGTTGGGTCCGTTTGTCTTAAACCCTAGTGTGGAATTAAGAAAACTAACATGGCAACCATTGATATCTACTGGCCTCAATAACCACCCATGGGGTCCTGAAAGTGTGGAGTTATATGTACCATTCTGCACCATACTATAGATTTGTTCTTCAATGTAATTTGCAAATTCTCAAATAGGGGAAAGGAAGGAATATCCAGGGCATTAACTTCTTTAATTTTAGCTAGTCCAAGACATGTAGTTTGTTGGACTGTGTTGTTTAGGAAAATCATTTGTGTTGGGATCAAACATGATTGAAACAAGATTTCCATCCTTTGAACTTGCCAAGGTTTGGTCCCCCAAATCAATGTCAATTCAATTGTGTCCTTCCAATAATCATAAAGAACAATTGATGGACAGAATGCAGAACAATGTCATACATTCACCCCAGTACAGAGATCTGGGCCTAAATGCATTGCTTTTTTGCTCCCCATGCCATTCCAGTTTGGACCCAGCCATATGCAAATCAGTCTTGACCATGCGCCCAATAGGAACAGTCCAGCCTGAACTGCCAGGCCAGGTCCTCCCTGGACTGGAAACAAGCATCCTAGGACCTTTTGCGGGCTTTCAGCCCTCATCAGCCAGGATAGCTTGACTCCAGTGGCATGGAGAGCATGGGACCCACGTCTGGGCATACCCGTCCCACTCAGGGTGACAAATGCAAAAAGAACAATTGATGGACAGAATGCAGAACAATGTCATACATTCACCCCAGTACAGAGATCTGGGCCTAAATCCATCTTTTATTTGCTCCCCATGCCATTCCAGTTTGAACCCAGCCATATGCAAATCGGTCTTGACCTTTGCGCCCAAAGGGAACAGTCCAGCTTGAACTGCCAGGCCAGGTCCTCTCTGGACTGGAAACAAGCATCCTAGGACCGTTTTCGGGCTTTCAGCCCTCATCAGCCAGAATATGTTGACTCCAGTGGCATGGAGAGCACGGGACCCACATCTGGGCATACCCGTCCCACTCGGGGTGACAAATGCAAAAAGAACAATTGATGGACAGAATGCAGAACAATGTCATACGTTCACCCCAGTAGAGAGATCTGGGCCTAAATCCATCGTTGTTTTGCTCACCATGCCATTCCAGTTTGGACCCAGCCATATGCAAATCAGTCTTGACCCTGCGCCCAATGGGAACAGTCCAACCCGAACTGCCAGGCCAGACCCTCCCTGGACTGGAAACAAGCATCCTAGGACTGGTTTCGGGCTTTCAGCCGTCATCAGCCAGGATAGTTTGACTCCAGTGGCATGGAGAACACGGGACCCTCTTCTGGGCATACCCGTCCTACTCGGGGTGACAAATGCAAAAACAACAGTTGATGGACAGAATGCAGAACAATGTCATACATTCAACCCAGTACAGAGAACTGGGCCTAAATCCATCGTTTTTATGCTCACCATGCCATTCCCTAAGTGGGAAGGGTATGCCCAGATGTGGGTCCCATGCTCAATACACCACTGGATTCAAGCTAGCCTGGCTGATGAAGGGTGATGCCCTGAACCCGGTCCCAGGATGCTTGTTTCTGGTCCAGGGAGGACCTGGCGGGCAGTTCGGGCTGGACTGTTCTCATGGGGCACAGGGTCAAGACTGACTTGCATATGGCTGGGTCCAAACTGGGGTGGTGTAGTGGGCAAAAGAATGATGGATTTAACCCAGATCTTTTGACTGGGGGAGAATGTTTGCATTATCAGCATTTCGTCCATCATTTGTTTGCAGTAACACTCAGAAGACTCAAAGAAATCGGACTCCGAGGACAGGCGTTCAAGTGGATGGTGAGTTTTCTCTCCTTCTGTACTCTGACTATCAACCTAGGCCCCTTTCGATCAAAGATTATGGTACTGACTAAGGGAGTACCTCAGGGCACCTGTCTCAGTCTCACTTTATTCAACATTTATGTGGCCCCCCTAGCAGACTTACTCAGAACACTAGGCTTCATACCAATTTCCCTTGCGACAGTACCACACATCAAGAAGACCAGAACAGGAGAACGTCCTTCTCTCTCCTTGTGGTCAAGACATGGAACTCCCTCCCTCTTCACCTCCCTCCCCACCTCCAACAGACACCTACACTCTCCAAGTACCTGAAGGACCTCAAGACCAGGCTCTTTGAATGACCGTGAACATCCAGCAGCTGCGCACCCTTCCACCCCCCTCAGCGCCTTGCGACCCTTTTGGGTGAGTAGCTGTGCTTTATAAAACACTGATTGATTGATTGCAGGGATTCTGCTCAGAAACAGAACTATGCCTGGGACCAAAGAACACCAGTATGTAGGGACTGAGTCACGATACAACACCTGTACCTATAGGCCCAAATCTGACTAGCTAATAGGGGATCACTTGCCCTCCTAACCTTCCTAGAGAGACAAATGATTTGGCACCCCAGAACACAACACTCTAGAGATTGCGGTAGCAGTTCATCACCTTTCGTTCTCTCACTCATACATGTCAACAATAAATGAAAAAGAGACACGAAAAAAGCTTACAATATTTATTGAAATTATTGTACTCCATTATAGAGCAACTAAACTGCATTCAGAAAGCATATGCAGGTCAACAATGTGATTAGCATAATTAGGAGACCATACACAATAAATATTCCTGTCATATTATTTGACAGATTTGCCTAAAACTACTTTCACTATGGAAAACAATGATATATTATAGATATCTGGGAGTAGTGGCGAACCCCAAATCTGGCAAACATAGATAGCTGTTCTACATCTTAACTGGCGCAGCCCTTTCCTATCGGGACCTTTGCTCTGCGAGTATGTCTTCGCTCTGTGTGCTTTCAAAATGAAGTCCTGGGTCATATGATAAAACTTATGTTTTAGAGAGCTGGAGTTCTCTATCATGTCTGGGTGTTAGTGTCAGACCACTGAGAATAATAAAAAGCAGTGTTCTTTGACCTTGCATGAGATGTTCTGACTGAATCCCAGCAGAAAAACAAAATACAAAAACATGTGCAGCCTATTTACAAAATAATAATGTGATTCATTAACTAACACAACATTTTCACATGATGTAGATGAGAATAAGTTGAAGGCCTCATTTGTAGATTACTTAAAAGAATATTATTCAAATAACATTTAGTCTAGGTTAGTTCAAGAGTATACACATGCTATGTATACTGCGCTTTGTTATGTGTGCATGCACTTGCCTTCCTCAGCAGAGGAGGAGGTGACATACCATCACATTCCTTTTTTATATGCAATTTTATGCAGAATATATTGCTTGGTTTAGTTTATAGGCAACAACACTTTGAATATCATTATTCCAACTATTACATGATTTTTTCGGAAGTACTTTTACAGAAAAGCATGAACTTACACACACAAGCAAAAGAAATGGACACTATTTGGCATTATTGTAGACCTTACCTTCCTATTTACATTGTTATGGCTGATGAAAATATTTTAACTTGCTTAATAAGACCATTAGGAAAGTCATTTATCATGATATTTGAAGGAAGAAGGGCACACATTGCACATAGTAAAGATCTGAATGAAGATGTTTTAAAGGATGCATGGAAAAAGGAAGATGACTTTAGAAAGAAAATGACTTATCCAAGGTTAAGACTGAACAAAAGACAAAAAGCGACAGTATGTGTTTTTGAGAGAAGATTTCAAAATAGAAAGAGACATGTGGGGAAAAGTAACTGTGAACATACATTTCTTTTATCAGGAGGAACATGGCAGATTTTACGGAGAGACGATACAGCAATACCTGGGGTTTGTTTTACCTGTGAACAAGACACATATTTTAAATTACCAGCTGACTAGAAGGGTATTTGCTATTTAGGCTTATTGATTCCTAAGATGTATCATGTGCATAGTTTAAATGCTTTAACAATGACAACTCCACACAGACATACTTGAAGTATAAATGAGGGAACACAATTGCTAGGAGACATTTTTTGTGCTATTATTCCAGCTGTGGGAGTGATACCTAATGATGAGAAGATTAGAAAGCTGTCAACAGTAGTGGACAAGCTTGCAACAAGTACATATGGAGCTTTGCTAGTTACAAACACAGAATTAGTGTCAGTTAGATCAACTGTTTTACAAAACAGATATGCTTTAGACATTGTGCTTGCAGAAAGAGGCAAGGTCTGTAAAATGTTAAAGTCAGAACATTGTTGCACATACACACCTGATGAGAGTAAGAAAATCGAAGAGAACATTTCAGACATCAAACTTGGCCTGGCACCATTAGAAACCACTAGTATAATAGGAAGCATCACAAAGGGAGTTTCTGCAATAGGCAATTGGATTTCAACAGCAGAAGGTGGAAATCTCAAAGCCATATTAGTACTTGTATTAATTATAGTTGTCTGTTTCCTGACTTCACTAGGAGTGTATAAGGCTATCAGAATCATATTGCAAAAGAAAAAGAATAGAGAAACAAAGAAACTGAAAAAAAAGATTTAGAACTAAGTGACCACATTAGCAAAGACTACAACAAATTAAAGGAGGGGGAAAACCTAAACCGAGAAAGAAAAGACTCAACTGAAGACGAGAGTGTGCTGTGAGTTGATCTGTGAATGTTTTGTGATGGTTGGGAACTATCAGAAGGGAGAGGGTGCTAGAGCATTTTTAATAAATAACATTTAATGCAATTAACATGTAGAAATAAATTGTAGGCCACAAAATGAACAGTCACATTTAAAAGGCAAGTGAGAGCATTAGACTTTCATACCTTCATAAATTGAGTTAGAAAGACTTCTGAATGCATTTTCCCCCTTTTCCTTTTCTATGACCGAAGGTCAGGAAAGTCAGCAATGAAAGATGCAAGACTTTTAATGATACAAAAATGCAGAACTGAACATGAACTAATAGAAAAAGTTAGATTTCGATCTTCTCAGAGAGATATTTTCGTAGAATACAATGATGTATTAAATTGTGTTGTTTAATTTCTGCAAAATATTTCTCATGAGTAAAACGTGCAAGTTAGTATGTGTGAGAATTGCATTATTTCATTTGTGTGATGTAGAATGCTAACCATGAACTGTTTTGTTGTGTAGGAAAAATGAACGGTGGGAACCTATCATCCACTTGTGCAATATTTATGATATGTTTTGTTTTAACACTTAGGGGCAGATTCCGATCTCGGTCGGAAGGGCACCGAATCGGGTTCGGACGGAAAAACTACGAGCCGTACGCGAGTCTTCCGGCTGACTCGTACAGCTGTACGGGCGAGCAAGTACGATGCGAGCTACATGAAATTCACCGACCGAGTCATTTCCGGGTCCGAACCGCTCCGAACGTCCCGGTCGGAAGCTAACCGTGGCGTGCAATGGATGCGATTTACAACCGAGCCAGTACGATGCACGCGTTGGACAGTCTGTGCGAGCCGGAGTGTCCGGCTCGCAAAAGCTCCCAGAGTCGGACTTTGGGGTCCACGTCGGACCCCCTGACACCCGCAGCCCTACGACTCGGACACAGAGGGAGACCTATGGGTCTCCCCAACACAGGCATGTACGCTGCGGGTGGCATTGACGTGTACCCACTGTAGGGGGGCACTTGTACGAGATGTACCCATTCAGTCAATGGGAGCCCATGTACGCGTCGTACGACCGGCTCCCATTGACTTCTGTGGGAGTCCGACCGAACCGAGTCCGATAGCATACGTGCGCATCGTACTCGCTCGGTCGGAAAATACTCCGGATCCGACTCGGTCGGAGTGCTTTCCGACTTGGATCGGAATCGGCCCCTTAATGTGTGTAAGCCTTTTGTTCTGAACCGCTTAGATGATGGAAGCTTTCCTATTCCAATGATGACACTGTGCGCTGATTGGTTGAGCCGACTGACAACTGCAACAACATGTTTTAACTATAGATATGAAAATGCTATATAAATGTGCATTGCTACAGTAGACTCAGAAAAACCAAAAATCCTCCCTTGAGATTTCCTGACTTCTCTGCGGAACTCGTTGTTGACACTTCTTAGATTCACTCTGAGACCCATTTTATTTCCCTGCCTGAATTTATGCTGCTCAAAGACTCTACTGAGTTTTCTTGAATTTCTCTTTATGTGAATTTCTGCTTTGACTGAGATTTGATGCCAAATGTTTTACGTTTCCACCTCTCGATTTAGAGCTTATTATGGCTGCCATCCGACACTTTTCTCTTACTGCTCAATCCTAGAATAGGGACTTTTTCTTTATGTAACACACTGAATTCTATTTTGCTGAATATTAATTGTCTATGATTGCTTTATTGACTCTGATTAATATTGATTAGATTTATTGAGAATACTAATAAAGATTAGAAGATTTGAGACTGTAATAAAACTTTGAAAACTCACACCAAATCTCATTATTGAATCCCAAGGAAATTGTAATTGAACTATGATATATAGATTGATTTGATTTACAGCTCCTGATTAATTCTCTTCCTACGTTCAAAATAGTTCATCCCTGTGCCCAGTAATAAGCAGGGACTCTCCTCCAGATGAGTAATAAACATTGGTACTGTAAACCAGATATTTATTTGAAATCACTGCTCCACCTGCGCCATGGCACTGTAAAAGCAGGCAGTCAATTAAGTTGCTCAGCAGTTTTAGTTTTTGTTCATGAACTGAAATGGCTAATAAAATACAGTAGAGTTATTTTTTATATGGTTTATTTACCCATTATTTATTACAGTTATCATGCAGTCTTTATTTTCTTTCATTCAACTCTTCTCAAAATGACCTTCTAATTTGAAACCAGACAGCATTCAGGAGAATTAGACACAAGTCTCATCTTAGCAGGAAGTTTGACCAATGTAGAAAAGACAAGATGTTTGGCCTGCTTCCCTTATTCTAGTAGCACTTGAAACTTCTTTCTTGCAATCAGATCAGTATTAGTACACTGGTTTTATTTGATGCAAGCTTTCTCACCAATGATGTGGGCAGTGAGGAGTCGCCCCTCCACCATTGGGGGAGTAAGGACTGTTAGGGCTCAGGGGCACTTAATTCTCAGCAAGGCAAGTGCCTGGCAACCACAGACACCAGAATCCAGCCATGATACATAATAGGTCATATTTACAAGGCCTCCCCGCCACCGGAACGTCACAGTTTTTTGACGTTCTGGCTGCGCAGCGCCATTTTCCATGTTTAAAAGCTGGCGCTAAGCCACTTTGTGTGGCTTAACGCCACTTTGTAAATATGCCCCTTTCCACCTAATTCCTCTTCGGCAAAGGGGCATGCAATGGGTGTTGCTGTGGGTGTTCCACCGCAACACTCATTGCTTTATAATGCTGCCTCAGATTTAGAAGCCTGAGGCAGCTCCAAAAGCTAATGCCATGGAATACCAGGAGTTAGAATGGCAATACAAGGAGAAATTATTAATTTCTCCTCGTTTTTTGCTGTTTCCATTAGTGCAGTATTTTGCAACACACATAGGAGGTGCAAATCGCCATTATTGCTTGTTTATATGCAGGAAGGTGCACCTTCCTGCACATAAACAATCATCCCTGCAGTGCAGGCACGCTTGAAACATGGCGGCAGGGTGCTTGCGCTGGCACTAGGCAGCTTTTTTTGCACCAGCGGAAATACAGAGGTGCGCCATATTCTTGCGAATACTGCGCATCCCTGCGTTCAGCTCCGCGCTCCGACATTTTATTGTAATAATGCACCCATATTTGTTCCAACATTAGATTTACATGCTGCTCAGAATGCAGCATACATAATTCAATGCTCAGCATGTGTTGTTGTTACAAAAAATCCACACCCAGGCTTGGATGGCTTGAGCTAAGTGGGGGGTGGGAGATCTAAAGGATATAGCAGAATATAATAATAAATAAACCTATTCACTAAATAAATTGTAAGAAAATGCATAATTGGTTAATGCAAGCAATATGACACTTGCTGTCCACAGATGTCTAAGGCCTATCCCTTCCTGTGACTTCTTCCAGGCAATGCTAACATGTGACATGCTGAAGTATATATTTATCACCACTATGGTGGACAGCTGTAACCTACAGACAAAAACATAGAGGGATGGCTGGAGAGCCTCGGGCACCATGATGGCTGTCTTGCAACATGAACTTGAACCCGGCAGAGGTGCATGAGAGGAGTCAGCATTTGTTTTCATGCTAAATGGGAGAGAAGGGCTGCAGTACAGACTGTGTCTGGGAAAAATCCGCTTTAGAAGCACAGGTTTTCATTCACCTTTAGAGATGCTAAATGAGGAATGTGAACATCTGCAGAGACGAGACTCTGAACCAACAGAGGAACTACCACAAAGTCTTTGGTGAAGCCAGACACACTTCAGCAAATTCCGATGTCTTTGCATTGACATTTTTGTTGTTTAGTACACTGCTATGCCTAAGTTAGTACAACTAAGCTAGCAACCTCATCAGGCCAAGAAATCAGGGTCGGAATGGAATGCAAACCGGCACTGGCATTTAAGAGTCTGGCTGGCCGTGGGAGTGTGGGGGGGGGGGGGACCCTAGTGCGACACACTGCTGCAAAACTGGCCCCCATCAGGTCCAAAATAGGCCCCCATCCATCGGCCCGCCGGGAAAACGCCCAGTGCACGATACGGCCAGTCCGGCCCTGCAAGAAATGCCTATATTCATGTTTTTGAAACCAAAAACAATCTGTAATATAAAGACCCATCCTCCAGGTCAGATATTTCACAGTGTAATAATCATGGATTTGGTGGCAAGTCAAAAGTCAGAAAGCAGTTATTGTACTAAGGATTTTCAGCGTAGCCATTGATAATTGTTTGGTCGGCTGTGCTGGATGTATAAAGAAAATTGTGTGGGAGAGATAATAATTGTGAACAATAAGAAATCTAAAATATTTCATAAGTGTAAGCAAGTGCCCTCTTTTTGCATGGCTGCCCCACTTTTGCCAAACTGTTGATGTACTTTGACTGAGTGTGCCCTGGGATCCTGCCAACCAGGTACCCAGGGCCTATGTTTTTTCCTTAAACTGCATTGATACAAAACCCAATTGCCACTCTTTGGACACATGTAAGTCCCTTGTAAATGGTTCTATAGGTACCAAGGGTACTGTAGCCAGGAAAGGCCTCTAAGGGCTGCAGTACTTGTTGTGCCACCCTTAAGGGCCCTGTACCTTTACACACACACAGCCCTTGCAGGCTGCATATTTTGGTGCAGAACAAAGTGAAGAGTCAACATGGCACACATCCCTGTTTGCCATGCCTACAAGCCACTGCCCTGGCACAGGGAAGCAACCTCCCTAGCTGGGTGCACCGCACCAGTGGTGAGGGTACAGGTGCATGAGCCCTGTACCCCTACAATGTCTAAGCCAATTGTTAGACATTGTAAGTGCAGTACTGCCATTAAAGGTATATGGTGCTGGAAGTTTGTCATTACAAACTCCACAGCACCATGATGGCTTTACTGAAAACTGGAATGTTTGGTATCAAGCTTCTCAGTACATTAAAACCCACATTGATGCCACTGTGGGATTTAATGAAAAATGCACTCATAGGGCATCTTAGAGATGCCCCCTGAAAAACGACCTAACTCTAGTGTCCTGGCTGAGTGCCTGCCCACCAGCTGCCACCACCAGACATGTGTCTGGACCCCTGGGTCGAGAGCCTGCTGCTCTCGTGGGTCTGAAACAATGCACATCCTGGAAGAAGGTGCCAAGCCTCCTCCCTCAGGATGGACAGGGTCCATGAAGGGGAAGCTTCACAGGCTTGCCGCCTTTGTGAGCTACCTCAGCCATTAGCTGTTTCCAGCAACTGGCCCCCACCGGTTCTGACCCCCACTTGGACGGGAGAATCAGCTGGAAAACAAAGTGAGGAAGGGAGGTACGCCCACCTTTGCCAACCCCACCCCTCAGGTGGGGGAAGAGAGGTGAAGCACAATTCTTAGTCCCCACCATCTTGCAGATGGGGGACCCAGCCAACCAGAGAGAGGCATGTGCCCCCCTGCTATTGCAGGGTAGCATCATAGGGGGTGTACCCACCCCAAAGAAGGGACCCATTTAACCTGACCTTCACCTACCTATAATGCCCCTAAATTTAGTATTTAGGGGCAATCCCGAACCTTGCCTCCTCAGACAAGAACCAACCAGACGAAGAGAAGAGGACCGAAGAAGCCGTGCTGAACTAAGAAGAGGAGGATGCCCACTGACTTGGCCCCAGCCCTACCGACCTGTCCCCACCTCGAACCTGCTCCTGCGAAATCCCGGTGTGTTCTGTAGCCTGCAGCCCGCAAGAACCCAGAGGACCTGCCCTGCCTTCCCAAACCAAGATTTGTCTCCCGTGAGCACCGGATTTGCTCACCCATCCTCTGGCTCCGGCCAAATCCTCGAATCTGCACCACTCTGCACCTGACACCCACGGCCTAGTTCAAGTGGCCCAACATCATGAGGAGGTCTTCCAGACAATCCTGACCGGAGACTTGGTGATCTCTGACCTGCCTCGAATCTCCAATCGACGCCTGCAGACCCTTTCTGGAGGATCCCCTCGACCGCGACCGGAGCTGGTAAGCAAACCCGATGCCTAAAGACACTCCTTCATCCGATGTCCCATGACCTTGGGTGGCCCAACCTTTGGTGTCCCAGCATCCCAACTTACCTCTCCAACCAATGGTCACCTCCAGAAGATCGTTGTCCTCGAGCCTGCAGTGTTTGTTGCAACCGTAGAATCCTCATTAAAATTAACAGGGCACCTGAAGCCAAAACAGCACCCTGCACCCACCCGTCCCTATGCCGCTGCGGGTGCACCTTGTGTGCTAAATCAGATCCTTCTCTGCCCTGAGACGAATACCAGGAGCTTTGCTTCGACAATCTTGTGGCCTGCTCGTGAGCAGACACCAACCGGAGGCCCCTTATCCCCCTTTGGATAACATTGGGCCTCAGCACTCTGCACCCACCCGCCTTAGTGCCACTGAGGGTGCTTGAAGAGTGCATACTTGACCCTGGGAGAACCATGGAGCTAACTCCAGAATACCAACTCCCACAACAAAGTACTTACCTGTAAACCGATACCTTCATTACCTTCCATAGGATTGCATTGACTGCTTTTCCTTTAAAGATTTTCTAAGTGCAGAGTTGGTTTGCATGAAATCGTGAAAAACTGCAAAAATTCAAAAACTGTATTACTTACCTTTTGTCTAAGAGATGTCCCAGTGTGATATCTAGGCATATCACACTGGTTAGCAAAAGTAACTTAGAAAGTAATCCAATAAGTAACGTGCACAATAATCTGTATAGTAACTGAAAAGTAATTTCGAACTTTTGACTTACCTGTAACACAACCAACTGCATTTGAACCTGCATTCAATTGTAATTCACTGCATAAAAATGTGCAAAGTATTATTTATATTACCTACACCAGGCTTGGCTTGGTTCTAGAAATAAAATAGCTAAATAATATTTTTGATAGAAACAAATTGGTCGGAGTTCAGTCTTTGAGTGTGTGACATAATTTCTTGCCTGAGTGTGTACTACAAATGCATAACACTGCCCTCTAATAAAGCCTTACTGCTTGCCCACACTACCACAAATAGAGAGTACTGTGCTATCTACTTTTACCTCTGCCTACCCTTGGGGTTCCACTGGACTCTGTGCACACTATACCTTAGTTTTGTATAGTACATAAAGAGCTAGCTTCCTACAGTAAGCACTCAAAAAACACAGTGAAAGGGATTTTTTATGGAGCAAAAGCATAAGCACTGAGGTACACAGATTTTAACAAGTTTCCAAGTGTAGGTAAACACTGAAAGATATTCACCACAATTCATCACAAATAGAAACTAAAAACAGGAAGCCCTAATTGTATATAATTTGGCCACTAGCCAGATAAATAGTCACTTCCAACAATCCAAATAACGTTGTCAGAGTAATGTACGTTTAGATGGAGCACGGTGGATTTCGCTACAGATTGGTATATCCTCAGATAGTAAAGAATGTAATCAAAAACACAGGCGAGATAGTAGTGCAATTATCTACCAGTACTTTTTATAACTTGGAGTCCAAGTATTTATTGTCGCAGTTTTATATCCTATTCCTCATCCTTTGGGGCTTTTGTCATGTTCCCTCACTGGCTGGCTAAACTCAGAGAAAAGCAGGGCGTGGTAGGGGGATCTTTTGCTGTAAAGAAAATAAAGGTGAGAAAAATCAATGTTTTATGATTACTTGGATGCCCTCTATTCCACCACAGAATATGGCGAGGGGCTCTCGAAACTCCTGCAGTTTGTCTATATGTCGAGTGAGCCCCATTCCTCGCCCCCCCCCCCCCTGGAATGTTTGAGTCCCTCCCTGGACTGTAGGGGCTGCAGGAGCCTCATGTGAGAACAATCAATACTTGTACTTTTTAGAATACAATGTGTTGTATCTACAAGATGAAGACTTAAACTCAAATGCTAAAGATTGTGAAAAGAAAGCCAGTCAGGCAGTAGTAAAGGCGGACAGCGACTATTCGGAGCATTAAGCCAGCGTGTACCGGGTGTCATTGTAATGTAGGTCTGCTGTGTTTTTTAAAATAACTTTGTCGGCAGAGATATCGATCAACCAAATGGAACTTACAGAATTCGAAAGTTTGTAATGGTAAAACTAGATGGAAGTTTTCTTTGGAGGATTTGGTGGTTGGCGATTTAGACAATAAAAATTACCAACTGGGTAAACAATGATTCTTGGAATCCAAGTGTATTTTTAATGGTCTGCCTTCACTAGAGAGAGGCTTTGGCTCCGCCCACATGTAGGTAGTCAGGAGTATATGTTTTGGTTAGACAGAAGTTGTGTGCCTCGACAAAGAAGTGCTTGCCCTCTACCAGATGCCTAAGCTTGATATTTTAGGGGCACACACATGATATTGGAATACTATTAAGGTGACTTATATAACTAGATAATTTATGTTGTTTTTCTCCTCTCTGGCAGCAGCACAGATGAGAGGAGGGCAGTCATTAACCTACATACATTTTTAGGTCTGGCTTGACAGTGCAACTGTCACCTGACCTTTTAACCTACACCAATATTATTTTGCAGTTCTTTGCTTCCACGCAAACCCATATCTATCCCCATGCTATTTAGTTTTAATTCTGTAATTGCTTCATAATAGCCAAACCTGCTTGTCCAATCATTGGAGATAAACATACATATTTCCAGTCTCCCGGCAGTGCATTTAAAAACCACTGGGTGGCAGAACAGCCCTAGGAATGGATGTACTAAATGCTCAGGTCTTTTTCAACATTTGGTTGAAATTACACGTATAGCCCTCACTATTGAAATTTCGTCATAATCCCATAGCTGTGCACGACTGCTAATATAGCTGCATTGTCCATGTATTTTACACACACTTTCAGGACAGACTGGGGCGGAAGCCTAGGGCATCTGTATTGATGTAAACAAGAACTGTTTGCTGCTGTAGTCGAAAGAAGTTCACCTACCCTGAAGGCGGTTAATTCCTTCTATCCTTGAGATTTTTAATGTTACCGATTAGTCAATCCCATTTTTGATAAGATTTTGAGCTAAATTTCTCTAACCAATGTTCACAACAGCATACCTTATTGGGGGCTCGAATAAGTGTAACATGCGAGTACTGTAAGAGTGAGTAGGGATACCTCCTCCTACTTTCTTCCATGGTAAATGTTTCAGAGACATTTTAAGGCTTGGGCAAAGTGGGCAATGGCCCAGGCCCCCACCTCCAAGCGCCCCACTTGGAAAGCGAACTTTCTCTCAATTCTATTCTATTGCTCTACTTTTTTTTAAGCCTTTATTTTTCAGTTTTGTCAAACATTACAGAAAAAACAGTAGTCAGTGGTGTGCACGGTGAAAAATGCTGTGCACATAACTCAATATGACATTTGACAATCAATTCTGAGTACAATGGGTCATCAGTACCCCTCCGGGATAAACGATGCGTGCCATGCATGCATGCCACACTCTTCAGCTTCAGCGCAAAAGGGTTGCAACCCTTCCCCGCGCGTCACCCGCCTCTTTCGCCAGGCGCTTTCACCGTCTATCCAGACCGTGGTTGAGTTCGGATCTAGGATTCTATTTCACTACTTGAATGTCTCTTGCTCTCTGCCTACCTCTTTCTTACCTCTGACTTGGTCTATATACCCAGTGTCATCTCAAAGATACTTTGGGTCCCAGGCAAGACATATTCCAGCAGTTTGTGTGTGCCCCTGTTAAAGTTTAATATGTCATTTAGTATTGAATTAGCAGAAGATGGTTAATACAATTTAGATTTGTTATGTAAAAGGGCCCCTGTTATATTTCTTGCCCAGGCCCCCCCCCCCAAATCCTACAGATTACAAAGTTACCCTGGAATTTATGGCGCAACGCAAAATATTTGGGGCCATATTATCAAGGATGGTGTTAAAATTATCGCCGCTTTAGCGCCAGGAAACTGCCGCTAAAGCGGCGATAATGGGCTTGATAATATGCCCTTGTGAATTCCCATAGAAGCCCAGGTTCACACCGGAACAAGATTCCTGCTGCTAAAGCAGCGATAATTTTAACGCCGTCCTTGATAATATGGCCCGTGTGTCCTTAGCGCGTTTGTAATGGCGTGACGAGATAGGAAATAAACAAAATTTAGAAATTACGTGGGGGGGGGTATGTATACAGGTTTCCCCATCTGGTGGTGGTGGTGTGGGGGGGGGGGCAGGGGGGGGGGGTGGACTGCATACGTATATTTCACTACCTTGAGGAGAAACAGCCTAAAGTGACCGAGAAGCTACAGTGAGACAAGCAGACACTGACCCTCCGCTGAGGAAATATCTTGCACAAAATACCCTTTGTTCTGCTTTGTTTATTTACCTGGATGCTTCCAGTGAAGTGCCGCAGTCTCCACCTGGTCAGCACCTTATTCTGATTCACACATTTCTACCTGGCTGTCTGCTCCTAGCACACATTAGCTTGTATGTTTCTGCACCTGGCTGCTTCAAGTCAACTGCCTCCTTTCACACCCAATGAATTGGCTAACTACCATTTGTGATTGGCTGACTTACTGATTATAGCTGCAGCATGTTCTGCATCTAATCACTCCATCTGCCTCTCTCCACAATGTGATGTCTTCAAAGCAGGAGGCTTGCTATTTTGGTTGTTGTTCTTTGCTTCCTTACCTGTAAGAGTTCAATTGGCTCCTAGATTTCTGGGATTCCACGCCTGCATGCTGGTAGGTGTGGGCCCCATTGCAACTCATTACATCACAGAGTCTGATAAGCAAGGCACAATTTTGTATGCATTGGTGGCTTATTTATTTGCGGATATTACATCTAAGAAATATATATACGTGTGTGAATACACACACAGACACACACAGGTGTATATATATATATATATATTCACTGCAAAAACCCATAGGTTTCAGAGACGTTACAGTTAGAAATTAACATTTAAAAAACCTTAGAAATTCACAGAAAAAACCGTAGGTTTCAGGGGTGTTATAGTTAGCTGCCCATTTCACTCATACAAAACCATAGAAATTCCTCCGTTATAGTTAGTTCTGCTAACTATAACTCACGCGCCCGCAATGCACTGCTGATGATGTCACATATTGCATCATTCATGACATGGTCAGTGACATCACTGATGACATCACTGATGACATCTCAAATGACATCACTGATGATATCACTGATGACATCATCCACTGAATGTGGTTTAGTTTGAAATTTAAATATGTATGATATATATACCAATCTGAATTGAAGATTGAGTGGATATATAACTGTCTGGATGGAGGATTTAGTAGTTGTCTGACTGTCTTTTTAAGTGAGTAATTAAAAGTGTCTCACTTAATACATGGATTAGTAACTAAACTATGTGAATGTGTGCAGCACTGTCTCTGTTGTTGTATAACATGCTGCATCAGTTGGTCACTAACTACATGAGTGTGTATATTAGTTATTGATTAGTTGGGTGAGTATTTGTATGGGACACTGAGTTTGTGTGTGGTTGGATGGGGTGTGTGTAACTCTATGCATAGATGTGTGAATGGTTGATTGACTAGGTGTATGGGTTTAAGAGTGCATGTGGAAACAGTTTGGGTGACTGAGTGTATTTATTTGTGTGTTGGTGAGCGAATATATGTTTTAGTTGTACATCTTCAACAAAGTAAAAAAATAAAAGGCATTGTATGTGAGAGTTGGTGTATATAAATAAGTATGTGTAAGAGTCAGTGATTGTGAGAGTAACTATATGAATGAGTGTATAATTGTAATGGTGCTTTTTTAACATATTAACAATGAGTTACTATGTGTTTGAATAAATGAGGTGTTGTTGGATAATTGTGTAAGTGAGTAAATTTAAGTGCGATACATTTTTTTCATGAGTGAGTAGGATGACTGCATAACCGACTAAGGTGACTGCTGATGTGTCAATGTCTATATATGTGTATAAGTGCATTTGATAGTGTTCTATTAATTAATGACTGCATGTATAGATGATTCTGTTGTTGAATGGGTAGTTGTGTGTGTAGACTTAGGAATCAGTGAGTGGGTATGTTGTAACTGGTATTGGTGTGTCAATGGTTTCAAATATGGTACTCTGTATTTTACGGTGAGTGATGAAAGGTTATACTAGTGTATGATGAGGTGTATCAGATTGTCAAGTGGATGATGTCATCAGTGATGTCATTTGAGATGTCATCAGTGATGTCACTGACCATGTCATGAATGATGCAATATGTGACATCATCAGCAGTGCATTGCGGGCGCGTGAGTTATAGTTAGCAGAACTAACTATAACGGAGGAATTTCTATGGTTTTGTATGAGTGAAATGGGCAGCTAACTATAACACCCCTGAAACCTATGGTTTTTTCTGTGAATTTCTAAGGTTTTTTAAATGCTAACTTTTAAGTGTGATAGTAGTTATATCTATTTTTTTGTACTGATTTACTACAGTTTTTTAACTGTTTATTTATAAATATTTTATTCATTAAATAACATTATATATTCTTCTGAAAATTGCCAAAAACATTTTTTTAATTAAAACTGAAATATTGATTAATTTTCTTGTTTTCATTTTTTATTTTAATATATTTATATTATTTCTTTTAAAAAAAATCCAATTTTTTTCGGAGTCGCGCACTCAAAGTGTACACATCACGGTGGGTGCGCGCATTCTAGCCGCCATTTTAGAAAAGTCATGAAGGATCCGCGTATGGTGTGCGATGGCTGCGTGTTTTTCAGTTACATCATATACATTTAATATCACGTGATATGCGCGGTTGGTATGCGACCAGTCTGCAACTCCTGCTCCCGCGCATTCGCGACACATGCGCATTACGGTACGCGATGTTTGCACGGTTGCGGGTCCCGCGTGACATCATATACGTGCTGGGGCGCGCTGGGTGCGCGACTCCCGCAAAAAAATGTATGTTCCAAAATGATATGCATGTGTCTTTAATATACATATTAAGGCAAGAGATTATGTAAGATATTCATCAAAATAATATATTTGTACTTATAATAAACTTATATTATTTTTAAATATATTTTCGCGAACTCGGGTGCGTGCATCGTGAGTGCAGAAAACCAGGTCAGCAGAGCTGCTGTAGAGCCAGAGAACCAGGTCAGCAGAGCTGCTCTAGAGCCTAAGAACTAGGTCAGCAGAGCTGCTCTAGAGCCAGAGAACCAGGTCAGCAGAGCTGCTGTAGAGCCAGAGAAACCAGGTCAGCAGAGCTGCTTTAGAGGGAGAGAACCAGGTCAGCAGAGCTGCTTTAGAGCCAGAGAACCAGACCAGCAGAGCTGCTTTAGAGCCAGAGAACCAGGTTAGCAGAGCTGCTTTAGATCCAGAGAACCAGGTCAGCAGAGCTACTCTAGAGCCAGAGAAACAAATCAGCAGAGCTGCTTTAGAGCCATAGAACCAGGTCAGCAGAGCTGCTTTAGAGCCAGAGAACCAGGTCAGTAGAGCTTCTCTAGAGCCTAAGAACGAGGTCAACAGAGCTGCTCTAGAGCCAGAGAACCAGGTCTGCAGAGCTGCTGCAGAGCCAGAGAAATCAGGTCAGTAGAGCTGCTTTAGAGGGAGAGAACCATGTCAGCAGAACTGCTTCAGAGCCATAGAACTGGGTCAGCGGAGCTGCTTTAGAGGCAGAGAACCAGGTCAGCAGACCTGCTGTAGAGCCAGAGAAACCAGGTCAGCAGAGCTGCTTTAGAGAGAGAGAACCAGGTCAGCAGAGCTGCTTTAGAGCCAGAGAACAAGGTCAGCAGAGCTGCCCTAGCTGACACTGACTGACTGACACTGACTGACTGACACTGACTGATTGACACTGACTGACACAGATTGACTGACACTGACACTGACTGACACTGACTGACTGACTGACACTGACTGACACTGATTGACTGACACTGATTGACTGACACTGACACTGACTGACACTGACTGACTGACTGACACTGACTTACACTGATTGACTGACACTGACTAACTGACACTGATTGACTGACACTGACTGACACTGATTGACTGACACTGACTGACTGACTGACACTGACTGACTACTCTCTACTACTCTACTACTGACTCTCTACTACTCTCTACTACTCTCTCTCTACTACTCACTCTCTACTACTCTCTACTACTCACTCTCTACTACTCTACTACTCTCTACTAGTCACTCTCTACTACTCACTCTCTACTACTCTACTACTCACTCGCTACTACTCTCTACTACTCATTCTCTACTACTCACTCTCTACTACTCACACTCTACTACTCTCTACTACTCACTGTCTACTACTACTCTCTCTACTACTCACTCTCTACTACTCTCTACTATTCACTCTCTACTACTCACTCTCTACTACTCACTCTACTACTTTCTACTACTCACTCTCTACTACTTTACTACTCACTCTCTACTACTCTCTACTACTCACTTGCTACTACTCTCTACTACTCACTCTCTACTACACTCTCTACTACTCTCTCTCTCTACTACTCTCTACTACTACTCTCTACTATTCACTCTCTACTATTCACTCTCTACTATTCACTCTCTACTACTCTCTACTACTCACTCTACTACTCTCTGCTGCTCTCTACCACTCACTCTCTACTACTCTACTACTCTCTCTCTACTACTCACTCTCTACCACTCTCTCTCTACTACTCTCTACTACTCACTCTCTACTACTCACTCTACTACTCTCTACTACTCACCCTCTACTACTCTCTCTCTACTACTCACTCTCTACTACTCGCTCTCTACTGCTCACTCTCCACTACTCACTCTCTACTACTCTCTACTACTCACTCTCTACTACTCTCTACTACCCTCTCTGCTACTCACTCTCTACTACTCACTCTCTACTACTCTACTACTCTCTACTACTCGCTCTACTACTCACTCAATACTATTCTCTACTACTCACTCTACTACTCTCTCCTACTCTCTACCACTCACTCTCTACTACTCTCTCTACTACTCACTCTCTACTACTCACTCTACTACTCTCTACTACTCACTCTCTACTACTCTCTACTGCTCACTCTCCACTACTCATTCTCTACTACTCGCTCTTAACTGCTCTCTACTACTCACTCTACTACTCACTCTCTACTACTCGACTACTCTACTACTCTCTCTACTTCTCACTCTCTACTACTCTCTCTCTACTACTCACTCTACTACTCACTCTCTACTACTCACTCTCTACTACACACTCTCTACTACTTGCTCTCTGCTACTCGCTCTCTACTACTCTCTAGTACTCACTCTACTACTCACTCTCTACTACTCACTCTCTACTACTCCACTACTCTCTACTACTCACTCTCTACTACTCACTCTCTACTACTCACTCTCTACTACTCTACTACTCTCTACTACTCACTCTCTACTACTCACTCTCTACTACTCACTCTCTACTACTCTCTACTACTCACTCTCTACTACTCTCTCTCTACTACTCACTCTCTACTACTCTCTACTACTCACTCTCTACTACTCTCTAATATTCTCTCTCCGCTACTCACTCTCTACTACTCTCTACTAGTCACTCTCTACTACTCTCTACTCTCTACTACTCACTCTACTACTCACTCTCTACTACTCTCTACTACTCACTCTCTACTACTCACTCTACTACTCTCTACTACTCACTCTCTGATACTTTCTCTACTACTCTCTACTACTCACTCTCTACTCTCTATTCCTCGCTCTCTACTCTCTACACCTCTACCTATACACCTCTACCTCTCTGTACATGCACACATATGCACATGTATATATGCATATATATGCATATGCATTTATATATATGTATGTGTATATATATATATACATATATAAACATATAAATATAATCTGCATATCTATATAAATATAAATGCATGTAAACAAATACATATTCATATATGCATACATATGCATGGTATGTACATGAAAGTTTGAAAAACTCTAATACAAGCAAAGCTAAAAAGCCACCTAATTACAAACAGGATTGCTTTAACTTAAACGAGGGCGAGACCTATTGCATTTTCAATGCTTGTTTACTTTGATTCCATCAAGAAGGCATTCAGATGTGTCACACATTTTCCATAAATTCTGAATGGTAGCACTCTAGTTGCTCATTAGATCACTGTAGTAAAGCTACTGCTCACCAGGGAAGTCTGCTGCTCGTATTCAAAGTGCATGTTTCAGTCTGCATGTCAGAACTTTTTAATGAAATAGAAGAGGATTTGAGAAGTCAAAATGTGCCCTAATTTTTCTTTCTGCAGCACTAATCATAATTTCTATGGCAAAATGAACCCCCTCATTTTGTTCCTTTGCAAATTAAATGTTTTAAGTGTTAACACTTTATTCCAATCAAGATGGCTTCAGGTGTGCCATACTTTTGTCATAAGTAAGACTGCTAGCGCTCTAGTTGTTCTTTAAAACACTCTGGGATTTCTGTCATTGGGCTATACTTGGGCTACATCTCGGTGATATTTGTGCTACATTTGGGCTCTTTTGTCTCTGGTGGCCATCTTGGGAGACTTGTGATGAAGTTTCCTAATTTCCTCATTTACTACAGTCTCCTCAGTAGGCAAACTGTCAGTTTTTTACTTTGATTCGATGAAGAAGGCATTCAGATGTGTCACACATTTGCCATAAATTCAGAATGTTAGCACTCTAGTTGCTCATTAGATCACTGTAGTAAAGCTTCTGCTCACCAGGAAAGTCTGCTGCTGGTATTGAAAGTGAATGTTTCAGTCTGCATGTCAGAATTCTTTAATGAAATAGAAGAGGATTTGAGAAGTCACTCAAAATGTGCCCTAATTTTTCTTTCTGCAGCACTAATCATACATTCTATGGCAAAATGAACCCCCTCATTTTGTTCCTTTTTAAATTAAATGTTTTAAGAGTTACCACTTTATTCCAATCAAGATGGCTTCAGGTGTGCCATACGTTTATCATAAGTAGGAGTGTTAGCGCCCTAGTTGTTCTTTGGAACACTCTGGGAAGCTGCAGTAGAACAAAAAGGAATCAACTGACAGTCTCTGCCCTTGTTGGATGTACATGTTTTACTGAGAATGTCAGACTTCATTCTCACATGACTAAGAAAGATAATGTGAATTTACTGAAAATATGCTCTCAGTTTAGATCACCTTCCAAACCTCTGTGGGAAAAGCATGTGAAAATAGTTTTCTCTCAAACATGATTCATGATATCCCAGCAGAAGGCTTTTTCACATGGTAAAATCACCTTTGAACATACCACAATTCCTAAAATGAGTATGGTACCATCAACAAATGATTTATAATGTAACTAAAGTCTTAAAATCTTCTATTAACTGCAATGCTTTTTAATGAGGTGCTATCATGTATATTGGTCCCAAGATGGCTGCCAACACTTCTTGGATGAAGTGCTGACAGCCAATCAGATCTCACAATGAGATGTGTGGTTAGGCTCCGCCCAGATATATATGTGATTTTGCTTTTGATTTTCTCAGGAGCTACTGAACGGATTTACACCATTTAAGCAAAAGGCACGACTCTGAACCAAGGTCTACCTTTCTGCCAAATTTGGTGTAATTCCGTTCAGCAGTTCGGGCTGTAGCTGCGTCAACAGGTCCTACGGGATATTGCATGGGGAAAACGTGTTTTGGGACCCCCCTTTTTTCTCAGCCCCCACTTGACGAATCACCACAAAACTTTCAGGATAGGAGCGGACCGGATTTGGCCAAAAGTTTGGTCAACCGGCGCCAGACTTATTGGAAATAGAATGTTGCGGATTTCCTATGGAAAATAGGTCCTAACTATAACTACCTACTGGCGACCGCCAGTAGGTAATATATATATATATATTATTTGTATATATTTATATATATATATCACCTATTGGTGGTCGCTACTTGGTAGTTATAGTAAGGATCTTGCTCCTATCCAAAAAGAGTTTTTTCTTTTGCCAATATCTTTTGCGCCGATTAACGAATAGTCAGGAAATGTTCAAAACTAATGGGGCAGTCAGCTCCTGTGTAGGAAGTTTTGGGGTGATTTGTCAAGCGGGGGCCGAGAAAAAGGGGGGGTCCCTAAACACGTTTCCCCATCTTAATTTCCATCAGAAACTTTAGACATGGGGGCGTGGCTAGGTGCCCAACGAGTATGGCGGTGTCTACGTGAGGCTCCGGGGACCGGTGAGGCAGAGACGCCCTTCAAGAGAAGCCAGCGCAAAGACGACCAGAGGAATGCCTTCGTGATCAGCCACTCACTTCCAGGTGACTTCGTCCGCGGCTTTTCATAATAGTAAGGAGGCTTATTTCCAAGATAAACGCCCAGTTGCGATGCTGTTTTCACCGCGGCCGCCATTTTGTCTATACAGATCGCGCCGCGGTCGCTTCTCTTCTTCCCACAGCGGCGAAAATTTAATTTTTCAGCGAGTGCCTCAGTGTGTAATTTCCACAGTCTCCTCCACATTTCATTTGAGCTAAGATTCAGTGCGGTGAAGCACCCTAATTTTACCTCATCCATTTGATTATTTTGTGGAGATATGGGTGTAGCCGCCATTTTGAGGAGCATTTCTCATGGTTAGAATGTGGAACATATAACATATGAAACGAAGAGTACCTGTTTTCGTGATATTTTTACTTGCATAGTGCTATTTATAAGCAGCCTTTCCTGCATCTTTTATTTTTTATGTTTACACCGATCACAAGGAAAAGGATTGTTTTGAAATATACATGCACGTGCTGCGGAACAGACTACAGGGGTTCTTGTTGTAATAAGCTTTCAACCACCTCACGGAGCGAAATATAATAAAATTCTCTTCTTGGCTGCATAATTGTGCTTGAGCTGCTTCTCCCTACTGACTGAACTTATTTTATCTGTCCTTTTTCTGACTAACAATTGTTTTGATTGGGTTTATCAGATTCCATATGTTACCTACTCCATAAGGTGATGGGTAGGACGAAGGGATCTCTCTGCAGCACTTCTAAGCCCAAACGCTCTTTTATTAAAAACTAAAAACTCTTTTCAGAATTTTCTAGACTGGAGGATTCAGGTTTGCTCGTGACAGAAAATACCAATACAACAATGGATTCCACACCAGCACTAACAGGAAAATATAACGTAAAACGCCTGAAAAAGGATCCCCCTCGCCACCTAAACTGTCTTCTCCAGTTTCAATGGATCTGATATTACAGGAGATAAGAGCTCTCAGACCCTTTGTTGCGGAAACTAATTCCGAACTACAAATCCTTTCAGACAACTGGTCTTTACTCGACACAAGACTCATGACAGTGGAACAAAATGTTTCCTCCCTTGCTTAAACCACCAAGTGTGTTACTTTTATGCAGGCCCAAGTATCCTCGCTTCAAAAGCAGATTAAAGATCTTGAAAATCGCAACAGGAGAAACAACATACGTATATATGGTCTGGTAGAAGGGGCCGAAGGTGCAGACCCTATTGGTTTCTTCAAATCCTTCCTCCCTAAGATCCTTCACTTACCAGAGGACATTGTGCTGAATATACAATGCACCCACAGATTAGGTCGAGTCTCCACTAATAATTCCTCTTCTTAGCGACCAAGAGGAGTCATCCTTTATTTTCTTGAGTATACAGAGTTATTGAAAGTACTGTCAGCCGCTAAAGCTCTCTAACGTAACTCATGGTCTGGCTCCACATTGTTTTTTGCACAAGACTACTCTAAAGCCACTGCCCCCAGACGCAACGCCTTCCTAAATATGAGACCTGACCTTCGCTCAATGGGTGCTAGATATGGTCTTTATCACCCATGTCTATTTAAAGTTACGTATAACAACAAAACAACATCGTACGAAGATCCACTATGTCTACAAAGCTTCATTAACTCACATAAGACGGTTCATATGGTATCTTCGGGATCTTCCTCTTCAAGCATTACATGAACTCCCTGAAATGTACACTTCAATTATCATCTTTCCTTTCAATGCAGGTTTTACACTGTTATTCTTATCTATGTATTGGTAGTTTACCTTTAATAGTTTTATAGTTTATTGTTGTTTTTGTTAATCTAAACCCATGTTAATTGATTTTATCACTACATGTTCTTCGTTCTCTATATAATGCAGCATTAAATATGTTACTCTTTACTCTTACAGTCATGGGGGAACATCCATTATAACGCATGCATTATGTCGCATGCATTTACGTCGCAAGCGTTACAACGCAAGCGACGTCACGACGTGGACCACTACCCTGCGTACCATTACATCGCATGCGCATTTAAAACGCATACGCTTTTAAATCGTATGTGGAGTAATGGACGCGAGGCGGGCAGCACGGCCGAGCACCGAGACGGAGGCGGAGGAGCACCGGGAGAACGTGAGGAGAAAGAGGTAAGGGGGATTATGCTTAGAGTGTATTTTTTAGGGTTTAGGGCAGTGTCTGGAGATTGTGCTTACAGTTTAGTGTTTAGGGCAGTGTCTGGTGGTCGTACTGTATGGCAGTGTGTTAGGCGTAGTGTATTAGAGTTTAGGGCTTAGGGCTAGGGTTTAGGGAAGTGTAGGCCACTTTTTTAGGCTTTAGGGTAGTGTGTGTTATGTAGGGCAGTGTGTTTAGGCGTACTGTCTTAGTGTTTAGGGCTTAGAGTTTAGAGTTTAGGGTTTAGGGAAGTGTAGGCTACTTTTTTAGGCTTTAGGGTAGTGTGTGTTATGTAGGGCAGTGTGTTAGGCGGACTGTCTTAGGCTTTAGGGAAGTGTAGTGTACTTTTTAAGGCTTTAGGGTAGTGTGTGTTATGTAGGGGGTATTCGGGAAACAAATCGCGATTTTAAAGCATGCGGGGTGTTTGTGTGCGTTGTGAATGTATTTTGCATGCACTTCGATACGCAAGCGAAGTAATGGTTTGCGTGGTGAAAGCGTGCGTTGTGAATGGGCATGCGATGTAAAGACGCCGATGCAAAGGTATGCGATCTTAACGCTTGTGATGTAGCATCTTACATACCAGTCATGTCTACGGTATGATGTGATTCTCCCCCAGTTCTGTCCAGCCTTCCCTAGACGGTTCGTCTGCTCCATGTGGTTCCACCCACCCCCACATCCATGTTCCCGTTATGTAGGTATGTTATTTGTTTTGTCTTTTGTTCTTTGTTTTGTATTGCAATCTCTTATTTTTTTCCCTTCTGATGTCTGTATTCTATGCAAAAAGGTTCAGCACTATAAAATGTAATATACATGTCATATTGATGTCTGTATTCTTTCTATTTCTTATTTCATTCCTATATTTAAAATGCTATCTATCACTATATTTCTAAACTCTCCTTTATCACAATTTTTCACCATTTATATATAAATCATTTCTTTCTTTGAAATGGTTCTACCTGAGTTTCGTTCCTGGTTTCAATCATCTGTTTTTCCTATTCTTCTTTGGCTCGGGAATGATTCGTTCATTTATCTCTTTCTTTTCTATCTTTATACTCTCCTATGTTACTTTATTGAATTGGACTCTTGTTTCATCTTCCTTTGTCAATTCTTTTTTGATATTTCATGTCACTAAAATTAATTTCCTGGAACATTAGGGGATTAAATTCTCCTATTAAGAGACAGAGAGTCTTGACTCATCTTGCTAAATTAGTTGCTGATATTGTTTTTCTGCAAGAAACTCATCATACGGAGGCTGAATCTTTGAAAGGGGATATTTTTGTTTCTCAAGGAAATGGTAAACGAAACGGAGTTATGATATTGTGTCGTAAGTCTCTCCCAGTTACATTTATATCGCAGGATTCAGATGTTGATGGTAGATGGCTAATTGTTAAACTGTCATTCAGGGGTGTTCCAGTTTCTTTCCTTAATGTCTATGCCCCTACTGGTGGAGATATCTCTTTTTGGCCCACATTAGCTAAGCAAATTTACCATTGCATTGGAGATAATTTTATACTAGCTGGCGATTGTAATCAAGTGTTTGACCCATTTATAGATAGAAACTCCAAAGTTTCTTTGTCCCCAACAAACCTCACAAATCTTTTGTCCACACCATCACCCAGCATAAGCTTCTTGATGCTTGGTGTCTATGTAATCCGACTACTAGAGAATACACCTTTTATTCCCCAGCTCATCAAACTCAATTAAGGATTGATTATATATTTGTTTCTCATAATATCTTGCAGTCCCTGTCGCATGCAGATATCGGTCCTATTCTTTTATCAGACCATGCACCTGTCTCAATTGGCCAAGATATACTACCTAAGGTCACTGCCCCTAGAAGATGGCGTTTTAACAATTCACTTCTTTTAGATCCAGTGTTTACTGCTTCCTTCACCACCTTTTTTAATGATTACTTTGGGATATGTCAAAATGAGTCCTTGCCATTCTCAACTATATGGGATGCTTTCAAAGCTTCTGCAAGGGACTTCATCATTAGATTTGTTTCAGAGAAACGAAAAAACGCATGTAAGATTACCAATGATCTCCTTAACGACATTAAGAAACTGGAACACTCCTATTATGTCTCTCACTCACAAGAATGTCTAACAGCTCTTATAAATGCCAAATTATAATATAATAAGAAATCAACAGACGATGCCTCATTATACCTTTTAAAATCTAGTGCAAAACTCTATGGCGGTAAAAACAAGGCAGGGAAAATATTGGCCAATTACTTAAAAATTCGGCATAACAAATTAAACAATGATTCTGTCTATGATGAACATTCTGTTTTAAAATTCAAAGACACCGAAATTTTAAATGAATTTTCTCTCTTTTATCAGTCATTATACGCATCTGAAACGCAACCCTCCGATCACTCACTATTACAGTTCTTCTCAATCATCCAAAAGCCCCATCATGATCCTCCGGATTTATCTTCCTTAGAATTAGATCTAACACAACAAGAACTCCTAAAGGCACATGAACTCCTTAAAAATGACAAGGCACCTGGCCCGGACGGCTTTACCGTTGAGTTCTATCTTCCCTTTTCTAAACTTTTACTATCCAAATTGCACTCCCTGATACACTTTTTTCACTCTATGGATAGTTCCTCGGGCTCCTTTTCAGAAGCACACATTTGCCTCATTCCCAAAGAAGGTAAAGACTCTAAATATTGTAAAAATTACAGGCTCATTTCCCTGGTCAATATCGCCTACAACATTTTCTCTAAAGCACTAGCTATACGCTTAGATTCCTACTTTCCAAATTTGTTGGGAAAAGAACAATCTGGCTTTGTTAAAGGACGGTTCATAACAGACAATACACTACTTTTTTTTAATGTCTTATTCAAGTCCTCCCACCTAAAGCATTCCCTGACAGCAATCGCATTGGACGTGAAAAAAGCTTTTGATAGAGTTGAATGGAATTATTTATTTTATACGTTTAGATGGTTTGGTTTTGGCCCAAATTTTATAACTTTATTATCTCTCCTTTATTCCAACCCTCGTGCTGCAGTCAGCGCCAATGGCTTGATTTCCCCATTTTTTAATTTAGGAGTGCGTCAAGGTTGCCCCCTCTCCCCCTCCCTTTTCAATTTGGCCTTAGAACCATTTCTGTCTAAATTACGTAAAAATCCAACTATACATGGATTCCAAACATCAAATGCCCATATTAAACTTGCAGCTTATGCTGATGATATTTTGCTTTTCATGTCAAAACCGGATTACTCAATACCTGCTTTTTTAGCAGAAGTGCAGTCATACTCCTTCATATCTGGCTACAAATTGAATAATGATAAATGTGAAATTCTGCCTTTAACCAAATATACTTTTAGATCAAAATGTAATGCCTCTAAATTCACATGGAGCTCCAACCATCTAGCTCTATATTTCACTTCCTCAATCTCAAATACAGTAGCATTATGCATGAATAAATGTATTCAAAAGATCTCAGAGCTAACCGTTAAGTGGCATCCCCTCTATTTATCCTGGTGGGGTCTTCTAGACACTATAAAGATGACGTTATCCCCATAGTCTTATACACGATCTCCAATATCCCAATCCCTGTCACAGCTAAATTATTTAAGAAAGTCAACTCCATCCTTTCCTCCTTCTTGTGGAGTAACAAGAAGCTTCGAATGTCTGTATTAAAATTAACATGCCCTAAAATAGAAGGTGGAGTTAATTTTCCTGATTTTCAGGCATATCAGAAAGCTTTCCTTTTGCGTCAAGATTCTCTTTGGTTTCTTGATTCTACAGACGATTGCCCTCCTTGGACCTCAATTGAGCGTCTTTTTTTATCTCCCTTTTTCTTTCATGAATATCTCTCATCTCACGTAAACCACAATCTGTCTCTACTCCTATAATAAAGCATATTTCCAAACTCCTTGATTCTACTCCCCCCTTCAACTCACCTCACTATTGACTCCTTCCTTGATTCAACAATTTGGCACAACAGAAACCTAACTATTCAAAATAAACCCTTTTATTGGAAGACATGGAAACAAAAGGGATTAATATGGATCCATCAACTATTTTCACAATCAAATTTTATATCTTTTACTACACTTAGCCAATTATTTAGCTTACCTGCCTCCTTTATCCACAAATATGACCTGCTCAAGAAAACGGTTATGGATGTGGACATTCAACTCCCTAATGCACACGACACCCCCACTACTCTGCACCCCTCTTTACAACTTCATACCTTATTTAAAACCGTACCCAAAGCATCCACTATTTATAGCTATTTACAAGGCAATGCTGTTGACAGGCAGAAGTCCAAAACAGAAGAGGCATGGGAACGTGATTTTACAACATACTGGCCATTATCCCTCTGGAAAAACGTATGGACCACGATACGCAGATCCTCCAGAGCAGCCAACTCAACGCAAACATTGTTTTTTTATCTATAATAGGCTCCTATTCACACAGGCTACTTTAAGTAAAAGATTTCCAACTATACCAGATACATGTTGGAGGTGTATGTCATCAAAAGCTGATTTATTTCACATGCTATTTTCTTGTCCATCTGTATATAATTTCTGGAAACAAGTATGGTCTCAAATTAATCTGATATTTGATACTGAGTTTTCTTTCTCCTTTATTCATTTTTTCTTAGGTAGTCTTTCTTCTATTTGGGAGAATGTTACACTTAGGTGCCGATTCCGATCCGGTAAAACAAATTACCGTACGACTCGTATCCGTATTTTTTTACGTACGAGTCGTACAAGTCCCGTACAAACAGCGAAGTACGATTCGTACAGTAAAAATACATATGGATTGCATCGGGAAAAGTCTACCAGATGTCCCCGGACAGTTTTACGTACGAGTCGTAAAACTGAAGTCCGAGCGCACAAGTCCGATCCGTACCGGCGTCCCGAATACACAAGCGTATGGAAAACGTCCCGTACAGAGCGAAGTTTGTACGACCCCTACCCCGGGTACACTTGGGCCCGGGGTATGAGTCATACGGCCCCCCCACTCCACCCACGTATGTCCGCGCCGTACCCCCCACCCCAGCACCCGTGTATGTACGCGCCTTACCCCAGCACCCCTGCACCCGCGCATGTACGCGCCGTACCCCAGCACACGCATATGTAAGCGCCGTATCCCCCACCCACGTATGTAAGCACCGTACTCCCCACCACAGCACCCGCGTATGTACACCCCGTAACCCCCACCACAGCACCCACATATGTACGTGCCGTACCCCAGCACCCGTGTATGTACGCGCCGTACCCCCCCACCCCAGCACCCGTGCATGTACGTGCCGTACCACAGCACACGTGTATGTAAGCGCCATACCCCCCACCACAGCACCCACGCATGTACGTGCCGTACCCCAGCACACGCGTATGTAAGAGCCGTACCCCCCACCCCAGCACCTGCATATGTACGCCCCATACGCCCCACACCAGCCCCGTACTTGGACGCACCGTACCCCAACACCGTACCCCAGCATCACGTATGTACGAATCGTACAACACCATTGCATATGTGATCACTGTGCAACAACATAGCTATGGACGCACCTTACATACGTGAAAACGACTCGTACTGAACCAGGACACTGTAAAACAGCCCAAGGAGGGTCAATTCGACTCGCACAACACCACAAAACACGTCTACAGGACAAAAAACATCTAAAAGACTGACCTGGCACATCCAAACAGGCAAACAAAGGCCCAAACTCACAACCACCTCTTATAACACACCCACCAAAAGTTCAAACCCAGCCACACCCACAAATGGACTAATAAAAAGGGCCCACAATCACAAACCATGAGCCTTTGCAACAGACCCACTGCTGACAGACATTACACACAAACAACTGCACCCATACACCTTAACTTACACACCTTCACACAACCTCCTTCACACAGACCCCCTCTACACATACACACACACCTACACATTCATACCCACACACCCACAACCATCCACACCCACACCTCACACCATGCCCACAGACAAGAATCCAAAGTTCACAAGGGAGGAGCTGGACATCCTTGTCAACGAAGTCATCAGAGTCGAGCCACAGCTCTTTGGAACATTGGTCAGACCGACCAGCATATCCCAAAAAACTAGCCTGTGGCAGAGGATTGTCGATCTGGTGAATGCTGTTGCGCCCATCAGAAGGACCAGGAATGAATGCCAAGCCAGGTGGTACGATCTGCGGAGGGCAGTCAAGCGCAAAATGAACGAGGACTACGCCCAGAGTAACATCACAGGAGGTGGGCTGCCCCGCAGACCGGTATATTACCATCCCTGGGAGGAGAAGGTGATGGCCCTGCTTCCGCCGGTGGGAGTACACGGAGTCGAAGGAGTTCGAGAGCCTGGTGAGTACACAAACAACTTACGTAACATGGGGGAATGGCATCCACACCCCAACTACAACAAATGCACTCACCTCCCCCCAAGCCCTCACCTCACACAACCACACTCTAAACAACGCTCATGCCACTCACATGAGTATGCCCCATTCACAAAGCAAGGCCATGCCATGTCCCAGCCTACACAAACCATAAACCCAAGACAGGATGTCCGGGATGCTGGGAGGGTGGGGGATCACTAAACATATTGTACAACTCAGAAACAGACACCATTGCCCTCAGCCCATATGGCCCAGGTACATACCCATGCACCATGCGCAATGCACAGGGACTGGCAAAGTACTCACAAGGTAGCTGACACTTGGACCTGCTGTAGGCAGCACAAGGCCCTCCTGTGACAACTGCAAACTCTAACACAAACACAACAAGCTCAGAAATCTAGGACAGGAACTCACACTCACTGACATGGCAGCATGCGCCATGGTGGGACAGATACATCATCTGGGAGACCCACTGCCAAATCACACCACACCCACCAGCAGGCACCGTCAATCAATCAACAATCGATCAGGGTACTTGTAAGGCGCGCTACTTACCTGTGAGGGTCTCAAGGCGCTGAGGGGGAGGAATTCCACCACTGCTCGAAGAGCCAGGTCTTGAGGAGTCTCCTGAAGGCAAGTAGGTCTTGGGTCAGTCGTAGGTGGGTTGGGAGGGTCTTCCAGGTCTTGGCGGCGAGGTAGGAGAAGGATCTGCTGCAGGCGGGTGTACGTTGGATGCGGGGGACAGCTGCGAGGGCGAGGCTGCCGGAGCGGAACTGGCGGGTGGGGGTGTAGAAGCTGAGTCTGATGTGCAGGTAGGCTTGTCCGGCGGTGTGGAGTGCCTTGTGTGCGTGGGTAAGGAGCTTACAGGTGATCCTCTGGTCGATGTGGAGCCAGTGCAGGTCTCTCAGGTGGGGGTGATGTGGCTGTGGCGGGGGGCGTTGACGATCAGTTGTGCCGAAGTATTTCCGAAGCGTTGTAGCTGCCATTGGTGTGTGGATGGGAGTCCTGCGTAGAGTGCAGTGGCGTAGTCCAGTCAGCTGCTGACGAGGGCCTGTGTCACTGTTCCACTTGTTTAGGTCGGGATCCACCAGTAGATCCAGCGGAGCCTGCGTAGGGTGTCGTAGCAGGAGGAGGAGACGCCGTTGACCTGCTTGGACATGGAGAGGGAGGATGCGAGGATCACTCCTAGGTTGCGTGCGTGTTTGGTGGGTGTCGGTGATGTCCCCAGAGCGATCGGCCACAAGGAGTCATCCCAGGCTGAGGGTGTGGGTCTGAGGATGAGGACCTCCGTCTTGTCCGAGTTCTGTTTCAGATGGCCGCTCCGCATCCAGTCGGCGATGGCCCTCAGACCCTCGTGGATGTTTGTCTTGGTGGTGTGAGGGTCCTTGGTGAGGGAGAGGATGAGCTGGGTGCCGTCGGCGTAGGAGATGTTTTTGAGGTTGTGGTGGCGGGCCACTTGTGTGAGGGGGGCCATGTGGATGTTGAACAGCGTCGGGCTGAGGGATGATCACTCACCCCTTACACAAGCAGACAATGGAGTCACACACTCTCACAATGGACATGTGACACAACAAGATCAAGCCACAGCCAAAAAAGCATCCAAGGCCAAATGCGACATGTCAAAGACCCTGGATAACATTTCATTCAGTCCCCTGCAACATACCCATCCACAAGTGAACATTGATGTGAATGCTAGGCACATACAACTACATGGAGGAACTGAGGCAACTAGAACATGTATGAAACATGGATGTCGCATGAAACAGCATTAACATTGTCTCTCTCTCACACACAGGGCAACGTCATGGATCTCCACCCAACACTGGGGAGGAACAATCACAGGCCCAGGCTCGGCAGGAAGATGATCCCACCGGCAGCGACGACTCTCAGCACTCTGTGGATGACCCCAACCAACCTGGAGCCTCTGGTGCCCAAGCCCCTTGCAGCACCTGCGTCAGGTACATCTGTGCCAACCACCACCCCCATTCTTGCCACATCCCAGGAGACACCCAGGAGCCCTGCCCGCACAGAACAACTGAGCCAGTCTGACCTGGAGGGACAAGGTTCTCCGGCCACCCAGGAGGAGGCAGACAACCCTGCAAATGCCATCCCTCAGGGGTCCCGTAGACCCGATGTGCTCACAACAGCAGGCCAGGCTCGTGTGGGCAGGGGTGGTGGGAGTGGAGGCAGGCGGAGGCACGAACCTGACCAGCCAGCTGAGGGAACCGGTATGTCACACATACGCCACATCTTGGACACATACCGGCGTGACACCAGGGGCATCAGCCAGGTAGTGGCGACCCTCAACGAGATTAAGAACCAGCAGGCCGAGCAACACGCCAGTCAACAACAACACCAAGGACGGATGGAGGCAAGACTGGCTGAGCTCCTGGCGGTGCAAACGGACATAAGCCGTTCACTCCATTGGATCGCCAACAACATGGCCAACCCTCCCTGTGCCCCCAGGCGAAGACCACCACCAGCCACAGGGAGGGAGGAGGAGGAGGAATCGTCCGACGGAGCGTCGCAAACATCGTCAAGGCCTGCATCTGAGGGTCCCCCGAGGAAGGTGGGTCGTCCATGGAAAAGACCATGACAGGCAGCGGACCATCCACATCTCCCAGGTCACCTGGCCTGGCACCTGGCCCTCATGCGCAACAGCAGCACCTCATCCAATGACATTCTCTGCCACATGGACTTGCCGGTCACAATCTGACCAATGATGACCAACACTGTGGTCTGGACTCTGATGACTCCAAATGACAAGGATCCCATCTCCCCCTGTGAACTTTGGATTCCATGCACACTGTATAGCACCTATTTGTCCACACTAAACAGGCCCCCCACCGAGAATAAATCTTAATTTCTTCAATTAGATGTTGCATTCATTTTGCATGAGTACACAACCAACGTGTGGGGAAATGTCAAACTATGCCTGAGTGTTGAAATAACTCCAGCCATCCATACCCTGGAATCTGAGTCTGGTACAGGACACACATGGGTCACAATGTATCATACAATACAGACATGGAGCACAATACTCACCCGTGATGGCCTCAAGCTGCTATGGGGGGGCATGCAATACTGTGCGGACAGACCAATTGGGAAGAGTATCATGAAGGCGTAGAGGTCACGGCTCATGTGGATGTTGCCGGGGAGGGAGTAGCAGGTATGTCTTGCCAGGTGGGAGAACTATGTCCTGCATGCTGGAGTACGGTGGATGTGAATAATGGTGGCCAGGGCAAGGTTGGATGCACGGAGTTGGCACAACGGGGTCTCGGATGACAGACGGGCAAGGTTGGTTTGGGGTCTGGGGTTGTGGCCTGCCTCCTGAGTGTGGGTGAGGAGTCTGAAGGTCATCCTAAAGCAGACAGTGATCCATTGCAGCTATCTCTGGTGGACGGTGATGTGGCTGGGGAGCGGGATGTTGAAGCTGAGGTGTGCACATGCAGCCTGGATGTGGACAAGTTTCCCGGGAGTTTGGATGTACTTGCTCCGTAGAGGGCGGGGCAGTAGTTGACACGGCTGGTGTCGTGGGCCTGGGGGATGGTCTGTCTTTCCTTGGAGTGGATCTATCTGTGGATCATGTGCATCATGCAGCGGGTGTTGCACCCTGAGGTACAGATGCTGGTGATTAGCATGGCAAATGTGAGTGACGAATCCATGATGCACACCATCTTGTGTGCGTGGGCACTGGGTGCATGTGCAGGGCTCTTGCGGGTGGGACACAAGCAGTTGACCCAGCTGTAAGGGGACAATCCTGAGATGATTACCTCAGTCCTGTACAAGTCCAGCCTCAGGTGGCTGATGTTCAGCCATTCATCAATGGATCTCATGCCTTCTTGAATGCTGGAACTGGCAATGGCTGCATCTTTGGTGAGGGTGAGGAGCACCTGGCTGTCAATGGCATACGAGCTGATGATGAGGTGCTGTGCGCATGTGATGCCGGAGAGGGGGACCTGGACACATTGAAGATTGACACGCTGAGAGATGATACCTGGGCCATGTGCCAGATGATGCCACTATACTACATGCTGAAGGCTTGAGTCCCACTCCCATGGCCTTGCTGGTGTACGGAGCCGGTGGGGAGTAGGAGGGACATGACCTGGTTGGTGTGACAGGGCCTGGAAGGTGGGGCAGCGCTGTGTAGGCAGTTGGAGTTGCACACTCATCATGCAAAGGTGTCGTGTGTGCGCCTAGGGTATGCCTGAGAGCAGGCGGTAGATTTTCGAATGGGCAATGCTTGGAGGGTGGCTGCAACATCAGACTGTAGTGTGATGTGGGTCATACAAGGACATGAGGGTCATGCAATGTGCACGTTGCATGCGCTGACGGTCCAGCCTTTGGCACCGCGTGGCCGCAACAGTGGGACAGACAAGCTGATGACAGCCAAATGAATGGGTGGAGGGAGGAAGGGAGGAGCATCTTTGAGGTGTGTGTGTTGCCGAATCCGGAAACTTTGTGGGCCCTTGCTGCAGGGGCCGCAGCAGCAGGCGGCATGTCCTGGAAACTATGCCACAAGTTGCACACAAAAACAAGGATGTCAGAAAGGACAACTGCAACAGGCGTATGTAAAGGAAGGAGTGTCCAGTTTCCCATGGCACACCCAGAGACAATGGATGCACAATCACCAAAGATGACTGACACAGGATCAGGAAACTGAAGGCCGAGCTGCGCACAGGATACACACCCTCAGCAGGTGTTGACGGCCCGTTGTGGTGACCAACATGCCCAAATACATACACAACCATGGACATCATGCACAATAGAGATCCTAATCCCTGAAGAACTGCATGCATGTTGCTAAACTACACATAGACTCATATGCACAATCTTTGACAACTATGCCAGAGATGCCGCATGCAAAGTGGCAAGAGACCTGCATTGACAGAGATGAGGCACCTTGGAGGGTGAGGAACATCTTTATTACTCAGGTTCACACCTGGGGAAATGCATCAATATGAACAGACTCACAGGTCATTAGGCTGAACATGTGGGACCTACACTGGACACCCCCTTCACAACACAGATGCTGTAAATCCATTGGACTGGCACACAAGTGAAGGGGGTGAGCCAAACTCCCCCTGCTGCATATGGAGGGGCTGCAATTCCCCATTGATCTTCTCATGGGGATGTCCCACACTATGTCCACCCGTAGTATCCCGTATGTTTCAGAGGGAAGTTGTACACACATTGATGCCTTCATCAGAATCCACAGTCCCATTACAGATGACTGTTACGAAGGGTGACTATCAATTCATGGGAGTCAGGCAACATGTCATGTGCCCCATGGTGAGTCGACATGTATGTATAGTAACACAACATGCACAGGAGCAGTGCCCACACATTCCAAACACCTACCAACACCAAAATGCCTTGCAGCAATCCTTAACCAAAAATACTTTTCACCATGTCCGTGCATGGGACGCTGATTCAGCACACGTTGCAATACTCATGAGGAATAGCGGGAGGCCAAGGATGACACGAGCAGACAGCATGCGCAACTACCTGGGGATGACAGACACACAAGAAGTCAGGGAAAAGATTGTCCTCCGCATGCATGGTCATTTACTCTACAGGAATAAGTGTGTCACCATGCTAATTTTAAATTGAGTGTCTAAGCTAAAATGTGTGGAAGGACATCATCACTCGAGTGACACATCTGAACACACCTCTAAGTCACTTAGCATATAGTCAGCTGGACACACACATTGCAACACATGCCACACAAGGCTCCAAGCGTGTACACCCAGACCCATTGACTCACCATTATGAGAAGAAGTTGCGTATGAGCTGACTCCGGATGTCGTCATCCTCCTCCTCCTCATCCTCACTTGCCTCGTGACCAAGCCCTTCATCCTCCACGGGTGGATGTTCCTGCTCATCCGGATGCAGGATGAGTGGCACAGCCTTCTCCACTGCCATGTTGTGCAGCATGCAGCACACGAGGAAGATTTTACAGACCTTCAAAGGTGCATATGGGAGGGACCCGCCTGTCTTGTGAAGGCACTGGAATCGTCTTTTCAGGAGGCCAAACGTCCTCTCGATCACTCGCCTGGTCTGCCCATGTGCGTTGTTGTAACGGTGATCTGCAGCTGTTCTGGGGTTGCGGAGAGGCGTCATCAGCCATGGCATGTTGGGATAGCCAGAGTCCCCTACATGGAAACATCATGTAAAGAAGTGGGTCAGGAGATGCCGTAAGATACAAAGATGGCGCTAAACAAAGGACAAACAGAGTATACCCACCAACAAGACATGCTCGTTCGTTGTGCAGCCGCAGCATCATTTCTGGCACCCTGCTACGCCTCATGATATAGGCATCGTGTGCTGACCCTGGAAAACGTGCACAGACATGGGAAATCAGCATGTTAGCAAGACACACCACAAGGGCATTTATAGAGTGGTAATGTTTACGGTTCCGATAGGCGACCTCCTGTGCCTGTGGTGGTACAAAAGCCACATGTGTCCCATCAATGGACCCAATGACATGGGGCATCCCTCCCAGGGCATAGAAATCACCCTTGACACCTGTCAACTCCTCAGGAGTCGGAAAATGGATGAATTCATCCAGGTGCTCCAACATGGCTTCTAAAACATCATGCGGGACACGGCTGAACATGGTCTGTGACATGCCATCCACATCAGCTATGGTGAATTGAAACGTACCGGTGGCAAAAAAATGTAGGGCTGCCATCACCTTCATCTTGGGGGTCAGCGCAGTAGGATACCTGTGTCGCGGTTGGAGGTGTGGTTCCAGCTTTGCGGTCAAGTTCTCAATCAACTGTTGCGAGAAGCGGTAACGTCTTATGCAGTCACGTTCCCTCATGGCACCAAAGTCTGGCATTGGTCGGGGGAGAGGCGGTGCCCTGCAGAAAATTGGAAGGAATAACGAAGAGTGAGTACATAACAACATCAATGTCAATGAACTGAGCAAATGCTCAACTGCTACTTCACATCTGCTAAATACAGAGTCTGGTCTGTGCAATACATTCAGGACACAAATGCCAGCCAGGTGATACTCCTACGAAAAGCCAGCTACACCCGTTGATTGTCAAGTTCTACATGACATGCCCCGAAACTAGCTGTGGGCCAGTGTAAGTGAACAGCCCGAGACATCACAGGAGTGATATACATCCACATATCTGCATTTGAAGGATGTCATCTCATACAGACAGCTAGCGTCAAGCTAGACGCACAGGTCACATGTCATTGAAAATGTACATATCACACACATTGCGATGAAGGGGTACACGTGAAAAACAAAAACACAGACATGGATACGGCGCAGATATGTCCTCATGTCAAAAAATCATCTTCGAAGCATCCAGACACACGTAACGTGTGAATCTACATGTGGCATGGTGTGCGTATATGTGTGCCATACCCATCTACACACATGTTGGATGCAGCAACAGCAGATGCAGTTGACGGAACACCAACAGCAAGCTCATGGGAACACATCACACACACAGGACATAGTCACATCGGGGCACGCTGGTACTTAGATGTCAGGTGTTAGTGTCCCTGTCCCTGGCATCAGGGGACAGTTGCGAGTGTTGGTGACTGTGCCATACCAGTGATGCAGTGCTTGACACGTTTGTACTACATGCACATATGTGCAAAGTGGGAAGGGTAAGTGTGCCACATACTGCCCCATTGTTGCAGGGATTCTGCTTATACACAGAACTATGCGTAGAGCCCCAGGACCTCAGTGAATTGTGGTGTACCAGAAACTCACCTCAGAACCCAGAACCCAGTATCCGGCTAGCATAAGTGTACCATTCGTTATCCGAGATTTAGCTCGGCGGTCCCAATGAAAAGACAACCCAGAACAACGCGACTCAGTGTACTCTCAGGAATGGTGGGAATCGGAAATACCTGTTCGTATATTATTCTTACATCAGTCCACAACAAGAATAAAACAGAGACACGGTGAAAATAAAAAGAGTTTATTTTTATAGACCACGTGTCCTCATATGCAGTACTTTGGCTAATACAAGCAGACAAATGATTATAATTAAAACCATCAGCATCGTTACAATACCATAGAATATAAAAGGAGTGATCATGTTATAAATGACAGTGGATACTACCACCTTCCCTTTACTAAGAAGCTAATATTATTATTATGCTAATAGAAGGTCTCTTAGGCTTGAATAGGGGACCCCATACCTCAAAGATCAGCTTAGTGAAATCACATCACAGGAGCATCAGGAGTCTTCTCGCAGGAAGGCTCGTCTTCGGTCTGAATATTAAACATGATGTCTGCAATATTAAAAGCACCAGCTTTCAGGTATTCGCAGCTGCCTGTGTGTTATGGCTAAATAGTGGGTCGATCAACCTAGAGTGGAAAACATGCATTGTCTAACAACCCAGACTGTTTGTCACACCATGTACAGACCAAGGTCGCTTCGCAGAGCTCGGGATGGTAACAACAGATTGCTCTCATGTGAGGCAAAGCTCGAGTCAGCAGTTTGTTTAATCAATAACGTGTAAACGTGCAGTGTCGTGCGCAAAAGCAGCAAGATGGCTTTCTAACCTCTAACGTGGCTATGCTAACTTAACAATGCATGGACGTATTAAGGGATTCCTTACTACATGCCCCCTTGATCGAAGCACTAACCAGTAGGGAAGAAATGAGAGAACGCAGAGTTCAATTTCGACAGAGCAGGACAAGGCGAAGTCAAATTGAAATCAAGCAAAAAAATATAAAAAACCTCAAAAAGGGGAAAAAAAAATCAAAACAGATGCTGCTAAATCCAGCACTCAAAAGTCACAGGTAACGTAAGGTTCATGACATGGCGGAAAAGCATAGCAGAAGACAGTTCACTCAATCCATGAACGTGTATGCAGCATACGTAGCAACAGCTTCCAACAGAAAATCGTTGGCACTGCCACCAAAAGTTTCAGCCATCCAGTTAATCAAAGAAAAGGAACATACATGTTCTTCAATTAGCGGAGCCTCTAGCACGATCAGAGGGCAACCGACGTGTTCCTCCAGATAGCTCATATTCAAGAAGTCATAAGCAGCCCTTGCGATGTCCCAATTACCCAGGATGCCATGCGCCGCACCACAGGCCATAATCCGAACACCAGAACAGGCAAACTCGTGAGACACTAAGGGCCTCATCAGTCGATCATAGTCCGGCACCGGAGACACCGTGTTGGTTAAGCACAAATCCAGAGGCCATTCAAAGGGACAATCTAGGCAGTGAAAGACAGGTTGCACGCAGGTGAAGTATGAATACCGGAAGGATAATCCATACGCCAGGCTCAAAGTCGCCAATGGCAGCGTACCATAATAGTCAAGCATCCTTTCACGAAGAAGATGCAGACGGGACAGGTTGTCGTGTGGCACAGGAAGAGCAGCCATTTCGTAGTATGAAAAGCAAAAGTAGCACCCCTGCCACCAGCGCCAGAATCAGCGGGACACCTCCAAAGACGCTCGAGAAAATAGAATGAAAAAATGCCGGAATCACACCAAAAATAGTTTGGAAGGAGGTCACGAGGCCGGAGCCCACAAGTTTAAAAAAATGAGCCAGGCCGGTTGTGGACGAGGCATTGAAAATTGTTTGGATCAAAGCTCCAAAATGCAGGGGGAGGTCAGTATTCAAAAGCGCCTGTACCTCAGTGCGCGTATTTGCTACGTGAAGGACAAATGTTTCTCGGGAGGAAGTAAAAGGCACCTCCTTTTGGGACAATAGAGCTCTTATTCTGCTCATCTTGTTGAACTCTGCTTTCAAGGTCGGAATTGAAGGCCAGATGGAAACATCCAGCCGCCCATGCGGGGGAGGAAATAGAACATTATTGCAGCAGACCACTCTCTGCGATACAGTTACTATATATGGGATTCCCACTAACATCCCGCAGCAAGCTTCATTATTCAAAATCAAATAACTACCGTTTGCGAGCAGCGTGAAAGACGGTGTAATCACTGGCCGCCCTCCGCTCTCCCTTCCCGCCACCGCCGCTTGTCCCCGCCCCTTTTTCTCTTCTGTAACCCTCCCCGCTCCCGCCTCCCAGCTGCTCCGCCCACCCGCGCACTTCGCCTTATATGGCGACCGTGCGAACGCGCAGCGGTCACGCGCAGCGGGCGCGCCGATTGTGCGCCGAAGGCGCGCCAAAGGTAAGCCCGTCTGTGCCCGTCCGCGACCGGATCGCGACCAGCACCAGGACCCCTGGCCCCCGAAGACCCCGACCGACCCGCCTGACGTACTCCGCCGCCACCCTCATCGCACTCAACACCGGCCGACTCCCAGAATGCCATCAAGCCACACCACGACGCACCCACGGACCCTTCAGCTGCCACGCCTGCAAGTTCACCTGCATCCGGACCTGCCTCGCTCCAGCACCCGCCAAGTCGAACATCAGCAGCACCCACCTCAAGTGCATCCTGCTCAACACCCGCTCCGTCCACAGACACGCCATCGAACTCTGGAACCTTCTAGACGCCACAGCCCCTGACGTGGCCTTCCTCACGGAGACCTGGATGAACGCCTCTTCAGCTCCCGACATCGCCATCGCTATCCCAGAGGGCTACAAGATCATCCGGAGGGATCGCAACGCCAACCAGATGGGAGGAGGCATCGCTATCATCCACAGGAACACCATCCGTCTCACGACCAACACCGACAACACCCTGACCAGCGCCGAACACCTGCATTTCCAGATCCACACCAACCCGAACACCACCCTCAGAGGCACCCTGATCTACCGACCCCCTGGACCACGCACACAATTCAGCGAGGACATCGCCGACTTCGTCAGCCCGCATGCCCTCCCCTCCGCTGACTACATCCTCCTGGGGGACCTCAATTTCCACCTGGAGAACAACAACGACCGCAACACCAGCACCCTGCTCGACAACCTCGCCAATCTTGGACTCAAGCAACTGGTGTCCACCCCCACCCACCTCGCCGGACACACACTCGACGCAGTCTTCTCTTCCAGCACAGACATCGCCTTCAGCCACGCCACAGAGCTTCACTGGACGGACCACAGCTGCGTCCACTTCACCTTCAAGAGAACGACGACCCACCACCACCAGCAACAGGCCGCCCGCAGAAGCTGGAACAAGATCACAGCAGACCAGCTCGCCACCTCCCTGAGCCAGCACCCTCCTGCCAGCTCAGCGAACCCCAGCCAGGCCGCCGACAACCTCACGAAGTGGATCAGCAACTGCGCGGACGAACTCGCCCCTCTGAGGACCCCGCCCAGCAGACCCGGCAGCAAGAAAGCCCCGTGGTTCACCGACGAACTCAAGAGCTCCAAGAAGAACTGCCGAGCCCTCGAGAAAGTCTGGAGAAGGGAACCTACACCGGACAACAGGACCTCCCTCAAGCTTGCCACCCGGAAGCACCACCAGCTGATCCGCGCCGCCAAGAAAACAGCATTCAAGGACCGGTTGGACAACAACGCACACAACTGCAAGGAACTCTTCAACATCGTGAAAGAGCTTTCCAACCCCAGCACAGGAAACAACGACATCACCCCATCGCAAGACCTCTGTAACTCCCTCGCTTCATACTTCCACAACAAGATCGCGGACATACACAACAGCTTCAACAACCAACCAACGCACACCATGACCGAACAACCACCCCCCACCACCACCCTCCACGCCTGGACCCCGATCAGCACCGAAGACACCATCCGCACGATGAACTCCATCCACTCCGGATCACCGACCGACCCCTGCCCTCACCACGTCTTCAACAAGGCCGACGCTGTCATCGCACCCCACCTGCGAGACATCATCAACACATCCTTCGACACCGCCACCTTCCCTGAGAGCTGGAAACACGCCGAACTCACCGCTCTGCTCAAGAAACCAACAGCGGACCCCACCGAACTCAAGAACTACCGCCCCATCTCGCTCCTCCCGTTCCCTGCGAAAGTCATCGAGAAGACCGTCAACAAGCAGATGGCCGCCTTCCTCGAGACGAACGGATCCCTCGACCCCTCACAGTCCGGCTTCCGAGCCAATCACAGCACCGAGACCGCCCTCATCGCCGCCACCGATGACATCCGAGCCCTGATGGACAATGGAGAAACAGCGGCCCTCATCCTCCTAGACCTCTCCGCGGCATTCGACACGGTCTGCCACCGCACCCTAGTACAGCGCCTCAGCAACATCGGAATCCAGGACAAGGCGCTGAAATGGATCATCTCCTTCCTCGACGGAAGAACACAGAGAGTCCGCCTACCACCGTACAAGTCAGAGGCCTCCGAAGTCATCTGCGGCGTCCCTCAAGGATCATCTCTGAGCCCCACCCTCTTCAACGTCTACATGAGCCCCCTCGCGGCCATCGTACGCAAACACAACCTCAGCATAATCTCCTACGCCGACGACACCCAGCTGATCCTCTCCCTGACCAACGACCCCGCCTCCGCCAGAGCCAACCTGCACAAAGGGATGAAAGAGGTAGCCGAGTGGATGGCGACCAGCCGCCTGAAACTGAACTCTGACAAGACGGAGGTCCTCATCCTGGGCTCTTCACCCTCCGCCTGGGACGACTCCTGGTGGCCTCCCGCCCTGGGCGCCGCACCCAAACCGACAGACCATGCACGCAACCTGGGCTTCATCCTGGACTCCTCCCTCTCCATGACCAGGCAAGTCAACAACGTCTCCTCGGCGTGCTTCAACATCCTACGCATGCTACGGAAGATCTTCTGGTGGATCCCCACCGAGACCAGGAAGACCGTCACCCAGGCCCTCGTCACCAGCCGACTGGACTACGGCAACGCCCTCTACGCCGGTACCACCAGAAGAGACTCCAGCGGATCCAGAATGCCTCAGCCAGACTCATCCTCGACATCCCACGAACCAGCCACATCACCGGACACCTGAGAGACCTTCACTGGCTCCCCGTCAACAAAAGAATCACCTTCCGCCTCCTCACCCACGCACACAAAGCCCTACACGACCAAGGCCCGAGCTACCTCAACAGCCGGATCAACTTCTACGCTCCCAAACGCCACCTCCGATCAGCCAACCACGCCCTCGCCGCCGTCCCCCGCATCCGAAGAGCGACTACAGGAGGAAGGTCCTTCTCCTACCTGGCCGCCAAGACCTGGAACTCCCTCCCGACCGACCTGCGCCTGACCCAAGACCACCTCTCCTACAGGAAGAAGCTGAAGACCTGGCTGTTCGAGCAGTAGCGGCACCCCCCCCCCCCCCCAGCGCCTTGAGACCCTACGGGTATGTAGCGCGCTCTATAAGTGTCATTGATTGATTGATTGATTGATTGACTGGCACCGGGATACCTTTGAGGACGCAGGCCAAATTCGGGGCATGTACATTACAAGCACCGTGCAACTGAATGTGCCTACATACTAAAGAATGATCTGGTGTCGTGGTACATTCCTCACCTTTCAGATAAACCTCAGTACCGTCTCTAGTACATCTATACGTAAAGGGGAGGGACCAAACTTCATGAATGAAAGCGGTACCCAGCTGTTCATATCTACCCAGAGCATAGTGTTTCATACAGGACGTAAACTTAAAAAGCGCATAAGGAAGAGTGATCAACCCATGTATTAACCACACGGCCGAATTTAGTTCCGCCACCGAGAAAGGTAACGGGTCCAACTTTTCAATATGTAACAAGGAATATGTAGCATCTTTCATGGACATAAACCGCTGTTTTTCAGTAAGGTTAAAGGGAAGAAATAAAGATGTTGTATTCAGATAGTCCCAGGGGACCTTTCCTGCCTTTAACGTTTGTAATGTCCATGCAAACTGCATAACAGAACGCAACTGGTTTTGACCATGATACAATACAGACATATCATCATGCACAATATCAACAACTGAAGAAACAATATTATCTAATGTATAAATTCTGGAAGAAAGAGTGTTAATGCTGTTATCAATACCTGCTAACACCTTTTCCATATTCGCTTGATCAATAGCTCTCAATCTGGAAGCCGCCTCAATTTGCGACAATTTCCACACTTCGTTGTAAATTGCATACGCCCACCTTTTGGATCTGCCACCTACAGGACCTTTAACAAAATCATTCAAATCTATTTTGTCATGTAATCTTGATAAATGAACTTTGAAAGATGCCAAGGTGGAATGTCGCAGCCAGGACTGACATAATTTCCCTACAGAGTAGGTAGTTACTGTATGAGAGGACTCAAACCGAGGGTCAACGCGCTGCTGCGTATACCCCGGTTTCAGACCTGGAAAACGACGTTGACAGGTATCTGAACTGCTTTGCCAAATCAACCATCCTTCACTACTAAATTTCGAAATATTGAAAGATGTATTAGAAACCAATGACTGCAAAGCCGGAAGGGACAGATCTGTTTGGTTATCCCAATTCGGGTAAGCGCCCAGATCCGGCACAGAGGGGAAATTTAGTTTTTTAGTAGTGGCCAATCCGAGACAGGTGGTCTGGAAGATGGTTGAATTCAAAAACAACATATGATTTGGTACAAGACAGGCACGATGTAAAGCTTCAGTTCCCTGAACCTGCCACGGTTTGGAACCCCAAACCGATTTGAGATCTATACTAGCCTTCCACAGATCATAACCTTTGATTGACAACTCATCCATAAAGGACTTAGAATAGAGTAATTTGGTGTGTGTCAGTCTAACCTTCGAGGCAGACTCAGGCATAACTTTAAAATAAAAGGATGCCGGGTCGGAAACACTGAAATCAGTAAAGTAAGTATACTTATCAACTAATGTAGGTGAACTACCGAAAGAGGGGGTGGGACAGTGTTCCCATTGGGTAAAATTTACAAAATTACGAAAAGTGTTTGCTTTATGCAGGAAGTGATGGCCATAATGTTGAAAACAATACTGTTCTGCATAGTTAGCCGCATTTTCATATAAATCTTCTGCATCAAAAGCGGCATAATATTTCAAATCAGAAAACAGTGCTTCAATGGCATGAACATCCCAATCATCAGAACAAATGTTCTGCTTAACCACATCACCCATAGAAACACGAAATACATTAGGTACATTGATGACCTCTGTAGGACCATGAATTTGGAATTTAACAGCATCCCACGCAATTCCATCCAAAACGGGCCAGGCAGTAATATTCACAAAAGTCTGGTCCCTTTTCATGATGTGGGACGATGAGTGGGGGGCCAAAGTTCCATTGATGAGTCTAATTGTTGATCTCTCTTTGAGATAGTGGCCATCCACCAGACGGAAAAACACTATTACAAATCCAATGGACATAAACAAAAAAATACTGAAAAGCAACAGCCAGATGTATGTCCAAGGGGTAACCAAAAAATGTCTTTTAAACCAACTAGCAAAAACAGCAATGTTCGAAGGGGGAGTGGAGGGCAATGAGTTAGTGTCAAAGGAGAAACGGGACTGGTCAACTGCCGTAGATTGTAAAGCAGGCGAGTGACCATTTGTAGGATAAGCATACTCAGTCTCTTCGGGCAGACCACCAGCCAGTGGTAGTAACAAGGGATCAGTAACTGACTGCATCTCGATGGCAACATCAGACAAGGTGTTAGAAGCAGGAACCAACATTGAATTTCTTTGCATCGTCTGGCATGAAACTGCTGGAGTCAGACTAAGAAGTATCGGCCACTCGCTTAAGTTTGACATTGTCAATAGAGATGTACCTGTTTTCTTTTCGACCAGGAAGTGGAGGTAAAATGACTGTTCTTGTACCCTGCACTCCAAGCACTGGAACTGGTGCACGATAAGAGGGGCCGAACTCCTTCTTGTTCTCCACCTTCTCACGGACCAGGTCTCCAACTCGGGGTAGCCAGCCGACTACCGGAATCTGAAGCTCAGCATCAGACGTGGAGGGCAAGTGTTCCTTCGAAAGAGTGTCTCTGGCTTCTTGTAAAGTCTGCAAAACAGCACAGTGATCATCTACGTCAAAGGGTGCGGTCGACGCCGCCATGTCTAGACCATCAAGGTCTGGGACAAACATTCTGATTCCGAAGAGCATCATGTACGGGGTCCGCCCACCCAGAGACCTTCTAGGGAGATTATTAAGTGCACGTTGGACGTTATACAAATGGGCTAGCCAGTTCCGGCCTGTGCCTAAAACACGTGCTGTCAAAGATTGCTTTAAGTCACGGTTCATTCGCTCCACCACACTATTACCCTCAGGTCGGTAGGGGGACGAAAATTTGACTTGGACCCCCAAATTTCTCATAGCCTCCTTGTAAGCCTTAGAGGCGAACGCAGGGCCCTGATCAGAATGGAAGGTACCACACGCAAAAGTTCCCACAAAGACACGCAAATCCCTGATGACAGTCCGCGAGTCAGCACTCCTTTGTGGCCATACCCAGAGAAAACGTGTGTACGAATCCACTGCAACCAAGATATACTTGTACGCAGTATCAGAAGAAAAAGGACCGCAGTGATCTAAATAAACACAACCAAATGGTTTATTAGATATGTACAACTGTGTCTGTGGTGGGCGCGCAACAGTGGAAGGTTTAATCTGTTGGCAAATGTCACAATCAAGAACATAAGCGCGCGCTTGTTTATATAAACCAAACCACCAGTAACGTTGTTGTAACAGAGATATAGTAGCGGACACGCCGGCGTGGGCTGACGCCAACCCCTCGTGCGCTGCTAATATCAAAGCTGGTCTGCAGTCCGCGTTGGGAATAATTCTGTCACCAACGTCGTTAATCCTCACTAACGGGACGTTATCAGGACTTAAGTGATAAAAATAACGAGAAGGAAAACCCTTCGGGTAATCACTTCCTTTCTCTGTAGCAGCAATAGCTGCCAAGATGTCATCATCAATCTTACTTTTGGATCTTGTAACTGCTGCCACTAAGTATGTAGCCACTGCGGTTTTAGCTGCCTCGTCAGTCAAGCTGTTACCGACAGCATGGACACCAAGTCGTTGGTGACCAAGAGTGTGAATAACATTCACAAGAGGGAGACGTTCTTTAAAGTCTGCCACTCGAACCCAAAGCAATTTATGCTTAATTGTGCTACCTTTGGTATCGCGGTAATCGTTTTGAGACCAGAAGTGTAAGTTGTCATTGTAGGACTGGACACAATTAAAGGAGTCACTCACTATAAGAGTAGTGACTCGGGGATCAGCAAACTCCAGTGCAAGCACCAGAGCTCGAAGCTCCGCCAATTGCGCAGTACAATCACCCAATGACTGCGTATGCACTGCATCAGATTGGAATTCACCATTTACGAATGTACCTACGACAATTGCGCAAGCCGCAGAATAGGCATGCTTCGATCCAATCACCGGCTGCGCCGAGCCGTCAGTGTATATGACACAATGGTATTCTTCGAGCGGGCGCAAAGACAGAGGAGCCGGATGAACGAATTCATACTGCAAGTACTCCTGAGTCTGTAAAGAGGCGTCAAAGATGTAAGTGACATCTGGTGATGTCAGAGTCGTGGCCCATTGTATCCACCGTGGATGCAAAGCTTTAGAATTTGGTACACTTGCTTTAGTCACTGCCTCTAGGGCAGGATACGGTGTTACAACCAGAATCTGTTTTCCATGCGACAGTGCGCGTTCCTTAAGGATCGCCATCTGTACTGCCGTCAGAACTTTCTCGACGGTGGAAAAACGTAATTCAGCAGAGGTGTACAAGTGTGATTTATACGCAATGGGGACGGTATCGCCCTCATTGAACGTCAAATACGTGAAACCCACGGCGCCTGGTACTATTCTTATTACCAGGTTTGTGCGGTTATCACGCGTCAGCAAGTATTGTGAAGCAAGAAGATCAGCCTGTAAAGACTGTAAAATAGCAGAATGTTCTAGTTGCCAGCTAGACTTCGAAAAAGAAGGTTGTACCAAGGCGTATAGCGGCTTGATACGCTGGGCATAATCAGGAATATACGTACGGACGAAATTCAGAAAGCCCAGCAGAGATTGTAATTTTTTCAGTGTCGTGGGAGCACGCAAGCATGCACACTTCTCCAGAAAGTGAGTAGCCAATCCCTTACCCTCGTTGTTGAGCTCGTAGCCCAAAAACAACACTGTATATTCCGCGATGTGAGACTTCGCAAAATTAAATTTGTAGCCATAGTCTGCAAAACTCACTATTATATTGTCGACTCGAGACAGATGTGGCATCAGCTCATCATCCGTGAGGTAGATATCGTCAACATAGGAGTATGCGTCGGGGTCTATTCTTTCTAAGAGCGAGACCACGCGAGCGGAAAAGACGCCAGGGCTGTTTTTATAGCCCATGGCTAATCTTGTGAACTGTTTTTGTTTGCCGCCCGAAGTAAACGCCGTCCACTGGCTACTCAGTGTGGACAGGTTATGGCTAAAAAAGCCATTAGAAATGTCAAGTGTCGTTTTAAATCTCTTACGCACGAGACTGTCGACAAGAGCCGAGCTGTGAGTATTTTGTACCGCGCAGGTCCGGCAATGCAAATTTAGGTGCCGGTAATCCAAAACTAAACGGTACGACCCGTCAGGCTTCGTCACAGTGAATAAAGGGTTATTCATAGGGGACACACAAGTTTCAATAACACCCTGATATTCCAATTGTTCAAGGATTGCGGCGACGTGCGGTCTAGCTTCACGACGCATGGGATATTGTGGTTGAGGCTGGGGCATAGACCGTAATGGAATCTCATGGCAGGGGGACAACCTGTCCCATCCCACCTGAGTACGATACACCGCCGGCGCAAGCGCCAGCGCCCACTCCTCAGCGTACACTTCAGCCTGGTCCTTAGGCACTGTGTGCGCAAAGGACGGGAGGATCACCTCCTCCCCTCTAGGAGCTTCCAAAATGAAAGCTGGGGGCCAATCTGCCTCCGCTAGGAGGATATCATAGGTGGTAGTCAGATTATCCCAAAAAATCCCCTTTATTGTACGTTGTATGTCACCCTCAATTAATAAGATTATTTCATAAAGTCTGTCAGGGGGAGCCACTCTGGTGTCAGCTGTTTCAACAGTAACCAATATATCAGTTGCTGTCGCCGCCAGAAATGGACGCAGAGCTTGACGGACTATGGTAATTTCCGCTGCGCTGTCCAGTAGTGTCAGCGCCCATGTCCGGTTCCGAAGCTGTGTCCGCACTATCTGAGGCATATCTCGCCGTCAGAGCAGCCACTTTCTTCTTCTGAAACGGGGGTCTTTGTCGTGCAAATTCGTCCTGCTTGCCTTTACCTTCAGTCTGTCGGGGCTGGTCACGTGTTTGTGGAGCACCCCGACCTTTGCCACCGCCTCCGCCACCGGACTGTGAAGCCGATGTTTCCTGTGAAGAACGAGGAGAACGTTGTTCAGAAACCTGAAATCTATCAGGAGACTTAATAGTAGCACGATCACGTAGATCATAAGTGCGTTCACTACCTGACTGAACGGGAGAGGCAGGCCGAGAGCCCTGTTTCTGCTGCTGCTTTCCCTGTTGTTTTGACTGCCAATTTTGTTTCGGAAAGTTTGGACGGTCATCCTTACCAGAGGCTTCCGCCTTACCCTGCTGCTTAATTTCGGGAGTCTTGACCACAGGTTTAACTCCTAAAGAGCTACGACCCAAATCTCTGTACGCTGACGAGATTATTTTCGCAAATTCCCGCGGCTTATCCTCATCAGCAACCTTCTTCAGTTCATTACGAACTTGGAACTGCATAGCATCACCTTTAAGGTTACACATCATCATGGAAGCCACCAGGTCAAACTGTCCGAGGAGCCGCATTCCTAATTCTACCGCAGACTCCGCACCGTGGTTATCTTGAACACGTTTAATAACGGAGGGCAGCACCGACATAGACGGAGTGCCAAAGCACTGCGAGTACGTCGCCGCAAAGACCTTGCCCCAGTTAACACAATCATCAATGTCGGGGACCAAGTCTTTAGGCAAACTAATGGTAAGGATCCTGTGTTTCTCCACAGGAGATGTATTCGGATAAACCGCTTCTATCTGGTCAAATTTTTCAGCAAGCCAAAAGGGGAAATCATCCCGCGTTTGGGGGCGCTTGCCCATAACAGAATTAACCATAACAGGACTAATGACCACCGCGTGGTGGTCAGTAGGCTGTCCCGCAACAGCAGGTGCCCCCGCCTGCACATTGCGCGACACATACTGCACCAACGCTCTATATACCGTAATAAGGGCAGTGTGTAGTACACGCAATTCAGCCACCGTCACCGTGAGGTAACGGGGATGAGGCGTAAATCCGGCTAGTACCGGCCAAGTGGCCCCGGAAATCGATAAAGGGCCCATTCTCGGCGGTATAACCACATGGGGAAGGGCGCCATTAAACCAAATAACATGCTGCCAAGCAGATATTGGTATTTCCTGTGTCCTATACGGTGTATAGTTCGCTGGCACAGCAGTGGCAGTGTAAGAATGAAAAGTATTATCGTCCTCACTCACTGCCGGAATCGTCACCCAAGAGTAGAACAACTCATAAGGATGAGCCGCATCGGCTCCTACCACAAAGATGACGTTCATGCCAGTGTCCGGCACCCCATACTGCGTCAAATGACGTTTCAGAGCTGCACTGCTATGCGCCGCAATATCTACCGACATAAGGACAAGCTACACTCGAAGTAATCAGTAGCACAAGGGTTCAATAACCTTTTTAATGATCAAGCTTGAAAAAACCTATATCAACAGAAATAGGTAGGTTTAAATCCGTCAGACTTGTTATCCGGAAACAAGAATGAGGGCGTTGTGGACTAATATAAGCACTACTAAGGCGTTTCAACTCATAGACCAAATGTTAGGTGCGCCATGTTGCAGGGATTCTGCTTATACACAGAACTATGCGTAGAACCCCAGGACCTCAGTGAATTGTGGTGTACCAGAAACTCACCTCAGAACCCAGAACCCAGTATCCGACTAGCATAAGTGTCCCATTCGTTATCCGAGATTTAGCTCGGCGGTCCCAATGAAAAGACAACCCAGAACACGCGCCTCAGTGTACTCTCAGGAATGGTGGGAATCGGAAATATTTATTTATTTAGTGATTTGTATAGCGCCTGGTGACCCAAGGGCATCCCCGCGCTGTAAAAAGGTTGTTATCCATTGAGGGAGGGGAAGGGAGGAGGGACATTTATTTCGGGAATAGGTGCGTTTTCAGTTTTTTGCGAAAAACCAGGTAACTGGATTCCAGTCTGAGGGTGCGTGGGAGGGAGTTCCATCCCGTGGCCGCTTGAACCGAGAATCGTCGTCCTCCTGTGCGTGTCCTTTTGAATTTGGGGATGTTGGCTAAGTGCTCATTCTCCGAACGGAGGGATCTGGATGCTTTGTAGGGGGTGACCAAGCTGCTGAGGATCGCAGGGCCAGATCCATTGATCAGTTTGAGTGTCGTGCACATGGCTTTGAATTCCACCCTTTGGCGCACAGGGAGCCAGTGCAGGGCCTTAAGGGCTGGTTTTGCTGACACTCTCGAGGGAAGGTTCATGAGCAGACGTGCCGCAGCGTTCTGTGTCCGCTGCAGTCTCGTCAAGGTGGCCTCTGGGGCTCCCAGGTAGACCATATTGCTATAATCCAGACGGGACAATACTAGTCCCTGGATAAGGAGTTTCCTGGAAGCAGGTGGTAGTAAGGGGAGAATCTTACGGGTAGTGCGCATGAGCCCAAAACAGGTGCCCGCAGTTTTGGCCGCTTGCGTCTTCATGGTGAGCTCAGGTTCGAGCCATACTCCAAGGGTCTTGATTTCACGCTTCGGGGAGGGGATTTCTCTGAACACGTCAGGCCAGACTGTTGGGGGGATGGTCGCCCATTGTTTTCCCAGGAGCATCACTTCAGTCTTAGACCCATTTAATTTTAATGCTGAATCACTCATCCAGCTGTGGATTTGTGTGAGACAGTTAGCCAGGTTCTCTGGGTGGTCGACTAGTTGGGATAAGGAGACGACCAGTTGAGTGTCATCAGCGTAGCTTACCATTTTTATGTCAAATGGTGTCACCACGTCTTCAAGTGGGGCCATATATGCATTAAAAAGCGTCGGGCTCAGGGAAGATCCCTGAGGGACCCCGCTTGTGAGGGGGAGGGTGGATGAGTGGTAATTGCCGTCCCATACCTGGAACGTGCGTCCGGTGAGGAAGGAATCTATCCAGCTGAGTGCCGTCCCGGTGATCCCTGCTGCCGCGAGTCGATGGAGAAGGACACGATGGTTGACTGTGTCGAAGGCTGCGCTGAGATCCAGGAGGATCACTGCCACTGACCCTCCTGAATCCAGTATGCGCCTTGCCTCCTCGATGACGGCGAGGAGGGCAGTATCTGTGCCATGACCCGGGCGAAATCCAGTTTGGGATTCCCGTAGGACGTTGTTTGTTTCAAAGAACTGGGACAATTGTCCGTTGACCAGTTTCTCAGCTACCTTGCTGATTGCGGGGAGGAGTGATATTGGTCGGTAGTTTGCCATATCTGCTGGATCGAGCTGGGGTTTTTTAAGGAGTGCTTTTACCACCGCGCTCTTCCAGCTGGCAGGAACAGATCCCTGGGCAAGTGAGCTGTTAATGAGCTCCATGACCGTGGGGACGATGACAGGGGCCACGGTTTTGAGGAATCTAATGGGAGCCGGATCCAGAGGTGATCCGCTTCTCATTTTGGTCATGGTTCGTTCTACCTCTACGCATGTTACTGGCCTGAATGTTAAAAGTTGAGGGCGGGGATTACTTTCGGTCTGGCTGGGAGGTGGAGGATTGTCCAAATGGCTGGCGGGACCAGGAGAGGGGAGGGAAGCTAGAATACGGGCGATTTTGTCGTCGAAATAGGTGGCTAGATCATTACTTCGGTCCACCGGGGGGGAACTGGAGGAAGGAGAGTTAGGTACTTTAAGCAGCTTCTTTACAATTAGGAAGGATTCCCTGGCCGAATTGGAGGATTCTGTTATCCGCGTGTCATAATGGGAAGCTTTGGCGTGCCTGATGGCATCATTGTAGAGTCTGACTGTATTATGGTATGCTTCCTTGCTGGTGTGCTGCCAGTCTTTCCTCCAAAGCCGTTCGGCTCTTTTACAGTTTTTACGGAGTAGTCGGAGGTCCGAGGTATACCACGGGGCGGACCCGGGTTTTCCGTTTTTGTCCTCCCTGGTTCTTAGTGGGAGTACGGAGTCCAGGGAGGTGGTGATCCACTCTCTGAAATTACTGTCGGCGACAGCCGGGTCTTCTGCGTGTGCAGGGATGGTGTTTTTAAGATTCCTGGCCCATTCTTCGGTGGGAAGTCTGGACCAGGTCCTGTCCCTGATGTAGGTAGGCGGTTTTTGAGGTTTCCTGAAAGATCCTGGTAGTAGGAAGGAGACTAAGAAATGGTCTGTCCAGGGTAAGGGAGAGGCCTCCTTCACTTGCATCGAAGGGGTGCTAGTGAACACCGGGTCCAGCAGGTGACCCTTAGTATGAGTGGCTCCAGAATTAAGGAGGTGGATGTCAAGTGCTGCCAGATCGGAGATCAGGTCAGCTGCTGCCGGGTCGGTGGGGTCATCAAGATGGATGTTTAGATCCCCTACGATCAGGAAATTTGATATGGAGTGGGCCTGGGTCGCTACAGTGTCCAGGAGAGAGCTAGCGAAAGGGCCTGGATGCCCGGGAGGGCGGTAAACAAGGACTCCTGTCAGTGAGTTGGTCGGGTCTAGCTTGATTGTAAATTGCAGGCTTTCAGAGTCGGGGATCTGCGCATCACCGGATTTGCAGTGAAGGTAGTCCCGGTGAATGATGGCAACACCACCACCTCGGCCTAAGGGGCGGGGTAGGGACTGAATGAGGAAGCCCGGTGGGGTAGCTAGCACCATGTCTGACTCCGAATGTGGGGCGAGCCAGGTTTCCGTGAGGAAGAGGATGTCAATCTCCTGGTCTTCTATCAGGTGGTTAATCTGCGTCGCGTGTTTAGGGAGCGATCGGCAGTTTAACGATGCCAGTTTCAGGGCAGCGGGCTTGTGAGGTTTTATAGGTAGTTTGAGCTGGACTGGCTTGCAGAGGGAACAGCGGATGAAAGGTCCATTTAGGTCATGAATGTATTCACAAGGGGAGGTGGGGGGTCTGAGGCTTAGTAGCTCCCGACGTGAGTAGCTTACCTTAGGGGCAGCTGTATCCGGCAGGGATTGTGGCCCTGGGCCCGGTCGTGCGCAGACGGGCTTGCCTTAGGCGCGCCTTCGGCGCGCAAACGGCGCTCCCGCTGCGCTCGTCCGCTGCGCTGGTATGACCGGCACATTTGTAATTGGTGATAAGGGCGTAGCCTCGCAGTGGGCGTGGCTTCCGCGTTCTGACCGCGCTGGCGGTGTGGGCGTTTCCCAGCAACAGCGCTGGGGTCGCTGTGTCAGGGGAGGGCTAGGAGGGCTGTGAGAGCGCTAATAACTCAGCGTTTCAGTGCAGGTGAGCTCCGTGATATTTTTAAAATCAAACACACGAAAGAAATACAATTTTTAAAATCAATTGTGGGCACAGTCCTCCGGCTTCCGCCTCAGAGGATATCAAAACAAACAATAATGCGACGCGCTTGATTTCAGCGTTTTGTAGTCAAGGGGGCGTGGCCTCGCAGTGGGCGTGGCTTACGCGTTCTGACCGCGCTGGCGGTGTGGGCGTTTCCCAGCAACAGCGCTGGGGTCGCTGTGTCAGGGGAGGGCTAGGAGGGCTGTGAGAGCGCTAATAACTCAGCGTTTCAGTGCAGGTGAGCTCCGTGATATTTTTAAAATCAAACACACGAAAGAAATACAATTTTTAAAATCAATTGTGGGCACAGTCCTCCGGCTTCCGCCTCAGAGGATATCAAAACAAACAATAATGCGACGCGCTTGATTTCAGCGTTTTGTAGTCAAGGGGGCGTGGCCTCGCAGTGGGCGTGGCTTCCGCGTTCTGACCGCGCTGGCGGTGTGGGCGTTTCCCAGCAACAGCGCTGGGGTCGCTGTGTCAGGGGAGGGCTAGGAGGGCTGTGAGAGCGCTAATAACTCAGCGTTTCAGTGCAGGTGAGCTCCGTGATATTTTTAAAATCAAACACACGAAAGAAATACAATTTTTAAAATCAATTGTGGGCACAGTCCTCCGGCTTCCGCCTCAGAGGATATCAAAACAAACAATAATGCGACGCGCTTGATTTCAGCGTTTTGTAGTCAAGGGGGCGTGGCCTCGCAGTGGGCGTGGCTTCCGCGTTCTGACCGCGCTGGCGGTGTGGGCGTTTCCCAGCAACAGCGCTGGGGTCGCTGTGTCAGGGGAGGGCTAGGAGGGCTGTGAGAGCGCTAATAACTCAGCGTTTCAGTGCAGGTGAGCTCCGTGATATTTTTAAAATCAAACACACGAAAGAAATACAATTTTTAAAATCAATTGTGGGCACAGTCCTCCGGCTTCCGCCTCAGAGGATATCAAAACAAACAAAATACCTGTTCGTATATTATTCTTACATCAGTACACAACAAGAATAAAACAGAGACACGGTGAAAATAAAAAGAGTTTATTTTTATAGACCACGTGTCCTCATATGCAGTACTTTGGCTAATACAAGCAGACAAATGATTATAATTAAAACCATCAGCATCGTTACAATACCATAGAATATAAAAGGAGTGATCATGTTATAAATGACAGTGGATACTACCACCTTCCCTTTACTAAGAAGCTAATATTATTATTATGCTAATAGAAGGTCTCTTAGGCTTGAATAGGGGACCCCATACCTCAAAGATCAGCTTAGTGAAATCACATCACAGGAGCATCAGGAGTATTCTCGCAGGAAGGCTCGTCTTCGGTCTGAATATTAAACATGATGTCTGCAATATTAAAAGCACCAGCTTTCAGGTATTCGCAGCTGCCTGTGTGTTATGGCTAAATAGTGGGTCGATCAACCTAGAGTGGAAAACATGCATTGTCTAACAACCCAGACTGTTTGTCACACCATGTACAGACCAAGGTCGCTGCGCAGAGCTCGGGATGGTAACAACAGATTGCTCTCATGTGAGGCAAAGCTCGAGTCAGCAGTTTGTTTAATCAATAACGTGTAAACGTGCAGTGTCGTGCGCAAAAGCAGCAAGATGGCTTTCTAACCTCTAACGTGGCTATGCTAACTTAACAATGCATGGACGTATTAAGGGATTCCTTACTACACCATCACACATGACATGTGTACACAGGTCATCACACATCTATTGTGCTAAAACATGAGGAGACATGTGCCATATCACTGCCTGACACACCTAGGCCCTGCACATGAAGGACTGCAATGACAATGACTTGATGTACAGCCGTGCACGAGTCTGACACCTCCATTCCTTTCGTGTGCGCCTCCTATCACCGGTGTAAGCTGTGAAACACCCCGTACACACGCTCTGAGGGCGTATGAACGGTCCGTATCATTATATTGGTGTTGCCGCCGGAGTACGGGTGTGTGTACGGACCATACACATGTACGTCTACTACCAGTGTGTCCACGTATGTGTACTACGGTCATACACGTACGTGTACGACTGTAGTACACGTACGTGTACAGAGTGGTCGTACACGTACATGTACACACTGGTCGTACATGTACGTGTACGACCGTAGTACACGTACGTGTACACACTGGTCGTACGTTACGTGTACACACTGGTCGTACACGTACGTGTACAACCGTAGTACACGTACGTGTACACACTGGTCGTACACGTACGTGTATGACCGTAGTACATGTACGTGTACACACTGGTCATACACGTACGTGTCAAACGCACTGTGCAACTGGTGCCGTAGGGGTACGTGTGAAACGCACCGTACCTGTGTGCGGATTTCTAAATTACATAGGGACACATGAGGGACAAGTATTAGAGCCTAAATGCATGCTGGTTGTCATGGATACCGAGTTTCCAGTTCAAATTATTCCATCAGGTGGGCTGTAAAAGTCAGTTGGCAACTAAATACAATGTTGCAAAGTGGTTGTTGACTTCACATGATGCTCACATTTTGAACCATGCAAAGGCACTCACTGGTGTATGTTTAAAGGGATTGGACGAAACGTAGGATGCAAATGAGTCTGACCAATCACTCTGTACTCCTGTAAATGAAACAGCCCAGCAAGGCAGATATAAGTCTGCCAGAACCCATGAGAGGGCACTTGCCTGCATAACCTTTCAGTCGTCACCACTGCTGCTGCCTGTGCTTCCTCTGGCACCATGTCAAGGTCTGTGGAGAGGGCCCAGCCTTTCACACAAGAGGAGAATGAGGCATTGCTAGATGTCATCCTCCCACAGTACCCCAGCCTGTATGGGAGACCAGGGGAGCAGGTGAGTGCTGACTCCACTACCTTTGACTGTGCACCTTTTTTGTGACTGTCACTTCTGGCATTTTGTCCAGGTGTGACAGACATGCAATGTTGTTTAGAGTGGGTCCCAGGGGTGGGAATGGCTTATGTCTCTCATGCAGAGCATGATGTAGTTCATGTGTGCACTCCTCACTTGCATTGTGCTTACTGTGAAATTCACTGCATAGTGCATGGCACATTCAGCCTGCCCAATCCTTTGGGCCATTTTTGTTCTATAGTCCTGAGGTGATTCAGTGGCCCCCCGGTGTGACAGGTGACTGTACCCACAGATGTGTGTGAGTTGAGTGGAGCTGTGGTGAGAGTGGTGAAAGTGTCCACATGATGTGTACGCCCCCTGGACATTGATGTGTGTGAATGTTCCTTGTCATGTGGGTGAGTGTCTATGTGGAGTGTTGCACCACAGCTGCATGGAGGAGGCAACAGCTCCAGCCATATGATGTGAGAAGTAAGCCGTGTGGAGTGTCTGACTTGCTGAGCTAGCACCACACCTGTGACACCCCACAGGCAAGTGGCACATGTGCAGAGTGAGGTTTGTATCCGCTGTTGCCAATGGCAGGTGATTGATCTGTGCCTGTGTGTGTCTGTGTACTCTGCTGAGGTTGCGTCAGTGGCCTGGGCCATGTGACTGCTTGGAGGTGCTGTCCATCAGCCTAGTGTTGCATGTGATGCACAGTGTGTGCCATGATCAGGGAGTGTGTTGCACCCCTCATGCCACCTGTGTACTTTCAATGCCATGTAGTGCATTGGGGCTTCCACAGACGCCAATGTCCCTATGACAAAGGTGCTATTTGTTGCCAGCATACTATGCCCTGTTCAACATATCAAAGATCTGGAAGCGGGCCGTCAGGGCCGTGAGCTTGGTGGAGGGTCGCAGTCGGCGCCTAGCCCAAGTGAGGAAACGCTGGCAGGACATCCGGTGCTGGACCCGGAGGATCGCCCGGGTCCAGCTGAAGGTCTCACCTCCACGCAAGCACGGCGGGCGCCAACGCCTGACCCACCAGATGTAGCGTGTCCTGGCGGTGGTCTTCCCTGACTTGGATAGGCGGTTACAGGAGTTGCAGCAGCAGGAAGGGGATAGGTACATGTGTGTTTTTTTGTGTGTCACCAGCTTTTGGAAGATCTCAGTCGCCTGGATACACTGCGAGGGTTAATATGTGCAGTGCATATCCTGTTCCCCAAAGTCAACCGGTGCTGTTCTTCCTCCCTTCCCCTCCTTGACATGTGTTCCCTGGTCTGTGTGTAATCACTATTGCACATGGTCATCTAGGCTGCCAGTTAATCCAAGTGCACATTGCTTTCCGCATCATGTGGGGGGGGGGGGGTCTGAGACATGTGTTGTTACCTTGCCTGTGCCCTGTCCTGTTCAGTCATTTGGCGGTCCATATTAGTTGCCACTGATGCTGAGTCTCAACATAGGAGTGTGAGTTTTCAAATGAACAGACTTGCAGCATGCATAACCGATGTTGTGGCCTCAGACATGATATGCATGAGTGGGAGATATGCATAGTGCCGGGACGGTTGCTCATGTTACAGTCAGATCATTCCAGGACCATGGAGCAGTGTGCCCACTACAGTCCCCTAAGACACCCTTGCCTCGGAATCATGTGTGTCGTCCAACACTGTGCCCATTCTCTGTGTGTTCAGCATAGGTTGGCCTCTGTGGCATTGTTCCCTGGCCTCATTTGTATTTATCTAAAGTGTGCTACATGTGCCCATTGTGCAGGCTGACCCCATTTGGCTTGTGCATCCTCACACTGGGCAGTGCCTGTGTGTCTATGTACAACTATCTGTTGATGGTTGTTTGTCACAAATATGTGTTGTCAGCCTCACGAGGTGATGTGGAGTACATTTAGGAATTCTTGATGCACATTTTAGTAAACCCAGATTAAGAGGTGTAACTTCTTGATCTGTCTCAATCACATTGTCTCAGGTATGGGGGGTTTGTGCGGGCAAGGCCTACATGTCCAAACCTTATGTCTCCTTGCCAGGTCTGACCTGTGTGTGATAATTGTCTGGACAGACAACATGCAGTGACCCAGTCATGTTGTGCAGTGTTTAATGTTTGTGCTTTGCAGCATGTGTCAAAAGTTAAAATACATGGTTCATGCTCATCCATTTTTGCCACCAGTGTGTGGTCGAGATGCTACGTAGTTTGGTCTGTGTGTGCTGACATCTGTGTGGACATTCTTGGTTCCCATGAGGGTGTCTCCTCAGTGCAGGTGCTCCTTATCCCGACACAATTGCAGGCCCATTAGCTAACGCATTGTCCTGTGTTTGGACATGTGTGCCACTCCACATGACAGGCAGTGGGTCAGATGTGTTGCCAACTGTGTCATCATGGTACGGATGGCCATGTGAAAGGTAGCATGATTCAAGTTGTTAGTCAAGAAGTATTGTACCTTGGCACTCACTACACTTGTCAACATGTCTCAATTTTTCATGTGCTTGACTTTGATGTTTTGTTGTGAAGGACAATAATGTGCCTGCATGACAGATGTCTCCCAAGGAAGTGCAAAAGAAAGTACCTTTATACTTTCCGGGGACACGCTGGCACATTTTAAAGAAAGGCACAGTTCGATTACCACTTGTTTTCTGATTATACATATCCATGTTCCCACAGTGTGTTTGCATTTGGGTAAGTCCTTGGTTGTTGCTGATACCAACTTACGAGTGTCAAGTCATCCAGACCACCGTGGTGCCATGTATATGTACTTACTGATACCCCATTTCTTCTTTACAGTGGCTTATTTGAATTCGGCTGGCAGCTCATAGAATGACTGTGTAAATGTAGTTTTGTGTGCACCTCCTTGTGTGACTTATGTTATACAGGCACATGTGTGTTCTGTTCACAAAGTGGCACATTCACACATTCTAAACATGTACATTGTTTAAAGTGTTGTGAGTCCCAAGGGATCACAATGTTTTTCGTTTGGGTTTCCAAAGTACTCACAGGTCTCTGAGTGTGGGGACACCTTCAGCATTGAGGTCTGTTATTTGGCCTTGGGTGCACCAATACTGTTTCGTTCACAGTGAACAAGAGGTGGCATGCCTTCATAGTCTTGCTGTGCTCAACTGTTCCCAGACACTAGGTTCTCAGTATTATTCGATATCAAGTCATTTGCTGTTGTGTCATAATCTCCATTGTTTCCAAGTGGCATGGTGGGTCAACCAACTGGGGAGTGCAGGGTTACATATGTGCGGAGTATTCTAGATGTTACTCATGATGCATTTCCTGATATGCACTGTGACATATTTTGTTTGGACTCATGTGTCAGATGTATACAGGTGACTGATTATTTTCTGTATCTTCACCTTGCCCACAGCATCATCGGAGGACACCGAGGGAGACACCTGCACGGACCTGGAGGAGGGATCCAGCACCGCTGCCACCACTGCTGGCGAGTCTGCGGGAGCAAGTGGCACGGAGGGCGAGGGGAGTCAGGCGGAGGACCTGTCTAGTGGCAACACTGACTATGACACTGACGGGTCCGAGGCTGAACTCCTCAAGGGGGCGGAGGCTGCTACAACACCTGTCACCGCCCCCTCCATTCCCATCACCGCCCTCCCAGTTGCTCCGGTCCCTTCTGTCCGTGCAAGGCACCACTGTGTCTCCTTCGTGCCAGGCACCGCACCCCCTGCCCCTGTCCCCCCTGCTCCCCTCACTGCAGAGTCTGTGGACATTCTGCGGCAGTTGCAGGTTGGCCAGACATCGATGCTGAATGTCCTCCATGGCCACATGGCCACACCAGACTGATGACACAGATGGTGTCTGACCAACGAATGTTGCTGAGGTCCATGGACTCTTCACTGACGGCAGCAGTGAGTCTCCTGCAGCGCTTCGTCCCCCCCTACCCCTGCACCATCCACATTTCCCACTCCCATGCCTGTCCCAAGCACATCCAGACATTCCCAAGCACGCACCCCACCAGACACAGGCAGCACACCAACACGTAAGGGCAAGTGCACACCTCCTCGCACGCACACTCAGGGGGATGAAGGCACACCCACTGGGTCTGGGGCACACAGGCATACACGCAGCCACAGTCCGAGTCCACATGCCGCACTACCCAGTCCCTCCAATGGCACTCCGCTCGGCTCCCCTACCACACAATCTGACAAGGAGGCCTACTTGGCTGTGCTGGGCCTCAGCCCTTCTGGCTCACCAGCCCGCAAACGGGAGCGGCAATCCACTGGTAGGGGAGTTGAGTCCCCCCCATCCACCCCCTCCCCCAGTAGGGCTGCACCCCATCCCTCTGACCCCCCCCCCTTCTTTGAGCCTGTGGTTTCTTCGGGTGCAGGGGATACGCTGGATGACCTGGCAGCAGTGTGCAGCGCCGAGCTCACCTCCACCTTTGGCGCTGCCCCACCCCCTGTGGTGGAGGCGTCCGTCCCTGCACCCACCACACTTACCCCCTTACACCTCCTGTCCCTGCGTTGCCTGGTCCTTCCCCACATGATGCCCCCCCCCCCCAGTCGACGAACCTGAGGGTTCTAATGTGCAGGCAAGCTAGGGGAGACGCGTGGCCATGTGTCCCCCCCAAGGACTTCTGATCTGGACTGGCCATGTGCCTTTGTAAATAATGTCCTTTTATAATTTTGCTTTTAATGCTGAATAAAGCATTTTCTTTTCACTTTGAACACTATTGCATTTCAGGTATTGATGTGGGTGCTGATGCTCCAGGAGTTGGGGTTGTGGTAATGTGTTATGTTTTAGGGAAATGTTGTAGTCTGATGCTCATGGGGTGGACCATGGTATCTGCGTGCCATCACAAGGTCTCTGCAAAGAATCTTTGGTCGTGTGTGCTATTTGTGTTTGGAGACATTGTCCCAAGGAGTGTTCCTTCCTCTGTGGCACCTGACATCTTCCCTGCAGGGAGTTGCACAATTGTTGTGCTGACCTCTGTCTACATTTCCTTTGTTGGTGACGGATCCCTTCAACTATGGCCATGCCTGCTCAGCAATGTCTCCGGCTGCATCGTCTGTGCCATCCTTGCTATTCACTGTACTTGTGTATTGAGTATGTTGTAATGCCTGAATGGCGAAATTCTCCATTTTCCGCACTATGCATATGTGTTATCCCAGCCTAGCACACAATTGGTACTTGTTCTGCAGGGTATTTGGGCACCTGACTGACAATTGTGGGCATTTTATCTGTGGGAACTCCACCCTATTCCTTCCATGAGAGGCAACATCTTGGTGGCTATCCCAGCACCTGTACATTCCTATCAGTCCTGGGATGTGCGTGACAGTGGGTGTTCCCTTTGGCTCTCTTAGTTTAGTAGGCATTGACATGACTATACAGTCTTGTGGCATGATCTATGTGTGTGTATTGTGCTGCATCCGCCAGGGGTGGGTATGCATGTGTCATTTGTCCTCACACCCACATGTGGTGTGTCATGCAGTGGGGGAAAGACATCCATCCTCATGGGAGTGGGACACTGCTGTCAGTGATGAGTTGTTATGGCACTATCAACATAGTCGAACATTAGGGATGCGTACATACACCCATGGAGTTGTGGTCATCTGATCATGATGTACACACCCCCATGTCTCTGTCCACTGCTGGTATTCCTCTGCACCCACCCCTCACATGCCTCTGTCCACTGCTGGTATTCCTCTGCACCCACCCCTCACATGTCTCTGTCCACTGCTGGGAGTGATAGGCACCCACCCCTCACATGTCTCTGTCCACTGCTGGTATTCCTCTGCACCCACCCCTCACATGTCTCTGTCCACTGCTGGGAGTGATAGGCACCCACCCCTCACATGTCTCTGTCCACTGCTAGGAGTGATAGGCACCCACCCCCATGTCTCTGTCCACTGCTGGGAGTGATAGGCACCCACCCCTCACATGTCTCTGTCCACTGCTGGTATTCCTCTGCACCCACCCCTCACATGTCTCTGTCCACTGCTGGGGGTGATAGGTACCCACCAATCACATGTCTCTGTCCACTGCTGGTATTCCTCTGCACACACCCCTCACATGTCTCTGTCCACTGCTGGTATTCCTCTGCACCCACCCCTCACATGTCTCTGTCCACTGCTGGTATTCCTTTGCACCCACCCCTCACATGTCTCTGTCCACTGCTGGGAGTGATAGGCACCCACCCCCATGTCTCTGTCCACTGCTGGGAGTGATAGGCACCCACCCCTCACATGTCTCTGTCCACTGCTGGTATTCCTCTGCACCCACCCCTCACATGTCTCTGTCCACTGCTGGTATTCCTCTGCACCCACTCCTCACATGTCTCTGTCCACTGCTGGGAGTGATAGGTACCCACACCTCAAATGTCTTTGTCCACTGCTGGGACTCCTAGGCAGACACCCACCCACCCACACACCTGCACCCTTGGTGCAGTACACTGCTGTCCTGGCCATGAACACACCCCAATATACTGGTTATATGCTGCACCAGGCCCTAAGCCAACATTTGTGGCGTGTGTACGCCTTGTATCACAAATGTACTGGTGCCCTAGGGGTACGGGTGATGCATTCATAGGTTGGGTACGGTCCGTACCACGCGTACCCCTACATCACCACTACAATGGTGGTACGGGTCGTACCCACGCCCTCAAAGCGTGGGTACGGCCCTACCACCATTGTAGTGGTGATGTAGGTGTACGTGCCGTACCCACACCCTCAGAGCGTGTGTACGGCCCGTACCACACGTACCCCTACATCACCACTACAATGGTGGTACAGGCCGTACCCACGCCCTCAAAGTGTGGGTACGGCCCGTACCACCATTGTAGTGGTGATTTAGGTGTACGCGCCGTACCCACGCCCTCAGAGCGTGTGTACTGCCCGTACCACGCGTACCCCTACATCACCACTAAAATGGTGGTACCAGCCGTACCCACGCCCACAGAGCGTGTGTACGGCCCGTACCATGCATACCCCTACATCACCACTACAATGGTGGTAGGGGCCATACCCACACCCTCAGAGCGTGTGTATAGCCCGTACCACGCGTACCCCTACATCACCACTGCAATGGTGGTAGGGACCGTACCCATGCCCTCAGAGCGTGTGTACGGCCCGTACCACGCGTACCCCTACATCACCACTGCAATGGTGGTACGGGCCGTACCCACGCCCTCAGAGCGTGTGTATGGCCTGTACCACACGTACCCCTACATCACCACTACAATGGTGGTACGGGCCGTACCCATGCCCTCAAAGCGTGGGTACGGCCCGTATCACCATTGTAGTGGTGATGTAGGTGTACGTGCCGTACCCACGCCCTCAGAGCACACGTACCGCTGCTCCTTCTTCGCGTCGTCCTCAATTTCCCGGGAGTTTTTGGCTGCCGTAAAAAATGAGCCGTGCGGAGTGACGTAGGCACGAATCGTACTTGCTGGTCCGTAGAACGGTGCCTGACTCCGTCCGGACATCACGTACGCGATGTCCCAGATCGGAATTGTGGGTATTTTTTAGCCGCACGTAGTTTTTTAAGATTCGTACAGAAATGGTATTTCTGTACAAATCGTACTTGCTGGTTTGTAAGGAGGATTTCCCGGGTACGAGTCGTACGGAGAATACGCTCCGTACGACCATTCGTACCCGGGTTTTACCCGATCGAAATCGGCACCTTAATGTCAAGATTATTGATTTATTATTAGCGATTGCATTCCAGAAAATTTGCATTAATTGGAAAGACTCTACAAAAATGTCCTATAAGGACTGGTGGTATGCTGTTTGCCATAATCAGAGGTTGGACACCACCTTTGTTTATCCTTTACATTTGGCAATGAAGCGTTCAGACTTGTGGTCGCCCATCACAACGTATATTGATGCAAGTGCCAGAAGATGTTCCAAACCTCTACCATCCCAGCAGGAAGTCCCTAAACCACCTTGACTCACCTAAAAATGTTCCTAAAATTTTTGTATTCTAATGGCATTTATGTTTCACTCAGTTTGCTTTGTTTTTTCCATTTTTATTGATAAGTCTGATTCATGTACTTTCATTGTAAGAGACTTATAGTGTATTGATTGTATTGATATGAGTTTAACATTCTGTACTATGTAGACACCTTCTATCTCTTTAATAAAAACTTCTTTGAACTTAGAAACTTTAGACATGTCTACAGCCTGAATTGCTGAACGGAATTACACAAAATTTGGCAAAATGGTAGCTCTAGTGTCAGAAAGCACTCTTTTTGTGAAATGGTGTGAATCCGATCAGTAGTCCCTGATCATTTTTAACATTTCTCAGATATCTGGAGCCTGCCATCTGATTGGCTGCCAACACTTCAAACTAGGAAGTGTTGGCAGCCATCTTGTAACTCGGTTGAACTGAGTCACAAGGAAAAAGGTAAAAGAACGATAACAAACAAGGAAAGGGGGCAGGGTAGTAACGTTCAGAGCCCCTAGGTCTGGTCAGGGGGCCCTGAGCCAAAAAAAGCATTAAAAAAAAAATCTGCGGGAGTCACGTAGGGTGTCAGGGTGTCAGCAGCAAAAGGTAAACAGGCTAGCCACTAACCTTATGAAACAGCCAGCAGGGACGACAGCAGTGTAGAGAGACCTCCCTATTTGCCCAGACACTGCCTCCCACCCAGTAATGGAATCTGGTATGGAGGGAAGCACCTCGGGGAACAGGGAAGAGAGTAGCCGATCGGGAATAGCTGGGGTGTGTGTTGGGCGAATGTTCCCGTTCCACACGGCTTGGAGTAGGCTGCAGAAGGGTGAGAACATAAGCATTAATACCGAATAGGGCATGCACTAGACCAAGACATCTCTGATAGGTTTGTTCCCAAACTACTCACAAGGCCTTTGCATGGAATCGCTAGGGCGTAGGGGGTTCCACTCCCTCCCTGGTTTGCATGCGCCAAATGTCAGGGGTGACGTGAGCGCCAAGGTAATGGACTGTAGTTCAGGCGTGGTAGAAGGTAAACCATCGGTCTGTTCACACACAGCCGATGAATGGGAAGCGATAGTTCGATCCGCTTATACCCAACCACCACCTCTGTGTCACGGAGTTGTATCCCTGATGATACAAATGTACAACGCACAGCGTGCGTCGGGGGCTTGTAAGGTAACTAATTTGTGAGCGTCTGAAAGAGCGTTATATATCACGCACTCAGCGCGCCCCTTACCTGTCTCCCTGAGTCTGGTCCGGTCTGCTTCGTAAACAGTGAACGGGTCTGGTTCCGTATTCCGAGGCGGGAAGGAAAGCGTCCACCCTCGGAATACCGTGGTCACGCCCCCTGCAGCTCCAGCGGGAAAGAAAGCGTCCGCGCTCTGAGGAGGCGTGGGGGTTGAGATATGGCTCTGAGGCAGATCCAAGCGGGAAGGCAAGCGTCCGTGCACTGAGGAGGCGTCGGGGGTGATATGGCTCTGAGGCTGGTCCTAGCGGGAAGGCAAGCGTCCGCGCACTGCGGATCGACGTACGATGGTCAACTGGTGCGAAGCCTCAGGGCAGTTTTAGGTTCCGGTAGGATTGTCAAGCACTCACCTTGACTTGAGGTGGAGCTTATATAGGGGCGGGTTGTTTCATGTTCCCGCGCGTTTCCCGGCCGGGCCCCATGGTGTTATGGGAGTTGTAGTGCTTTTGGGTTGTGCACTGCTCCCGTCTTTTCCTTTGGTTTGAATTCGCCTTATAAGGGTGGTGGCGAGCTCGGGCATGCCTGTAACCGTGGAGTATCACTACAGAACCCCCTCTCAAGGACCGCCGACTTGGCGGGCGACCAGGTTTACCAGGATTATTTCTATGGAACTGGTCTAGTAAGTCAGGGCAGTGGAGATTCTGTATGGGCTCCCATGTCCTGTCTTCCACCCCATACCCTTTCCATTCTACCAGATACTGTACTCTCCCTCGCACCAATCGGGAATCCAAGAGTTGTTGGACCTCATACTCCTCTTGGCCATCAATATCTAGGGGTGGAGGTTTATCTGGTAATCTCACGGTAGGGGGGCAGGGTTGGAGCAAGGACACGTGAAACACAGGGTGTATGTGCTATGTTGCGGGTAAGGCTAATCGCATAGCAACTGGATTTATCACTTTCTCAATACAGTAGGGACCGATATATTTGGGTTTCAATTTTCCCACTCCCTTTAGGTGCAAGTTTTTTGTGGCCAACCATACCCTGTCTCCTACTTGATACTCAGGTTCTCTCTTTCTCTTCGTGTCAGCGAAGCGTTTCTGTGCTGCTTGTGCTGCGATGAGATGCTGTTTGGCGTCGAGTAGAACCGCTCTAAGGTGTTCATGGTGTTCCTTTATACTGGGAAGGTTGGTGGTAATAGGCCATTCGAAGGGAAGCATGTTCGGATGGTATCCGTTGAGACAAAAGAAAGGGGAGCATCCCAACGTGGCATGGTCCGCATTGTTGTACGCGAACTCCGCCATCCACACTAATGTTACCCAGTTTGCTGTGTTTTGTATAGAAAAACACCGGAGATACTGTTCTAGAGTCTGGTTGAGGTGCTCCGTTTTCCCATCTGTTTGGGGATGGTAACTGGAAGAAAGGCGTGCATCTATTCCCATAGTTGTACATAAGGCCTTCCAGAAGCGGGAGGTGAATTGAGTCCCTCTGTCTGTGATGAGGACGCTAGGAATACCATGAGGTCTAACTACGTGCTGTAGGATCAAAAGAGCTAGTGCCGAGGATGTAGGCAGTCCTGTCAATGGTACGAAGTGGCCCATCTTAGTCAAATGGTCCACTATTACCAGTATCGTTGTGTATCCTTGGCAGGGGGGCATTTCCACAATGAAATCCATGGACACAGTATGCCATGGTCCAGGAGGTATAGGAATTGATTGAAGCATTCCAGTAGGCTTTTCATGTCTCGCCTTTCCTTGGACGCACACCGAACAGTTCTGGACATATTCCTTGGTATCTTCCTTCAGCGAGTTCCACCAGAAGGCTCGCTCCACACAGGCAATCGTCTTGCGGATTCCTAGATGTCCTCCGAGGCTGGAATCTTGTGCCCACTTCAATACCTGGAGCTGTAGGTCAGGGATGGGTACGTATAAGGCATGGAAGTGGTATAGTAATCCAAGGTTCATGGTCCTATGGTTGGGGTTTTCTTTAAGCCAGTCTTGTTCGTCCATGCCTTTTACTGCGGATCTAACTTTGTCTACAAAGTCGGTCGTTGTTAACAGGGCGATGGACTGTTGCCTGAACACTCCTTCCGCCAAAATCAAAGGAGTCTCGGGGACGTTCAAAGGTGTTTCGCTCTCTGTGTTCATACTTCGTGAAAGGGCATCGGCCTTGCCATTTTGCGGCCCTGGGCGGTACTTTATTACAAAGTCATAATCCGCGAAGAAGAGAGTCCAACGCAACTGGTGTGGGGTGAGGGCCTTGGCGGTTTTCAAGAACATCAGATTTCTGTGATCTGTGTAAATTTCGACTGTATGATGGGCCCCTAACAGATAGTGCCTCCATTCCTCGCACGCCCTTTTTATCGCAAGTAATTCCTTGTCTGTTATAGAGTAATTAACCTCACTGGGGGTGAGTTTTTTTGAGAAATACGCCACAGGATGTATTTGTCCGGTTTGTGGATGTCTTTGGGACAACACCCCTCCTAGTGCGTGATGGGATGCATCGGTTTCCACTATGAATGGGAGTTGCGGGTCTGGGTGTCTAAGGATGGGGGCTTGTGTGAATCGAGTCTTGAGCAGTTGGAAGGCCTTTTCTGCCTCCTCGCTCCAGTTGAATGGCGTATTTTTTCTCAAAAGACTGGAAATGGGATGTATTATTTTGGAGAAATCTTTAATGAACCGACAGTAGTAATTAGCAAACCCCAAAAAGCTTTCAACTGATTTGACATGTTGGGGGGTTTGCCACTGGGTGATGGCCTCGATCTTTCCCGTTTCCATTTGGAAGCCCTGGGCGTTGATAATATACCCTAAAAAGGCTACCTCTTGCACATGGAAAAAGCATTTCTCCAATTTTGCGTAGAGCTCGTGATGACGCAATCTGTTGAGTACTTTTTTCACATGGTTCACATGATCTTGGAGACAAGAAGAATAAATGAGAATGTCATCTATGTAGACCACACAAATGGTATCCAGCAATCTCCTCAGCACTTCGTCCATAAAATATTGGAAGGCTGCCGGGGCGTTGCATAGCCCAAAGGGCATTACCTTATACTCGAAGAGTCCAAACTTCGTTCGGAAGGCTGTCTGCTTATCGAAGAGAGATCGGTATTCTTCATACTCCTGTGGCAATGTTCGGGTGACAGAGATCCGATCTTGGGTGTTGGCTATAGCAAGCAGGCAGGCTTGGGTATCGGTGGACCTGGTCCCCGAGGTTGGGTTTTTATGGCAGTTCTTGGCGCAGTACGCTGAGTCCAGGGTCACTGTTCTCTCCCCCCATCTCACTGTGGGATCATGGAGAGTCAACCATGGCATGCCGAGGATGAGGCGGAATTGAGGTGCGTCTATTAGATCAAACTGAATATATTCTTGGTGCCAGGCGTTGAAATGCATTAGTAGGGGAACAGTATGTGATGTCACTGGTCCTGAAGTCAGCGCGGACCCGTCGACCGCTTTCACGAATTCGGGTCTTTTCTTCGTCTCCCATGGCACTCCGATGCTCAAGGCATACCCTTGATCCATGTAATTTCCTGTTGCACCCGAATCCAATAGTGCATCCACCTCACGGGGCTCGTCAGTGGAGACCCACAAGGTAACATTGACACAGAGATGAGCAACCGCTGGCTGCAAGGTATTAGCTATAACTGAAGAGATCGAATTCCGGCGTCCACCCGAACCAGCGATCTCCCTCTGGCTCGGGCTCTTCATTCCCGGATGAAGTGTCCCCCTTTCCCACAATAAAGACACAATTTCATCTTGCGTCTCTTTTCCTTCTCTTCGGTGGTGAGGGGCCCGCGAATGCCTCCTATCTGCATGGGTTCAGCTCCATCCACTGCCTTAGGCTGTTCTTCCGTGTTTTGTTTAGGTTTAGGGTACCAACCTCGGGGATCACTTCTACCCTTATCTCCTCTTCTTTCCTGCAATCGATGGTCCAACTGGACGGTGAGGTCAATCATTTCCTCACAGATGGCAGGGAGCTGCACTACCTGTGCAAGTACGTCCTTTAGTTCCCCTCTCAAACCCTGATAGAACAGAGTGGTCCTTTTCTCTGGCGGCCAATCTGTTTCCACTACCAATCTATTAAAGGATGTTATATAGGACAGTAAATCCTGCGATCCTTGTCGCAGGGTCAGCAATTCTCGGTCCAGGGATAACATGTGAGATTTGCGATCAAACAATTTCCTCATTGCCACACAAAAGTCAGGGAAGGAATGCAGCACTGGATCATTTCTTTCCATTAACGGTATGGTCCAACTGGCCGCATTGCCTCCCATGTACGACATCATAAATGCTGTTTTCGCTACATCAGTTTGAAAGACTGTGGGTTTGCATAGGAAATGGAGCCTGCATTGATTGAGGAAGGTTTCGAATTTCTTCGGGTCTCCATGGAAGCGTTCGGGAGGTGCCAGTGGAATCCCTGTATTTTGTATTACGTGCACCGTAGGGTTTGGGCCTGAGGAGGTGGATGAGACAGGAGGTACCACAAAAAACCCACCCTCACTCGCAGTGGTTGTCACAGGGGGGGGGCACCGCCCCTGGTGGAGGAAGGGTGGCCTCACGAATATAGGAACCTATCCCAGGGCCCCTACGTGATAGTCCTGCCACCTCTCTCCGCAATGTATTAATTTCTTTTCTCAGGTCCTGGTTTTCTAACCGGGAGGTATGTACTTCTTGCTGGAGTGCCGTAAGACTCTCCAGCAGAGAGGACAAGACCACATTGGTGTCCATCGTCCAGGCCGGTCTTTTAACTTGGGCATGACAATCTGTCAGGGTGTCAGCAGCACAAGGTAAACAGGCTAGCCACTAACCTTATGAAACAGCCAGCAGGGACGACAGCAGTGTAGAGAGACCTCCCTATTCGCCCAGACACTGCCTCCCACCCAGTAATGGAATCTGGTATGGAGGGAAGCACCTCGGGGAACAGGGAAGAGAGTAGCCGATCGGGAATAGCTGGAGTGTGTGTTGGGCGAAGGTTCCCGTTCCACACGGCTTGGAGTAGGCTGCAGAAGGGTGAGAACATAAGCATTAATACCGAACAGGGCATGCACTAGACCAAGACATCTCTGATAGGTTTGTTCCCAAACTACTCACAAGGCCTTTGCATGGAATCGCTAGGGCGTAGGGGGTTCCACTCCCTCCCTGGTTTGCATACGCCAAATGTCAGGGGTGACGTGAGCGCCAAGGTAATGGACTGTAGTTCAGGCATGGTAGAAGGTAAACCATTGGTCTGTTCACACACAGCCGATGAATGGGAAGCGATAGTTCGATCCGCTTATACCCAACCACCACCTCTGTGTCACGGAGTTGTATCCCTGATGATACAAATGTACAACGCACAGCGTGCGTTGGGGGCTTGTAAAGTAACTAATTTGTGAGCGTCTGAAAGAGCGTTATATATCACGCACTCAGCGTGCCCCTTACCTGTCTCCCTGAGTCTGGTCTGGTCTGCTTCGTAAACAGTGAACGGGTCTGGTTCCGTATTCCGAGGCGGGAAGGAAAGCGTCTGCCCTCGGAATACCGTGGTCACGCCCCCTGCAGCTCCAGCGGGAAAGAAAGCGTCCGCGCTCTGAGGAGGCGTCAGGGTTGAGATATGGCTCTGAGGCAGATCCAAGCGGGGAGGCAAGCGTCCGCGCACTGAGGAGGCGTCGGGGTGATATGGCTCTGAGGCTGGTCCTAGCGGGAAGGCAAGCGTCCGCGCACTGCGGATCGACGTACGATGGTCAACTGCCGCGAAGCCTCAGGGCAGTTTCAGGTTCCGGTAGGATTGTCAAGCACTCACCTTGACTTGAGGTGGAGCTTATATAGGGGCGGGTTGTCTCATGTTCCCGCGCGTTTCCCGGCCGGGCCCCATGGTGTTATGGGAGTTGTAGTGCTTTTGGGTTGTGCACTGCTCCCGTCTTTTCCTTTGGTTTGAATTCGCCTTATAAGGGTGGTGGCGAGCTCGGGCATGCCTGTAACCATGGAGTATCGCTACATAGGGTCCGCGAATCCTGCCAAAAATGTAAAACCAAGCCAGGGGGCACGTTTGCAGAATGGTGGAGAAACGGGAGTATGGCCTGTGACCACCTCTCAGCAATCCCACTGTGTGGGGCTTACTGGAGGTAACAGGTAGGGTAGTTGGCCCCTAGGGACCCCCAGCAGTGAATGGGACTTCATCCCCCACCAAGAGCACACCGGGAGGTGCGTTTACAGAGTGGTGGACAAAGGGGGAGTGGCCTGGTTTCAGAACTTAGCAATCCTGCTATGTGGGACTAACTGGAGGTAATAGGAGGGGTAGTTGCCCGTATAGGTCACCCTTGGGGGCCAACTACCCCTCCTGCTACCTCCAGTAGCTCCCACACAGCAGGATTGCTGAAAGGTTGTCAGAGGCCACGCCAACTTTCTCCACAAATCTGCTAATGTGCCTCCCGGCGCATTTAAAAAACCTTAGAAATTCACTGAAAAAAACACAGGTTTTAGGGACGTTATAGTTAGGAATTAGCATTTAACCACCATATAGTTAGGCTGACATATTTTATTCGTACAAAACCAGAGAACTTCAGCCGTTATAGTTAGCTGAGTTAACTATAACTCACGCCCCATAGAGTATCAAGTAATGCCTGTCTAAAACTGTTGCATTATAACTTTTTGCAGAGGGTGTTTTGACCCCCATGAGATTGCACCGAATGGACACGAGCCATTCCAATGAATGTTCCAGATGCCACAGGGTCCAACCGGGATTTTTACATTAAGCATGGGATTGTCCGGAGGTACAGCAGTATTGGGCTGCAGTGGTGGGAAAGGTTCGGGAGGGAATGGGCATCCGAGTGGAGCCTACCCCAGAGCACTGTCTCCTGGGGCTGGTCCCGAAACCCAAGAAACAAAAAATGGCCTATAAATTGCTACAGTTAGTGTTGGTGCTGGCCAAGTGTAGAGTAGCTATATGCTAGATGAGCGCTCGAGCCCCAACAACAGAGAGCTGGACTAGGGATATGTTGGAGAGTGACCTTTTGCAGAGGAGGTGCACATGAAAGCACATGAAGGATGATAAATTAGAGGAGGACGAAATGGCGTAGAGGGGTGGACTGGTGCGCAGCACAGGAGAGACCTATGTTCGAGGCAAGAGGGTGCCCGGCAAAATATCATAAAGTTTGGGGCAAATGGTTGGAGCTACTAGAATTATAATACCTCATTCGTGGGGTTGTGAGCTTTGTGCAGGACTTTATTTTGTCTTCTTCTTTGTAATCATGTATCCCAGGTGCCTTTCCTTTATGGGTAACGTGAAGATGTCCTACAATTACTGCAAAATTCTGTATTTGAGTACTTCTGGTTTTTCCTTGTTTAAAAAACCAATAAAGTTGATTATAAAAAAAAAATAGAGGAGGGCATTACAACCTGGAGGGTATTATGCTGAGAGCTCCTTAACCCACTGGGAACCGGGAGTGATCAGGCTGCGGTCTCTGATAGTAGTAGTGAATTGTGAAGACAAGAAATGTGTTGCTTTGTAGCCCTGTGTGAAGTTAAAATTAATGTGCCCAAGGTAAAGCATGCACTCAAGACCCTATATTCTCGTAGATATTTATGTACAATTGACTTGTTGATGGAATATGTCCCCATATGGAAAGTGTTGAAGTAATGTATGGAAATGTCACATGCAATTGCTCAGTTAATGTTGTTTGAAAACCTGAATAAATAAAGTATTTAAAAAAAGAAAACTATAACTCGCGCCCCCGCAATGCACTGCTTATGACCTCACATACTATGTCACTCATTACCTGTTCAGTGACATCACTGATGAGATCACTAATTACATCTCAAATGACATCACTTATGACATCAATGATGACATCATCCGCTGCTGCACCGTGCATATCGGACCACGGAAATCATTACTCAAACACACACTTCACCTGCCCTAGATACCTGGAACTTGGCGCTTCCTTCCTTCATATGTTTTGGGATTGCCTGGAACTTCACACATACTGGACCATGATACACGCCATCCTAGTAGAGGTAATAGGGCTTCCAGATCTCAACACATCGGAGGTCTGTGCGCTGGACATAGCCAGGCGTCGAAAGCACCAAAAAGTAGAGACACGTTTCGCCTCTCTAGCGATCCTATTAGTGAAAAGATGCAAAGCAATGCATTGGAGAGCACCGGGAGGGCCATCGCTTTCAGCTTGGAGGGGATCGGTTAACAAGTGGGGAGTGGCAGAGGAAGAGGTGCTCAGGTCTGAAGAAATTTGAGGCACTCGCAAACACAACATTTCCATGCAAGGGGCGACACTAAGCCATATCTTCAAACGGAAGCAGCAGGTGAACCACCCGCACAAACCACCCCGCCCCCTGCAGGAGAGGCAGGCTGGGAAGATGCACAGTGCACCTCCCTGAAAATTGATATTTAGAAAGGCGCAGCCCCTGACCTGACCATGGACAACAACCAGCACACCCCACGCAGATATCCCCATCCCACACCCAGTGACACGTAGTCTAGAGACCAACACCGACCAACTGGCCCACTGGCCCTCACCATTATGTGAATCTCCTATACATTGAATCCCAGTACTAGATACCCATGTTGAAGAGTTATGTTCCCTAATAAAATAAAATAAAAGACAACAAGCGGTGTCCTCTAACACCGGTACTGCAGGCCAGCACAAGCATAATGCTACGTCATACAGACAACAACATATGTTTTCACATGCCGTGTACGCACGCTTCCACTAGAAACAAGGATGTTTGATGTGATATTATTCATATCCGCACTTAATGTTACCGCACCCATAATCTGAATGATATACTGAAACTGTACTGTATATTTTCATTGATCTTTTACGATGAATGTATATTGCATAGTGACGAAATGCTAGTAAAAAAGATTTAACAAAAAAAAATCAGTGTTGTCATCCACAGCCTTTCTGACGCACCCACTCACACCCCTATAGAAACTTTTATACACCCACTGCCACTCCCACACAACCATTCACAAACCCATTCACAGAGCCATACCAGTACTCACATATCCACTCACTGATTCATTGATCTATATACAAATCCACTCGCTCACCCATACTGCCACTCATAGACCCACTCATTTACTAATTCAGCCATTGATGTATCCACTTATACAGCCATTCAGGTGCTCACACACTGAGTAAGTCACCCATAGAACGAGTCACACACCTAGACACTCACCCATAATGTCAATCATACAGCCTCGTACTCACCCAAACAGTTACACACTCACCTACTTACTTACTCATACAAATAGTAACATACTCACTCAGCTAAACAGTACTGACAGAAGCATGCACTCCCCTACATAGCCACTCTCACATTCACTCACTCACACATGCAGTCACTCATATACCCCGTCACTGACATATACTTCCTCTCACATACTCATTTACTCACCCATGCTGACACATGCATTCAATCACTGACACATGCATTCAATCACCAACACAGACATACATACATACAGACACTCACTCACCCATACAACTTCTTACACACGCAACAGTACCCCCTTACAGCCACTGACTCACCCACTCACTGATCCATACAGGCCTCACCCACAAAAACAGACACAGAGAAAACCATAGATGTAGTCAGACAGCCAATCAATTACCCAGTTAGCCATTCACATACCCACTAACACACTCATACACCCACTTAGACATCAACTGACAGACAGATACACACATTCACACAATCAGTCATTCACCCATACATTCACTGAGACACCTAATCACTCACTTATATAGTCAGTCATACACCCACTGAGTCATCCATTCAGTCACTCATACAACCATTTATCACACATAAACTTTAAACAAGCATTTCCAATGCAATAGGTCTCGCACTTGCAACATTTTGAGTTATTGGCATTGTAATTTTTACACATATATATCTATATATATCTCTCTCTATATATATATATATATATATATTTATATATGTATTTATATATAAAAATGTATTTATATATATTTTTTATATATATTTATTTCGATATTGTTTTTAACTTTAATATATAAACTGTAAACTTATAAACATAATAATATTCAACTTTTAATTTTGTATGTTTATTTAGAAAACATAGTAATATATATATATATTTATTGTATATTAAAAATACATGTATATATATTTTTTTAACCTCCTCTGTGCCCATGACGAGATAGTCTCGTCATGGAGCACGTTTGCGCTGTGCCCATGACGAGACTATCTCGTCATGAACCCCACCCACTAATGCAACGCCCGGCACAGGAGGGGGAAAGGGCGTGGCACTGAAGGGGTTAAATAGTATATATATTTACATTTATATATTGATCAAGTATGCATGGGAGGACAGGGAGAGAATAATCAAAGAATTAGAGGGGATCGAGGATGATTTAAAAAAAAGCACGGAGCAGGATAGTATCAAGAAATTTAAAGAGGAATCAAAAGGAAGACTTAAGAAGTATGAAGATAATATAAAATCTCGTAAACAAAGAAAATTACATAGGGACTGTATAGATTATGAGACTGGTCGTATTCTAACATACAGTCCTAAATATGACCATTTGTATAATCAGCAAACTATCCAAGAAACTAGACCAGATGTTTTTGGGAACACAAAAGAGCTGCCGGATACAACATTAGTCAGTGATTCTGACACTGACATCTCAGTTCAAACAGCCAGTACTTCCTCGGATGTAGAAATAATAACTAAACCAGCGACTTTTTTAGATGAATTTCAGGTGCTTCGAACACGACGACAATCAGAGAAATCATCGACAGCACCGGTAACGCCCCAGAGAGGTCGAGGTCAGAGTCGGGGACGAGGAAGAGGCAGAGGCGCTCTAAACAAAAGCGACTCAAATACAAAGGAGGAGCAAGCAGAGAGCCAGTGGGAACCAGACGAGGTGGCTACAGAAAAACAAAGTAATCATGGATAGTACAATGGTAAACAAAACTATTATTAATTTATCATCAAGATCTTTAACTGAAACGGAAAAAACAACTTTATGTTTAGGACTAACATTTTGCCCCACGGAACTGTTCAACTATGCCAACACAAGAGTTGATATCTTCAAGTTTGTATGAAAACTAAAGTTACAGAAATGGCACACTTTGATGAGCAACAGACCCCCAGAAACCATGAATGTAGGTGCAGAAGGTGGAATACAACCGGTTTTTACTGTGAGAGATGCTAACCTACTGCAGACTGTTTACACGCTAGGGGGAGTGGTATCGGATGATGAGGGAGATGTATTCAGGGCGAATCAAACTGATATTCCTACGGACAGGGCAGCATGCACTCAATTCAAACCCAAATCCATATTTTACCCTCTCCTTCCTCATGATTCAATAGATACTTTTCATGTAGTAGTGACTAAGGAGCTTACCAAATATAAGCATAGAATATCAAGGAACAGCAAAGTGCAGTTTAATCTATCGAAAAAACAAAGAGAATTCATTGTGTCATTGGCCGAGGACAATAATATTGTAATAAGGCCTTCAGATAAAGGTGGTAACATTGTTTTGTGGGGTAGAGAACTGTACATTGAGGAAGCTCTTAAACAATTAAGTGATGATGGAGTATAATCTGAGTATAACTACAACCTGGGAGAAATCATCTGTCTGGCAGGGGACAAGGCTTATTACGTGGCAGGAATGCTGTTTCCTTAAAAGAGATTATCCGAAATTGCTCATACTTTACTTGCTTCCTAAAATACACAAAAACCCGACAAAACCTCCGGGTAGACCTATTGTATCATCCATAGGGAATGTAAATGAGAACCTTTCTAAATATGTTGACCACTTTCTCAGAGACTTTGTCGTCCGTTTACCATCTTATATTCAGGATAGAAAAGATTTCCTTAATAGGATTGACAAGATTAAGTGGGATGATAGCTTCACTATGATCACACTAGACGTGAGTTCATTATACACTATCATTGATCACGAACAGGGGATTGCGGCCTGTCTGCACTTCCTTGAGGAGAGACACATACGTTTTTTGGACCATACATATATGCTGTTGGAGATGATAAGGATCTGTCTTTCCAATAACATTTTTATGTTCAATGGTGACCTCTTTAAACAAGTACGAGGTACCACAATGGGTTCGTGCTTTGCGCCGAGCTTCGCGAACCTCTTCCTGGGCAAATGGGAGGAGGAAATTCAAAAGGATGTAATGTTACAATCAGATCTCGTGCATGTAAAAGTTTGGATGAGGTACATTGACGACCTGTTTCTAGTGTGGGGTGGTACTGAAAGTGAAGCAATTGATTTTATTGGTAAACTAAATAGCAACCCGTATAATATCAGGTTGACCTATAACATGAGTAAGACCAAAGCAGAATTCCTTGATACTCTCATCACTGTACATGAAGGTACCCTGGTAACGAGCCTGCATCGTAAAGAAACTGCAGGTAACAGTCTTCTTCACGCCCTCAGTGCTCATCCAGAAGCACTGAAATGGAGCATTCCATATGGGGAATTACTGAGTGCGCGAAGAAATTGCAGCACAGATGATATATACAATTTGGAACAGGAGAAGATACCTACCAGATTCAGAGATCGGGGTAGCCCCGAATGGGTGCTTACAAAAGCTACAGATAAGATAAAAGAAATCATGAGGTCCAAGAGTCTAGAATATACTGAGAAAGAGAATAAAGATGAGGTTGTGTCAAGGGTAATAACTAACTTCACACATGATTCAAATAAGATCCACAAAGTCCTAGTGGACAATTGGAAGATCTTGAAATCTGATAACATCATAGGTCAAAGTATAAGTGACAGACCCCTTATCACGTACAGAAGAGGAAGAAGCTTGAGGGATATTCTTGTGAGGGGTGACATTACAGTCAATCGGAACAAAAATCTGCATAATCTAAAAGGATTTTACCCTTGTGGGCATTGTAGAGCATGTAGATCCAGCCATATGGTTAAAGAATTTGAGGTACCTGGGTGTAAAAAAAGAACCACACCACAGTTCCTCACTTGTAGCTCTAACTATGTTGTATATGCTCTAGAGTGTCCATGTAGACTGAGATACATTGGGAGTACTATTTGTATGGTCAAGAAACGTATCAAGGAGCACTTGAGAGCAATTACGAATGTAGACCTGCACTATCCTATCGCTCGACACTTTCAAGAGAAACACCAATCCAACAACTCACTTCTAAGATTTTTTGCAATTGAGCAAATTAATCTAGGGAGACGTGGGGGCAACAGGGAACTAGAGCTCAGGAAAAAAGAGTCCAAATGGATTATTGAACTCGAGACTAGAGTCCCGGGAGGGCATAACCTGAATGAGGAACTAGCCACACATTTGCATGACGATTAAGATGTTTTTTATTTGATTTTATAACTGTGTTGATATACTGCTTGGAACTGTATCTAGCATTAAGTATATCTGATATATGATTCCATTTTAATCATTCTTCTTATCTTATTTTCCTCACAGGAGGAAAGGATGGGACCCATCACGTTTCAAGACATTGCACGGGTTCCCCACCCTTTTCTTCATGAGGATTTCCTGCACGTTTTGTGAGATAAGAGACTTTTTATTGCACAGGAGCAATTTATGTTAATATTGGGTAGTTTTATGTTAGGACACTTTTTTTGATATTGAACATGTAGGTAATATTTTTAAGGCCAATTGGCAATAATTTGTGCATCAGTTTTCTCTCTCTTTTTGTTGAGCAACCAATTGTAGGAGATTTTATATAGGCACTAGTCCGCTTTACAATACGATATGCGGGGAACTGAATGGTATTTGCTCTGTTCCTATGCTTATGAAGGAGTGGGGAGATTCCCAGTAAATATGATTTATCACTCATTATAATGTATAGAAGGATCACTGGGTCCATATCTTGTTCCTTCTCCTTTTGGGTACAATTAGCGCAACACTAACTTTCTAGTGTAGCGGCATTGTTTATATTAAACAAGCACATCTTATTTGCGGATAATTGCATTTACAGAATATTGGTAATTCTCTTTGCAATATCAGTCTACATCATGAGGCAAATGTTGTTATTCTGACCCCTTCGGGGATCCGTAGTTGACACAACGTTATGGCACTAGACCGCATGATATCAAAGAAGATGCGTTTTCTACTGAAAATTATAATCTGAAGTATGCACTTGCTTTGTAAATTTATAACATATGTTGTGCATATGATATGCTTTTTTGAATTGCTTTTTTGAATTTCTCGATATACGTGGATAACGCTTGTTTAAACATAGAGGTATGTAACAAAAGTATAATTTTACCTCTTCAAATATGGCCGCCACAGTTACATTGTGAACTGATGTATCCTTGAGTGCCTTTTCTATGTTTAACGTTTATTTATGCACTGTCTTGCGGAACTAAATTATCGTGTGATCAAGACACATTGTGGTGTCGAAACGCGTAGCGGTTAACAAGATTAAAAACTTATGGTGAAGCAACTTGACCTCTGAGAGTGTGTCAGATTACTTTGGTGAAATTTTGAATATCCATATCCGGCTTGGGGTTTCGCCGGCTGACGCATCACCTGACTCGGGACTGGTCCCAGGAAAACCCAACCTGACTTTATTCATGTTTATATATATATGTATATATATAGATTCACTGAAAAAACCATAGGTTTCACACACGTTATAGTTAGGAATTAGCATTTAAAAAACCTTGCAAATTCACTGAAAAAACCATAGGTTTCACACATGTTATAGTTAGCTGTACATTTCACTCGTAAAAAACCAATGAAATTCCCCCGTTATAGTTAGTGCAGGCAACTATAACTCACGCGACCGCAATCCTCTGCTGATGCTAATACTGTATTTAGACACTTATTTGCCCATGTCTTCTTCCATTAAATTTTAGCTATACATATATTACAAATATTTTTTTTTCATAAAGACACATATGTCATCAGCAGAAGATTGCGGTCGCGTGAGTTATAGTTGCCTGCACTAACTATAACGGGGGAATTTCATTGGTTTTTTACGAGTGAAATGTACAGCTAACTATGACATGTGTGAAACCTATGGTTTTTTCAGTGAATTTGCAAGGTTTTTTAAATGCTAATTCCTAACTATAACGTGTGTGAAACCTATGGTTTTTTCAGTGAATTTGTACGGTTTTTTAAATGCTAAGTTACTTTACGCCATTCGTGGCGTTGCGCGCCCAGTTAACGCAGTTCGTTCCGTGCGCGCACGGTGCGCTTCGCGCACCGTGCGCGCACAGTGAGCACGCGGTGCGCTTCGCGCACCGCGCGCCCACTTTACGCAGTTATTGCCGTGCACGCACGGTGGTCACGCGGTGCACTGCGCGCACCGCGTGCCCACATTATGCGGGATGGGCCATGTACGCACGATGCGCTTCGCGCACCGTGCGCACATGGGGGACATATTATGCGCATCTTTTTGAAATGTATTCTTTGTTAATTTTATAGCACTTATATGCCATGCAGAAAGGGTGCCCTTCGGGCACCATTTGCACACGGAGTGGGGAGAATGTGGATATATATATTTTTTTTTAATTTTTACCATACGCGTACGGTAAGCGTAATCGGCGAATTTCCGAAAAAAAAAAAAAATTTTTTTTTTGGGCTTGTGGGTTGTTTGGGGACCCCTTTATCAATGCTGGGTGGTTAGGATGTGACGAAACTGCCTCTTTAGCCATTTTTGGCTTCGTTTTTGCTGCCCAACTCAGAGAGCGAGAGAGAAAATGGCGGCCGCCGCTTCCTGGTTTCGACCGATTCGAATGTTTACTAAGATCTAACAGCCAATCAGAATCGCGCTCGCGCACGTCACCGTACGCGTACGGTAAGCGCACCGTAAGCGCACCGTAAGCTGGCTCAGATATATATATTGATTTAAAAGCTATTTTCTCAGAATCTACTGAACAGATTTACACCAAACCTACAGAAGGCACTTCCTTGACCTGAGGACTAGCTCTCTGCCAAATTTCAAGTAATTCTGTTCAGCCGTTCGGGCTGTAGCTGTGTCTAAAGGTCCTATGGAAAAATGCATGGGGAAAACGCGTTTTGGGACCCCCCTTTTATCTCAGCCCCCGCTTGACGAATCCCCCCGAGACTTTCAGGGTAGGAGCGGAGCGTAGTGCCCCACCTATTTTGAAAAATTCGCGAGGATTCGTCGACCGGCACCAAAGTTATTCAAAATAGAATGTTGCGGATTTCCTATGGAAACGTGGTCCTAACTAAAACTACCTACTGGCGACCGCCAGTAGGTAATATATATACATACACACACACACACACACATATATATATGTCTATATACATATAAAACACATTTTTTATGGCATTTATTTAGCGTTCACCTTAAATTTTAACACTATTATATAATATATATATATATATTTATATATACATTATATTGTAGTGTTAATATTAAAGGTGAATACTATATTAATATTATATGTTTTAGCTTTTAAAGCACTACTCCTACACATTCATTCAGTTTCTGGGCTACATATTAAACAAGCTACCCCTAAATAAAGGATGTTTTTTAATCCCGGAAAATTAATAAGAAACCTAGCATTAAATGTGTCACAAATTAAGCCCTAGGAAAGGATCTGTTAATGAGACGTTTCAGGGAGTGCAGCAATTTGGCTCATCTGTATCCATTGTACAGGTGCTTAAAATGCATATGACCACTGTTTGTATGGCCCCTCTGTCTTATGTGTCTTGGTGTCACTGCACCTGCTACATCAATAATGCATACGCATAAATCTGAACACTGAAGCATGCCCATATACCTAATAGGATATATGCTAACATTCTAGTGCACATTTCCAAGCCTTCTAACCAATTATAACAAATAGCAAAAAAGCACTGTGCTAAAACAAAGCATTAAAGAAAAAATCGTGGCTATAAATGTAAGCATCGATTCTGTTCACTGCGTGTTGCAAATTAAGCCCCGGGAAAGGATCTGTTAATGAGACGTTTCAGGGAGTGCAGCAATTAAGCTCTTCTGTATCCGTTGTGCTGGTGCTTACAATGCATATGACCACTGTTTGTCCTGCACCTTTGTCTTATGTGTCTTGGTGTCACTGCACCTGCTGCACCAAATATGCATACACATAAATGTGAACACTGAAGCATGCCCATGTTCTTAATAGGATCTCTGCTAATATTCCGGTGCACATTTAAATAGGCGTCTCAGCAACTTTAAAGCATTAATTAATGTTTTTTAAAATGAAAAAAGGAAAACAGTGAACAGTTGCGTACACTGAGGGTGTGTAACTAGACATAATATTGGTGATAACAGTCGGGCCACAACAAACGTGCATAAAACACTGCTATGCAAAAAAACGGGTTGCAACCAGTATCCATTTAATTACTCTTAATCTGTAGTTCAGAATCTTAAAATGCAGATAACCAGTGATTAAGGATCCCACTGTCCTGTGTGTCTTGGTGTCCCTGCGCATGCTGCACCACTTATGTATACGCCTAAATCTGAAGTATGAACCGTGCCAATGCTGTTAATAGGATCTCTGCTAACATTACAAAGGACAATTCAATAAAAGCCCCGGCAACACTAAAAATACAATTTCAGTCCAGTAAACACAGCTGTAAGAGAGTTAGTAATAAATTGTACATCATTCAATAAATAGCTCTGTTTTAGCCTTTAAAGCATGGCTTTTGCCCATTCCTACTGTTTCTGCACTAAATGTTAAGCAAGCTACCCCTAAATAAAGTATGCTATTTAAACCGGAAAATTAATAAGTGCACTAGCATTAGATGTGTCACAAATTAAGCCCTAGGAAAGGATCTGTTAATAAGACGTTTCAAGGAGTGCAGTAATTTATTTTGTCTCTAGCTGTTGTGCTGGTGCTTAAAATGCATATAACCACTGTTTGGCAGGCCCCTCCGTCCTTTGTGTCTTGGTGCCACTGCACCTGCTGCACCACTAATCCATACGCATAAATGTGAACTCTAAACCATGCCCATGCTCTTAATAAGATATTTGCTAACATTCTAGTACACATTTTAAAGCCTTTCACCAGGTCATAAGAAATAGAAACAAACAAGCACTGTACTAAAACCAGCGTTACAGAAACACTCGTGGCTATAGATGGAAGCAAGGTTTAGGTTGACTGCTTTTAAAATGTGCACCGGTGTACCCTTCCCTAATCCATACAGGGGGCGTGCAGCCAATTACACTGTTTCCGTGAACTTTAAAGAGTTTATAAATTGAGCAAAGAGTCCAGAGCCGGGAAACTTTGTAAAATGCCGGAAAATAAATCAAAGCAATTACAATACAAAAAGCACTGGCCCATTGGCACTTTAACATAAGCATTGGCAGTTTGAGCTCCAAAACAACTTTACCAACACATGTGCACAGTTTGTATGTGCACTGTTCAATAAATTAACCGCCCAAAATACACTGTAAAGACTAACTTATTATAATAGCCCCTGCACCACTACAGCTACAAATTAAGCACTATAAAAGCAAATGTAACAAAGCCATTATTTAGCTGTAGTTTCAGACGATATTGTAACAACATTATGAATACTTTATGTGCTCTCTGTAACATTAACCAACAAAAGGAATATAATCCAGGAAGCTGAAAACATTGCGTTAAACTGCCAAATAATGTGAACCCAGGCACTTTATTTTTTCTTGACGAAATAACTACTTATAAAAAAATAATTGCAGCTACGCTTTTAAACGTGTAGAAAAATATAAGCAGTTTTGTGTTTACAAAAAAAGTATATGTTTTAGGCAATACGCTTTAAACAATTTAAACAAAACTATTTGCGTACGTTTATTTTGTAACTGGGCATAGCTATTGTAATGCATTCCCATTTAGTTCAAACGAAAAACACAGACCGAAAGTCTGCTGTAGTGTGACATGTTTTTACCAGTTGGAAATTAAACCAGACCAGGCTAATTAAGTGCTTTAAGCTGTGTAGTAAAGATTGTAATCTGGTGCCTTGGCAGCATCTGGGAGATGCAAAACAACTAACAGCAGGATGCTAAGCTCCGAAAACAAAATGGAAGTCACTGCTGAAGTTAGGGCTAAAAACACAACTCCCACCCTTCGCAATCGCATACTTTCAAATGCACACAAAATGCTATTACTTTGTTGTCGTCAAGAAATAAAAAATAGTTCATGTTTGCCTATATTTTACAAAGAGTACGGACCCAAGAAACTCAGTCAAAAGCCGTAAAATAAATTACACGAAAGCACTAAAAACAAAGCGCTACGCCCAGGTACAATAAAAAATTAGCTTAACTTAAAATATTTAGTCTTTGTTTTTGTGCATATGGGCATCCAATAAAAAATAAATAGTTAATAGCCTATGGTTTGGTGTCACTGCACCTGCTGCACCATTTATGTATAGGCATACATCTGAAGTGTGAACCATGCCGAACCTGTTAATAGGATCTCTGCTAACATTAAAAGGAACAATTTAATAAGACTCCCGGCAACACTAAAGATACAAATGAATCACAGTAAACGCAGCAGTAAGAAAATGAGTATTCAATCGTCATTAATGCAATAAATAGCTATGTTTAAGATTTGAAAGCACTAGTCCTGCCCATTCCTACAGTTTCAGGGTTAAATATTATGCAAGCTACCCGTAAATTAAGCCCTAGGAAAGGATTTCTTAATGAGAAGTTTTACGCTTAAAATTTGTGCAGGAATGGAAATATTAGCAAATGTGTGTGTAAACATAGAAATTGTAAAAAGTTAGCTACAGGCACTCTTTTACAATCCTTCCAACACATCTTAAATGCACAGTTTTAATGCATGCAGCCTGGGAAAGCGCAAAACAATTCGCAATGAAATACTAACAATTTTGCAGCGCGTACTGCAACAAGACCAATTTAGAACCGGTAACATACGGAAATGCTAGAAAATAAACGTGTAAATCTCAAAATTGTAATAAGTTATTTAAAGACGCTTTTAAACAATCCTTTATAAGCACCATTTCAATATGTGCAACCCGGGAAAGTGTAAAAAAATGTGCAATAAATACAACAATTTTGATATGCGAGTTGCCACAAGAACAATTCAGCATGCGCAGGCAGGTATATGTTCAACTAGGAACATTGAGAGATTGGTACTTGCCTTTTGGTGACGTGTTTGACGGTCTTTACTTGTGGCGCCATCTAACCTGTACATGGGCAAGGTGCAGAGGCGCAACTAGAGTGAAATTTCGAAGGGAGGGCCACACGCGCTACATCCTGTGCCTCACGCCCTCTTGTTGGAATCGGCATGGAGGGTGGTTGTGAGACAGCGTTGAATGACCCGGATAGATCGGGATCCTAGTGTGTATATATATATATATATATATATATATATATATATATATATATATATATATATTTGCTTGCAAACCCCATCCTCCATCACAGAACTCAGGGCGGGTGCATAATATTAGCGAGGGTAGGGATCTCGCTTGTTAAACAATAACTGAAAAAGATTCAGAGGACTCATAGGGTTTAAAATCCATTTAATAGCAGCAGCAGATGCGTTTCGGCATAATTGCCTTCCTCAATACATAACCTGCTAATAATGTGATACAAGGCATTTGGTAGGTTGGTGTAGTCCATCAGCAGACTTCATTAATGCATTCTCAGCCAATGGTAGGGCTGCAACACCTGTGGTATTTTCACTGCGGCCATCATGTCATTCTGACCGGACACCGATACTGTCGCGTCTCACCACATGCCGAACCACCAAATTTTCTCACGTGATATACCCCTCATCACGGCCACTGGATGAGACCAACAGGAAGTCTGCAGGTGTCTGTGCCTCACTGGGCATCATTGAGTTTGAATAACTCACAGACTTCATTGGTCGACGGAAAGCTTCCTTTAGTGGCGGTTCAGCGATATGAAAATGAATTTGTTTGCAAATCCCACCTTCCATCACCGAACTCAGGACGGATGCATCCATATTAGTGAGGGTAGGGATCTCGCTTGTTACACAACAACTGAAAAAGATTTGGAGCACTCATGGGGTTTAGAATCCATTTAAAGCAGCAGCATCAGATATGTTTTCGGCATAATTGCCTCCCTCAATGCTTAACCTGCTAATAATGTGGTACAGGGCATTTGGTAGACTGATGTAGTCCATTGGCAAACTTCATTGGTGCATTTTCAGCCAATGGTAGGGCTGCAACTCTTCTGGTATATTCACTGCGGCCGCCATGCCGTTCTGACCCAACACCGATACTGCCAATCCAATGCATATTCTAGTAGGCTCAATCGCCTTATCTCGCCCTGCTGGGCTCAGGGTGTCAATGCCAGTGTCAGGCTAGCACGGTTGGTCACACTTTTTTAGTGCAGTCCTCAACCCTAAATGGGCCATCGCATCACACCACACCCGGAACCACCACATTTTCTGCACGCGATATACCCCTTGTCACGGCTGCTGGATGAGACCAACAGGAAGCGTTCGCAGGCATCCGTACATCACTGGGCATTATTCAGTGTGAATAACTCACGGCCTTCATTGGTCGAGGGAAAGCTTCCTTCAGTGGTGGGTCAGCGATATGAAAATGAAGTCATTTGCAAATCCCACCTTCCATCACCGAACTCAGAGCAGGTGCATCCATATTAGGAAGGGTAGTGATCTCGCTTGTTAACAACAACTGAAAAAGATCACAAGCATTCACTTGGTTTAGAATCCATTTAATAGCAGCAGCAGACGTGTTTCAGCATAATTGCCTTCCTCAATACTTAACCTGCTAATAATGTGGTACAGGGCATTTGGTATGTTGATATAGTCCATCAGCCAACTTCATTGCTGCATTCTCAGCCAATGGTACGGTTGCAACTCTTGTGGTATTTTCACTGTGGCCACCATGTCATTCTGACCCGACACTGATAATGCCAATTCAATGCATATTCTAGTAGGCTCAATAGGTCTCATCTTACCACGCAGGGCTCAGGGTGCCAATACCAGTGTCAAACAGGCATGGCTTGTCACACTTTTCTAGTGCAGTCCTCAGCCACAAATGGGCTGTCGCGTCTCATCACATGCAAAATCACCAAATTTTCTGCAAGCGATATACCCATCGCCACGGCCGCTGGATGAGACCAACAAGAAGCGTTCGCAGGTGTCCGTACATCACTGGGCGTCCTTGAGATTGAATAACTCACGGCCTTCATTGGTCGACGGAAAGCTTCCTTCAGTGGTGGTTCAGCGACATGAAAATGAATTTGTTTGCAAATCCCACCTATCATCACCGAACTCGGGTGCAGCCATATTAGCTAGGGTAGGGATCTCAATATGTTAAACAACAACTGAAAAAGATTTGGAGCACTCACAGGGTTTAAAATCCATTTAATAGCAGAAGCAGACGCATTTCAGCATAATTGCCTTCATCAATACTTGACTTGCTAATAATGTGGTACAAGGCATTTAGTAGGTTGATGTAGTCCATCGACAAACTTCATTGGTGCATTCTCAGCCAATGGTAGGGCTGCAACACTTGTGGTATTTTCACTGCGGCCACCATGTAATTCTGTATATTCATGTCATATCATATATATACGGATGTGTGTGTGTGTTTGTATATATCTATATATATATATATATAGATATATAGATATATACAAACACACACACACACACACACACACACACATACACATACATATATATATATATATATATACATATATATATATATATATATATATATATATATTTCTTGCTCCAAGTTTGCCCGCAAACAAGGACGCACTCCACAGCAAATCACGGGTAAGAGTAAGCATCACAGTCTGATATTGTTTCCAGCTCTCATGTCGATGGTAAGCCTGACGCGTTTCGAACTTCATGTTCTCTTCAGAGGCTCGACCAATGAGTTTGTGCTGACACACCCACGTATTTATACTAATTAGGCATCCTCCAATGGACTTAAACGCAATGCCTGCTGGATTTCGTCGTGTGTGTCTCCCCAGGTGGATGCACGTATTTAAAAGCTGTTGTTGATCTAAGCCCTTAGATGGGCTTCAGAATGCGTGTCACTCATAGATCCTTTCGCATACTGTTCCATTTTGTTGGGCTCGGCAGAATTACCGGGCCCCATGGCCCCCAGGGATCAAGGGGTGGTGCATCCTTCACGGCCGGGCCGCCGCGTGTAATATCTTGCTCCAATATATTATATAATATATAATATATATATAGTCACTGAAAAACCCAAAGGTTACGGGAATGTTATAGTTAGGCTCAGATTTCACTCATACAAAACCTTAGAAATTCAGCAGTTATAGTTACCTAATCTAACTATAACTTATGCCCGTGCAATGCTCTGCTTATGACCTCCCATATTTCATCCCAGTCATGACATGGTCATTGACATCACGGATGACATCACTGATTACATCATCCAGTGAGAGTGTTTTGTAAACGTTTCTGAGACTTGAAGATATATACTAAGCTACAGCATAAGTTAAATTACTATTCTTTCTGTACTAGTAATTCGTCATACAATTTCTAACATATCTAATCTGAGTGGCTGTGTGACTGTCTATCAGTGTGTGAGGGGATGTCTGAGTGGCTGTATGGGTGTGTGAGTAGGTGTGTGGGTGGCTGTATAGATGTGTTAGTGGTCTATGACTAGCTGTATGGGTGAGCGAGTTCTGTTTGAGTGGCTGTATTAGAGAGAGGGGGGTGGGTGAGTGGCTGTATGGGTGAGTTAGTGGCTATGTGAGAGGCTGCATGGGTGTGTGAGTGGGTGTGTAAGAGGTTGTATGGGTGAGAGTTGCTGTCTGAGCGGCTGAATAGATTAGGGAGAGGGTATGTGAGTGAGTGGCAGCATGGGTGAGTGAGTAGCTGTTTGAATGTGTGTATAGGTAAATGCCTGGGTGTGTTTTGCTGTATTGGAGAGTGAATGTGTGAGCGGATGTAAGGGTGAGTGAGTGGGTGGTGAGTGTTTGTATGGATGTGTAAATGGGTATGTAAGTGGTTCTGTGGGTATGTGAGTTGGTGTGTGAGGGGTTGTATGGATGAGTGAGAGGCTGGGTCAGTGTCTGTATGGGAAAGTGAGTGGGTGTGTAGGTGGTTGGATGGGTAAATAAGTGGGTGTGTGAGTAGCTGTAATGATGAGTGAGTAGCAGTGTGAGAGGCTTTTCGGGTGAATGTGTGTGTGTGTGTGTGAGTACCTGTATGGTGAGTGGCTGTGTGAGTTTTTGTATGGGTGATTGAGTAGGTGTATGAGTGGCTATAAGGGTGATAAGATGGGTATGTAAGTGTCTGCATGACTGGATTTGTGAGTGGCCTCCAAAGACCTCTCAGCAATCCTGCTGTGTGGGACTTACTGGAGGTTACAGGAGGGCTTGTTGTCCCCCAAGGGCCCTCTGGAGCCAGGGGGGCTTCATCCCCAACTAGCACTGCACATTCGCAGAGTGGTGGAGAAAGAGGGCATGGCATCTGAAGACATCCCAGCAATCCTGCTGTGTGGGACTTACTGTTGGTAACAGGAGGGCTTGTTGGTCCCCAAGGACCTTCAGTATCCAATGGGACCTCATTCCCCTACCAGAAGTGTGCCAGGAGGCAGCTTTGCAGAGTGCTGGCAAAAGGGGGTGTGGCCTCCAAAGAGCTCTCAGCAAACCTGTTGTGTGGGACTTACTGGAGGTAACAGTAGGGTTTGTTGGCACCCAAGAACCCTCTGGACCCAAGGCAACTTCATCCTCCAACCAGCACTGCACCAGGAGGCATGTTTACAGGGTGGTGAAGAGAGGGGGCATGGCCTCTGGCGACTTGCTGGACTTTTATTATTATATATTTTATATATTTATGACCCTGGGATCCCATTCCCTGGGGCCACGGTGTTTTTGAATGGAGGAGGGAGGCCGCGTGGCCCCCCTCCTTTGGCAGATTTTGACCCCGGGGACCCCATCTCCCAGGGCCCATCCTTTTATACAAATGCTTTAAAAACTTAAAGGGAGGGGGGCGATTTCGGCCCCGGGGGCCTCTTGGTGCCTGCCAGCTCCTCGCCTCCTGCGGGAGCCAGCATTGCTTTGACAGAGAGGGAGTTGCTAACATGCAGCTCCCTCTCTGTCAAACCAATTGTACTCCGCTTTGAGCAAAGGAGACCAAAATGCTCTTGCTTGCTCAACATGGAGCACAGTTTGCTATGGCTTGGCGGGAGCGGTAAAGCTCCTGCCAAGCCATCCTAAACAGTTATGTCCCAGGGTTGGGCACACTTAAATATAGCAGGAGCCGACCCTGTGGGGGTGGCGGTCCCTGGGGCCATGTATGGCTCCAGGAGGGCCGCTACGCAGCCCCTCTCTTTGCTTCACTTTTGACCTAAGGAGGTAGTGGTCCCCGGGGCTGCGGGGGGCCACCCTCCCCCACATTACATTTTAGAAAAGCCCTAGGGAGGTGGTGGTCTCCAGGGCTGTTGGGATCTGTGTGGCCCACGCATCAAAAACAATTAAAGCCCAGGGGAGGTGGCGGCTCCCAGGGGTGCAGGGTGGTCCACATGGCCCCTGCATTTTTCTAAGCATTAAGCATCGGGGAGGTGGTGGTCCTCAGGGCTGGGGAGGTCTGGGAGGCCCCCATAGACAAAATAAGGAAGCCCAGAGGAGATGGTGGTCCCCCGGGCAGTGAGGGAGGCCATATGGTCCTCCCCTACATTTTTCTCACAAAGAATGTGGTGTTCCCTGGGGCATAATAAGCCTCAGGAGGGGGGGCCATGTGACTCCCTCCTTTTTTAGCATAATGCCCCTGGGACCGGGCTCAGCTAGACTTTTCTAGGATTTTTATTTGGTAGAATGTTATGTTAATGTATTTTCTGAACCGGGCAAGTTCTATTAAGTTGTTGGTGTTAAAATAATATTTTAATGTTTCCTAGCAGGCTGAAATCCTCTTTTTTTAAAGTAGGGTGGAATATGCTGGTAAATATTCAGGGCCGCAGCAAAGTAAGTGAATAATAATTTCTCTTCTATGGTTGCAGAACCCTGCAGTGCGTATCAACCATGGGTATGTTCCTCCAAGATACTCTGTAATCGTTAATAGGCAGGACCATTAATCTTGCACACAGAATGTAGTTTCTACAAGACCTGCTTAAGACCTGCTTAATGCCTTTTTTAAATAAAGTTGCATTCGATTTGTTTCATACGATTTGCATATTGGGCCAAAACGTGCATGTGCTTCTAGTATTTTTAAGTCTACTTCCCTCCATAACATCAGTACTTCTTTTTTATAGTAGCTTTTAAGGCCCAATAAGAGAGAGATCTTAAGAGGCCGTTCTCGATAAGGCATTAGGGGCCAGATTTATCAAGGTTTTGCGTCACCCATGCACCACGCAAGAGGGCACAAAGGCGACGCAAAACCTAAGTGAGATTTATTTAGCCACGCAAGTCCACCTTGCATGGCCCTGCATGGCTTGATAAATTCAAGAGTAACGCAAAGCAATGCAAAATAGTGCCTTGCGTTACTTTGCGGCAGGGAGGTGTTTCATAGGTGGAGTGCTGGTGTTCCCACACATCCACCCATGGATGTGGCGCATTCCCAGATTTACCATTAGTGGTAGGCCAGGGAATGCATCAAAATGCTACAACTCCCAAAGTGAAGCGGAACAAGGAGAAATATGTTTATTTCTCCTCGTCTCTTCCTCTTTACACATGTGCTGCAGAAATAGAAAGAGAAAAATGCCTCCCAGGATTGTTTTTGTGCAGGAAAGATCGGTTAGAATTTTCTAGTAATTTCAGGCCTAATTTATGAGGCCCCTTGTGCCGTCGGAACGTCACTTTTTGTGACGTTCCCTGGCGCAGAAGCTAGCTCCATATTTACGAGAAAGCACTGAGCCACTTTTTTGGGCTTAATGCAGCCTCATAAATATTGTCCCCTTTAATGCAGTTTTCTGCATCAAAGGGTTGTGCAATGGGTTTTGCTGGGGGTGTTCCCAGCAAAATTCATGGCATTTTGACAACTGTCCCAGATATACTAGAAATCTTAAATCTGAGGCAGTGCTAAAAACTTACACCTCCTCAGGGTGGGGCATAAGGGAGACACAAAGAAGAGAAATAGAAAAATGAAAATGCCTCATGTGATTGTTTTTGCGCAGGAAGATTTCCCTTCCTGCACAAAAACAATCATCCCCTCAACGCAGGCACCCTTGCACCATGGTGCATGGGAAAAGGACAGAAATGGGCCATATCTGATAGATAAGGCGCGTCCTGCCCTAAACTTTTGCCGTAGGGCAGCGCAGCAGGAAGGCCTGCTTCGCTGCCCTACGGCAAAAACACTGAAATGAGGCCCTTCATTTGGTTGAATGTTATGTTTATTTATTTTCTGAACCAGGCAAGTTCCATTAAGTTGTTGTTACAACAAAAGGTTTCCCTTCCTACACAAAAACAATCCTGCCTACAACGCATGCACCCTTTGCCACGATTGCCTGTGTTGGCGCTATGCAGCCAAAAGTGCAGTTCTAGGAAAGGACAGGAATGTGCCACGTAACAGTAAATACGCGCATTCCTGCCCTTTCACGCAGCACAGCAAGTTAGCTTTCTGCATTGAGCAATGTGAAAAAATGATAAATCTGGCTCTAAGTCTTTAATGGCGGATAAATATACTGACTACGGACTGCCTCCTGTCTTACAGATCTCTTGTATAACTGTCTTGAGTGTGTCAAGTTTTGCGTTTAGAACTAAGTGATGAAATGTAATAAATGAAGACTTACACTTTAGATCATACCTGAGCAGTCTGAACTCCAGGCAGGTGCTGTGGTAAATGGAATATCCGTATGCATGTTATACATTGCAGTTTGTCCAGGACTTGTGAGAACGTCGAAGAGAAGGCATGGTGTCAATAGGAGATCGTTGGTGTCAGCTTAGCTTTTGTAACTCTTATGATTGCTTCTGCCGATGAACTATACAAATATGTGTTCAATCTACGTAAGGCAAATATTAAATCACTTACTTTTTTCCTGATGTGATTTAAGTGGGTATTAGGTTTGCCAGTGTCTGATAGCCAGACTCACAGATAGTTATATTTAGGAGTATAAGTTATCTTTGACTGACCCAGAATTAAAGAATGTTTAGGCTTAGTTTTTTGTTTTTCTCTAAGACCATCACCTTAGTTCTGTTCACGTTAACAGACATTATCAACTTGTTAGCTAGGTTGTATTTATTCGATTGATCCAATTATCATTGCATATTAATTTGTGTTTGGTCTAGAATGACCAAATCATGTGCGTATTGAATAATTTGCATCTTAGATGATCCAAGCCTGCCTGGATGTTTGAGGCCCCGATTTGTAGGAATTCGTGATATGCCCCATTTTGTTAGAATGGCCCATAATAGCTGTCGATCTACCCCCTCAAAAGCAGCAGAGTAGCCTACAAAACATGTGAGCAGAGGTGGTCAGAAAGGCAGTACAGTAAGGTGTGCCATGTAAGTCCGTACTACGATATTGTCTATTGTTGATGTTTTTTGTCTGAACCCTGTCTGATAAAAGGGGAAATAATGCTTCTTTCTCGGCCGAATCCTCTAGTTCTCTTAATAAGAACTTAGCGCATGCTTTTCCTGTGACGCCCAGCAATATTAATAATTGATGATTTTCTGGATCTTTGTTGTTACCTTTCTGATGTCTAGGGTGAAGAATGGATCTGTGCCATGATTAAAGCACTTTTGCATACAAAAATAAATTGATAAAGAGTGATTAGCCAATGTGCCGAAATTGCAAGTCTACTTTAAAGAGTGAACCTGGTAGGCCATAGGTGCCAGGTGCTCTGTTTTCGCTGATCGATATATTGATAAACCATTTTTTATTCTTTCCTTTATACAGTCTACGTCAGTTTTAGCACATTGTAAAATTTTAAATACCACAACATGGCACCTCCATCAGCAAGCCTATCACCCATCAATTCCCAGCCCATACAATGCCCACCATTTACTACAAATTTTGGTACGCTTTTGTGGGCACCCCCTAGTTTGATAAATTGGTTGTTCCATTTTAGTGCATCGTTTTACCCCATCTCACCATTTGCCAGGGTGTGAAGTAGGTGGTTTGGTGGCAGCGTATTTGGATCATTCAGAATTTGGTAGAAATGGCTCTGGGAGCCATCTGAGCATCACACCAGTATACCTCTTCAAGAGGACTTGTCAGCACCTCCCATTTATGTTTTAGGGTCATGAACACTTCAGGGGCATAGAGTACATGTGTACGGTATATGCAGGACAATGCTCCTTTTCCCAAGCAGCCCATGAGAATCCTTGCCTGAGAAGACTTTGCTTAGGCAGTGTAGTGGAGTCTCGCAAGTGGTATGACAGGGCATGGCAGAGTTCCAAGTATAGTGAGAACTGGTGTTGTAGGTCTTGGAAAGAATTTAAGTTCCCTCCTTGTCGGAGATCCCCTAAGGTTGAGATTCCAATTCTGTCCCATTTCTTAAAGCCCTCCAAACGAGCTGTGTGGTGTAGCCATTGTCCCTCCCATAGAGGGGTACATTCTGTGAGTGTATTGTCCCATCTCATTAATGGCAGAGCTGCCCTCCAGGCCTTAATGACCACTGCAGCTTATGCTGGGAGGTAGAGGGGAACAGGGTCACCATAGAGCAACCCCATTATGGCATCAAGACCCATTTAGAGAGCTCTAATCGGTATGCTGGGTCATTTCAACCCGCAGTAAACTACTCATTGATTACCATCATATAAAATTATGGGAGGGAGCGCAAACCGGTGCCAGCAAAGGAAACTTGTATTCTTGTCATGGTGCAGGGATATGTGTTAGTCGAGGTGCTCTCCAAGCAGCACAATGGCTTCCAGGGGAGGGCAATAAGAAGAGGGGAAGAGCGTGATAGTTTCGTGTTTCAAGGCTGGCGTCCCCTGGGAGCCAAGGGCAGCTTCAGTTAAGCACTGGCAGCTCCTGTGGAGGCAGAAGGAAACCTGATCTCACTGTTAGGAGCCTGGGGGTGCTGCATATACAGCGGCACCAAACATGCGCATGCTATATCACCCGATCAACTGGTGTAACATCAATCTCTGGGACATCATACCTGGGTGGGACTGGCACCCTCTGCAACCTCACACCTGCTGTGTCAGGGATCTGAAACATAACATCATCAGGACCCAGGGCTCCCTCTCCCCTTCTTCAGCACCGACATCACACATACCGCAGACAGAAACTAGCTATAGCCAATGGCATACAATGCCCCCGTCCTTTCACCATGCCGGGAAGCCTGCCAGTGTGTGCCGACTCCTGCCAGCCTCACTTCGGGAGCAGGCTACCTCTGCATTACTGGAGGCTTTTTAGAGACGCCGGCCTGACACGGTTCCCGACACCCGCAGATGTCACCCCGTCCGGGTCCAACCCTGGATGTCCTTTCCTGCTGCCTACTGAATGTGTTTGTTCTCGCTCGTACAGATCATAGAGGGAGACACATCAATTCAATTCAATTCAATTTATTTATGATTCGGAACTCCAATAAGCTCCACATGAAAATATACAAAAAGAAGAAAATTTCCAATGTAATATATCATATTTTTCTTAATAACTGAAAAAAATACATTTGGGGACATAGCAATTACAAATTCAATATACAATCGAAAGTTTGAAAACCTTATTTAAGAAAAAGCAAAAATGACTCCATTTATTCACACTACCTAATGTATAACATACAAGTGCGAATATAGAGAAACCTTTACACAATCGATTATGAAATCATGCAAAACTGCATGATACTTTGTCCCAATCAATATTCTAACATCCACTTGTATACAATTCAAGTACCCTAAGTATCGATTTATAATGCGAAAAATATGCTACACAGCAAGGACAGTATTTGGCCTATCAGAACTAAACATGTAGTGGGGGAGGGCACATAACACTTGATTTTACATCTTGCCCTAAGTTCAAGTTTATACTGAGCAATATATGCCACCCATCAAGGACCATGATTGACATACCGAAACTATGCACGTAATTATACATCGCTCTAAAAAATGTTACATTTCTTTTCAAAAACGCGAAAAACTTTAAGCCATACTAATTTGGCTGGGCGGGGGGGGGGGGGTTAAAAGACAATTCCGAGCCTCCTCTGCGGTAGTGATGTCATAAAATACAGGTCTTAATAAACAACGTTGTAGTGGTTGTAATAAGGGACAAACAAATAAAGGATTTAAATCTTGCACCCGAGTACCGCATAGATCACAAAGTGTATTCTCCCTAAGTTATCCCTCCCAGGACCCTGTAATAATTCACAGAGGGAACAGATTAATCCTTAACAGCATAATGGTTCTACGCACTCCATGGGGGACAACGTACGATTGTTTTTTTTATTTATACAACTCCTCACTATTATGTCATTTCTAGAGTGCACTGAAGATAAAGATATATCTCTCTTGCGAGTGAGGGGCAGATGTATCATTGTAGCAGATTGCGAGTCCTTAATAGCGATTTTGAGAGAATTGCTATTAAGGCCCAGCAAAATGCTATGTAGGTAGGAATCGCAATAATTTTTGTGATTCCCACACATTGCTTGTTTGTGACTCGCAAATTGCGAGTCACAAATAAGGAATGACTTCCCAATGACTTCCCATTCGGCCCATAGGAATGAATGGGAATTGGTGCGCAATTTGCGAGTACCCAATAGGTACTCGCAAATTGCACACGCAGTTTCAAGGGTGCAAGGGTTCCTGAAGGACACCCTGTTGCACCCCTGAAATGTGCATGTGTGCACATGTGGTGCACAGGCACTTTGAACAAACATTGGCATAGCCAATAGGTCTCGCTTTTGGGACCTTCTAAATATTTAGTTATGCAGCACAATATCCTTGGAGCAACCAAATCAACTGTTGCATGGCTAAACACTTGTAAGGTCCCAAAGGCGAGACCTATTGGCTATGCCAATGCTTGGTGTGGTTGTGTGTGGTTGTGTGTGTGGTTGTGTGTGTGGCTGTGTGTGTGGTTGTGGTTGTGGGTGTGTGTGTGGATGTGTGTGTGGTTATGGTTGTGTGTGTGGTTGTGTGTGTGTGTGCAGTTGTGTGTGTGTTGTGTGTGTGGTTGTGTGTGTGTGGGTGTGTGTTTGTGTGTGTGGTTGTGTGTGTGTGTGTGGTTGTGTGTGTGTGGTTGTGTGTGTGGTTGAGTGTGTGTGAGTGTGGTTGTGTGTGTGGTCGTGGTTGTGTGTGTGTGTGGTTGTGTGTTTGGTTGTGTGTGTGGTTGTGTGTGTGGTTGAGGGTGGTTGTGTGTGTGGTTGTGTGTGTGGTTGTGTGTGGTTGTGTGCGTGTGCTTGTGTTTGTGTGTGTGTGTGGTTGTGTGTGGTTGTGTGTGTGGTTGTGTGTGTGGTTGTGTGTGGTTGTGTGTGGTTTTGTTTGTGGTTGTGTGTGGTTGTGTGTGGTTGTGTGTGGTTGTGTGGTTGTGTGTGTGGTTGTGTGTGTGGTTGTGGTTGTGTGTGGTTGTGTGTGTGGTTGTGGTTGTGTGTGTGGTTGTGATTGTGTGTGTGTGGGTGAGGTTGTTGGTGCAGGTGTGGTTGTGTGTGTGGATGTGTGGTTGTGTGTGTGGATGTATGGTTGTGTGTGGTTGTGTGTGGTTGTGTGTGTGTGTGTGTGTGTGTGTGTGTGGTTGTGTGTGTGTGTGTGGTTGTGTGTTGTTGTGTGTGTGGTTGTTTGTGTGTGTGTGGTTGTGTGTGTGGTTATGTGTGTGGTTGTGTGTGTGTGGTTGTGTGTGTGTGTGGTTGTGTGTGTGGTTGTGTGTGTGGTTGCCTGTGTGGTTGTGTGTGTGTGGTTGTATTTGTGTGTGTGGTTGTGTGTGTGGTTGTGTGTGTGTGTGGTTGTGTGTGTGGTTGTGTGTGGTTGTGTATGTGGTTGTGTATGTGGTTGTGGTTGTGTGTGTGGTTGTGTGTGTGTGGTTGTGGCTGTGTGTGTGTGTTTGTGGTTGTGTGTGTGTGGTTGTGTGTGTGTGGTTGTGGTTGTGTGTGTGGTTGTGGGTGTGGGTGTGGTTGTGTGGTTGTGTGTGGTTGTGTGTGTGGTTGTGTGTGTGGTTGTGTGGGTGTGGTTGTGTGTGGTTGTATGTGTGGTTGTGTATGAGGTTGGGTGTGGTTGTGTGTGTGTGTGGTTGTGGTTGTGTGGATGGTTGTGTGTGTGTGGTTGTGGTTGTGTATGTGGTTGTGTGTGTGGTTGTGTGTGTGTGTCTGGTTGTATGTGTGGTTGCGGTTGTGTGTGTGGTTGTGTCTGTGTTGTTGTGTGTGTGGTTGTGTGTGGTTGTGTGTGTGGTTGTGTGTGTGATTGTGGTTGTGGTTGTGTGTGTGTGGTTGTGGGTGTGGTTGGGTGTGGTTGTGTGTTTGTGTGGTTGGGGGTGTGGTTGTGGGTGTAGTTGTGTGTGTGTGGTTGCTTGTGTGGTCGTGTGTGTGGTTGTGGGTGGTGGTGTGTGGTTGGGTGTGGTTGTGTGTGGTTGTGTGTGTGGTTGTGGGTGTGTGGTTGTGTGTGTGGTTGTGTGTTGTTGTGTGTGTGGTTATGGGTGTGTGGCTGTGCGTGTGGTTGTGTGTGTGGTTGTGGTTGTGGTTGTGTGTGTGGGGTTGTGTGTGAGGTTGTGTGTGAGGTTGTGTGTGTGGTTGTGTGTGGTTGTTGTGTGTGTGTGGTTGTGTGTGTGGTTGTGTGTGTATGTGTGTGTGTGGTTGTGTGTATGTGTGTGGTTGTGTGTGTGGTTGTGGTTGTGTGTGGTTGTGTGGCTGTGTGTGTGTGGTTGTGTGTTTGGTTGTGTGTGTGTGGTTGTGTGTGTGGTTGTGTGTGTGTGGTTGCCTGTGTGGTTGTGTGTGCATGGTTGTGGTTGTGTGTGTGGTTGTGTGTGTGTGGTTGTGTGTGTGGTTGTGTGTGGTTGTGTATGTGGTTGTGTGTGTGGTTGTGGTTATGTGTGTGGTTGTGTGTGGTTGTGTGTGGTTGTGGTTGTGTGTGTGTGTGTGGTTGTGTGTGTGTGTGTGTGTGGTTGTGGTTGTGTGTGTGTGGTTGTGTGTGTGTGTTGTTGTGTGTGTGGTCACGGGTGTGGTTGTATGGTTGTGTGTGTGTGGTTGTGGGTGTGGTTGTGTGGGTGTGGTTGTATGTGTGGTTGTATGTGTGGATGGGAGTGAGGTTGGGTGTGGTTATGTGTGTGTGGGGTTTTGTGTGGTTGTGTTTGTGTATGTGGTTGTGTGTGTGTGGTTGTGGTTGTGTGTGTGGTTGTATGTGTGTGTGTGGTTGTGTGTGTGACTATGTGTGTGGTTGTGTGTGTGGTTGTGTGTGTGGTTGTGGGTGTATGGCTGTGCGTGTGGTTGTGTGTGCGGTTGTGTGTGTGGTTGTGTGTGTAGTTGTGTGTGGGGTTGTGTGTGAGGTTGTGTGTGTGGTTGTGTGTGGTTGTTGTGTGTGTGGTTGTGTGTGTGTGTGGTTGTGTGTGTATGTGTGGTTGTGTGAATGTGTGTGGTTGTATATGTGGTTGTGTGTGTGGTTGTGATTGTGTGTGGTTGTGGTTGTGTGTGTGTGGTTGTATGTGTGGTTATGTGTGTGGTTGTGGTTGTATGTGTGGTTGTGTGTGGGTGTGTGTGTCTGGTTGTGGTTGTGTGTGTATGGTTGTGTGTGGTTTTGGGTGTGGTTTTGGGTGTGGTTGGATGTGGTTGGGTGTGTGTGTGGTTGTGTGTGTGTGGTTGTTTGTGTGGTTGTGTGTGTGGTTGTGTGTGTGGTTGTGTGTGGTTGTGTGTGTGTGTGTGTGGTTGTGTGTGTGGTTGGGTATGGTTATGTGTGTTGTTGGGTGTGGTTGTGTGTGTGGTTGTGTGTGTGGTTGTGTGTGTGGTTGTGTGTGTAGTTGTGTGGTTGTGTGTTTGTGTGTGGTTGTGCATGTGGGTGTGGTTGTGGGTGTGCGTGTGGTTGTGTGTGTGGTTGTGTGTGGTTGTGGTTGCGTGTGTGTGGTTGTGTGTGGGGTTGTGTGTGGGGTTGTGTGTGGTTGTGTGTGTGGTTGTGTGTTTGGTTGTGTGGTTGTTGTGTGTGTGTGGTTGTGGGTGTGGTTGTGTATGTGTGTGTGATTGTGTGTATGTGTGTGGTTGTGTTTGTGTGGTTGTGTGTGTGTGTGGTTGTATGTGTGGTTGTGTGTGTGTTTGTGGTTGTGTGTGTGTGGTTGTGTGTGTGTGGTTGTGTTTGTGGTTGTTCGTGTGGTTGTGAGTGTGGTTGTGGTTGTGTGTGTGGTTGTGGTTGTGTGTGTGACAGTAATACTAAAAGCATATCAAAATAAAGGAACACAAACATCGAGTTTGTGGAAAGAGAAAGCACATTGTAAGTCAAACAGGCACAGCAAAGCATTAACACAACAACATGTTTTTGATGTTTGATGTTCTTTGAACGAGAACACCAAAGAGGCGCCGTGAAAGTGATCGCGGGCAAAAGTGAAAGTGATCGCGGGCACTTAATGAGCATGAGGAGGTTTGTCATATGGTGCCTCTGCTCCTAAGCGCGCGCCCGCGCACATTCACTGTAGCCCTAGGCTGGCCATGGTAGCATTTTTTGAGCCCTCACTTACAGTCTCGTCACACCAGCGCATGCGCTGGGTCAGGCGAGACCTAAAAATGCCAAAAAGTGTATTTTCAAGTAAATCGCAAATTACCACCAACTTGTAGTTGGTGCTAATTTGCGATTCCTTAAGGGAATATCGCAAATAGCAATGGCTACAGAAATAGCATTTAGGGAATCGCATTCGCAATTTAGGTAATCGCAAATAATTGTGATTACCCATATTGCAATTTCTTGATGCTTGATACATTCTGCCCATTGCCCGCTTGCGATCGTCAAATGCGTTGATACATCTGGCCCTGACTTCGTAAATTATTTTTTTGATTAGAGTTTTCAATACAGATTTTTGGTGAGAGCCTGTACCACTCCACCCGATTTCAAAAAGGTCTTAGGCTTTTTCATAATTTCTAAAAACAACGCTTTTCCCCTTCAAGCTGAATTTTTTTTTTGTCTCAGCGCAGCCCGAATATAACTTACATCATTTTCCAATAAAGTATTACCCCACCTTAAACATGCTGCCATGGCGACCACACATAAGTTGAGAGAAGCACTAATTCAAGCCGAAGGGCCGCTATGTTGGCTACACAGTCCGAATGCGCCCTTCCACCTCAAATAAACCCCACTACTGTGCATCCACCGATTCACATGCATAACTCAGTGAGGGCGTCATTTTGATTTTATAGACAGATAAAACATGTGCAAAATGTCTTTGCCCAGAACATTCATATAGCCTACCAAGTGCAGAGGCCTGGGGTACAGCTTTACTTCTGCACTGGTCAATGTGATCAGTGCTGGAGCACTTGCTCAAGAAAATTCTTCCCAGATACGGGTGCTGCTTCACGATCTCTAGTTTGTTTTTCGCTAAAAGCCAATGAATGTTTTTTCTAACCCTACATCCCAAGACCTAAAAACCCTGATTTTACCTTTTAAAATATTTGTTTTTAAAAAGTAATTATCAGAGTAATAACCTAGCTCATTAAGTTGCCTTTGCAAACCGATTGTAGTTAGATCCAATAGGATAGTGTCATCTGCATAAGGTAGACAACACAATTCCATAGGACCTAATTTCGGCAAATCTTCTTTACGATGCTCTACCCGGCTCAGATCATTGATGTACAAAGAAAAGAGTAGAGGGACTAATAGGCACCCTTGCTTCAGCCCATTGTGAGTTACCACTTTACTTGACAGGCCCTCATAGCCTCCCATCAGCACCTGTGTGCATGTAGAGGAATGCAATGCAGTGATCAATCTTAACAGATGCCCCGGGATCCCCACTGTGGCCAGTTTCCTCCAAAGCATCCCCCGGTCAACCCGGTCGATGGCCGTGGAGAAATGTATAAAGGCGGCATATAAAGCTATTCCTTTACCTATTGGATAGTTTTCAATCAAGGTTTATAAGACAGAGATGTTGTCCAAAGTGCTACTATGCTTACATAATCCTGCTTGTTCATTACCAAAAGCCCCAGTCCTGGATTCAAAGAAGTATGCTCTTGGCAAACAGTTTTCCAGTTGCATCTAGTAAGGAAATCTGCCTAAAACTGGCAGGAGAAGTCTTCGGGCCCCTTTTATATAAAGGAACCACTATGCTTCCTCTCCAAGAGGGCGGAATAATCCTGTAAGCAAAGCAGTAGGAAAACATTGGGTAAAGTAAAATAGCCCATGCAAAGCTATCTTGTTTAATGATGGCTAATGGAAGATGATCCGGGCCCATTGCACCAGAGTGCCTTGCCCCTTTAATAAAACTCTCTATTACCTTACAGGTTGGAGGGCCATAGGTATTCACCAGGGAGGGCTCAGGAATTTACTCCAAATTAAAACTGTTCCTAGTTTTTGGTGCATATAGCTGTGAAATATATTGGGTCCATTCTCCATCAGATATTGAAATAGCTTCTGCCTTAGTTCTACTATCACAGAATGCTGTATTTAGGGCCCAATATGTATGTGAGTCACCAGAATGTACGACCTCTCTCAGTTTGATCCATTTGGAATCCTCCACCCCCTTATGTTTGAAAGCCTTCAATCTGGTTCTTACCCACTTTAATCTATTAATTTACCTTTGCCTAAACATTGATGCCTACTTAAATTGGTCCCTTACTAAAATATTCAATTCCCGATTTAAGTTTCTACCTTCCACGGAGTACAATACCATTGACTAGTTTACACTTCCACATAATCTAAATAGAGCCAAATACCTCTCAAACCAAATAATGGGATTTTCCTGACCAGGACCAGTGCTAGTATTTTTAACATATCTCCCTAAGCATGTCAGATTTTTATTAGACCAAAATGTACGTCCATTAGTTCTATTGTACATAAGAGATTCATTTCTTGAAGTCCAACGATCAAGCATCATAAAGCCCAATTTAACATCCACTGATAAAATACTGTGGTCATTCAGATACGCCCTCAGGGGGGCTGTGTACTGAGTTTTTGACCACGCTAGGGTGATTCCTGAAACGTACCTGTGAGGCTTCTTGCTGGCTGCCGCGTCTCCCTCCCGCCATCGGCCGCAGTTTCGATCGCTGTGTGGAGGGAGCGCACGAAGGGACTACAATACCCAGGTTCCCCTGGGGCACAGAAGCGGAAGCGGAGACAACGCATCTTGCGCGCCCGGAGGCGCTACTTAACCGACCACGACCCCCGCGACGCGGGACGCGCGCGGGCGACGCCGGGAGAAGCCCGGGACAAGGGCGGGACCGTCTGTGGCCGTCCGGGGCAGGACGAGGCTGGGCTGGGCCCCCCCCCTTGCTTTGCCAAAGCCGTACAGGTATTTACATAAATCATGGTGAAACGCACGAAACCTATACCTGCTAATACTGCTACCCCTATCGAGTTGCCCACATCGATTGATGTATTACTGGCTAATGCCCTCACCATGGTTACTAACGAGATTGCGGACACCGAACGTAGGATGTCCTTTGGACTTCCTACTACTACCCTGTTAAACTCCCAGTCCCTTAATGATTCTCCTACTTTGGGTCTCCCCCTCTCCCCCACAGTAACAGTCATCAAAACATCAGCACAAATTGATAATGTAACTTCTATTACTGATACACCCAGCTTGGTGACTGTACCTGGAACTGTTCAACTAGCGAAATCCGCACCAGACAAAACAACACGTCCTGTCACAACAACAAGGGAGAAACGTAAGAGAGGCCCAGTGAAATGTACCATAAACAAAAGGAAACAACCAAGTCACAGCAGAAACCAACCCACCCCACAAAGTTTATGGAACAAAAATAAAGGAAATGACTGTGAAATAGTGTTATCAGGCTCCATTGAGGATTTATCTTCGCAACCTTTACCATCGGATGAAGGAGCGGGAAGACCTACCATTCCTGCCTGTAGTCCAGAGCCTCCTGCCCGGGATAAGGGTATATGTGAGGTCGTTAGACTATGCGATGAGATTGACAATTCGGTCAGTACCCAGACTGAGCATACTGATCGCAATATCCAATCCAAAGTCAATGGTAACCTGGTTGAAACTATCGTTGATACCATTTTTAAGCAAGTCGAAATTCAAATAGCTAAGCAATTTAATCTCGTTTTTAAAAGACTGGACAAAATTGAAACCCTTGTGAAAAAAGAGGAAATTAAAAGGAAAGGCACTATGAGTGTGGATGTCGCCCGGGGTGAAAAAATTATGAACAAATTAGAATCATTATGCAATGATCTGAGGGAGGGAGGTTTGACCATTACTAATGACTCCGGCCATAGTAACACTAAAAGCTTAACAGCGGTTAAAGCCGTTCCTTCTAGCAGTACTTCAACCAATATCCAACCCGCACTGAATAAGGGCCCAAATTATGATTCTTTTGGAGCAGCAGGAAGAGCTATTACTAACACTGTGAGCTCGGACGCCAATCCTACTATCACTCCATCAGTAACCCGAAAAGATAGGACAGGCAATAAACCGGAAAATGTAAGCGCAAGTAGAGGTGCGACAGTAAGAAATAGCACCACTAATAATTTAGGACCATCACTTCACTTACCTCCAGAAGCCTGCCCATATGTTCTTGTGCTAGCTGGTGTACCAGCCCTTAATGAAAACCAAAGTGAGTCATGGCAACAATTGCACAATAAATGCATTGATTGGCTGACTAAACATAAAGGGGCAAGATGGAACATATCTAATGAGATTATATCAACTCGTCGGGTAAGCTGGGTGGGCCCACAACACAAAAATATCAGTGGGGACTGCATAGTGATTAACTTCCGACACCCGAGTTCAGTAAGATTCTTTTTAGACACACATAATACCTATGCCAATATATCGACTGCAATAACTCTTCACCCACTGGGCCATTTTTATAGGCCTCCACACAGAATATTCCAAACGGCCCCTAACACAATTCCTTTATTCAACAGATTTTCCGCGCTATCTGAATTAGGCAGCCTAGATTGACCACTATTAACTTTCTCCACTACACTGGATAAGGCTACTAGTACAATGCCTTTGGAAAGGGCAAAATTTATAAACACTTCTGAGTCCTGTCCAGATGGATTAATTTCACCCCTTGTAGTACGCCCCTATCTTCCCATTGCCCAGCCTTTTCGCATTACTAATCCACCAATTGATACTCTCAGTATCATTAGTTGGAATATTGCTGGCCTCTCAAGCAAGATGAAAATTAAAGAATGGGTTACATGGATAAGTCATTTTGATGTGGTAATGTTGCAGGAAACATGGTGTACATGTCCTCAATTACTAGAGGGCTTTTTTGCCCATAACCTTACTGCTCTGCCCTCTGTTTCGGGGCGACCAAGTGGTGGTTTATCCATCTGGGCAAAAGTTTCTAAAGATGTGAAAATTGAACCTTTACATGTGGTCAGTAAACATCTGATAGCTGTGAAATATGTTGCAAGGTTAAGAATTTGTCTTATAAACTTTTATAATAATGATTTTATTAACCATCCCAATCCTACTTTTTTGGAACTGTTTAATTTTATTGATGAAGTTGCAAATGGGGAAAAGTTTGGCCAATTTGATGGCATTTGTGTTGGTGGAGACTTTAATGCCCACATCCACCAAACATCATTGCCCTGTAGACGAGGTACCGAATTATTGGATTTATTACATAGCAGGGATTTAGATGATGTAATGAGCCTATGTGAATCCTCCGAGGGAATTGAGCCGGCCCCTACTTACATTGGCCGTGGTAGTTCATCTACGATTGATTACATGTTTATCTCTTCCCGCCTTAGTGAAGTGTTATTTGGCTCTGAGGTTGTTAATAGCCCATATAGTGATCATCTGCCCATAGTAATCCAACTTAAATCTATCAATAAACCTATAGGCCCTTGTGAGACAGGAGCCCAAAATATCACTGTCTCTACAGACAGGCTTAGGATTGTCTGGAGAGGGGTCGACAACCATGAGATCCTATCTACTGTGATCAGGAATAATCCTCTGTTGATCTCCAAATGTTTAGCATTCGATGGCCCCGACATAATTAAGTCTTTTTGTGATTTATGCATAGCTATAAAAAGGGCAATATCCAGACCGTCAAAAGAACATAACGTAACCGATCAAAGATGGTTTGACACCAATTGCTCGAGGGCCAATAGAGAACTTAGAAAGGCCTTGGCAGTTAAACCCCGTGATGTGCCCCTTGTCAGTTCACTGCGCTTTAAATATAAATACGCACTAAAAGTCAGAACTGAGGAGCTTTTAATAAGTCACTGGGATAACCTAACGAAATCTGCTGCCCTAAAAGACTCAACCGGGTTTTGGAGAAACGTAAAGAACTTGAGAGCCCTGGGAAGTAACATCACCCCAATCAACTGCAATATCACAGGAGACTCATGGGTCACCCACTTTTCAAAATTATATGCGGAAGATGGTGATCATACCGAGGATAATTTCCCAGACAGCACCATCGTTATAACACTAGAGGAGGTAGAGGAAGCTATTGGAAATAGTGCCGGTAATAAGGCACCAGGCCCGGATGGCCTGTCTATCGACCAGATTAAATCCAATATAAGATTCTGGGCCCCCTTACTCTGTAATCTTTTTAACAACTTGAGTAAGAAATCTATCCCCCCGACTTGGTCCAGTAGCACTATTGTACCTATTTTCAAAAAGGGAAACAGGTTGGACCCGGGGTGTTATCGACCAATATCGCTGATCGATAATACCCTGAAGGTCCTTGGCAGGGTCTTATTTGATAGAATTAGCACATGGGCAGATGACAACTCTATCATCCACCGCTGCCAGTTAGGCTTTAGGAGCAAACTTGGCACGGTGGAACAATGCCTGAATCTCAACCTTATAATGGCCAAATACACAAGAGCTAAACAATCCCCTCTGTATTTTGGGTTCATGGACCTAAGCTCAGCATTTGATTTTGTAAACCGCTCCCGCTTGTGGTCCATTCTCTTAAACTACGGCTTAGATGAACCACTAGTCCACTTTTTGGCCAACCTCCACTGCAACTTGAAGGCCCGCGTCCGAATAAATAATGAAGGCGAGGTCTCAAACGAAATTTTAATAGGCAAGGGGGTCAGGCAGGGCTGCGTTCTGGCCCCCTTGCTTTTTATATTATACATCAATGAATTAACCCATTCTTTATGCAACCTGACAAAAGACGTTCCTATGATTAATAAGAAACCAATCCCGGCGTTACTCTACGCGGATGATGCGGTACTTATAGGCCGCACCCCGAACGCCCTACGTATTTTAATTTCGGGATTCGTCGACTATATGTTTGACTTAGGTTTGTGCACTAATTTCAGCAAATCTTTTATAATGACCTGTGGTCCTAAAAACTATAAAATCCCAAAGATCGTGATAGGTCAAAACTCCTTAAAAAGCACTCGCACTTTCCCATATTTGGGCCTTCTATTTTCTAATAGTGGCTCGTGGCAACCCCACGTTGCAATGGGGAGAAATAAACTCTCAAAATCGATCAACTCTGTTATCTCTCTCCGCCAACCACGCCAGGCGGACGTGGTTCCCAGCCTATTACAAATCTATCGGAGCCAATGTCTCCCAACTGGCACATATGGGGCTGAAGTTTGGGGGTTTTCGAACTGTTCCGAATTACAGAGAGAAGAGAACAGATTTTGCCGGAAAATTTTGGGGGGAGTCATTTGTGCACCAACTACTGTATGCCATAATGAATTAAAACTACATTATGTTGAGGATTTTATAAGAGCCAGACCCGCACTGTTCTGGTTAAGGGTCTGGAAAAACCCGGCAGCTTCCCTGTCCCGCGAGATTATTATGGACTGTCTAAATTGCGAGAATGTCAATTTAATTCCCTGGATTAATGCGGTAGAAAAGAGCCTCATGAGTGTTAATTATGGTCATCTCTTTACAAACCCCGACCAGATTGACGGCTCCCACAAAAATTTAGTGAGAAGGGCACTCTATCAGCATTATCACATAGAGAGGGAAAGAGTAGATTTTGTGAAACCATCTACTATCAGTTATCTACAAATCCAGGAATTATCCCTTGAACTTCCTATGTTACCTCAGCCCTATTTATGCAAAAAATTGGGCAGATGGAAGAGGACCCTACTCTTCAGATTCAGGGACCGGAGTATTATTAATCTAATTTGTTTTCCATTGGGGTACATTAAAAATCTGGAAAAATTAAATTGTCCATGTGACCGTGGTGGAACCCAGAGTATGCTACACTTTATTTTTGGCTGTGGTTTTTACATGAAGTTTACAAGGCACTATCTAATCCCCTATTGTAGAAAACATGATTTGACCGACCTCAATCACGCTTATAGACATTTTTTAATGTTGGGATCTGATGAATTAATTTTTAGAGTTAGCAATTTTCTTAATGCTATTGTATGCTCTCGCAGGTCCTTGAGAATTGATTAATTTTATACCAAGATATGCACTTTGCACTTTAAAACGTGATTTGCACTAACCTAATGTGTTATAATGCATTTGTCTTGTTTTCATGATAACTATATTTATCCCTTGCTATACACCGCTATATATTGTATTTAAGGTGGTTCTATGCATTGTATAGTATAAAGGCCATTTGAGTTTTCATTGTTGTTTTTATAAATTATATTTGTAAATAATAAGTTGTGGCACAAAATCGCAGTATTACATGTGTATTTTTAAAATTTACTTTGTGCTTTTATGGATGGTTTTTGAAATCCGAATAAAGTCTATTTGAATTGAATTGAATTGACGTCCTCAGTATCTTAAACTGAGTGCATGCTCCAAAAAGTTGATATGATACCACCACATAGTCAATGAATGTCTGCCCCCAGGCAACATGGAAAGTAAGGGAGGTAGGGGAGTCTTCTGTAATTCTGCCATTTAATATAACTAAGTCATTAGTTCTCAAACAATCCAAGAGACTCAACCCTTTCTATCCGATCGGGCATGAGCTGGCAACATTATTTCAGGGATAGACCATACATCTTCCAATTCTCTGTTGCTAAAGGCCACCGCATAACAATTTGAGATTTTAGCATTAAAATCAACTACCACAATTCTCAATGTGCAGGTTTCAGAGGTACTGATTCTTTGCACAAAAGAAAAGATAGAGTCAACCGGAAAATCAGACGCCCTACCAGGAGGAATATATACGTTTACCAATAAAAGGATTGAGTACTGACCTTGTGATACATTACCCAAGGTCAGTTTTAAACACATACAGAGTTTTGACAGGTGAGGAAAAACCAAAGGGTTCCAGTTTATACTGTTACTAAGTAGGATACCTAAACCCCCACTTGCATGACCTTTTACTGAGGGTTTTGCTGCACAACAAAAGACAAAAAAAATTCCCAAAGCTAAAATCTGCGCAACTCCATGTTTCCTGAAGGCAGATTATCTTTGGATCATAAATCATTAGGGAACCTAATTTAAAACTTGGGTTCCCTACACCTGCCACATTCCAACCGGATATTTCCCAGGAGGCTACCTCTGCAACATGGGGAGTTTTTTTTATCTCCTTTAGGAGCATTCAATAAGCCTGCTACCCAACTCCACTTGCCAATTCAACTTCCCCACTAGATTTGGTAGCCCTATGATCCTCATGTCCCACAATATTAATCACTCTTTTCCCTGTGCTAATACCAACCGAGATTGTGATAATACCTGTCAGGTTTACGGACCCCCTGCTATTCATTGTCGCTCTGCATGAGGCCTGGTGATCTCTTCTAAAGGATTCGATTTGTGCAGCTACTAGCTCCTCACATCAATCCCATTTTTCCTAAAATTATCGACATTTACCAAGACTAACATTGCAATTGTCCAGAGCTAAGAGTTACTTTCGAATTAGGCAGCCCATTTTAATGGACCAATACAACCCGCTCAATATCAATCTCAGGTCCTCAATTTCAGATAATAACTGCAGAAGTGGGCCCAGTTCTCTGTCGAACAGCGAAGCAAAGATCAGGGTATTAGATACTTTTCCTGACTTACACCTTACTAAAGCCTTATCACTAAACTTTTGTTCTGTCCCCAGTTCCACTATCTTTGCTGAGGGTGAAGGAAAAGAAAAAAAAGAGGAAAAAGAGGATGAACCCGCCCCCTCTTCGTGCAACCTTCCTTGATTAAGAACTATCTGTCCATGGAGGGTACCTGTATGGGAAGAGTTTGAGGGAGAACTATCCACCATCCGCCCTACTTCTGACGATGTATTATTAGTTTTTACACCCATGTCTTTCTTAACATCCAGGTCTAATCCAGGCTTTTGCTTCTCCAGTGCAGATCCCAATCCTCCCCCTTCTTTATAGCCTGCTATCGTCAAATCCTTATACCCCTCCTTTGTCCTAACTCCCCCAATATAGGCACTTCTATCATAATTAAGGGGAAAGGGAGAGGAATTTCATCCGGACAGTCCAATTCCTCACCACCATGGGGCCCAACAGCCTTAAACTTTTTTCCATTTTGGGGCAAAATAGCATTTTAGGGTTGTTTCAGGGCCTCAGAAAACAACACGTTTTTTTGGTTTACATTTTGTAATACGACGGTACTTTTTCTTCTTTCCCTTCCGTGCTTTTAGCCCTTTACGCTCAAATTGAGAGGCACCCTTCCCAAGGGGATGAAAAACTGTTTCAACCTTAGACTGTTTAATAAAAGAGGAAGCAGCTGTAAAGGCTTGGTCACTAGATGTATTGGAATTTCCTTTTTTTAGAAATTGGATAAATAGATGAGGAATTCTTAAGTGCTGAACCCTTTGTATTTTCCCTTGCAACAATGGGCGGGTGATTATCCACAGACAATTGATTTTGGGGGGCAATACAACACATATTGTTTAGTGCTGTGATATACGCAACTCGCCCGGTTGAGGGAACTTCTAAGTCACCACAAGTTCCCACTTGGACTCCCATTTCCCTTACTACTATGTTAGTCTGGGTAGCCTGAGTATTCAAATCAATAGCCATTTTCACGTTTCCTAGGCGGGTGCCAGCAGAAGTGAGATGCTGCACACCCACCAAGATCGGGAAGAATACATCCAACACATGATCAAAGTTAACAGTACATTTTTCTAGCAAAGTTAAAATTGATGAGAGAATCCTCTCTAAGGCACTTAATATATCAGAGTTGTCCCTCCCTCCCCCATTCTCATTTACACCCTCATTCTCATTTACACCCTCGGTCATTAGTTGCCATATGTTGTGGGCCCCTTTACTTAGGGTCACCTCAGAATTCAATAGCCCCCATGAACGAGAGAGAAAAACACTTGAAAGAGTACTGTTATACAAAGCTGGCACTCATGGGCAACTTGCAGGACAATTCGCTGACAGTCTCAAAGCTAATTCTTGAGCAGTCGGTGATTTTAAGTTGGCCTCCATTACTTGTTTTTTCCCATGGGAATAGCAATATCCGGTAGTGTAATGTCCTCTAAATCCCTAGAGTTTAAACTACATTCAGCCCCACAGTGTTCGTTCTGGGGCATCTGAGACATCTCTCTGAGTGAAGACAATCCTGATTTTGTCTCTGCCACATTTACGGTGCCAGGTATCACCACCGAGCTCATTGACTTCAGTGAAACCGCAGATTCAGGCAACGGCTTTTTACCAGCGTCTTTCATTTCAAGAATAACCTTAGAATCTTCCATGTCCATTTCCATATCTTCAACCAATATGTTTGACGGATGTTGTTCAATAGGCTGAATAGGTTGAGTTCAAACGGAGGGTTCCAACAAGTTCTGCACAGTAAACTTACTCTGATGTGGAACTAACAATTGTGAGATGAACATATCAGTGCCCAACTCATCCGCATTAATCACACCAGGGGACACCCCCGTTTCGTTGGTCCGTAATGTTTTGCTCCTCAAACCCTTGGTGAACATACCAATACTGTAGGATGAGATTTCAAAAGGGACAGATGGTGTTAGGGCTTCTTTCGCTTGATGGTTTTAAGTAATATAAGGGAACTCATGTAATCAGATATGTTTCCAACCAATCCAGAGGTAAGCTCTAATCCTGGCCCTGCAGACGTAATTAACTGACGAAACCAGTCCAGGGAAAGTGAACACTTGGATCGAGCTTCCGATGTGTTAAAAGACCAATGGGAGCAAGTAAGGGGAAGAACACCAGAGCTCAGTAGACCAAGAACCTGGACCACAAGGAGGTCAACTCACACCTCTCTACCACCTCTGAACACGCATAAACCACAGAGGCTCGCAAAAAAAATCTCTTTAAATGCATCCACTGATTAGCCCATGTAAGATGCATAAGAGATGGTTGCTTGACGTTATGTGCCCTTAAGGAGCAGAACCACACAGGACTGAACAAAGCTCCGGTGGTAGGCATGGGCCCAGGCGAGGCCAACTGACATACTCCGAAAGCTGCACCCAGTACTTACTGGGCCACTCCCGCGGGGTCAAAGGTCACAGGCTACACTCTCTGCAACCAACTGAGGTTGCAACGCTTGTGCCAGTCTGCAGATGATCTCAGTGGGTCAGGGATGAAGTTTGAAATCATGGCCAAAGACGGGGCCACTTATGTACTTTTGCACCTCTTTAGCCTGGTTTGGCCGGTTTTTCAGGCTAACGCAGTGGTGAAAGAGTGGCTATGCTAAGTAGTAGCAAAGAGTCATGAGCAGGGGCTGTGGCTGTGGCTGAAAACTGCGACAGTGGCTGTAGACTGTAGCTGTAGAGAGCTGTAAAAAAAGCTAGATCCAGACTTAGTCTGAGGCACTGAGGTTCTGAGGCAGTAGGAGGCAGAGGCATTCTGCGCACAGTGTCTACCACCGCCGCACTCTGCCCCCACTCCTTACCTCTCCCTCTCCTGCTAGAGCTGGAGCTCACCTCAGCCAGACCGGAACGGCATGAAACGAGGCATCGGTGGAGTCCCATCTACAGTTTAACCGGTTAATCCACTAAATGATACTCCGCCACAGTCATGTCCTATGCCCTGCCACCCTGCTCCCAACACCTGCGTCGCATCCTTGTTCCTGCTGTGGGCTTCATGCTTGTGCTCATTCACACTATGTAGCTCCCAATGTAGTGCCTGAGTCAGGCCATGTTTCACAAGCTGATAGCTTTCTTATCAAATAAGCTCTCTAAAAGAATAGAAAAAACTGAAATCTAAAATAGAATTGTATCCTATTTTCAGAAATTCCGGAGAAAGGACATCCATTGCCGCAGAAGACCTTACCCAGGAGAAGGATAACATCTCAATTAGTAACTCTTTGTTGACATCAGAACTTCCAGACCCTCCGATCTCCCATGCCCAAAAAAACCCTATAGTAAGGGGCACAATTCCTCCTCGGGGGCACTCAACAAGGGAAAATCCCAGTGAACACCTAGCGAGACCAGAACCAATGATCATTCCCCTACATTCCTTCAAAGACCAACAAAGAACTCAACTCACTATCCACCAGACGCCAAGGCAGCAGCACCAGCACCCTCCTCCTAGGGAGGAGCCCCTTCAAAACCCCCATACCCCTCCCTTGAAGAGACAGGCCAACTCCTCACCCTGCGGGAAAACCATCTAGCTATTGTTATCAACGGCTTCAACGAAATCCTTTCCAACCTCGCCTCGCTCCGTAAACCTCTCCCTAATCCCCACTTCACCCCAACTGTCAACAACCCCACTTTCCATGAGCGTTCCTCGACTCCCCCTCATAGAGTGTCCTCAACCCCCCCCCACTAAGCATAATGGAAACCTTGACCGATCAAACAGAGCTAGAATAGCTATGTCCCCGAGGGAAGTAGCTGATCTGGCCGCCTCTTACCACATCCCCTCCACCGCCTCCACTCTATCCAAAATCCAGGTGATCACCAGATTCAGTAAAGACCCCTCCCCCTCACATCACCGTAGACCCCTGCCTCCCTTACCAACATCCCAAGGGCCCCCCCTAAGAAGAACCCCAATAATGAGGCACCCACCACTAACTGCATGCTCATTAACTGCAAGTCAGCCACTAAACATGCTACTGAACTAGCTGAATCAATCCTCACCCATGACATAGACATAGCCTTCAACACAGAGACGTGGCTAAACGATTGCTCGACACCCATCTTGGACACTGTCGTGCCACCAGGCTTTGTAATCATCAACAAAGATCGAAATGACCAAAAAGGCGGAGGTATAGCAATCATCCATAAAATCAATATATCTGTGACTGAAATCGACACCTTTAACTACAACTCCTGTGAATGCCTTTCCTTCAACATCAACACAAGTGACAACAAATCATTCCAGTGTCATCTTCTATACCATCCCCCAGGAAACACCACCACTTTCAACGAACATCTGCCTGATATGATTGCACATTGCGCACTCCGAGACGCCAACAACCTAATTCTGGGAGACCTAAACCTACACTGGAACGAAAACAACAACATGGTAATCCAGAACCTAAATAAGCTGCTGCTCAGCAATAACCTCACCCAGCAATGTTCAGAAGCTACCCACGACAAAAGAGCGATCCTGGATGCCATCATCTCCCAAAGGGACACCACCACAATCGATCAGATCCTACCTGTCGACTGGTCTGACCACCACCTTATCCTCTTCCACTTCAATCAACCAATTAAACTTCAACCCCTACCCAAGACACCCTCAAATGGACGTGAAATCTTAGACAGATCTCCATGGAAGACTTTGAAAGACGGTTATGCTCACTCCTGCCTACTGCCTCGGACGATCTTTCTACAACGGAACTCACCACTCACTATAACTCTACTATGACTTCGATCCTTGATCAAATAGCCCCCCTGTAACTAAAAAAAACCAGGAACATTCAGTCCAGATCATGGTTCAACTCTGACATCAACACGGAACAAAGAGCCGCAGAACGACCATGGAGGAACAACCCCTCCAATTTCCTCCTCGAGCAACTCAAGGAAACCCAAAGGAAATACAAAAAGCACATTAACAACGAAAAAAAAACCTTCTTCTGCACCACCCTGGACTCAGTGAAAAATAGACCGAAAGAACTATTCAACATCATCAGACAATAAACATCCAAGCCCTCAGCTGCCCCGGCCAAGCCTCCAAAGACCTATGCGACAACTTCGCCAACTTCTTTAAAGACAAAATCTTCAAGATCGAGCTCTCACTTGATATCAACCCTAACCCCTCATGCACAATCCCTCCCTCAGAAACCGAAGCCAAGACATGCAAATACCCTGCGAAATCCTGGAAATCCTTCAACCCTGTACCTGAAAACGAGATTCTCAAACTGATCGCCACCTCCAAATCCGCATCTCACGCACTTGACCCTTTACCCACCCAACTAACCAAAAAACTGCAATTCTCCATAGCTCCATTCTGGTGCAAGATCATAACAGCTTATTGAGTTCCGGTGTCATTCCAGACTACCTCAAAGTCGGCCAAGTCACACCTCTCCTGAAAAAACCCGGCCTTGACACCAATGATTTGAACAACTTCAGACCCTTTTCCAACCTCCCCCACCTTGCTAAAATCCTTGAAAAATGCGTTCTTCCACAACTAACGCAGCACAATGACAACCTCAACCTTCTAGATCCCCACTAATTGGGATTCCGCAAATGCTACAGCACCGAGATCGCGATCCTTAACATCGTGGACGACATGCACAAATCTCTAGATACCGACAAATGCTGCCTACTCATCCTCCTGGACTTATCGGCAGCCTTTGACACGGTGGTTCACAATCTACTCATCAAGGCTCTGCAAGACAGAGCAGGTGCTGATGAGGTGGTCTTACAATGGTTCTCCTCCTTCTTTCTAAACCGCCCCCCAAAAAAAAAACTCAAATCCTTCACATCCGACTCACACCCCGTCAACAGAGGTGTCCCACAAGGATCAGTGCTCTCCCCTCAACTGTTTAACATTTATATGGAACTCCTCACCTCCATACTTAAAAAAGCCAACATCACCTTCCACCTCTATGCAGGCGACACCCAGATCTATCTGGAAACATCCTCCTTTGAAGATATTCAGAGACTAAACAATACTCAGAAAGAAGTCCAACACTGGCTAGCCGTAAACCACCTCAAACTCAACCAAGAGGAAACCGAAATACTCCTCATCTCCAACAACGAAGAAAATCCCCAAACCATGGAATGGATTAAAGCAATTGATGCTCTCAATGGTATTCTCACCCCGGCCAACTCCATAAAATCTTTAGAAATCACCCTAGACCCTAAACTGGACATGGTCAGACACATCAAGAACTCCGCGTGCCTTCCTCAATCTGAATCTTCTCAACAAAATAAAACCCTTCATCCCACCCAAAGACCTCAAACAAGCCACCCAATCCCTGGTGATATCCAGACTTGATTATAGAAATGTTATCCTCACTGGTACAGCGAAATCCTACCTGGCCCCCCTCAAAACTACTCTAAACGCAGCAGCCAGAATGGTCACCGGAGTCAGGAAATTTGAGCACATTGCACCTGCACTCAAAGAACTAAAATGGATCCCAGTAGAGATGCGTGCCAGCTTCAGAACTGCCTGTCTCACGCACAAAGCCCTCCACACAGGAAAACCGAAATACCTGGCTTCCAAACTCAATAAGGCCGGCCAGACAAGGAACCTCAGGAGCTCCAACTCCCTACTGCTCATCCCTATGAAAAATCACAAACAAAAAAACCGCCTCACAATCCTTTGCTGGAAATGCACCCAAAATCTGGAATTGTATCCCAGCACTCATTAAGACTATCCCATGCTTTGTAAAATTAAAAAAACTCCTAAAAGACCTCTTCCTCAACCGCGCCTTCCCAAACAGTTAACCCTCGCTGTTGGACACTTGCCGACTTTCTGCAGCACCATGCCACTTTCTCTCCATCATCTACCTCCTCCAAGTGCCCCTACACCCCCCTTGTTATCCCCCCTCCCTGTAATTGGTTTCCTTTCATGACAGGGTGTGAGGCTCCCAGGACTGCCTCACCTCATTTGTCGCATCACACGCCGGGACGCTATGAACCAATTTGTATACCTATGCCTTATTTTTGGTCTCCTGCATTATAATCTGTTGTAAAGTGCTCCGATACGCTCGGGTCTGGCCAGCGCTATATAAAACTACTTAAATAAATACAAATAATAAAACCAGAGGCTAAAAAGGATGCAGGCTCAGCTATGCCCTGTTTATACAGCTGCAAATTAACAAAAACAACTGGGGCACAGACAAAGGTTATTCCACTCAGGGAAGTGGAAAAAGATAAGGTTCAACAGCCTTCCACTTCCAACAGCACCCTGCTCTTCCAAATAGATAACGGGGTAACCAACAGCCAAACCCAGGTTTCTTCCTGCCAAAAGCATGAATCGTTCGATATCTCTTAGGGGGCATATTTCTCACTAGACCGAGGAGGGTTCTCCCACCTGGAAATCTCCTATAGGACACCCCAGCCAGAGAGATTCCTTTTGGCATATACATTTACATCTGCGCCATACTCAAATTATGGAACAACTCAGTCTCGTCAAAATTGTAACCCACCAGACTCTCCATAAAAGTTGGACCATCACGAGCTCGAAAATATGGAAGACATCTTACTATTTCAACCTGGGTATGTCTCAAGAGGACAGGAAGATATTATAAATAGGAGCGACCAGCTCAAGCTACTCTTGGCTCTTCCTGCATTGGTGATACTGGACTCAAAAGATTTGATTTATATTATGTTTCCCCCGGGGTACAAAGATAGTCTACAGGATGCGACAAAAGTACTATTTAGAAATAAAGAAATCTCCAGGCAGATAGAATCGCAACAAGAGACTCTGGCAGAATGGGGCATGAGTTTAAGTAAGCCAGTAAAATCGAAATAGCCATTGCTCCTTGCAAACAATAAGCCCTGACAGCACCCTGTCTCTGTACTTTGCACCTCGACGTGGGTGCCCTCGATCTGCAACAGACTGCATTACAATTTCAATGGACAAAGTAGCAAATAAAGAGTTTGCCGGCTTACAAGGAATGGCCGTTGATGTGTAAGTAATATTGTAGGGAAAATGAGACCACCGAGATCCACGAAACAAAATCGAATTATGTATTACATATGTGCTCATGGAATACACATGGCTTAAATTCTCTTTTAAAGGACAATTCAGCACTCGAGGAAATATACTCCAAAGATATAATATGCCTACAAGAAACATGGCAATTATCGTATAAGGCTTGGCTGGATCATAACGTATATAGAGTACTGGCCACTCCTTCTCCCTGAGGGTTACACGCCTCAGGAGGCGTCTCAATCTTGGGCCATAAAGCCCTGGAGGCAGAGGGGACAATCATGGCAACTATTCCTGGGGCTTGTGAAGCTTGAAGCAACCTCATGCGCTGACCGAAAAAGTGGCCCACCACTCATTATGGAAAACATCTATATAAATCCTAATCAGTCACGTTGGAAATTTTAAAGCTAATTAAGGCCCTACACCAGCTACACTCGAAAGAACTGTGGATCTTGGCAGGCAACTTCAACATATTCTTGCTTGAGTCGTCTCATATCTCCCCTGGGTAGCAAGAAGAGGAAAACTTATGGAATATCCCGGAGATTGTGTCAGGACAAATAAAGACAGGCAAAGCTGGACAGAAATTTGCTTCAACCTTAAATGCTTTGGAACTACAAACTTTAAACGGAAGAGGAAGTAATGATCAACCAGCCAAACATACCCATACAACCAGACCTTCCTCCTCGCTGATTGACTATATCTGGGTCTCCACCCAGCATTTTTCCCGGGTAAGCAACTTTCAAGTCTTGTATTCCCCAATTATCAATTGTCATGTCCCATCCACAGAGAGACCTCGAAATTACAACAACTGCAAGTAGTTGGTACAGAAGCTGGTACCGTGGGCTCCAAAGAATAAAATGGTCTGTAACTTTGGACCCGAGGGCCTTGGAGAAATTGAGAAAAGCGCTGCAAAGTGAAGCTGTGATAAGACTATCTTCAACTTCAAGCCAGTAAATCCTAATCTCATTGTCTTTGGTCGCGCTTGGATGCCCCGTTGCTGGGGCAGCCAAGCGCTATATAAATCTGACAAATAAAATAAATAAATACTGTCTACATTACTGGAAAAGTTGTCAAACAAGCCCTGGACAACGGGTAGTGCCCTTCCTCAGAATGAAGCCAACAAACCTGCATTGAGGACTTTGAAACGCAATCTAAATAAATTCCGGAGGTTGGTGCATAAAGGATCCGCCACTGCTAGTTTTGAGGAAGGCACAGAAAGCGTACAGGTAAAAAGCCTGGGAAATTGCTGATGCAAATGAAGAACAGGCATGGGTAGAATTATATGAGGCACTAAACACAAAAGATCCATCGAAATTTTGGAACCTTGTTAAAAAAAATCAAATCAAAATACCCAGAGAAAGTCTCCAGCAGTCACAGTACAGCAGTGGAAGCATTACATTCATAACTTGTAAAACCCAGGTAGAATAGAAGGTCACCAAGAGTTACTTTTTGATGCATTTCCAGATGGCCCCAGTTTAACTCAAAGTACCTCACCATGGTTTGATTCCATATTCACTAAGGCCTAATTAAATACCTTAGCCTCTCTTAGAGCTGCGGGAGAGCCCCGGCCGGAACGGCATCCCTACAATGAGTTTTTTAAATGCTGTAGAAGACTGGGTCGACCTTCTCAATCCACTTTTTTTTAAAACGTTTAATGTAAAACACAGTGCTGGACAGTTGGAGAGGCGCTATACTTACCCCAGTTCACAAAAAGGGACCGTGTGATAATCCAGCCAACTTCCGACTTATTGCCTTATTGGAAGTGGAAGGCCATTGCTTGGCAAAAATTTTAATTGAGAGCTAGAAGAGTGGTCCCGCACTGAGGCCCTTGTTCCCATCACCCAAACTGACTTTAGGTGCGGGCATGGAACAGAAGACTACTCTCCTCAATCATTAAAACTGCGATTTCCAACAAGTCTCCCCGTTATATGTGTCTTCAATAGACTTTAAAACCGCCTTCGACAGAGTGGACAGGGACATTGTGAGAAAAGTTGGCAACTTGGGGCATTTGCGGAAGGTCTTCTGAGCACCATTACAAGCTTATACTCTGACACTTGGGTAAAAGTGAAAGTAACATCTAATAGAGTCACACTCATAGACTAAAAACCATCACCGGAGTAAACCAAGGCTGCATTCTTGCACCATTGCTGTTTAATCTTTACCTGGCCGACACCAACAAAGAATTAGGAGCCGCAAATGCAGTAACCCCAAAGCTTGCAGAGCACCACATACAGTGCTTTCAGTATGCGGACGACACATTACTATTTGATCATACGGCTGTGGGATTGCAGTGATCATTGGGGCTCTAGCCTGCTACTGTGTAGAGAATAAACTTGAAATTAACTACAACAAATGGAAAATGATGGTCTGCGGATAGAGAAACAAATGGCTGGCCAAATTTTATTTCTGCATAAACCACGTGGTCCTGGAACAAGTGACTAGCTTAAAATATTTGGGTATCTATTTTGATACTCATGGCTCACATGTTACACATTTAGAGCACCTTAGAATTTCTGTTTTGTCAATGATGATGAGTTTTAAAAAGCTAATTTCGACAATGAATGGGCCTGATCTTACTGGTTAATTTCAAATGCCCGATTTCTGGGATATTATGGGAAGCTTAGCACAGCAGACCCAGGGTCATTGAAGGAAATGATTAGCCGAGGCATCCATCACAAAACTTTACCATGGGAACGCTACCTGAGGGATTCAATGGAAATCGTGGAGACATCAATCATTCCACTTCCTAATTTATCCCAGGGGCCACAGACGTTCAAGATCTGTCCAGGAAAGCTCATACGAAGCTATGTGACTCACTTTATCAAGAGCCAGGGAGAGCCACGTATCTGGCTACTCACATGAGACTGAGATGTGGGCTAATCCCATTAAAAGCCTACAAATTCAGAAGACTAGCTGGGTCTCTTAATCAGCAGTGTCTGTGGTGTAAGTTACCGAAGGAAAGCTTAACACTCATAATATGTGTTTGCCCAAATTTAAAAAATCATAGATGTTTTTAGCTGAAACCACTGTTTCTTAATCTTGGCATAAGGGACTGCAACACAGCCATTTTTGCATTCTTGAGGGTTATGATCCCACAGCTAACAGCCTGGGGTGTGAAATTTCTTAAAGGAAATAAAAAACTGATTGTCTGTGGTACCGACAAATTCCTGAGTATTAATGTTTTTAACGGCAGGTCGGCCTTAACTCCTTTTAGGATTGGTTTTATTCTAGTTTAATTTTCTTTCAAGATGACAAATTATTGCACTCTGCACTTTAGGAAAGTTGGTCTTTGTCAGAGCCATATGACAGGACCTCCGCACTATTGTTCCCTTTCGTTTTTATGATGTATTACTATTTTACTGTGTCTTCTACATTGTGATGGTTTTTAATAACTGGAAAAAAATAAAATGTATCTATATATCTATCTATCTAGTAGGGACTTATAGGTGAATTAAATAAGCCAATTGGGTTTAAGCCAATTTCTCCATGTTTTAAGGCGAGAGGACAAGCCCATTAGCACTGGTTACCAGTAGGAAAATGTGCAGAGTCCTAAAGCCAGCAAAAATGAAGTCAGGCAAACAGGAGCGTTGAAGACAAAACATTAGGGGAGAACTACGCCTAGGTTGCCAGTCTAACATGAACCCACTCTGAATTAGACTGAGTGGAATTCCATACCTTAATGCTGCTCCACTTGACTCACAACCAGGACCCTAGTTTAAGGAGTTAGGCTTAAATTTAGCATTCAGACAGTTGATGCAGTAGTATAGACTAAGGTGAAGAGATATTGATTGAAGGGTATTTCAATTCATTTATTTCGAAAGCGCCCGTGTCCCTGTGGGCATCAGGGCACTAATGACTGCTCATGCAAGGTGATCCAGGCTTCCAAGCATGGGGTTAACTATACAACCAGTAACTGGCTCTGGAGCCTATGGGCCGTGGACCTAGGGATTGTCTAAAACTGGCTTCTTAGGGCCTGAGTCAACTCCAATCATGTTACCAGCAGTGTGTTTGTCTTTAGATGGTCATAACGATAAGGGTTTTAGCCCTGTACCCACTGCATGCACAAGGATGAGGGTGTATGACCACTCTAAATACCCAGCCATTGATCCTGTTCCTTCAGCCTGGTTATGGAAAACTATGATCCTGAATTCCCAGGCAAATGCTGTAGCGGGTAGACCCTGTAACAGTGAGTATGTCCCACTTCACTTCTTGACAGTCCCAGATTTGCATGTGGAGTCTAACTTCTGTGCCTTCCAGAGAGCAGAAGATAGTGTACATTGCCTGGATGTGGAAGTGGGGGTTTCCTTTCAGTTGCAAGCTTTCAGAAGTATGGGTATAAAGAGTGAGAATTCTGGGAAGTGCACGCTGGGAGCAGGAGACATGGATGAATCTGGGTGCTTTGGTGTGCCTGCTGCCCAGATGTCAGCCTCCTCTCCCACTATTCCAGACTGCACTTTATCTTTCCTCATCATCATATTCCCATCTCAGCTAGTTGTGCATTACAGATTCTATGAGTGGTAAATAAAGGTGGGCAGGCCATTACAGGGTAGAAAGGAGGAATAGAGGAGGGATACATGACTGTGATATTAGTGATATACTTGTCTTATAAAGATTGAGGGCAATAATGCCAAATCGCTTTTCTTACATTTTTATTTATTTATTCACTTCTTAGAGTTTTCTACTTTACTGTTTGTTACATTTTTGTAAATACGTTGTACGCATTACCCAATTGCCATCACTTGATACAGTGTCTATGTCGGAATAAGTCCTTAATGACTTTAGTTCTCATACTTACAAAATATTTACTTGCAGAGGCCTTCAAACAGCAGTCTACATTTATTGGTCTGTTGTTGTGCAATTCAGGCTTTCCTTCTGCACGCCACAGAATGGGTCATTGAGTCAATCCACTTCAGCCACTGGCTAACTTCACTATGAGTGACCACATTCTGCTCTTTCACAAGGAACACAAGTGCAACCAAGCAGTTCCCTCCAGTGCTAGAGCCTAATATGTGTCCTTTATGAGAATCAAAAATATTTTTGCTTTTAGTCTATTTGTTTTTATATTGGTGAGGGCCAGGTAGAATCTCCAACCGTACACTTTTACAAAAAATATGACATAACAAAATAACTGCTGACAAAGCCAAAAGACTGGCAGCCAATGCCAGATCTTCTTGCTATGCCAATGCTTGTTTGTCTTCCAGCGATATATACGTCATCTCTCAAGGCCAACAGAGGAACCACTTTTTTTATGTAGTGGTATCAGCTTGTTACCTGGCTGCATGGCATCTGGAAATGTAACTGTCAGATATCTGCTGTTCCCTATCATACTGCAGATTATGCTGCCATAAACCGCGGTCAGACAGACTGCCAAGACTGTAAAGTACATCCTTGTTTGATAGCAAAGTTCCTGCTTGGAGAATCGGAGCACACGCGCCCAGAGAACATAATGACGTGATTCTGAGGTAGTTATGACTAACCCCAGAAATACAAACAGGGTCTGTTGGAGCTGAGCCATAGGCAGGTAAATTATATAATACATGGGATTCTGCAATCCATGTATAAAAACAGACCTCTAATTTATTTGTAAGGATGCACCCAGTTGCCTATTATAAAGAACATAGCAGCTATTCTCTAATAACGTATTACATGTGAGTTCTGACATCACAACCAAAGCCAGCAGCTGAGGGGGACGGCAGGTCAGGTCACGGAGCATAATTAAATTTGCAGTTTAAAGAGAGAAAAAAATGCCTTTTTTCTGCTCTGATTTCTAACTGAATAGTGACAATCAGAAAGGAGATATGTATGGCAGCATGGTTATTTTGTGCTCTCCAAAGGTAATTATAGAAAAGTTAGAATATTTCTGCATGTTTTGACACTTTCTGTGCTACTTCTATTAAACTGATTCTAAAACATTTTTGCAACAAATATCTAACAGCTTTTTTGATGTGTTTAATTTTGAACTAAAAATCCTATTTTATTCTTCATGTCTATAAACATGCTCTCTCGTTCATATGAAAGTGTGATTCACCAAGGATTTCAGTGGTTTGTGGTAAAGGTGATGATATATGACCATGTATTATTAGGAATAAAGTACCCCCTGCTGTACATGATAAGGATATTGCAAGTCACTTCGGAGTTCTTATGTATGGCAGGGGGTATTTTATCTCATATATAATGCTAGTTTAAGATTCAGGGGCGTTTTGAAATCATTTCGAAGGTAAGGAAGCCCTTCACAATTTTGTCACCTATCAAGTGCGTGCCTTTCTTTAGCAACAGTGAAAATATGACTGACTCCCACCACACTTCTTGTTTACTTTTCATAGTTTTCTTACCTTCCTCTGTAAAATAGTCATGCCCATAAGAATAATTAAAAGAACAGAGAATAATGCATCCCTTACTGAATCGAACATGATAATTCTCCATCGTATTTTATAGTTGTAATGGTTTGGTTTCTCATATTGTATCAAAAAGAATAAAGCATAAAATATTTTTTATGCAAGATAAAACGTATTTTGAGCAATCATCACTTTTATTTTTATACAAGGGGTCATTTCGTAACCCTGCATCAAACTATATTTCATGTTGCGGGCGGAAGGAGGGATAAGATATAATTTCATGCAGTATCAGATCTTAAGATAAAAATGTGCTAGTTTCTGTTGAAGCATAATTCCTACTTTTGCACAGCAATGCTATCTACTTCTCTTATCAGTTGTTTCCTAACTGACACTTTCATTGGTGTAATTCTGCAATACTGTACATTGTTAAACAATATATACACTGCGTTCTCTGTCCTTGAAGCGTATGATTATAAACCGAGGTTACTGTAGGTGCTTTCAGATCCGTAAATGGCATCGAAATCTCTGTGCGAAGTCCCTTCATTTGAGCCTTTCTTTTTTATTTAGTTTCTTTACATATCCTTGTATATGAGTGGCATGTGGTACACATATTCAAAACTAAGGAGTGCCCAAAAAATGTTTCAATAAACTCCCAAAAAGTCCCCCCTGCAGTCAGTCTGCATCTTAAAATCACTTTCTCGTCCCCTAAAATAATTGAGCCGGGGCCTTCCTCAGCGCAGGTCCTTTCTGCACCCGCTCACATTATTACACAAATGTTTTGCAGAAGCGGGAACTGAAGAAGTATCCTGATAGCCTGTCTCCAATTTTACCCCCGAATGACGACCTTCACATGACCTCCACAATTCTTTCAAACTCCTTAGGTTACTGTCACGGATTAGTAACCGTCAGATGAAATTCACACTAAAGAGGCCCGCACCAGAATTGGTAAAATATGGGAATAGGTGATTGAAGCTCTTAATTTGTAAAATAATGCGTGGCGGTGCCGAAGCTCGGCTCAGAATCTGGACCAGTGCAAATAAATGTCGGCACATGAATACCAAGGCTGCAGTCTTAAACCACCTCATGCATCTTTTATCCACTACCAGATGCTCCCTGTTCCATTATCTCACTCTTACAGGTTCCTTCTTACTCACTTTGGGCTTTATTTTTTCCTCTCTTGCTCTCGGTAAATATCTGATGCGGAAAAGTGGACCCCACCGACTCAAATTAAGCACTGGACATGTAGCCTAAGACAAGAACGAGAAGTAGCTCGTGGTTGTGGGGCTGTTTGATAAGGTAACCACTGTCCTCAGAATTCCTCTGGTGCCTGTTCCCGCACCGTGCCCTTCCTTGACAAGTTTACAAGTTGTTGTCGCTGCTGCTGCATGCAGTTATGCAGAGAAGGGGAGGGGCTACTGATTGTGGAGGTGGCTTGACTAGGGTGCTCCTGTACCAGAGACCTGTAGGTGCTTACTTGCACTTTATTCCCAGTTGCCCAGGCTGAGAGGAAGTACACAAGAAGAGACTTCGCCTGGGGGCATTGTTTGCAAGATGGCTACCCGCACCAGAATCATTCTGGTGACTTCTGCAACCCCCTGCCCACCCGAATTCAATGTTTTTTTAAAAAATTTGGGGGCCATTGTCAAGACATATTTTGGGGCCCCTGTATGGAATAAATTTGAAACTTGATATTTTCCAATTTCCTGCTAATTCAGGCCTGCATAAGGAGAAACAATACTGAATTATATTAAACTTTAACAGGGTCACAGAAAATTGTTTAAATATGGTTTGCATGGCACAATGGGTGAAGAGACAAAGTCAGAGACAGAGGTAGGTAGAGCGGGTGAGAGATTTAGACAGAGAAATAGAAGAGACAGGGTTCAAATAGAGAGAAAATTCACTTTTCTTGGGGGCCTCTTTGAATTTGGGGGCCCTGGCCAATTGTTCACTTTGTCCATGCCTTAAAACATCTGTGCTGTAATTGACTCCAAGCGACTGCTAGACCTTCTTGGCATGGGCACTGCTATCAATCAATCAGGGGTTTATAAAGCACACTACTCACCCGTTAGGGTTTCAAGGCGCTGGGGGTGCAGCTCCGGCTCAGTCGAAGAGCAAGGTCTTGAGGTTCTTCCTGAAGGTGTGCAGGGTCGGGGAGCGTCTGATGTTAACTGGGAGCTCGTTCCAGGTCTTGACTGCGATATAGGAGAAGGCCCTTCCGTCTGCTTTACTTCTGCTAGTACTAGAATACTGTGTATGCTTGCTTCCACCCGGTTCCTGGCTGCTGCAGCTTCTTGACAAAGGGACTGCTAGCCCCTGTGTCTGCCTGCTTCCACCCTGTTCCTGTACTCACTACCACTATGAAATCCTAACAAACTCAGAAAAGGAAGAGGGGAGGATGGCAGCAGTGGGAGGTTTCTGATGAAGGGATCACTTGTCCCAGGCTGGTGCCTGTTCCTTCCGTATTCCTATAACAAGAGGGTAGGGTGGGGCTAGTGCATCATTGCTGCTAAATCAGTGGTCCCTTCAGTATGAATTGCGCATGCCTGGCAACCTTGCTAAGGCCAAACCAAGGTGTGCATTTCAAACTCTACAACCGGCTATCTTAGACATCCGGTTGGAGAGCAGGCACATGCCTTTAGTACTCTTCAGAGCACTGAGGCAGCCTGCTCCAGCCAATCCAGATGCTTCACTCATGTAGCATGAGAGCAGTGTCTGGATTGGAGAAGAATCTATGGGAGCTGTGGGACCTCGCATTCTGAGGAGCATCGAGCCGGAGACTGCAGAATACTAAGGATATGATGCAGGCTAAGGTAAGTGAAACTTTTTGTTCATTTTAAAATGTTTATGTTTATTTGTATGCTTTTTAATTGCATTTTTGTCACCCCATCATTTTTGTGGGTCACCAACCGCCACTGACTACATGCATTACTGACATCTATGAACATCGACTTGGCAGAGTTTTTCTGCGCTTGCCAGCAATAAGGTGGCAGGCCCTTTTGCTGGATCCAGACAGAAGTAGTACCGTTTGTTCATCTTTCTCCCACCCCCGAAGGTTCGAGAAGTCTCAGACTCCATATTAGAACATTGGAATGTTGGCAGCTCCATTGAAAACAATGGAGTGCTCCGGGCTTATAATGGCTGGTATAAGCCCGGAGCGCCAACATTCCAATGTGTCTTTGTTCACAGCTCTGGCTGTGAACAAAGACTTCAGGGAGCCGGAGGGGATTTGAATCCCCTCGCGCTCCCTGAAGGCTTCGTTTTGTTAGAACATTCTGCCCTCTAGTGGCAGAATGTTCTAATAGCCTTATAGCCCTTCGTAGCAGGGCTATACCGGCTTTTAAAGTCCCGCTGCTGTTGTTAAAGGCCCTCGCCTTCGGCTCGGGCCTTTAACGCTGCAGCGGGCCTTTAACAGCCGGTATAGCCCGCTACGGCGGGCTATAAGGCTATATTAAGCTGCTTGTCGGACCTGACAGTTAATATCACACGGTCCAAAATTTGATGTTAATTTTAATGGATACTGACAGCAAATAGTTCATGCTCAATGGGGTGTGAATGCCAAAACATGGCAGCTACTTCTCTTGTCAGTTTGGTCATCAGGTTAAGAAAAGGGTCTCAGTTGAGGCCTGTAGTTGGAACAATTAACGAAAGGATCCATAAAAGAGAGCTAACAATTTCAGAGAGGCTTTGGGCACCAGCTCTCGCTGGAATGTTAGCTAACAAGTGCATATTGGTATCATTAATAAGGACAGTGTGTTTTGAAAATCACCAGCGAATTCATTGCCTGTTACCTCAAACCCCTATCTATTTTTCAGATAATATTAAATGGCTGTTTACTACTGAATTCATACTGCGAACGTTTTCTATTGATTCATGATAATTTAATTTTGTTTGACATTTAATAAGAGAACATCACTACCTTCAACCAACGAACAAAAAGAGGGCAACTATTATTTTGTTTGACACTTATTTTCATTGGCATGTGTCAAATATTCGTAACAATCATTACACTTTCCACACCCAGTTGGATTGCTTGTTGTGGCTTTGCCCCCATTTCACAGACCCCTGCTTCATTTCTACAGTGTTTGCGGCTGTGCCCCAGGTCCTTCCAGCAACCCTATGAGTCAAGTGTGCATGAGCGGCCTGGATAGGGCATTCCTCATGCCTACCCTCCAGTTAACTGGGCCTGGCTATTCCCCTCTGCGCTCAGTTTCACTGAGGGGGCCGTATCTCCTCACTGTGATTGAGCGCTAGTTGGGGGTTACCGGATGTGGCGATAAGTCCACCCGGGTCCATCCAATCCCTCAGCGGTCAAGGGGGCAACTATTATTATTAAACATAAGTACGTATTATTATTTTGGTCAACATAACTGAAACATATAAGATCAAATTGCATTAGAACTAGTAACAATATAAAATAGTATCACACTAAAATAAATAATAAAATCATTTCAATTCATTAGAAAACTAAAGCAAAGTAAAGTTCATTTTGATTACCTTCTCCACCGGACATGATTTGTACTGACTTTGGTTGTGTACAGGGGGTTCTGGTAGCAGTGCCTGGCATCCAACCAGGCCCTGTTTCATTCCCTGCACCACTGGGCCCAGTGCACAGTCTTCAAACGTGTGCAGCAGGCTCCAAGCACAGAACCTCTGGAAGGCCTGGACCACTATGTCTGGTCCACTTACTCATAAGCCTTGTACATCGAGCTCTGGGTGCAGCGCTTTGCCTTTGGCCAGACTGACCCTTCTATAACACAACAAGGCGCTGGAAAGTTCCAGTGACCTAAAGGGTATGAGAGGTAAAAATGTGTAGAGTATATCCTCCCTACAAGTAACTATATTCACAAAAAATACTCTAATGGACCTAGAAAAGGATCCAGTAAACTGAGGGAAAGAGGAAAATGAGAAATTCTGAAATAAAGGTTGTACCTAACCCAACCATGATCGTGGGGGAGACAAGTATTTCTTTAAGTTACCCTCACACACCCTAGTGGTGTCATGCTTCATCATCGGGTCACCCAGACCCCTAAAAGTCCGGGTGGGCTCGACCACAGTGTTGGGAGTGCTTTTAATATGTTAAAGACAGAGGGGGTTAACTAGATAAAATACCTCAGTCAGATCCCCAGTTTCCCTTTATTTTTGGGTCTGTCTGGGTAATTAAAATAAATAAAAGTGGGTCTTTATAGGAGTGTTATGGTCCTAGGACCCTAGTGCCGACATGTTTCAGTCCAAAAAAAGGCCAAAAAATGGTCCAGGACTTTCTTCAGGGCAAGGATGTAACTCCCCTATGTGAGTGAAATTACTGGGATGGGATGTCCCTATCCTGTCAGTATGGTGGGGGCAGAGTAGCTGCTCCGCGTGATATTTGGTTCTGGTCCTCGGCTTTCGCGAAAGCCGAGGACCAGAACCAAATAGGTAGCAGGCAGGGGACCGATCTTAAATAAGACCGCTCGTTCTGATTTTTTGGTCCTGTGAGATACAGTCAACCTCCCCGAATTGGATGGAGCCTGGCAGTTGACACACACCCACTCTTACGAAATATCACGCGGAGCAGCTACTCTGCCCCCACCATACTGACAGGATAGGGACATCCCATCCCAGTAATTTCACTCACATAGGGGAGTTGCATCCTTGCCCTGAAGAAAGTCCTGGACCATTTTTTGGCCCTTTTTTGGACTGAAACATGTCGGCACTAGGGTCCTAGGACCATAACACTCCTATAAAGACCCACTTTTATTTATTTTAATTACCCAGACAGACCCAAAAATAAAGGGAAACTGGGGATCTGCCTGAGGTATTTTATCTAGTTAACCCCCTCTGTCTTTAACATATTAAAAGCACTCCCAACACTGTGGTCGAGCCCACCCGGACTTTTAGGGGTCTGGGTGACCCGATGATGAAGCATGACACCACTAGGGTGTGTGAGGGTAACTTAAAGAAATACTTGTCTCCCCCACGATCATGGTTGGGTTAGGTACAACCTTTATTTCAGAATTTCTCATTTTCCTCTTTCCCTCAGACTGACCCTTCACCACAGGTCCCACTGTTTACTACCTTTTGCTTTGCACAGAAAGCTCCGGAATTAAGGGCTGGTTTCACTCCTGCTAAACCAGCTGAGTTGGGATTTGGGAGATGCACAGTGTCTCCTGGACTGATGGCTTGGTGGAGCTGTGGTGCAGAATGCCATTTAGTAAAACTGCATGTAATTTAGGCTGTGTCTGGAGAAAAGCCTGGAAAGGAGCCTTAAACGAAGAACCCCCCCTACGTGGTTCTGAAAGAACAGACAGCAGATACATTTCTCATGCCTGCCTTTGCTGCATAAAGGTGGGCTCCACATCCTCACCTGTTCCAGTTCCATGTCCTCTACAGCCAAGTGAGGGAGTGGTCCGCAAAGTACTCAGAGGATTTCTGTGTGACCAGCTGGTGTCTTGCCCCTTTCTCCCCTCGACCGTGCCATTGCTGAGGGCAGTTGATTCTCATTTTTTTGGGTGCCTAGGTGTACCAATAGGAGTTGCCTATTGGTCTCGCCATATAAATTGTCTAAAGCTTTGAGGCCAGTGGTGGACCCTTTCGGAAAACATATGTTTTAGGAAATATATAGTTCGCAAACATTCCCTGTGGTTGTCACTGGCATAATCCTATGCAAACATTAGTGGGCATGAATGGTGGTGATTAGGATCACACTTTATACCAGTATGCCTGACTTTTTGAGATATTATAAGTAACAATTATCATATAATAGAAGTATCTTTTGTGCAACGGAGGTTGAGCGCTGCAAAGGGCAACCCCAACCCCCACTTTTATATTTTTTTCTAGTTTAATTAGACTGGAGGGGAGCACAACGCAGTCCATCCTATCTTAGACTGCTTTCTGAAGAGGGATTCTGATTGGCTGACTCTCCAAAATTGTAAAAAGGCATTTGATGCGATTGGACATTCAGAGTATGGAACTAGCCTGCTGAGGCTAAGCCGAGGACTGCTTCCACTGTTGCTCTCATGGCCAAGCATGAAAGTCTGCAGTCACCCCATTGAGACCTGCAGCATTACAGGGAGCCCGAAGATAGCCTGGGCCCGCTGCGCCTCTCATAATAAGATACAAGGTGCAAGATGCTGCAAATTCGACCTCATTGGAAACCGATGTTCAAGATCATCTATCTGAGCCCCTTGAACTGCCACGAGTAACAGAAATGCCAGTTCGAGAGACCCACCTGGTTTTCTAAAATGTAAATATCTTTATATGTAGACCCACTTTATTAGTATAATTGCTCATCTATGCATTCAATATATTACCTATAATGAAGGAAAACAAATCTGCAAATTCTGCTGCCTCTCGTTGTATACACACTTACAATTTAGGTAATGAAATATGGAAGAATTTAGATGGCTTGAGGAAGGTAATCATCTTCATATCCGTGTCCTTAAGTCAAATTGTGAGTAGCGGGGGGGGCTTGAGAAAGGCGTAACAGCATCTGGGTGTACTGCAGCCTATGTGACCTCTTATTCCCGAGCCCCCCCTTGGACATTTAAGTAGTAAATGTACATCTGGTAGAGGACAGCAATTACTGACAGGACTTGGGGCGTCTTTATTTCATCCTATCAAGATGGGGCGCGGCGTGGGCTTTAAGCGCCTTGCCCACTGTCTTAACTCCTCATGTGTTTCCTAAATCAGGTCAGCTGTGGCCCACCGTATTTAACATCACCAACATGCTTGATCACTTCTGTCATGTGAAATAGAAAAAGGGAGATTTAGGAACTCTGGGATAGAAGAAACTCACTTTCCTATCATACAAAAAACACCCTTTTTAGGTCTCGCCTGAGACAGCGCTTTAGCGCTGCTCTGGCGAGACTTATAGTAAGCGAGTTTTGGCAGTGCAAACAGTGGCTTTTCAGGCCTCCAAATACAGTGCATGTGCGTCGGCCGGGCACGCGCACCATTTGGATGCCTGAAAGCACTCGTTTGCTTTCACTTTCGCGGCCGCACGGCCGCTTTGATGTGTGATCGTGATCACTTTCACACAGGCGCGCGCATTTGGCAGCCTGCGTGACTGGCCCATTGTGCCCCTACCTCCCTGAAACACCGCCCCTCCATTTGCACTGCCCCCCATCGTGCGCTCTTCACACCCACTCCTCTTCACTCCCTGCGCAGTACAACTCTCAGTCTCACTCTGCCACAGCTGCACAATGAGTGGACCCTCCCTCTGCACCCCACCCTGCCCCCTGATCCTGGCGTCTTTTTTCCATACACACTCCACCCACCCTTCCGCTGCACATTGTGTGTCCTCCTTTTACATGCAAGTTCACCACCTCAGTCTTCATACACTGTACGTGCCTTTTAAAATGGTACCCATACGTTTCTCTACACCCCAACATTTCCTCGATCCTTCACTGCACCCCGTTACCTACTCTCCTTCACTGCACCCAGTAACCTACTCTTCCCTCTGCATAATCAATCCATATTTCCTTGTTATCCACTACACCTGGTTGTTTCCTTTCTCGATACACTGCTTCCAAGATTTTCTTCTGATTCAGCATTTCCGTTCTACCGCCTGATGATGATGTTTCCGCCTCCTTTCTTTTCTTGTTTTTGCACATGATCATCAGTTATGTTACACAAGGACACATTCATTCTTTGGTAGAAAGGGGGAGATTAAGTAATTTGCTTGGAATCACAGGATGTTGAGCAGAGGATGCCCAGACTCGAATCTGGTTCCCCAGCGCCACAGTCGGCAGTCCTGGCCGTTACGTCACCTTCCTTTTCGGGCCTCTTGTACCTCTTGCTGTGACCGCTGCCTCTACTATGCCCTGTATGCCTCTCTGAGCATCTGCTTCCCCCGCCGACGCCTCCCCTTCCTTACTAGTGCCTTTATATCCGCCTCTTCCCCCTGCCAGCATGTTCTCTCCCCACCCTCTTTCTCTCTCCAGGCCTCTCTTGTCTCCAGACCTCACCTAAATCCTTAATGACTTTCGTCCGTCCCCTATGGACACTGTCATCTCTCTCCCACTCCCAGTCTGCTCGCCCTCTCTGCCAGGCTCCCTCCCTCTGCCCCTCCACCCTCCCGTGTCCTCAGTGCTTTTCGCGCTTGGCTGAGCCCTCTGACTCCCGCAGCGAGCGTTAGTTTTTGACACAGTTGTACATATTGAGTGCATCAGTGGCTGCCTTTAAACACTGCAAATCCCCAGGTTTCACCACCACTTTCCTTTTCACCATTTATTTATTTTATTTTTATTTTAAAAGTTTTATATAGCGCTAGCTTGACCCGAAAGTATCAGAGCGCTTTATATACACACTATAAACAAGCATTTGCAATGCAATAGGTCTCGCATTTACTCGAGTTTAAGCTATTGGCATTATAAATGACAATGTGTTTTATTTATGTTCCAAAACCAAAACATAAATAAAAGGCATTGGGCCATATGTAGGTAAATAATTTTTACCGATTCTTAAATACCGAATTTTACCGAATCGGTATTTAAGAATCGGTAAGTTATATGTAGGTCAACAATCGGTAAACATTACCGATTCGGTAAAATTCGGTAAACATGAATCGGAATTTACCGAATCGGTAAATACCGAAGTGGTATTTTCCGATTCGGTAAACACCGAATCGGTAAATACCGAATCGGTAGTTCAAAAACACATGACTTGAATCAGCCAATCCTGTGCTACCTAAACCCCACCCAACCAGGGAGTGGCCACACCCAGGCAGGTGCACACAATCAGCAGACTCTGGAGAGGCTGGGAGTGCTGAGGAGAGGAAGAGAGCAACTGCCTGATTCAGCCCTGGAGACTGCAAGAATGGCCAGCCAGGACACAGAGAGGGAAGGAGGGGAGAGGAAGCGAAAGCTGAAATTCAGCCAAAAGGAGCTGCAAGTACTGGTGGAGGAGGTCGTGAAGCAGCACCAGAAACTTTTGGGAAAACTGTCACAGCAAGTGCCTGAGTCAGAGAAACGAAAGATCTGGCTTGGAATCCAGGCACAGGTGAATGCCATGGGAGTGACCCCCCGGGACATCGATGTCCTGAAGAAGCGGTGGTACGACATCCGTATCATCACGAAGAGGAAGGTGGCAGAATTAAAAAAAGAGGCCAGCCAGACAGGAGGTGGACGCAACAGGGCACCAGCCCTGACAGAACTGGAGGAGCTAGTGGAGACAACGATTGAGCCAGAAAGCATCGTGGGGATTGGGGACGCTGACAGCTCCGCCAGAGGCACCTCCAAACAAGGTAAGACGCTTGCACAGCAATGTGCCCCCCCTACCCCTATCCCAACTCCCCAAATGTGCTATGAGAATCCCACTCCAGTACAGGTATTAGTGCATGCCTGCAATGCATCATGGGAGATGTAGTCCCTGAAAGCCCAAACATGATACGTTTAGCACAGAATAACAGGGCATGAGACACACAGTAGCGAGAAGCAGGCAGAGGACATTGAGATACTGTACAGAAAATGTATTGTCATGTCATCAAGACAATGCTTCAGGTACACTTAGCTGATGTTGCTTTTCTGTCCACAGGCACTACTGCGCACAGAACTGGCCATGACAAGGGAGAGAGGGCACACCACAAACCCAGCACAGAGAAGGCCACCACCAGTACTGCCCAGGGAACGGCACCACAGGCAGTTACACCACCCCAGCCAGCATCGCCGCTCCTGCCAGCATCCCCAGTCCTGCAGGTGTCACCACCATCTTCACCACCTGCATTGCACAGGTTGAGGAGGTGTCCTGCAGCCAGGTTGGATGTGACCGACTCATCGTCCGAAGACTCGAGGGGGCCGGAAACGTCCACTGTACTCCAGGATGTAACCCATGCCAGTGTGCCTTCCGACTCTGAGGGAGAACACACAGTTGGCCAACGGCGCCGCAGGGCTCGGCCGCAGAGTCCACCTCCCCTTGGGCAGGGCCATGGAGTGTTCTCAGGTCTTGAGGGCACCATGGTGAAAATACAACGCATCCGGGCAAGGGCAATGGTGTCCGTACAGGGACAAATGCGTGGCCTCAACAATACCTTTGGAAACATTGAAAAGGGCATCAGCACCATGGCAGGGGGCATGGCTGATATGGCAGCGGGCATGCGGGACATGTCCCAATCCATCATGCTGCTGTGCTCAAAGTACGATGAGGACAGGGCAGCACGGCGCAGGGGACATCAGAGAAAGGATCTGACCTCGAGGGCAGTGAACCGGCTGGCGACTGCCACATCGCTGCTCTGCAGGCGCTCTGTGGCGATGCAGGAGGGCCTTGCACACTGCAGCACAGATGTGTCCAGGGGGATGGTTAGGGTCACGAGTGCACTAGAAGTGCTGCTCACCAGCCAGTCTGCAACAACTGGCGCTTTGGATGCTGGTGACACAGAAGACACGACCAGCAGGAGCAGCATAACCCCCCCTGTCCCAGACACTCGTCGGAGCAACAGGCGTCAACGTGGTGCCACTGGTACCCCAGCCAGTGAGGACGCCCCCTCAATTCCATCCCGCACTGGTGCGCGTGGGCGCAAACATTAAAGCGTCAGGCAAAACAATGACACAATTGGGTGAAGTAACCCTTAACTAACAAAATTTTATTTCTCATTGTTGTTGGAATACGTTTTCCTTTGTGTCGTGGCGTAGTGCTGCCTGATTAAACTACGTTATGGCATCCAACTACTGGCTGTGTCCCCTTACTCATTCAGAAATAGTTGCATGTGATCTCTGCCCGTCTCACTCTTCCATCTGTTGCTGTTGGCACTCCTGCTGCGTTGGCCTCTGCCTGTGCAGACTCATCATCATTGTCCTCAATATATGTCATTTCGACCTCTGTGCCTCTCTTTGTGGCAAGGTTGTGCAGCATTGCACAAGTGGCAATAATCTTGCAGCAGAGGATGGGTGTGTACTGGCGTGCACCTCCACTCTTATGGAGGCAGCGAAACCTGCTCTTCAGTAGTCCAAACGTGCGCTCCACCACATTGCGTGTAGATTTGTGTGCCACATTATATCGTCTCTCACTCTGGGTTGATGGGTGTAGGTAGGGAGTGAGGATGAATGACCGCACGGCATATGCACTGTCCCCTAGGTGAGTAGAAGGGAGACATCAGTCTCATGCCTCAATACACTATGATTTGCACTGAGTACTATGGAGCGTCACTGTTACTTACCTAGCAGGTATCCTTCTCCAAATTCTCCCGCAAGCAGTCGTGTGTAGATCCCACTGTTCTGGAAGATGTAGGAGTTATGGGTGCTCCCAGGGAATTTAGCAACGATATCAGTGATGATGTTCCCTGCATCGCAGATTACCTGCACATTGATGGAGTGGGTGGACTTTCTGTTCCTGTAGATGTGCTCAGTGGCAGCTGGTGGGCAGATTGGGATGTGTGTGCCATCTATACAGCCAATGACATGGGGGAACTGTGCCATGTGATAAAAGTCAGTTTTAGTTTTCTGCAGTTCAGCCTGTGTGTTTGGGAAGCTGATATAGTGGTGCATTCTCTGCATCATGGCATCCAGGAACTTCCTGAAGAAACGGGACAGGCAACTCTGGGATACACCGCCCACCGCAGCTATCACCCCCTGGTAACTGCCAGATGCAAGTAGGTGTAGGCTGCAGAGAACCTGCACATGTGGTGGTATGGCATGCGCCCTTCTTGTTGGCTGGTCCAGGAGTGGGTGCAGGTCCCTTATCAGGTCCATGATGGTTTGGGGGTGTAGCCTGTACCTTTCATGTATCTCTGCGTCAGTCAGTTGGAAGAGTGTGATGCGCTGTCTGTAGATGCGTTCCTCCCGTCTCCATATCCTCAGTCCTGCTGCCTGTAGACGTAGCCGCCTTGCAATGACATACAGAGCGGCCATGTTGTCCATGCTGTTGCATTTTGGGATTGCTTATATGCACTGTTGATGATTACCACCTGCTTTCTATCAGTGTTAATTACCGACTCTTATTTACCGATTTTCAAGGATTTCTTAATTACCGAATTTACCTACATATCTTTTTCCGTATTACCACTTCATATTTACCACTTCATATTTACCGAATCGGAAAATATGTATGCGGTAAATTTGAAGCGGTATTTTAGAATTCGGTAAATATGAATCGGTATTTACCGATTCATATTTACCGAATATGGGTTTTTGGCCTCCTACATCTCAACTATCTAAATACCGGTCGGTAACGAGTTTTTTACCAAATTTCGGCCGTTACCGACCGGTATTTAGCTACCTACATGAGGCCCATTGTCATTTACAATGCCAACAGCTCAAACTCACGTAAATGCGAGACCTGTTGCATTGCAAATGCTTGTTTCTGTAGTGTTCTCTTTCAGGAATTGCCTAAAGAAGTAGAAGAGAGTACAGGAAGGAAGTAAATAAGTGATGCAAAGAGAAGAGAAAAGCAGATAAGAAAAGATAAGGAGCTTTATAACGAGTTTGGCGGTATGACTGCCGAAGGACCGCGTCCGCGACCACTAATGGCCTTCCAACTGCCATATCACAAGTTTCCCGAGTGACCAGCAGCATGGCTGAGGGCAGTCTTGTGGCAGTGAGCAATATATTTCCATATATGTTGATGCCTGCATGTACATTCGGACTGCATATGTGTCGAATGCACACATAAGCATGATATATGTGGAAAAATACCATTTACCCATTGCCGAAGTGGGACCCATATGTGGGCAGTCCCGGGGATGGGTACATGGTACCAAAGCACTTACCTGTATTTCGCCGAAGACTGGGTCATATTTCTGGGAATGAAGAAGCTCCTGTGTAGGGGGGGACCTTGGGAAAAGGATCCACATCCAAATCTGCTTGGCGGAAATGGAAAGGAGTGAGTATGCACCCAAAATTCTTTGTTTCCGCCTATCATCAGGCGACAGTCCAAGTGCGGCGGTCGACTCGTTGGGAAGTCAACTCATAATACGGATGGCGGTGTTGCACCTCTGTACCACCCAATGGAGGCTGCCTTTCCCCAATTGCAACCCCGGCGGTCGGCAGTGTGCTGGTGGTGCCGGCGGTCAAGGGGCGGTCTTTGCAAAGCCAATCTGCCCAACTCGTAATACAGCGTACGGCTCACTACCGTAGGACTGCCAGCATCGGGTCAGCGGTCCATGGACCACCAAACTCATAAAATTGCCTGGGTAATTTTTCCATTCTTAAGAGGAGATGTCAGTGGACAGACCACCAAGTCCATAGAAGAAAAGAGAAAACAAGATAATTTAGATCATCCACAGCTAGACTGTTGTTGAGAACCTGTTGTGTGACAAACAGACTTGCTATTTTGCTCTGTTATAATTAGAATAAAAGTCACCTTACGGAAAACCACAACATCAAAGCCTCCAAAACATTATTTACGCCCATCCTTCCATAAGGAATGTTTTATACGGGTAGCAGAAGATAATGTTTTTTTCTGCATGACATATTGATGTGTGGGAATGACGAACAAGAAATTGATGACATTTTGAAGGTAATGGCGAGACGGTTTAGAGATCGTGAACTCACAGTAAAGAAGTAAAAGTGTCAGATCAGAATGAGTTCCTGTGGAGGTATAGACCAAAATGTGAAGCTAATGGAGGCCGTTGAGCATGTGCCCACATTCAGGGCTAATGTGACAGCTTTTGTAGGCATGACTGCAGTACAATGAAGTGTGTAAAGTATTTTGCCAAAATAGCAGCCTCTCTGAAGTTTTAGGTGAGAAAGGTGAAGATTTCTCTTGGCCTTGGCAGTACGAAGACAGAGATTAGCAATTGTGCATTATTGGCAATTTTAACACAACAAAGAGGATGTTTGAACAAGTGATTTCAGCATAAAGGATTAGAAGCCAGTTCTGCCTCAGTATGACAATGGCAATGACATTGCAATTACATGTACGTGATGGTACTAAAGTGGGCATAAGTGAATTTTTATACAACTGGACGTAGAACTTTGGGATGATCTTGGGCAGTTCAATATTACAGGTTTTTCTTGTCGAATAAGTTATTTGTGGTTAGAACAGATGATAAATCTTTAGTGCAGTTTTTCAAGTAAAGGCTTATTCAATATTTAGGTGGCTGGCAAGATTGGAAGACTATAGGAGGTCATTAGGACTTTAGTCCGCCTGCCACCCTAGTGGTAATGGGACCGCTCGCCTGCCATGCGGTGGTCCTGCCACTCCAATCATGATGCAACCGCCACCGTGGCATTTTAACATTGCGGCGGGTGTTGCAGCCAGCAGCACCCGCCACAATGTTAAAATTGACATGCACAACGTGGCAGGCACTGTGCGATGCCTGCCACCTTGTGCATGACAATGTACCCCCCAAGTGCAGCCCCTCACCTCCCTGGGGGCCCGCAACGGCCCCCCAAAGCAAATCCCTGCCAGCCCTTCCATGGCGGCAGTGGAATGAATCCAGTGGGTTGTCAAGCCGGCGTGAGTCTCTTAACTTTACTGCTCATCAGTAGCATTAGCAGTAGAATTTGCAGTAGAATTCGGACCTCCGCTGGCTTCCTGCTTTAATTGACCTTAACCGCCAGCCTTTCCACAGATTCGTCCGTTTTATTACCCAGACATATGGTTGCGTCCTGACTTAGCCTGACGCCAACGTGCCCGTGCACAACTCCGAGCTGAGTTCACATTATCACCTTCCTTCACTGTCATGTAAATAACTGTAACCTGGACCAAATGATGGTCTAACATCCCTACAGGCCGAAACACCCTTGACTCCCACAGCGAAACCTACAGCGCTAAGCCTTCCACGATACCCATCTAAAACCTCTCTGTATATATTTACATTTATTGTTTGGGTATCTCTACGCCCAAATTCTGTCACCAATTCTTTTATTTTTGCGCCCCTTCCTGTGACTGTACATACTTCCTCACATGTCACTTGCTTTGTTCACTATTTCATGAGCACTTTTGCACAGTATTACACAGGTTGCATGCCATTGAATGTAACGCAGTGCTTTTTTCATACCTTTCTCAATATATGAAGAAATATATACAACAAACTCACGTTGTCATCCTGAATCATTTGTCTCCCTGTTTACCTCTTGTGCCCCTAGCAATTAATTGTGCTCCTGAAAAATTGACCCTTATCTTACTCCCTTAGAAACATTGTTATATGTTACACTACAAGGAACTCTGGCATTACCGGAAGGGCGGTAGACACTTGCCAGTCCCATCACTAACGCAAATTGCATCAGTAATACATGTGTTACAGTGCAATCTCAAGGGGAGTTCCTTTATTTGAATGGGGGCGTCACCACATGTAAATGAGGAAATACTTTACCTTTGCCTCCGTGCCATATTACAGACAGGGGTGGAGAGGCATGAAGCTGTCAAGAGCAGTACCGAGGGACAGGCTTACTAATATTTCACGCAGAGCAGCGCAGCAAGATAATTTGATAGACAGCATCAAATGGAGAGGGCAAGAATGAACCCTGTCTACTAAGATAGGGCTCATTCCTGCTCTCCCTGTGCTGGCGCACTAGTGACTGCCAAGCACCAATGCAGGCATCCTTGCACCATGGTGCAAGGGTCTTGTTGTGCAGGCAGGATTGTAATTGTACAGGTAGGGAACCTTTCTGCACAAAAAGAATCCTTAGAGGCTTTTTCCTCTTTCTAAGAATGCAGCACACGTAGAAAGAGGAAAAAAGGAGGTGAAATACACATATTTCACCTAGTTATGCCTTCCCTGTGAAGGTGTGGCATTTTGACGTATTCCTAGGTTTACTATTATTTTTAAATCTGAGAATGCACAAAAAAAATATGGGTGGCTGCTTGGGAACACCCACGCTCCACCCATGGAACGTCTTCCCAGGGCAGAGTAACACAAGGCTGCAACTTGTGCTGCCTTGTGTTACTCCAGATTTACTATGGCATGCAGAGCCACACAATGTGGCATTGCATTGAGTAGTAAATCTCACATAAGGGTTTTGATCAGTGACGTAGCTAAACCTACTGCCACCCGAGGCGGACCCTAAGTTTGCTGCCCGCTGCTGGTGAGAGCGGGGGTGGTGACCAATGGACGACTTGTTCCTGGGTTGGGGGTCTGTCTGGTGGCTGATAGACAACTTGTTCGCGGGGGATGGTGGTAGTAGACAGACACGACTTGCTCACCTCCGCCGCCCCGAAAAACAGTGCCGCCCAGGGCAGACCGCCACTACACCACTGGTGTGCATTTACTAAAGTAATGAAAACTGGTACATATTTTTTTCACGTACCTTCCAGTGCAAAGGTTGTTATTGCTGGCAAGTTGTCTCAACGTAACACAAAGTAGCACTTTGTGCTGTTTTGCGTTATTTCTTCAAGGAGACATTCTATAGGTCATACATGGGCGTTCCCATGCAACAACTCATTGTTTTTGACGCAAAAACCCTATCTTCTAAAAATTGTAAAAGGCAGTAGCAACTTAGAGCAGTATGAAATAACCACTGAATATCCCAGGACTCAATAGAATGCTTTACAGTATGCGTTAATTATGTGACGTATCACTGTTCTTTAATAGGGGGTAAAATGAGCTGCTGTGCATGCATATACGTAATGAACAACGTATGCAGGCCAGAATCAGCAGAGTGATAATATCAAGGGCTAGGCTCCTTCTCGGTTCTCTGCAGCTTAATCTCAAACTGAACGACTCTTCTTTATTTCCCTGCCCCTAATGTTCACATTTAAAGACACTTGCCTGCTTCTCCTGCTGCTGTTCTGTCTGAGGTAAACAATTGAACTCTAATCACACTTGGCTGTTATGCTGTTTATGTTCTCGAACATGAGGCGGATATTTTATGATTTATCGTCCCCCTTCTGCATTCCGTATCTTTATTGTATCCAGTGACAGGTGCTGCATGTCTCAGCTTTGATAAGAAACCCAGTGTGGCGATCATTCCATCCTTGTTTTTGCGCGGCCCTCGTGTCGGGCGCCATCTGGAGAACAGCGCTCTCTGTTCACTTGTTGCCAAGTGTAAGGCCGCGCTGAACTCCTCCAGTGTCAGTAACGCCGACCTCCTGGAAACAATGCTGCGCGCCATTACCAGGCAGATAACCCTCTTCATTTTCACTGATAGCTTAATCTCTCTGCATCAGGGGTTCCTAAGCTTTCCGCCCTCTCATCATAAAAACACAGCACAAAGGAGCGTTTCATGTGACGCGGGGTTTATGCAAATGCAAACATGTACCTGGTTCACGCTCTTATCCTTTATATCGACAGTTCATATTCTTGCACTTCAAGGGTTCTGTTTTATTACTGGGCGCTCTGTATTTTCCTAATCTTGTAGTATTTAAGAGTAGCCTTGCCTATTCCTCAGCTCAATCAACATGGAAAATACGGCCACTTGTATCTATTCTAAGGAAAATGCACTTTTTGCTTAACCTCTAGACTGCTACTGGTTTACCCTCCTGGTTCGAAGCTCTTTTTTGGGATGTTGGGTGTAGCTCACATGTAAACCTTCAAAACTTTTTTTCACACCTAAATTGAAACCTTTTTCTCATCATCCTGGATGCGTGCGGGGGAAGATTGTATATGTACAGAAAGGGCCCCCTTCTTGCACAATCTTGAAATGGCGTTTTGTAACTTCTTTGTGTGCTGCTTAATACAGCACACATAGAATTTGCAAAATGGCATTTCTAAAAAATTATTATTTATGTGCAGGAAGGGGGACCTTCGTGTACAGAAACAATCATTTGCCTTTTGCTGTTTTCATGTGTGCTCTACAAGGCAGTACACATGAAAACAGCAAAATCGAGGACAAATTAAGCATTTCTCCTCGTTGTGCCAGGATAAGACCAGGTTTTTCCTGGTCTTAATTCTGGCGCTGCCTCCTATTTACGCCTCCCTCATAAATAGGGGGCAGGGGGCATGGCTTACAGCAGAGCGTGATGGCCGCAGCCTAGAGGAGCTTCGGGACCGCCGAGGTATCCCCCAGTAATACGCCACAAATTGCGCCTCAAAGACTGCATAGCGGCATCGGAGCGCATGGGGCACCTTCCGACCCCACTTAAAGATGACAATTGACAGAGGCACGGCGAGCGTTCGCGCAGCGGCCTGCTCGCGGGGTTGGAGTCGGGGCCTCAAATAACGCCACAACCCAGCGGAGGTGCTCCTAGGTCGGCGCGACCGCGTCAGTGTCAGCAGGCGTTGCAACTGCCACACACCGCACCAGCGGGACTACGGCTGCCCCGCCCGGGACTTCCCTGCCCTCATAAGAGCTGGAAAGATGGTGTGAGGCTCCGGTGAGGGCTAGGGGCAACGGAGCCCAAAGTGCGCTGCGGAACAGACCGGGCCACGCCAGCGGGCCCACACGACTGCTGCCCTTTATCCGCCAAAACAGAGGTACCGGGGGCGTGAAAGGGGGGTCCCACCTCTGCCCAGAGAGCACAATCACCAGCATCGCACACGGCAGCACACGTGGACCCGGGTGGAAAGCCCTGCCGCACACTGAGAAGTGGGGAGGCCCAGAGACATTAAGCGAAACGCCCGCACAGGCCTTAGAAGCAGGACAGCAGCTCCTGAGGCACACATGACCAGTAACACCCCCAGTCAGACCCCACACCAGGCCCAAGTGGATGAGACGCTGACCACTTCCAGGTGCACCGATCGCGGAGGGGTCACCCAGACCGGGTCTGAGACCGGCATTGCCTCTCCCCACCACTACTGAATTCACCACGTGGCAGGAAAACCGACAGGCTGCGTGTGACACATAGTCACAAGGCTGGCAGCGGTGAGTACTGCCCGATACTCTGACTGGGCACAGTGTTGCCTAGGCGGCCAGATACTGATGGGGGGCAGAGGCCAGCGCACGGCCCAGCAGCTTAAGCGGGACAAATATGCATACTCTAAAGACCTTCCGGCCATGCCCGAACGAAATGCCCCTAAAAAAATGACCCAAACGTGAGAGGGTCAATCCGAAGTCACGCTACAGGATATCATGTCCGCCCTCACCAACGTCCAGACGACAGTGGGATCAATCTCAGCAGACGTCTCCTTCCTACGCACCGATTTTCAGAAATTGGCCACGTGAGTAACGGAGGTCGAAAATGTAATGACGACCCTCACCAAAGACACCACCGCCCTGCAACGAAAGGGCAGCCAGTTAGAAGTGGAAAACAAGCTAATGGCGGCAAAGCTCGATGACCAGGAATGTCGTTCTCGGCGTAGCAATGTCAGAGTTACAGGCGTCCCGGAGAGTGAAGGAGGACCAGCGATGGATCTCTACATAGAAGACCTCATCAAGACACGGCTTCAGCCGAGGTGACTATCTCGTTTTTTCTCAGTAGAGAGGGCACACAGAGTACCGGGGGGTAGGTCCAAGACCCCCCCAGACCCATTCTGGCTCGTATTTTTTACTTCCGCGACCGAGACGCCATATTGCACACAGCGCGGGTGGCTCCACCACTACGTATAAAGAACTCAGTGGCCTCATTTTTTCCAGATTACACAGCGGCAGTCACCAAGAAGAGACAAAGCTTCCTCGAAGTAAAAAAGGAACTTAGAAGCAGAGAACTCGCCTACTCAATGCTGTTCCTAGCAAAGCTTCGGGTAGTGGCAGATGGGAAAACTTGGTTTTTCGATACACCCGAGGAGGCCCACGACTGGCTTGAGGGTTGGCGGCAAGCAGGAGGACCACGGCGTACAGGAAAACAACAACAACGACATCGGGTGGGGGACACCTCTCGAGATCGAATAAACGAGGGTGGTGACAAGGACTCATCACTAACGGAGGCTGGGGAATTAAGACAGCCGGCACACAGCAGCGGGGTCCCACAACATTAGAGAGACCTACTCGAAGCCAACAGCGAGACTCGACAGCTGAACTCGGACGACACCAGGTAGCTGGGCCGGCCCAGCCGGTCTGGATAGTGGACTAGGACATTACAATGGACACCCGATGATACACGTACTGATACGATCCAAATCTGATTGAATGTCTTTGAGCAGGGGGACGATCAAGGCACTTCTCCGACTCCCCTCCCCCCCGCAAGCAAGTACTGTTTATGGGATTGAAGCACTCCACACTGTTGGGGTGGCGGGTAGTTGGGAAACCATCTAGCAGGGGAGCAGGGAGGGGGGAGGAGGGAGGGGATCATTTCTTGTTTACATTTGTTCATTTTAAGTTAAGCATACAAGATCATCTACAGCTGATAAAGTTTGCCAGAAGGTTATTGCATGACAGAGTTAATACACCACTGGAAATGTTTCAATGTCGAACAATGACTCACATACCCAAGGGGACATGCCAATTGACACTCCACACTTGCTGCCAGATAACACACATACACTGAGCTCTCCCCTAACCGTAATATCCTGGAATGTGAATGGCCTGTGTAACAATATAAAGAGGGGACTAGTATTACAACATCTTAAGAGACACGCACCATTAGTCACCCACATACAAGAATCACACCTGGTGGGTACGGCCACTAAAGCATTGGATAGATGGGGCTATAAAATGGTGGCACACTCCAAATTCACATCTGGATCCAGGGGGGTCAGGATCCTGATCCGAAAGAGCTACCCTCTTGTGATAACCGGGACATGGACAGACGATCAGGGGTGCTTTGCAGCAATTTCCTGTCAATGGGAGGGGCGCGTATACAACCTCGTCTCCGTGTATATCCCTCCGGCGCTACACACACTCGCCCCCCTGGCCCTTGGTAAATTTCTGCTAGCATTACCTCCCGGGGAACTAATCATAGGGGGCGACTTTAATACCACATTGGATGCCGCGTGGGACAGACACCACCCAAGAGATCAGAGAATAGGTTCATCGCCCCTCTGGGAATTCCTGGGCGCATTTGGGCTAGTAGACATCTGGCGGACGCATTACCCTACAGAACATCAATACACCTATCACTCAGGCGCACACAACAGCCTATCCCGAATAGACTACATTCTTACCTCCTCAACAGGTTTAGAAAGAATACTAGAGATCAAACACCTCTCCAGAGGTATTTCGGATCATTCCCCCGTATTAATAACATACACATCATACCTCACGGGGAGGAGACGCATATATCCCATATACCCTGGGTAACTTAAAGACCCGAACATATGGAAGAGCCTACACAAGACCTCGGGCACTATTTCCTAGAAAACGCACAATCAGTGGCTTCTCCCATCGTCCTATGGGAAGCGTATAAAATGGTCCTCTGTGGACAGGTTATCTCCTTGATCACTGCCTACAAACGGGACATAGCACAGCGGGTATGGGAGCTGGAACAGGCAGTTAGCCGGGCAGAGTGCTCACACACAACAGATCCCAATGATATCACGACCCACACACTTAGCCTTGCAAAACAAGCATACAGAGACCAAGTATGGGAGGAAGCTAAGGTGCGAGTCACGAAAACACAGCACACAATCTACGAAGTGGGGGACAAGGCCGGCAAACTCCTGGCCTGGTTAGATAAAAAGGAACGAGCCAGTCGCTGGGTAGCACAACTTCTATTGCCCAATGGGAAGACAGTAACGGACCCAAACGACATCGTCACAGCATTCGCACACCAATACGAAAGAGTATACATTCCCATCGCAACGAGGTCCGTGGAGGAGAACTTGGCCTTCCTGAGAGACATACGTCTCCCAATACTGACCCCACAGGACGTACAAATACTGGAGGCAGACCTCACGATAGCTGAAATCACTGCAGCCATTAAGGGGCTCCAGACAGGGAAGGACCGGGTCCAAACGCCGTTCCAGTGGAACTTTACAAAAAGGAGGCAGACATGCTCGTGCCACATCTGCTGAGAATGTACAAGGCCAGCCTAGCGGTGGGAACACACCCTAGAGACCAACGAGTAGCTCATAGCGATACTAAAACCCGGTAAACCCCCACAGGAGTGCACCTCCTACCGACCAATATCGCTCCTTAACGCGGAAGGGAAAATACTTGCGAAAGCGATGGCGGCCAGGCTTCAGCCCTATCTCACGACCCTCATACACCCCGATCAATCTGGCTTTATGCCGGGCAGGAACACGGCGATGAACCTCCGGATACTTCATGGCGGGCTAGCTCGGGCACCCTCTATTCAGGAGGAGGCGGTCATACTCCCGCTGGACCCCAGTATGGCCTTCAACCGCGTGGAATGGCCCTTTCTTTTTGCGGTGCTGCAGCACTTTGGTTTCGGACCAAAGTTTTGTGCCTGGTTACAGCTGCTATACACACAACCACTGGCACAAGTAGTGGTCAATGGGCGGCTCTCGGAGGACTTTCCCCTGGGGCGTGGGACCAGACAGGGATGTCCCCTTTCCCCCCTCCTGTTTGCTTTGGTGCTCAAGCCATTAACGGCGTGGATAAGGAGAGATCCGGTAATACGCGGGCTGAAGTGGGCGGAGGGGTGACGACATCTTGCAGTACATGGCGAGCCCTAGACGGTCCCTTTCTTGCCTGCTTGACAATTGCGAATCCTACGTTAGAGTCTCCGGCTATACCATTAACTGGGCAAAATCGGTGCTATATATACTTAAGGGCCCTCCTCCTAGCCTGCCCTGTGGGGTTGCGATACAGATCGTAGAAGACGGTTTCAAATACCTCGGCATACACATCATGCCTCACCCCACACAATTCTTTGAACGTAATCTACTGCCACCCTTGAAAAGGCTCCGTAGTGACGTGAAATGCTAGCACTCCTTGCCATTGACACTACTGGGGAGAGCGGAGTTGTTCAAAATAATGGCTCTCCCCAGGTTTTTATACGCATTGCAAAACACACCTATGCCAGTCTCTCACTCCTACTGTGCCTTCTGGGTTGTGGGCTTGCGGGCACCTTCTACCACACATTATGGGACTGTCCCTATATTACACAATATTGAAGGGCTGTTATGGCCACGATCACTCGAGTGTGTGGCTTCACTGTCCCCCTGAATCACGGAGATGCCTACTCAATGTGTGGGAGCCAACAGATCTTAACCATGCGGAGCAGGACTGGGCGACCCTGGGTATCACACTGGCCAAAAGGAATATTGCTCAACACTGGGGAGCACATACGATCCCCTCTCATCAGCAATGGTTTCATGACCTAGACAGTGCTATGGTTGCGGAAAAGGCAGTATTTATCCATAGAGGGTGTCCCCGGAAATGGATGCGAGTGTGGGGGAAATGGAAAATGTTTCGGGGGAACATATGCGCCCCTCCACCCAAAGATTCTGATCCGGATCTGAGTGACTGATAAACTTAGATAACGCTTTACATGGGAGGATTTTTATGTAATACACAGACGGATCTTATGGAAGAGATGTTGAAGCGAAAGTGATTTTAATCAGCTGTACTTGATGCACATAACAATACATTTTTTTACAAAAAATAAATAAATAGGCGGCAGCGTCAGAATCAATGGGTGTTGCGATGGAGCGCTCACTGCAACACCCATTGCCCTCCCCTTTCACGCTAAGCATAGCGTGAAAGGGGGCCTTATTTTTGTAAATATGGTGAAGACCCTATCGCCACGGGAACGTCATAAAAAGAGACGTTCCCGTGGTGATAGGGGCTTATAAATATGCCCTAAATGTGCCCAGGTTTGTAGATTTCCCTGGATGCGAACCTAGAAGATTGCCAAAATATAGCTACATTTCGTTTTTTGTGGAAAAAATAGGAATACATGCTGTGAAAGAAAGTGTATGTTTTTTTCTCTAAAAATTGCATAAATGAAAGGTTTGCTGTACTAGGATCTCTATCTTCCAAACTTTCAGGAACAAGCAGAGTTGTATCGAAAACCTTTTTTACAACAGCTTTTACATTTTTCTAAGAGGTAGTCCATTTTTCCTAATGTTTTTGGTTCGAGCCTACTTGTAGTTTGTGGTGGAAAGAGGTAGAAACCATGGGTGATGCCAGAAAGCTGCACATTTCTGAACAGTTGACAAACTTCTGAATTCAGCAAGGGTTCATTTGTGTAGCCCCCTCAAGATTTTCTCCATGAAACTAATTTGCAAAATCGCAAAAAACACAGAAATGAGTAGGAAAAAACAGCATTTTATGACACTGTTTTCACCTTTAACATATTGTCATGTTGGCCGGTGTACAAAAGCAACATACTGGTACATCTGAAAGATCCATCTGGCTGTGAGGATATATAGGGTTTGTAGGTTCTCCAAAACCAAGCAATACAAGTTGCACTTTGAAATAATTTTTTGTTGTGCACATATTATACAGCAATTTATATGGTAAAATATACAAAAAATGATACATGGGTATTGAAGAAAACCTAGTATTTCTGAAATGTATACAAGATACTGAGTTTAAGAACAGTAGTTATTTGTACACCTCTGAATTTGTGCGTACCCATACTATTGTGTGATTCAGAGGGCATTTTGTGAAATGTCCTTCCTGCACACTGGCTTACACTTGGAAGCCACAAATGCAGAGTAATCCAATTGGTAATAACAAATGGTACCCCATTTGTGTGAATAGGCCTAGCACCTGCATCTCATAACACCATAAATCTTCATGTGGAGACATCACATTTCACCCCACGAAATCTGTGTTTTTTTGCAATTTGGGTAGTTGTGGATTTTGGGTCCTAATTCATCCGTCACTCAAGGAAACCTACCATACCCAGACATTTCTGAAAATTAGACATACAGGGATGTCTAGGGTGGTTCGCCAAAAGCCCCAGAAGCCCCAGAAGCCCTTGCAAACCTGAACACTTTGGCTAAAAGCACACATTTATCCCTCATTTCTGTGAGGGAAAGTTCCAGGATTTGCAGGGATCCATACATTTTCTATCACCCAGCAATTCCACATGTCTCCAGATAAAAATGTTACCCCTGATTGTGTGAGTGAGCCTAGCACCTGTGATAGGAAAGCCCCAAAACATAACAAAGAAAGATCAAATGTTCCCTTTCACAACTGTCCATTATTTTGCAAAATGCGTAGCAGTGAGTTTTGACCCCCCCTAGCTCATACGGTACCCAGAGAATCCTACAAAACCAAAACATTTCTGAAAACTAGACGCCTGGGGAAGTGCAGGGACGTGTGATGTGCATAGATCTCACAAGGTTTTCGTATGCAGAAGTCATTACAAACCCCAAACTTTGGCTAAAAACACACACTTTTCTTGCAATTATGGAGGGAAAGTTCTAGAATCTGCAGGGCGACACAAATTTTCAACCATCCAGTGTGTCAGCCTGTCTTCCAATATAAATGATACCCCACTTGTGTGTATGGGCTTAGCACCCACAAAACAAAAGACCCTGAAAACGCAATCTGGAGACATTGGCAATTAGGGCAGCTGCAGTAATTGGGCCTGGACTCAGCTGCCACCTAGGGAAATCTACCAAAGCCCGACAGTTTTCAAAACTAGGCACGAGGCAAAGGCAAACATTTTATTACCCACAATGCCCTGCAAACCTAAAACTTTGCCTAAAATTATGCATTTTTCTTGCATTTCTGTGACGGAAACATCTGGAATCCGCAGAGATCCAGAAAATTCCTACCACCCAGTGTTTATCCACTTGTCTCGATAAAAACAGTACCCCAGTTGTGTGACTGTGCCTATTGTTCGCACATGTTATGGATCAAACCAGGCTCAATTGGAGCCTGGGGTAATCCCATTGACCCCGGTTTGATATGTGTATAGTGGGCTTTCAGCCCGAGGGGGCACATTGGGAATAAACACCCCAACCTTCACTGCCAGGGGGCAGAAACACTGTAATACCCTTTTGGAGTGGGGGCGTGGCTCTGCGCATGGTGGTCCACCCACCACTTTTTTTCTTTTTTTAGTTAGCCTTGGTGTCTAGTGGGTTGTCTGCCCCCTGGGGACAGATTCAGTGCAAACCCATCAATCAGCTACCCAGGGAGAGCAGAAAGACTATTGTCCTCTTTTTCTATGTGGGGGTGATAGTCCTACCCATGGTGGGCTGCCCCATCCATTTTCTTTTTTTTTTTTTATAATCCTTGGTGTTCAGTGGGCTTTCTGCCCCTCCAGGAGCCAGGCTCGGGCACATTTCTTAATTTGTTCCCAGCTGGGTTGGGGCCAGAAAGTGGAGTGCCCTTTCTGGGGCGGGGGCTTGGCCTTTTATATGGTAGGCCATCCCTACCACTTTGTTTTCTTATTTTTATTATGCCCTGGTCTAGCTGGGTTTTGTCCCCCTCCCTGAAGAAGGGGCAGATGGAGAAAAATTCCAAGTTTGCCCACTGGGGGCAGAAAAATGTTCTGCCCTTTTTTAGGGTGAAAAGTGGCCCTGAACATTGTAGGCTGTCCCCATCCCTTTGATTTTTTTTTTCAAATTAGCCCTGGATTCAAATAGGTTTTCTGCCTCCCTTTTATTGTTTAATGTGGGGTATGGCCCTGCCTAGCCCAGACCCATATGAATCCCTGGGGTCTAGGGAGCTTTCTGGCATCCCAATTTAACCAGTTGGGGGTAATCACTCCATCCACCACTCCCGAATCGTTCCCGGTCCAGGGAGGACCCGGCTTGGCAGTAAGGGCTGGACTGTTCCCATGAGAAGCAGGGTCAAGTCTGATTTGCATATGGCAGGGTCTAAACTGGGGTGGCATAATGAGCAAAAGAGCAATGGATTTAACTAAGATCTCTTGACTGGGGGAGGATGTTTGATTTATTCAGCATTCCGTCCATCATTTGCTGCAGTAGCATTTTGCACACTAAGGGGCCGATTCCGATGTCGGACGGACTCAGGTCTGCTGTCATCAGTTACGGCCCTGCAAGTACGATGCGACCGAACAGGGTTCGGTCGCACTCGTATACTTCACAATGCAAGCATGCATTCTGAGCGGAATACATGCTTGCATTGTGAACAGCAGGGATGCAGTTCAGCCCTGCACCCTGTGGCCGGCACCCCAAGGTGCCTGCCACCGGTGCAGGGATCCACAGAGGGGCACCGTAGGTGCCCCGAGGCCGTCATGCGGCAGCCTCGCACCCAGGGGGGCCCTACTGGGGGCCCCCGAAGACAGTTTCCGACTGCCTTTTTGTGCCGGAAAGACCGGCACAAAAAGGCAGTGAAAAACTGTCATCGTACTCCTCGGTCATAAAGAGACAGCCGGGGGAGTCCTGAGGGATTTCCGGATGGCGGACGGGCTCTCCAAGTCTGTCGTTAGCCATCCAGAAATCCGAGTCGGATTCCTGTCCGACCGAGCCAATCGGAATGGCTCGGTCGTAAAGGAATCCAGCCGACACGTTCCGATTCGGTCGGAAGGGCTCCGACCATCGTTCGCAGCCCTTCCGGCCGAAATCGGAATCGGCCCCTAAGTGGGGTGGGTATGCCCAGACGTGTGTCTCTTGCTCGCTGTGCCACTGGATTCACGCTAGCCTGGCTGATGAGGGGGGATATACCCTGAAACCGGTCCCAGGATGCTTGTTTCCAGTCCAGGAAGGACATGGCTTGGTTGTGGGTCAAGACTAATTTGCAAATGGTTGGGTCCAAACTGGGGTGGCATAGTGAGCAAAAGAATGATGGATTGAACCCAGGTCTCTTGACTGGGGGAGAGTGTTTGATTTATTCAGCATTCCGTCCATCATTTGTTGCAGCAGAACAAGATATAAAAAAGGGCACACTACCTATTAGAATTAGTATGCTATCACTGTGAAATAAAATTTGAAAGCAATTTCCCTACATAGGCTTTGCTAGGTTTTTCCTTGAACAGGCCAAGATGGGATTATAATCTTTATTTCCTATCTCTATTGGGGAAATTACTATAAAAGGGCTTCAGGGTTATTTCTAACATAATGATCACATTTTGATTTAATGGAAAATCAGATTTTTGATAAAGTGGAATAGAAACTTTACAATAATTTGCTGACTGGGCCAAATCAGACCTAAAATCAGATTTGCCACTCACCCCTCCAGAGTGGGAATGCACATCCTTGGTTGGGAGAATGTGTGCTTCTGGTTCAGAGGACAACAGCCTGCCTCTGAGCCATGAACAAGCAGATGGGTGCTAGGTGTTGACCACTTAGCTGGAATTAGCTATCTGGGAGAGGACAGGAACAGTGTACAGAAGAAAGGTCAGCTTTGGCACTACCTCCTGTGACTTGGAGATGCCGCGTAGGGCCTCCACTTTTTATTCCCAGGATCCTCTCAGGAAGCCAGGCTCCAGACACAGTAGGGAAGAGAACCAGTCTAGGCCCGTCAGACAGGAAGAGGGTTATCTAAATAGGGAAGTGGCTACAGTAAGGCAAAGAAAAAGTACTGCAAAGGGGTTGGGGAATGTGAGGAAATATAAGCTTGGTGGGTCAGGCCCCACCTCCTCAGAACACTGCTTTTCCTCGGATTTCTCCCCCTTATAAAGAAGGCCCTGGGGCAAGAAGACATATGACTCTTGACTCCTGCAGGAAGAAGAAGACTCACTTAAGGACTCAAGGACTCCTGAATCTTTCTGGCACCCAGTGACTGGAAAGGGTTCTCTTCATGAGTCAAGTATTTGGCCTCCTGCTTTATGTATATAATAGGCAGAATGTCTCTTGAATCCAAGAGGGTCCAGCTTACCAGAGAGGACTGGACACTGGCTGAAGAGAGACCTGCTACCAAGAAGTAAGCCTGCCCTTAGGATCTAGGGGCTGCAGGACCTACGAGAAGCATCTGCTATTTCAGCACCAAGATGCCCAATGTCTCCTACAAGTAAACATGTTATATAATATTTCCATTGTTATTTATACAGCGCTTTCCTAAAGCATAGGAGGCCTAAGGCACTGATACAGCAAGAAGAATCTGAGATGCATTTTACCTTACAAAGAAAAGTAAAATAAATGACTATGACATTAGAAAATAAATGTTTATGGCTTCTTAAAAAACTTTTTGTGCCTTGAACCTATTCATAACATAAGGCACTCTTAGAACATACATTTTAACCAATAATGTTATATTCTGTCATCAAGTTCTATCAGTGATGTTAATCAATGACCCAGTCCTCCAAGCCCATTCGCATTGAAAGGACGTCATCAGGGATCAATGGTATCACTCATTACCTTCTTCAACACAAATCTTCATAATGCCATTATCCCACTCTTAGATATTAGCTGCTGCTTCTGTCGTCTTTTTGTCTTCACAAGCCCTGCTGTTGTTTTAATGGATGAAACACGTTTGGGGGGCTGTTAAGCTGATATTGAAAAGAGGAGAAGCGAAATAGAAGAAGAAAGTTATGTATATTTTTACAACAGCATAGAATTGAAGATTATTGGATGGACTTATTGTGAATAATGACTCCACATGTCAAGAATTGTTAAAAAAACAATTACTTTGATGTTATGAAGTCATTAATAATGAGAGATAACTTTGATTTCTTCTCTCTACATGGACATATTTAACCTTTGCTAATTACCTCACATATTACATCACTCATGATATGGTCTGTGACATCATTGATAACATCACTGCAACACCTGAAATTACATCATTGACGACAACACTGTTAATGGGGGGGGTGCACGAGATATAGTTACTTTAAGACATGAGCAATAGTTACTTGAGATAACTATGACTGGTTAAATTTAGTTTCTTTTCAATGCCACTGAAGTCCCACGGGATTAAAGTATTTTTTGCTGATTCTTTTTTGCCCCCCCCCATGAGGCCCAGGTAATCAGGGTATCCCTACCTTGCACTCTTATAATGTATATATATTTTTTAACTTCATGACAGGAGACTAGGTCACAGAGTCCTGTAATGTCTGCCAGTAACACTTTTCTCATGTTCCTGGGAGCGAATCAGGGAGCTTGCTTCCACATGAGTCTGACTTCCACAGGAGCAATACAGTCCAAGGGAAATAAAGCTTCCTGGGCCAATCAGAATGCTTTATTTTTAAATTGGTGCTCCAGCGAGTGGCCCGAGACTCTCGCAAACCCAACCCTCCAGACATACAATTATTAAAACTTTAAGTTCTTAAATACTACTGAACGGATTTACACAAAATCACAAAAAGCACAAACTGCGCAACAAGAACTAGCTTCCTGCCAAATTTAGTGTAATTCCATTCATCAATTTGTGCTGTAGCCTTGTCTAAAGAAGTTTATGGAATATCCAGTGGGATTTGATTTTGGGACCCCCTTTTTTCTCAGCCCCTGCTTAACGGAACATCCTGAAATCTTCCGTGCTCAAACTAGTCAAAAAGTAGCACCTTTTTGCAAAGTTTCATGGATACTTGTTAAACGGTGCCAAAGTTAGCAGCAAATCAAAAAATGCTTTTCCAATTGAACAACTGACCTAACTGCAGTCCAATAAAGACCCATATTTCACATTAAAGAATGAAATGTGCAAAAAATTCATGGTCCCCTGTGGAATGAGGATTCCATCATTATAATGACAGCCCCCAAATTATTCTGCGGATCTTTAACATTATCTCTGCTTCTAAGATTATGCAGCATTAAAGGACCAAATTATGCAGCGAGGTTCTTTTTAATTATGTGGCAAAACTGCTAATTAAGTGGCACACACTCTGCCTGTATTATTTCAAACTGTTTTAGCAAGAAACATCATTTTTGTGAAATCTGCACATTGATGCAAATTATGTAGCAAATGCAGTAAATCCATAATTATTGGTTAATACTGTATCTATAGAATGGTAATACATGATCTGGCCCTCACCATTGTCCATTGTTTTATCAACAATTTATTAATGAATGGTAAACCAAAATATTCTGATCACAATCAGTGCCCTATTTGAAGAAAACATCTTTCTCAAAATAACTACCCAAAATGGGTAACGTGTAATACGGCTCTATATTGTCATTTTGGGGTTCTGGTGATATTTACAAACTACTCAGCCTTCGGCCTCGTGGTTTATGACATCACCAGAACCTTTTGAGGGCAATATTGGCCACATATATTATGAAGAAAGGGCCAGGTACAACACTACCATCTTGCAATGTTATTTAGAATGATTAATAACATTTTTAGGTTTCATTCCATAGCAATGTCCAGAAACCACTTCTTAGGTGTCACAATAGTATATAGTTATATTAATACTTATAATTAATTAATACGGGCATAATCTAGTAATCATCACAAATTTTCATTCCATTATGCAAGTAATCTAACCATGTCAGTTGGGTTAGTATCACAATCTATCACTCACACAGTCAATCAATCAATCAATACATTTGTAGAGCGCACTACTCACCCGCGAGGGTCTCAAGGCGCTAAGGGGGGGAGGGGAAGCTGCTACTGCTCGAACAGCCATGTCTTGAGAAGTCTCCTGAAGGTCAGTAGGTCCTGGGTCTGTCGCAGGTGGATGGGGAGGGTGTCCATATCTTGGCGGCGAGGTGGGAGAAAGACCTGCCGCTGGTGGAGGTTCGGTGGATGCGTAGCGAGGGAGAGGTCAGCGGAGCAAAGCTGGCGGTTGGGAGTGTAGAAGGTGAGTTGTTTGTTGAGGTATGTTGGTATGGCATCATGGAGTGCTTTGTGAGCGTGGGTGAGGAGTTTGAAGGTGATCCTCTTGTTGACGGGGAGCCAGTGCAGGTCTCTCAGGTGGGCAGTGATGTGGCTGTGGCGGGGGATGTCGAGGACGAGGCGTGCGGAGGCGTTCTGTATGCATTGAAGTCTTTTCTGGAGTTTGACTGTGATTCCTGTGTAGAGGGTGTTGCCGTAGTCTAGCCTGCTGGTGACAAGGGCCTGGGTGACCGTCCTTCTGGTTTTGGTGGGGATCCATCTGTAGATCTTGCGAAGCATGCAGAGGGTATTGAAGCAGGAGGAGGAGACGGCGTTGACTTGCTGGGTCATTGACAGTGATAAGTACAGGATGAACCCCAGGTTGCGTGCATGGTCGGTGGGTATCGGTACAGCTCCTAACCAGGCCGGCGACCAGGAGTGGTCCCAGGCGGAGCGGAGGGAGTGGAGCCGAGGATGAGGACCTCCGTCTTATCCGAGTTCAGCTTCAGGCTGTTCTTCATCCATTCAGCAACGGCCTTTATTCCTTCGTGGAAGTTGGTCTTGGCAGTGGCGGGGTCCTTGGTGAGGGAGAGGATCAGCTGGGTGTCGTCGGCGTATGAGACGATGTTGAGGTCGTGCGATCGGACGATGTTGGCAAGCGGTGACATGTAGACGTTGAAAAGGGTCGGGCTGAGGGATGATCCTTGGGGTACGCCGCAGGTGATTTTGGTGGATTCAGATCGGAATGGAGGGAGGCGGACTCTCTGGGTTCTGTCGGTGAGGAAGGAGGTGATCCAGTCCAGGGCTTTGTCGCGGATCCCCGCGTTGTGGAGGCGTGTGCGTAGGGTGTGGTGGCAGACGTGTCGAAGGTGGCCAAGAGGTCTAGGAGGATGGGGGGCCGCGGTTTCGCTGTTGTCTAGCAGGGTCCTGATGTCGTCGGTGGTGGCGATGAGGGCGGTTTCGGTGTGGCACAGCAGCAATGCAAATCATAAATTGCGCACCAAACGCAATGTGGATGACCTAACTCTTGATGTAACAGATACAATTAGAAACGTCATAAATAAACTTACAGATGGGATTACATATCATATTCCCAAGAGATGTCTATGAATATAGTATTGTTTAGTGGTTTGAGTATGTGTTATTTATTTATGTTGTGCTTTATGTGTTGTTACTAATTGACATAAATATTTTGAGGTCATAAGGAATGCTTCAGTTGTTATGGATTGCGGTCCTACCCAAAACTTGCAAATTTCTTTTGTTTTGGTTTTAATTTGTGACCATAATTGAACCTTAATTATGTGAATTTCTAAGTTTTTTTAAAAATATAGATCATGTTGTTATAAACAACCCTAATTATAACTTAATGTTAACCTTTAGTTTTGCTCCAGTTCACTGAGTCCAACCACGTCGCTGAGGGCATTCACTTGTGCTCAGCGGGGATATGCATCATCAAATACATTTGTAGATGTATGTCAGGCCCTGTGCCCAACCTGGACCCATGCGCCACAGCGTAACCCTGCTACGTACATCTTAAAATTACACAGACTTTGACGTACACCTATAGGTAATTGTGAAAGATTTGTAAATCTTTGGTTCTATATCTATCTGATGTGGTGGAGCACTTAGGGTATCATCCCTGTGTCACAAAGCACTGCATTGATTTGATTGAAAAAGAGTGGCATAGGATCCTACTGCACCACTTCACTGAGCATCGTATAGTGCAAGAAGATGACAGACCGTTCACACAAAGGTGATATGAATGTACCCTATCGTGTGTGTACCGGGAGGGGCTGATGTGAAGGTACTAATGTTTATCTAGACGTATATTAGTTTTACACTCTGAATTTCAACTTCATTGTGACAAGTTACTGTATGCAAAGTGTGATTGTGTGTGTGATGTAATTGTCATAATCAAAGTTAATATAATGTCCATTTGGATAGAGGTGGAATGTGTCTTTTAGATCACCCACACTGGGGCGTGTCAGTGGAGTTGATTGATTTCCTCACACATCCGAATTGTGGCAATACTTTCAAAATATTGGTTTACTCTGGCTTTGCGGTGTCCATTGGCAATCCCCTGGATGGAACGTAGGTACTTCAGAAGTAAGATGAGTAGAAATACCGCCTTGAAGTTTATATCCTTTGGTAACAATAGCCCTCGACTCTGAAATAGTGAAGTTTGACAACAGAATGCTGCAGTCCCTGGACTCTGTGCAAATGTTTCCAAACCATGAATTTTTCTATTTTGTAAACTCTGAGAAATTGTTTTGTAATTACAGACCTCTCGACTTCGGCTATATTGTGTGACATGGCCACTCTGAGAATCTGTAGTAAAAGTTCAACATATATTTCTGTTCCCTTGTGTCTCCTGTGTGGCATTACCTGGCATATAGAGGTTTTCATTGGAATCAGTGGGTGCACACGGGCATTAAACATGGTGCTGGCAGAAGTTGCCAGAAATTATAGGTTGTTGCTCTTGTGTTTTCAGGTGATGGAGCATTGCCACCTGATATATAGCTTAGAGGCCAGTGTCAGGGCCTCATGGTAAACAGAAAGCTAACTTGGCTATGTCAGGGCTGGACAAATAACATGTGTGTGGCTTTACAAACCTCTGCTGCCTAAACTAAGCCCTCTATGTTTGGTTTCTCATAGTATAAAACATTTGTAGAATTAGCTTTAGCTTATGTTTTGTGTGTGTGTTTTTCACCAGAATGGTTTTTATGTAGAAGCAGCACGTTGTAACAACAATACTCCCTTTCTGTTGGTGATAGATTGGAGTCTCATGTCTCTTCAAACTATTGCAGTATTGCAAGCAAAATACGTGGGAAGCATTACTCTGCTATGAGACTAAACATGGACCTATCAAAAGCAGCATAACTCTGAACATAATAGGTTAACAATGCAAAACCACTGCATAAGGGAAATATACTGCTTTGTACACAACATGTTCCACTGAAAAGTGTGCGCATCACAGTCTTACTATAGGTGTTTTACACATTTAGGAACAACCATGTAAGAATCCAGGCAATATGAATATCTTACATAGTTTATTGTTTAAATATAGCAGCACAGCAACAACCAGCCAAGTACTCCAGAGACATCAGTGCAACTCCCTTGGAGCGGAACCTTAACAAACAGTCGTTCTAATGGAACTAGAACCTAACACAAGTAATAACAAGAGATTGCAATGTAAATGGGAATGTAACACACCCCCCTTATATAAAGAAGAAAAATTAAAAAGGATAATACTAAAATACACCAAAAAACAAAACACAAAGTGCAAGAAACTATGTAGCATAATCTAAAAATTTGGCAGGTACACATCTTGAACGTGTAGAGTCCTTAACCATATTTGCCACAGAATCATTATGTACATATGTGGTTTTAGAACTATTCATTTGAATGTTTTGAGAAGAATTAGGTGATACCGATTTGGTACAGTAACTTCCAGGACACCTGTCTGATGTTCCACAATTTACCATCCTGAGTTATAAGAGAGTTTCTAAAAACCTTGGTGACCTTAATAGGTTTAGAAAATGTACTCATGCACTTACTCAAGAAACCTGGTTTTTTAACTCTCACCCATTCTCCTACTTTAAAGTTATGTTGTTTAGTGTTCCACTTCTTGTCATACCACCCTTTGTACTTCTTTTGTTATTCTTTTATTTTAAAAGTGGTATCAATTCTATAATATTCTGTTCTTATGTTATTTTTAGATTTTTCTTTAAGCCACCAGGGGCAAATACTCAAAGATGGGTCCCTTCCTTTCAACAAACGGACAGGACTCACCTCAGTGGTAGAATGCGGTGTAATCCTATACACCCAACACCTTTCCCTTGATGCAGTCTTCCAATTTTCTTTCTCATTAATAACATCAGTAATATAACCCTTCAAAACACGGTTGAATCGTTCCACCTGACCATTCTCATGTGGTGCATATAAGGATGTGGTGATGTGTTTTATCCCATGACATTTAAGATAATCTTCCATGTCATTGGAAATCAGTTGAACCCCATTATCAGTAACCAAGACTGAAGGACACCCTTCCCTAGCAAACACTTCCTTAAAAAAATCCAAAACCGTATTTGTGGTAGCCATCGGAACAAACCTGACTTCTGGCCATTTCGAGTGATAATACACTAAAACCAAAGCATAGCGGGAATCTACAGGTAAGTTTAAGAAAGGACCAGATATATCAAAAGCCAACTTCTTCCATGGTTCTCCTGGCCAATCGACAGTTCTAAGTGGAGGTACCACCACCTTAAGCATCCTGTCACAAGAGCAACAACTCTCACATTCCCTAACAACACGATCCACCATCCGATCCATTCCAGGCCACCAGAAGTAACTTCTTATTAAACGTTTCATTGCTGACTTGCCCGGATGATAAGCATGAGCTAATTTAAGAATAATGTCTCTCACACCAAAAGGTGGCACACACTTCCCATTTTTGTAAATAAAATCACCATCCAACTTCAAATCATCGGAAATCTTAAAAACAGGCATAGGCTCTTCAGAGACCTCATTTTTATTAGGCCATCCTTCTACCATAAACCTTTTAACAGTTTGCCATAGCAAATCTTTATTTTCACTCTCTTTCCATGTTTCCTCTGAAATGTCAGCAAAAGCCCCAACTACCACATCCTGAATAGTGGTGACCACATCTGACTCATCATCCTTGCTTTTATACTGAGATACACATGGATGGCGTGACATAAAATCCGCCGTAACATTTTTCTTTCCTGGGACAAATTCTGTAATGAAGCAATATTCTTGTAACCTTGATGTTAACCTGGCAATTCTTGCGGTTGCATTCCAACCCCCAACCGGTGAAAGTATATTCACTAATGGCTTATGATTCGTTCTCAAAGTAAAACTGGTACCCCAGATGTAATTTCTATAATGTTCTATCACCCAGACACATGCCAGTAGTTCTTTTTCTATGACAGCATAGCGCCTTTCAGTGTCATTCAAAGTCCTTGAAGCAAAACAGACATTCCACTCTTCCTTACCACTTTTTTGTGACAAGACCCCCCCAATACCATATAGGCTAGCATCTACAGTTATAATGCAATGTTTCTTCATACAGAAGGGTCTTAAAGGGGGTGCATTTACAATATCCTGTTTGATCTCAGAAAATGCCCGTTCCTGTATCTCCGTCCATTCAAATTCAGCATTTCGTCTTAAAAGTTCCCTCAAAAGCTCCATTTTTGTAGCAAAATTGGTTACAAATTTAGAATAATATTCACACATCCCCGCAAAAGATAACAACTGCTCTTTGTTTTTTAGAGCAGGAGCATTTAGAATACCTTCCACATTGGATTTTTTAGGTACAACACCATTCCCTGTAAGAGTATGACCCAAATATTCTACACTTTTCTTGAACATTTTGCATTTGTGACCCTTCAATGTCAAGCCATTTTCCTTCAACCTATGACAAACTTCAGACAAATGTTTTAGATGATCTACATCATTTGCTGAAAAGATCAAAATATCGTCTTGAAAACATTTTACGCAATCATCCAGGTCCCTAAAGATATTAAACATAATTCTTTGGAAGACAGATGCCGCAGAGGCAAACCCAAAGGGCATTCTAGTGTATTGATATAACCCCTGTGGGGTTATAAAGGCTGTTAGCATCTTCGAATCTTCTGTTAGTGGAACCTGATGGTAGGCCTATCTTAAGTCTAATGTGGAAAACACTTTTGCCCCCTCTAACATAGAAACTACCTCATTTATGTTTGGTAAAGGGTGACAATCTACAATAATTCCTGCGTTTAATGCCCTTAAGTCTACACATAACCTCAATTTTTTGTCTGATTTCCGGACCAAAACTATGGGTGAAACCCATTCAGATGAGTTAATGGGTTCTATGATGCCTTCTTCCACAAGTTCTGTTAGCATATCCTTGAGATCTTCTCTTACATTGATCGGTACAGGTCTGATTTTCTGTCTTATCGGAGTAACATTGCTTTTAAGTATGATCTGATGAGAGTAGTTTTTAAGTTTACCCAAAGAGTCAGAGAAGACTTCTTTGAACGAGTCCTTTAAACCCTTTTCCATGTTTTCAGTAGACGTACATGAGATGTGGCTAATAAAAGCGGACTCATCTAACACAACTGGATCTTTAAGCCTAGGATTCAACATTATACACAGTTTCCATTGATCTCTACACCCAAGTACATTTATTCCTTTCACAGCCACATACAGATGTATGTTTGCAACTATTTCCTTAAAGTACAATAGAGTTTCAAAATAGCCCACCATGACAATGCGTGAACCATCATAACTGACCGGATTTATATCAGACGGTGTAATTTTATCTATATCAAATTTTCCACTAAGTTTTTCCTCAAAATATTGCCTAGAGATAATAGTCCATGGTGACCCAGAGTCAGCCATGAGACACAGATCCACATTGGACACTTGTACAATACACATGGGCTGTTTGGCATATTGTATGTTATCGGAGGCTCCAACACTTGCAAAGCTATCCATTAGTGATACCACAAATCCTGAATTTTTTGAACCATCTACAAGCCTTTCCCTTCTTCCAGAACTGATATCTTGTTCAGAGCTTTCAGATATATATGAAACTCTTGGGTGATATTGATTAGAACTTCTCCTTTGATCTCTACACATGTTCGCAAAATGTCCAAGTCTACCACAGTTATTACACTCTCTTTTGACTGCTGCACATCCACCAAGTGAAGCCATGTGATTCCTGTTTCCACACCTGTAGCAAGTCATATTCCTTACGTTACCATCCAACTTTTTTTTTTCTTTGAAATATGGATTACGAGAGGAAAATTGGTTTGTGCATTGTGAATCCTTTTTTTCTTCATCTTGACGTTTAATAGCGCACACTTCTTCTATTTTATCATTTTTATTATTAATATTTTTTACTGTGTGCATCAATTTTTCTGTTTGTTCGAAAGCCTTTGCAGTTGAAATAGCTTCTGATAGTTTGGGATCACCCATAATTGTTCTTGTTTTTTTATGCACCTGACATGGACTACTATTTGATCCCTTATCATTTCATCTGAAATGTTTCCAAAATTGCAATGTAAGCTCAGTGATCGCAATGCCGTCAAAAAGTCATCAAACGACTCATTTTCCTCTTGAATTCTTGTATAAAACTTAAATCTATTCAGTGCAATATTACTTGTGGGTATGAATCTCTTCTCCATTCTTATTAATGCTTCTTTGTATACATTGGTAGCTTCTGCATTTTCCGCAATGGTAATTTCAGGTAAAGCCCCAAACACCATTTGCACTTCAGATCCCAAACAGTGTAGTAATATGCTTTTCTTTCTTTCCGCTCCCATTCTTTCCCCATCTATGGCCTTCATATAATTTATAAACTCTTCTTTCCAACTTGCCCATGGTAATGGTGGTTCTCCTTTAGACTGTAGGAACTTAGCTGGAGGATCAAACTGCATTTTCCTATTATAATATTGTTTCCTTTTACTAATGTCCACTTTATCTCAGCTCCTGACTGCTTACTTTGAGGTTGAACACTGAGCTATATGATGTGGTATTCCTTGTTTATGATGCTAAATGCTCCATATATCAATCTGTTATATATTTATATATATATACCTTTTTTTTTATTCACTGTTGGATGTGTGAAAATCCCTTTTCTTTTATTATAAATAATGTCATTTCTTACTTACTTTCCTTTAATACTTGTGCAAAATCGTTGAATCTCCTTCTCTCCCGACGATCGTTTTCCTTTACAGCTAGCGCTATGTTTGCTAAGGCTGTATCCAAGGAAAACAAGATGGCCCCCACGTATGCGTGATTGCGCTTTGTAGGATTCTCTATTGGTATCCAGAGTTCTTTGCGCGTCCGACTTCCTGTTTTGATGATTAAGGCGGGTGTGACGCTGAGGATCGGCTCGCGATGAGTTTAGCGCCCGCTGATGTCCTTCGCCATTTGGATGCGCGAGTTAAACGGTAACCATTGTGTTTATTTTTAAATTTACACACCAGACGCATTGAAATTTTCCATCGTACCTTATGTAGCGAATGATGCGAGCCTTGTACTTTAAATTTCCTTGTCCAACAGCGCCATGTCGTTTTCCCCTGTAACAATATTAAGCAGTGATTTTAAGCCAATCCTGTTTCTCTAATTTGGGCAATTGGATGCGGAAATATTTCTCTTTACGGTGCTTTTAATTCACGATCCCCCTCCTTCTAAACATACTCCAATACGAGAAATCCAAGGTCTTTCTTCTTCAACTTATTATTAAATTAATTCTCCGATCGGCAATTAATCCTTCTTGGGTTCCTTAAAAAAAAATCTACTCATCTGTGCAGCTTCCATCTGTTGTGAGTAGTCTTCTCCCACTCATCGCCATTTTAAGAATCCAGGCAATGTGAATATCTTAAATAGTTTATTGTTTAAATATAGCAGTACAGCAACAACCAGCCAAGTACTCCAGAGACATCAGTGCAACTCCCTTGGAGCGGAACCTTAACAAACAGTCGTTCTAATGGAACTAGAACCTAACACAAGTAATAACAAGAGATTCCAATGTAAATGGGAATGTAACAAACCATAATAAAGATTGTCGTCATTCTACTCAAAGGCATTTGAAACAAATTATAGAGCACACTTCTCATCGAATGTCGGTGGTGGTAGACCAACTTTAAGAGCAGGGGTGCTTCCATCACTGTTAAATCGCTGAAGTCATAGGGATTGCAAAAACTCAAAGTCATACAAAGAACAGTTGTAGCAAGTGAGTCACACTCATTCAGCAGGAGAATAGTAAGGGTGTGGTATGTAGCTAATGGCGCATTTTGGAGCACACTGTCACAAATATGGTAGTATACAGTGCTTAATTTGAGCCAGGGCTTTCCGGTGCTAAGACTTGGCACTTAATTGGTTTCCGGTGCTCGGCAACATCATACATAGAACAGTCCACCACATGGTGGCGCTGCTCATCTAATTTAGAGATGAACAGAACAACTGTTGTTTAGGAATACAATATACATTAAAATTTGCGAATACCTGCCTGCCCAGCCATTCCTTGTGGCTAGTAGTTGTTTTGGCAGCGATGACAAGGACGATGGGTGGTGCAAGCTGCAGTGGCCTCCTGTTCAGAGCCCTGGCACTTAATATTTTACAAATTAAGCACTGGTAGTATAGCATGTTGTGGTAGCACACTTTCATTTACAGATAGCATATTTTTCATTGCAATGGCAACTATATTTTCACAAACTTGCAGTTTTACTGGTAAAATGATATAGCGGCAAATGAGAATGTGTGAAAATCAGATTTCAGGGACAAATTATCATTTGCACATCATTAAGTAAAGTGTTTGATTTGTTTTGATCTTCATCAAAATCTTTGCGTCCAGCACACTTAATCACTGCTGGTGTATTATGAAATATCTGTACAATACAGTTAGATGTATTTAAATATTACTATGTTAGAAGAAATGTGACATCCTACAGCTTTTTGTTTCACACTCCTTGTACTCTAGTAACATTGCCTGCATAGTTCACTTTACAAAATCTTCTCACTTCAAAGTCAAGAAACGAAAAGTAAACATCAATCTCCATGTTAAACACATAATCAGCAATTTGTCAGAACACATAGCCTGACATTTGACCTCTGGCTTTGAACGTATATCCAATGTAACCAGATGAAGACAACCTTTCAAGGCATCTTTATTGCTCATTCACCTTCGAAACACCAGCAGGGTTATTTCTGGGGCTGCTGCAGCACTCCTTGCCCCTACTCCCAGCACCTATGTCCAAGATTAAAAGACAGCTTGGCTATTTTTATGCGATTTGACACTGAATGTGCTGTGGGGTTTAGAACAGAATAGAGGGGCCGATTCACAGAACTAACTTAAGACAAAATCCTAAACTTACTACTTTCGGTATTCACAGAAGGCATTTAGTAGTAGTAAAGTTAGGATTTTGTCTTAAGTTTGACTTAAGACAAACTTAAGACAGACTTAAGACAGACTTAAGACAAACTTAAGACAAAATCCTAACTTAAGTCTGTCTTAAGTCTGTCTTACGTCTGTCTTAAGTTTGTCTTAAGTTTGTCTTAAGTCAAACTTAAGACAAAATCCTAACTTTACTACAACTAAATGCCTTCTTTGAATACCAAAAGTAGTAAGTTTAGGATTTTGTCTTAAGTTAGTTCTGTGAATCGGGCCCAATGAGCATGGTTGTTATAATGCATGCTATTAAGAGGAACGATTTCTGTTTTTGCTGTCCTCACAGGACAAAACCGTCCACTAATTGAACATTTTAGACGTTCTGGAGCTTGAAAAAATATTTACATATATTGCACCTTAAAAACCATGGGCCCGATTCACAGAACTAACTTAAGACAAAATCCTAAACTTACTACCATTTTGGTATTCACAGAAGGCATTTAGGAGTCCTAAAGTTAGGACTCCTAACTTCTGTGAATACCGAAATGAGTAAGTGCCTTCTGTGAATACCAAAATGAGTAAGTGCCTTCTGTGTAATTTCTCACAGTTATAGAATCTTCAATTGACAATAAATACTCTCTAAAATCCTATGAAGTGGTGTCTAAAACATGTAAAACCACTGTTTAGTTAAGGGCAGGCAGGTATAAAACCATGAATTAACAGGTAGCACACTTATTAGCTTCATTTCCGGAAACAAATTGGTTATAATTGGATATAGGAGTCTCTAAGACTCTTTTATTACTGGCTTTCAACAGCCATTGAGCCTGTGCAGCTCGTGTTCGTTTGCTGCCCAGCAAGTGTAACTGTAGACTACGCAGAGTACCGTCCTTAAAATGGTGATCGTACAGATCGGTTGCTGCTGGCATTCTTCTTTTTAGTGAGTGGACCCTCTCGTTAATGCTTCGTCTTCACAGCCTGATCGTGTATGTGAAGGAACTTAACCAGTTTGTAGTTCATCTGAGGACCAGATGGATCAAGCCCTTTGATAATAGCAGTCCGGCAGGATCGTATTCCTCTGTGCAGAAAGGCTTTCCTTAGTAAAGTGACACATGCTGGATAAAGTTTCTGGAAGATACATATCAGGCAGAAAAGATCTTCTTTTTTAGCACAATATCCCAGCATAGAAGGAATTGTTGGAGAATATGCAAAAAGACCATCGTATTGACATAACTTTGAGAAAACTAGTTGTAGTGCACTTGGTACTGAAATCTGTACAATCTGATTTATGTTGTCATTTCACTCATTCGCCCATTTAAAGCTTTCTGTCAGTCGCTCACAACAATGTCAAATCCATAAAAACATGTTTATACCACTCATATTGGATTTGTCCAACATGTTTAAAATGTACAATTTGTCACAAAATTATATTGACTCTGACAACAGCTCCACTCCCATTCTAGTTGTGCCCCTGACTGTGCATATATTGTTGTATCGAAACACAGGGCTAGTTTGATAAGTGCTCGATTTTTATTTTTTACTTGGGGGAAGGGTTAAAATGGCAGTAACAGGACAATAGTGAAAAACATATCTCAATGCATTTTGAAACCATTATTCACTGTGGACTTTCTTCACAGAGCTATGGCACCATTACACCAATTGTGTGTCGGTCATTGCCTACATTATCAATTTCAGGGATGTGTTGTAGTATGTCGATATTAAGGAGAATTGCTGCTTCATTATAAACAAAGCACAAACAGGGAGATTGGCTTTTTTTTTCTAAAACGAACAGTGAAGAGCAGAAAGGAGATATTTATGAAAACTTGTTCTTTTTTGCACACTGAAGGTCATTACAGGAAAACTGAATCTCTCTGCCTTTTTCTACATATTGTGAGCCACAGCACTTTTTAAATCTGACTTTCATAAGACTGATTCTAATATCCTTTTGCAGCAAATTACAGACTGCTTTTCTGATGTGTTCAACTTCATATTACAGTCTAATTTTATTCCTAAATGTCTACAACCATACTTCCTCTTTCATATGAAAGAGAAAGCAGCAAAAATTTAAGTGGTTTGCGGGAAGGGTGATGGTGTGATCATGTATTATAAGGAATTAAACACCCTCTGCCGTACATTTGAAAGATACTGCAAGTCTCCTCAGAGTTCCATAACCTTATAAAGTAATTTAGCCTTTGGCCTTGCTCTTCTACATGGTCATGAAACTCCTGAGTGACTTGTAATATCCTTATAATATACAGCAGAGGGTACTTTTTCTCATATATTACACCAACTCAAGGTGGGTATTACGCCAACGAAAAAGAAACTGCAAAGCAAAACCTAGTAGTTTTGTGGGTGTTTCCAATATACATTCTAATAGCACGCCACAAAATTGAAGTTTATTTGGGAGTACTCACCTTCAAGATATGTTACTCTCAAAACACGCCAATTACGTAATATGCACAAGTACCAAACAGGATGATTGCTGAATATCTTTGAGAGATGGTCGTCTTTGACTGACCAAGTCACGTTCAAAAAAGTACTGAGACAGTGGCAGTATTCTGAGTTATTGTTCCCTAGTCAGAATGTGCAGAGGTACAGCAGATTACTGTGCCTTTTTTGGGTGAAATCCAAAGGGTTGCAGGAGAGGGGCACATCACAAATGCCTGCAACCCATGAGGTGCAGGATGATATGCCTGAGGGTACTGATGCTTGGCCTAAGTTTTTTTGCATATCTGGGAGAAGTCCAGCCTCAGTGAAGCTTTTGAGGACCCGCACCTTCTTTTATGCGGACAGTGGCAGGTAGGGTTAGTGATGCATCAATTTTCATCATGTAACATGTTGAGACACTTTTAAAGTCCAGAAGCACTTTCCTAAAAATAGATCATTGATGAACAATTCAAGTACTATTTAAATGTTTGTTGTGGGTGAACATGGATTCTAAAAGAACCAGTTCAAAGTTTCTTAAGGGGCACCCAAGAATGTAGGGACTTGTCAAGGTACACAGGTTGCAGTGAGACTTCATGTTTGAACCGGTGGCTATATTTATTTTCTTTCGTAACATGCATTTAATCCAATATGGTCAGACCCCAAAAATATTTTCATTCAATTTTTTATTTTAGTTCTCATAATTTACTTATTTTCTCACAGTACTTAATTTTTGTTCATAATCTTTTTTGTAAATGTAATATTTAAAAGAGACCCCAACAATACAAATATAAATACCAGGAACAATGCCATCAATTCAAAATCAATACAATATTATTCCGATCATTTGAGCACCTCACTCCACAGTCACTATCTCCCATTCATTACGACATTCATGCACACTCCATACACGCATTAATCATATCCCCTCTAAACAACGTCATCTTTGACGGGCCAACAAAGACCAAAATTGTTTGAAAAACCCCGATGAAGACACAACAGTGGAAGACTTGTGAAGAGTCGTCTCTTTGTTGGCCCGTCAAAGACAGACAATAGGATAAGCGTAGACTGTTTATGATTGCTGTCTTGTTTTTCCCCCTGCTCCCGAACCTTATAGAGTATTCTTGGGAGCACCCTTTTGGGATTCAGGAGTGAACTCTTGGCTCTTACACCTCGTGATATTATTATGGGATTTACATTTTGTGAAAGCACTGAAATTATATCTCCAAGTCCCTTGAGATTTTCCAAAAAAGTCGACATAAACCCTTTTCCCCAGTTTAAATCGGAAGGATGGAAGGGGATATCTGTCACCGGAGAATTTGTTTTTATCCCAGAATTTTGTACCAGAAGCATTTTAGAATGTTTTGATACAACCTACAACTGTAACCCTTTGTGGCCTGTGCGATCTCTTTCTCTTTTTTTTCTATGGACATGTGTGTCTGTGTGCACCGATGAAGGCCCTACATGCCACCTGCCACCCTCATAAATTCTGCCAACTTTCATCCCTGTTGCAACACCATAGGCACACACTAATTTTTCTCCTGCTCTCTCTGCTCTTACTCTGCCATAACTCTGGTATTGGTTAAAGGCCTCATTACGAGTCTGGCGGTTCACAGACCACCCGGCTCGCGGGTTCAAGGTGGTGGTAGTCTTCCAAACCACCCTATCACAACCAGGGCGGTAGTGCTAGCCTGGGACTGCCGCAACCGTGGTGGCGCAGTAGTCTTGAGGTCTCAATATGCTTGGCTTAACCGCATATTATGAGTTTCCTCAATGCCACACTTTTCATGGCAGTGCAACCGCCATGAAAAGTGTAGCAGTGAGGAAACAAAGGGGGCCCTACAAGGCCTCCTTGTGCCTCTGCGCCATGGGTTGCATGCAGGGGGGCACATGTTGTACCCCACTGCTGTCTGCATGCACCCCGAGTTCCTGCGGGGCATGGAATTGACAGTCCATGCCCTGCAGGTACTGTCTGTGACGCTCCCATTGTGGTGCCTTTTTCAAAGGCATCGTCGTGGGACCGCAAAAGAACTGCTCACCAGAGACTTTAAAATTCATACTGTGGCTGGCAGTTTTTTATGGCTTTGACGGTCTCGGAACGGGGCGGCGGCATGGTGGCCCCGCTCCAAGACCACCAAAGTCATACTAAGGCCCTACGTCCCTCCTACAAACCGAATTTAGAAGCAAACAGCCTGTTGCTTACTATTGTTTGACTTTCATGTCTCTCTCATTTGCTTGCTCCTTATTCAATGCATTTCTTTCCTTTTCTTGTGTTTTGTCCCTTCACTGGACCATAGCTTCCTCTCCATCCTTTTGACTCGATGCCTTCATTAACTACTGACACTCTAGGAGCAACATTTTCTTTTGTTTTCAGCACTCCATGGAGGAGATGTATTTGTTTTGCTCTTCCCCAGAGGGCTGCTTCTTCCTCACATGCTCATCCCTGCCGCTCTATATATTGCTTACTCCAAGCTCATCTATTGCATCCCCAACTCCTCCCTGTCCCAGTTGCACCCCTATCCGCTCTATCATTTCACCCCGATTCTTTTTATTTATTGATTTACTTATTTCTTTATTTTTGTTGAGGGGCTGGCAGCTGCAGTCTGCATTTTAATCGTTCTTTAAATGTATCTGCAGCAGATGGGCTTCTGCCGTCTTGGAATAGTAAATTAAAAAGAAAAATGGCTGCAGTAGTCAAAATGAATATGGTGGTGACACATAAATGGGTAAACATCATAGAACTGTTTATCTTGCCAATGCAGTCCAGAATCTGCATTGACCATTTAATTTGTATTTTGCCAATGCTAAACCACAGTAAATCACATTAACAAAAATCACTGGCAAATACAATAGGTGAGACCTATTGGCTTTGCCAATGATTGTAGAGCTAGTTGCTTCTTACCCAGAAATGTAAATAAAAAAAATAAAAATCAGGTCAGGGCCATTGAAGCTTGAACACAAACTGGATCAGAGCTGAGTAACCGATCCTTGTAAAAACCTTTAAATGAAGGTTCTTTCCTGTCATATATATGTTTATGAGATAATAACCTTGCAGGATGGTAAAGTTTTGTAATAGACTACTCAAAGTAAATAATGTTTCAAACACAGCTGGTTGGATTATATGGTAGCTAAGCAAGGGTACTTAAGGATGTCTACAGACAGGAGGTACTCGAGTAACCCTTCCCCTCTCTGAATCACCCAGATCGAGGAGGCAGGATAGCATGTCCATGAACAAGTAATCTGAAATAAAGTACACTTCTTTTTATCTTTTTAGTATTCTGTTTTTGGTTATCTCTCACTAGCAGCTTCTGACAATCGTTCACCATGCCGGTGCAAGTCTCTTCTGGCTGCTTTTGCGGACCCCCTTACAGTCCAACCATGGTCTGCTTAGTCTCACCTAGTTTATGTTCCTCTACACATTTTCGCCATCATCTTAGTTCTGGTTACTCAGCTGCCTTTCATGTGTTTTTTTACGGTTTGCCATGCGTGAAGGGCCCATCTATCGAGGCCATTTCATGAATATATGCATGGTACAATCTGTATTCCCATAAGGTTTTGGACATCAAGCAGTACTTTTGTTAGACTACAGATGAAGCATTACCTGTAGCTTCTAATTGAAACCTACCATATGTTCTTTGTTTGCATAACTTTATTGTATTATCACAGTTGTATCCCAATATACAGCAACGTTATCGATCACTAGCACATAACAGTATTCAATACATGCAAACAGTGCAATAACAGAGGATAGTACAAACCAAAAAGGCCCTGGTATTCAGGGTGTGCATATATACTGTCAGATGTCACAGGGTAACAATAACCTATAACATATACAGGCATATGACCTAAATGTACATAGAGGACAAAACTAGTAACACGGTCCTCCCAATGTCCCTCAAACTAATATGCCAGGATATAACAAGTGGTTAAAACCTAATTCAGCTGTATGCATCAGCTAGAAAGAAAAGATTCCCATATATCCATAAACAAACATATTTGGTCATTAACTTTAAATCTTAGTCTTTCATGAGCTGCCACTATAGCGATAGAGTTCCTCCAGTCTGCAAGCGTAGGAGTTGCTGCTTTCAAGTGCCATAAAATGCAGAGTTTTGCTGTTGCCAGGACTGAGGAAATCAACCGCCTTTGATGCACATTTATGCCTCTGGGGGCATATTTATGACATTTGTGGCGCTCGGAAGCACAGCAACTTACCTTGCTGTGCAGCCTAGTGCCTCAGAGAAAGGGCGAGAATGCACCTTATTTATCCAATATCGCAGATTCCTGTCCTTTTCCCTTGCACTGGGGCCATTTTAGCAGCCTAGCACCAATGCAGAGAATCTTGAACCATGGCGCAAGGGTGCCTGTGTTGTCGGCAGGATTGTTTTTGTGCAGTAAGGGGCACCTTCCTTCGTAAAATCTATTTTCAGAACTTTTTTCTCTTTCTATGTGTGCTGCAGAATGCTGCCCACATAAAAAAAGGATAAAATTAGGAGAAATAAAGATATTTCTCTTCTCGTTAAGCCTCTCCTGGGGAGGCGTATCTTTTTGGCGTATTCCCAGGTTTACCAGGTTTGGTAAATCTGGGAATGAATCAAAAACCATCAGAGTTGTGTGGGATCACTCATGCAACGCCCATGGAATTCCTTGCTGGCACAGAGTAATACAACACGCGATTTGTGCTGCGTTGCAATTCTATAGTTTTTTAAAGCTATTCAATACCACGCAAAAGGGCTTTGCGTGACGTCAAAAATGTGATTTAAGGTGCTTGTCACCTTGCACCACGTTGCATGGTGCAAGAGCGATGCAAACTGGATCATAAATATGGCCTTTGATGTCCAACCTATCATGCAACAATGCTATTTCCGTCGAATGAGTAATTGTCGCAGGTGTAGCTCTCTGAATGTTAGACCAGACTTCTTACCTTGTGTTATTTGGTGTATTTGCTTTGCTGACACTGTGGCATCATAATAGCTGATTGATGGCATTTTTGCTTAGGAAGTGGATGCTATTTGTGTGCCTTAACCTGCCGAATGTATTACTTTTTTTCATAAACACGTGCCTACAGACATAGGCTTTCTTAAAGATGCAATGTAAATAATGACCCTTTGTCAAAAGTATTCCTTAAACAATATTGTTCGGTGTCCATCTTTGAAGTTCACTACTTATAATGCAAACCTCATCTTTCATCCACTTTGTATAACACCTTTCTCTGAGAGCACAGTTTACCTGTTCTAGTGCAGTCAGTTCAATACTGAGGCCTAAAATGTTGCTTTAATATGGGATTTTCTTTGTAGGAGAGCAGGTGGCAAAACATACAAAGTCACCCAACTATTATCAAACATTTCCCCTAATGAAAATCCAGACCCACTGATTTTTCCAAAGCTTCTTTTTGTAGATGTATGTGTAATTACAGCTTCCTGTGCCAGAGCTAATGACATTTCTACATAATATCATTTTTTTCCATTGCTTAGATTTTCTGTTAATATCTGAACTATGTTTAAAATGGACTGTTATGCATTTTAGATCTTTTACATACCTCTTGCTTTTTGACACAATCGACTGATCATCCTTATAGAAGGTGACTTGGCTATAAATCTATCATCCAATTTAAAATTCTCCAATTTAAATTCATCCCCTACTTTACCGATTGAGACATGGGCCATTAATTTTCATATTTCTCCAACGTCCACGGTTCAGTTCAATTTACTCTATATTCCTCCACAGTTAGTACACATCGTCTGAGAATACTATTGACATTTTTATTCTTTTTTTAAGTTCAAAAGTAAATTTATTTAGGGAAAAACAAATCAACAAAACATAATACAATATAACAGTCAATAATCATAGGAAATCAGCTAAAGCATAAGAACAAAGAACTTGGTACAAAAGTCAAATCAACATAGTCTAAGGGGGAGAATAAAGAGGATAAGTATATTTGATTGGTGTAAACAAAGGGAGAATCCATTAGCAACAAATATTACAGTAGAAAGTTTAAATTGATCCTGTGAATACAATGTCAGCAAAAAGAATGTCGTGGAGGTTGAGAGACTTCTTGCTGAATAGGGGTTAGGAGCGCTTAGCACTAGCATCAATAAACAATGTGATAGGTAACCATAAATCTAAGCATTTTGTAGCCATGTGGATGGGATATACAAAAGTTGTGTCTAATCTATGATTATGACAAACAGCATACCACCATGCTTGGTAAGATAGTTTGGAGTGATCTTTCCAGTTTTTGGTGATTTGTTGGAAGGCAACAGCTATCAACAAGTCTATTAATTTTTGGAGGACTTCAAACCGAACGATGGTTGGCCTGAAGTTGGTGAGTGAAAGTAGCGATGGTGATCACCCGTCGGGGTTTCAGGTTGATGCATCGAAGCAGGATAAGGAGAAGATTGAAAAACTTTACCGCCAAAAGTGCAGTGTTCCGTCAATAAGCAGCCATCGTTGGTCGGGGCAGAAGAATGACTGCTTTCCGCTGTGCGGTATATGTAGGCAGTTTGTTAAGCAGACTGGAAACACCTGTGAGCAAGTGCGCCGCTGGATATCTGCCGGAAGTAGTGGTAGTCTGGGAACTGTAGTTTGCCTGACGGTTGACATGGCAACGTGTGTGTACGTTGCGCGCTGTCAGTGACAGGGGTAAGAGTGGGCTGGGCGTATGCATCAGTGAAGCCCTAATGGAAGCGCTAATGTCAGGGTGCATGAAGGGACTCAGAGAGCCTAACGGGGGCCCACCTGGCAACGCGTTTACGTTGTGTACTGTCAGTGGGACAGGGGTGAACCGGTGACTGGGCACAGGAGTGTCGAGCTGGGTTTCGCGGTTTGCGGCCCATGTACTGCACGCCTCTCTGGAACCGTTCCTGTGGTCATTTAGTTGCCTATACATCAGCTACGGGACAATAACATTCTCTTACCTTTTCCCTCCTGGGGGCCTTCTGTTTTTTTTTATCAAAGTTGTTTTTATTGTAATTATATAACAAAAATCGCAAACACAAAAAACCAAAAAAACAGGAAAGACATGCGACAGTTCCGCTATAACTCCCACGCAGGGGAAATGCGCAAGATGAGGGGGGCCGCTATGACGAGCAAGAGCCCTGTTGTCCGGCTCGGCAGGGTGGAAGCGCTAAAGAGGATGAGGAGGGGCCAAGCACGGGCCGCCAGTTCGGATGCTATACAATTGGACAACGTCCGCCCTCCGAAAATGTACACCGATAGGTGATTCTCGAGGGCCGGAGCAGCCACGCCCACTGCCTAGGGCCTTACCCTCTCGGATTCCGGACTGTCACCAATATCTTTCACAACCAAAAAGGAGCAACCAGGAAAACTTCCCCCCACCCTCCACCTACCCACCCTCCCCTCCCCCAACCCTCCAGTGGTGGAAGCGCGCACTCATACTTTCTCAATCTCCCCGCGGTGTTCACACTTGAAAGAGGTGTAGGGACCTGATCGACGGTGGGCACACTGCAGCTGGCAGCCCCCGAGAAAGGAAACGCACTACAGGCCCCCAACGGAAAACAAAGTTTTTAAAGTCCCCCAGAAATATGTCCGCCATTCGCTCCATGCTCAACAACTTCCACAGCCTCGCATGCCAGAGAGACCAAGTGATTTTGGCCGCCCCAGTGCAGAGCCAGAAGATTTTTTTGTCCGCTCGGGTCTGATGTTCCAAAAGCGGGTCCCTAAGGCCCAATAGCACCTGCTCCAGGGAATCCGCAATAGGATACCCCAGGATGTCTTTAATGTGGGATAAAATCTCTTCCCAATAAGGGCGGATAACCGGGCAGTCCCACCAGATATGGCGGAAGTCCCCCAGCAGACCGCAGCCTCTCCAACACCTATCCGAGGTGTTAGGAAAGATGCGATGAAGCTTGGCAGGGGAGAGATACCAGTCCATCATAGTTTTAACGTGTGCCTCCCGCAGCTCCATTGAGTGATTGTGTCTGGCCAAATCCCGCCACAGTTGGGACCACTCCTCGTTCGTGATGTCACGCCCAACTAGGCTCTCCCAGTGGCCCATATAACGTGGCCTAGGAGTGACAGTTGTAGCGAGGAGGTGGCTATAGATGAAAGATATAGCCCCACGCATGGTCGAGGTGCGGGAAAGAAAAGCCTCAAATGGAGTAGGCGGCCGAGTCGCCGCCTCTCGCACGGTCGGGGATAGGGCCCAGTGTAGCAATTGTCCTTGGTGGAACCTTTCCGACTCAGCGACCCCGTAGTCTCGCCCACAGTTCGGGAAGGTCAACGGGGCAGAGCCGTGGAACAAATGCGTGAGGGCCAGACAGCCCCCCTCTCTCCAGGCGTCAAAGGGGCCCTCTCTAAGCGCAGGCAGAAAGGCCGGATTGAAGTGTATGGGTGAAGTGTATGGGTGTAAAAGGGCGATGGAAAGGTGGTTCATCGCTCGTCCCCGGAGACTGCATCCCAAACCTTAAGGGTGGTGCCGGTAGGGGTGGGGGTAGGGGTGCTGAGATAAGCATTCTTAGGCCACACTTCTGTCCATGTGGAGCCAATGCTTTTCCGAGAGTGGCTGGGTCCACTCCACCAAGACTCTCAGTTGCGCTGCTTTGTAGTAGAGCTGCATATCAGGGAGGCCCATCCCTCCCTCCGTCCGCGATCGCCGTAGAGTGGTAAAAGAAAAGCGAGCCATACAAAGCGAAGCATAAGTGTCTTTATTCGGCTAAAAAAGTCTCTGTCTAAGACAATAGGAAGAGCCTGAAAGAGGTATAAGAGCTTCGGGAGGAGTGTCATCTTGATCGCATGGATCCTGCCCATCCAGGAGATAAACAGCGGCTTCCAGCGCTGCAGCTCCGTTTGAATAGTCGCCAACAGCAGGGGGAAATTAGCTGAATAGAGCCTGCCCACTGTGGGGGTCAGGCGGACCCCTAGATATAACAGCGAGGAATGAGACCACGACAGGGGCGAGAGCGGGCGAAGCCGTTCCACCTCCGCCGAGGGGAGCGTAAGATTGAGGACATACGATTTGCTATAATTGACCCGAAACCCTGCCACTTCCTTGAAGCGCGTTACAACAAACAAATGATGGACGGAATGCTGACAATGCAAACATTCTCCCCCAGTCAAGAGGTCTGGGTTAAATCCATCGTTCTTTTGCCCACTACGCCACCCCAGTTCAGACACGCCCATATGCAAATCAGTCTTGACCCTGTGCCTCATGGGAACAGTCCAGCCCGAACTGCCAAGCCATGTCTTCCCTGGACCGGAATCAAGCATCCTAGGACCGGTTTCTGGCTATCAGCCGTCATCAGCCAGGATAGCTTGACTCCAGTGGCGTAGTGAGCACGGGTCCCACGTCTGGGAATACCCATCCCACTTAGGGCGAAAAGCGTTACAACAAACAAATGATGGACGGAATGCTGACAATGCAAACATTCTCCCCCAGTCAAAAGATCTGGGTTAAATCCATCGTTCTTTTGCCCACTACGCCACCCCAGTTCAGACACGGCCATATGCAAATCAGTCTTGACCCTGTGCCTCATGGGAACAGTCCAGCCCGAACTGCCAAGCCATGTCTTCCCTGGACCGGAATCAAGCATCCTAGGACCGGTTTCTGGCTATCAGCCGTCATCAGCCAGGATAGCTTGACTCCAGTGGCGTAGTGAGCACGGGTCCCACGTCTGGGAATACCCATCCCACTTAGGGCTATAAGCATTACAACAAACAAATGATGGACGGAATGCTGACAATGCAAACATTCTCCCCCAGTCAAGAGATCTGGGTTAAATCCATTGTTCTTTTGCCCACTACGCCACCCCAGTTCAGACACGGCCATATGCAAATCAGTCTTGACCCTGTGCCTCATGGGAACAGTCCAGCCCGAACTGCCAAGCCATGTCTTCCCTGGACCGGAATCAAGCATCCTAGGACCGGTTTCTGGCTATCAGCCGTCATCAGCCAGGATAGGTTGACTCCAGTGGCGTAGTGAGCAAGGGTCCCACGTCTGGGAATACCCATCCCACTTAGGGCGAAAAGCGTTACAACAAACAAATGATGGACGGAATGCTGACAATGCAAACATTCTCCCCCAGTCAAGAGATCTGGGTTAAATCCATTGTTCTTTTGCCCACTACGCCACCCCAGTTCAGACACGGCCATATGCAAATCAGTCTTGACCCTGTGCCTCATGGGAACAGTCCAGCCCGAACTGCCAAGCCATGTCTTCCCTGGACCGGAATCAAGCATCCTAGGACCGGTTTCTGGCTATCAGCCGTCATCAGCCAGGATAGCTTGACTCCAGTGGCGTAGTGAGCACGGGTCCCACGTCTGGGAATACCCATCCCACTTAGGGCGAAAAGCGTTACAACAAACAAATGATGGACGGAATGCTGACAATGCAAACAATCCCCCCGCAGTCAAGAGATCTGGGTCAAATCCATCGTTCTTTTGCCCACTACGCCACCCCAGTTCAGACACGGCCATATGCAAATCAGTCTTGACCCTGTGCCTCATGGGAACAGTCCAGCCCGAACTGCCAAGCCATGTCTTTCCTGGACCGGAATCAAGCATCCTAGGACCGGTTTCTGGCTATCAGCCGTCATCAGCCAGGATAGCTCGACTCCAGTGGCGTAGTGAGCACAGGTCCCACGTCTGGGAATACCCATCCCACTTAGGGCGAAAAGCGTTACAACAAACAAATGATGGACGGAATGCTGACAATGCAAACATTCTCCCCCAGTCAAGAGATCTGGGTTAAATCCATCGTTCTTTTGCCCACTACGCCACCCCAGTTCAGACACGGCCATATGCAAATCAGTCTTGACCCTGTGCCTCATGGGAACAGTCCAGCCCGAACTGCCAAGCCATGTCTTCCCTGGACCGGAATCAAGCATCCTAGGACCGGTTTCTGGGTATCAGCCGTCATCAGCCAGGATAGCTTGACTCCAGTGGCGTAGTGAGCACGGGTCCCACGTCTGGGAATACCCATCCCACTTAGGGCGAAAAGCGTTACAACAAACAAATGATGGACGGAATGCTGACAATGCAAACATTCTCCCCCAGTCAAGAGATCTGGGTTAAATCCATCGTTCTTTTGCCCACTATGCCACCCCAGTTCAGACACGGCCATATGAAAATCAGTCTTGACCCTGTGCCTCATGGGAACAGTCCAGCCCGAACTGCCAAGCCATGTCTTCCCTGGACCGGAATCAAGCATCCTAGGACTGGTTTCTGGTTATCAGCCGTCATCAGCCAGGATAGCTTGACTCCAGTGGAGTAGTGAGCACGGGTCCCACGTCTGGGAAAACCCATCCCACTTAGGGCGAAAAGCGTTACAACAAACAAATGATGGACGGAATGCTGACAATGCAAACATACTCCCCCAGTCAAGAGATCTGGGTTAAATCCATCGTTCTTTTGCCCACTACGCCACCCCAGTTCAGACACGGCCATATGCAAATCAGTCTTGACCCTGTGCCTCATGGGAACAGTCCAGCCCGAACTGCCAAGCCATGTCTTCCCTGGACCGGAATCAAGCATCCTAGGACCGGTTTCTGGCTATCAGCCGTCATCAGCCAGGATAGCTTGACTCCAGTGACGTAGTGAGCACGGGTCCCACGTCTGGGAATACCCATCCCACTTAGGGCGAAAAACGTTACAACAAACAAATGATGGACGGAATGCTGACAATGCAAACATTCTCCCCCAGTCAAGAGATCTGGGTTAAATCCATCGTTCTTTTGCCCACTACGCCACCCCAGTTCAGACACGGCCATATGCAAATCAGTCTTGACCCTGTGCCTCATGGGAACAGTCCAGCCCGAACTGCCAAGCCATGTTTTCCCTGGACCGGAATCAAGCATCCTAGGACCGGTTTCTGGCTATCAGCCGTCATCAGCCAGGATAGCTTGACTCCAGTGGCGTAGTGAGCACGGGTCCCACGTCTGGGAATACCCATCCTACTTAGGGCGAAAAGCGTTAAAACAAACAAATGATGGACGGAATGCTGACAATGCAAACATTCTCCCCCAGTCAAGAGATCTGGGTTAAATCCATCGTTCTTTTGCCCACTACGCCACCCCAGTTCAGACACGGCCATATGCAAATCAGTCTTGACCCTGTGCCTCATGAGAACAGGCCAGCCCGAACTGCCAAGCCATGTCTTCCCTGGACCGGAATCAAGCATCCTAGGACCGGTTTCTGGCTATCAGCCGTCATCAGCCAGGATAGCTTGACTCCAGTGGCGTAGTGGGCAAAAGAACAATGGATTTAACCCAGATCTCTTGACTGGGGGAGAATGTCTGCATTGTCAACATTCCGTCCATCATTTGTTTGTTGTAACGCTTTTCGCCCTAAGTGGGATGGGTATTCCCAGACGTGGGACCCGTGCTCACTACGCCACTGGAGTCAAGCTATCCTGGCTGATGACGGCTGATAGCCAGAAACCGGTCCTAGGATGCTTGATTCCGGTCCAGGGAAGACATGGCTTGGCAGTTCTGGCTGGACTGTTCCCATGAGGCACAGGGTCAAGACTGATTTGCATATGGCCATGTCTGAACTGGGGTGGCGTAGTGGGCAAAAGAACGATGGATTTAACCCAGACCTCTTGACTGGGGCAGAATGTCTGCATTGTCAGCATTCCGTCCATCATTTGTTTGTTGTAACGCTTTTCGCCCTAAGTGGGATGGGTATTCCCAGACGTAGGACCCGTGCTCACTACGCCACTGGAGTCAAGCTATCCTGGCTGATGACGGCTGATAGCCAGAAACCGGTCCTCAGATGCTTGATTCCGGTCCAGGGAAGACATGGCTTGGCAGTTCGGGCTGGACTGTTCCCATGAGGCACAGGGTCAAGACTGATTTGCATATGGCCATGTCTGAACTGGGGTGGCGTAGTGGGCAAAAGAACGATGGATTTAACCCAGATCTCTTGACTGGGGGAGAATGTCTGCATTGTCAGCATTCCGTCCATCATTTGTTTGTTGTAACGCTTTTCGCCCTAAGTGGGATGGGTATTCCCAGACGTGGGACCCGTGCTCACTACGCCACTGGAGTCAAGCTATCCTGGCTGATGACGGCTGATAGCTAGAAACCGGTCCTAGGATGCTTGATTCCGGTCCAGGGAAGACATGGCTTGGCAGTTCGGGCTGGACTGTTCCCATGAGGCACAGGGTCAAGACTGATTTGCATATGGCCATGTCTGCACTGGGGTGGCGTAGTGGGCAAAAGAAGGATGGATTTAACCCAGATCTCTTGACTGGGGGAGAATGTCTGCATTGTCAGCATTCCGTTCATCATTTGTTTGTTGTAACGCTTTTCGCCCTAAGTGGGATGGGTATTCTCAGACGTGGGACCCGTGCTCACTACGCCACTGGAGTCAAGCTATCCTGGCTGATGACGGCTGATAGCCAGAAACCGGTCCTAGGATGCATGATTCCGGTCCAGGGAAGACATTGCTTGGCAGTTCGGGCTGGACTGTTCCCATGAGGCACAGTGTCAAGACTGATTTGCATATGGCCATGTCTGAACTGGGGTGGCGTAGTGGGCAAAAGAACGATGGATTTAACCCAGATCTCTTGACTGGGGGAGAATGTCTGCATTGTCAGCATTCCGTCCATCATTTGTTTGTTGTAACGCTTTTCGCCCTAAGTGGATGGGTATTCCCAGATGTGGGACCAGTGCTCACTACGCCACTGGAGTCAAGCTATCCTGGCTGATGACGGCTGATAGCCAGAAACCGGTCCTAGGATGCTTGATTCCGGTCCAGGGAAGACATGGCTTGGCAGTTCGGGCTGGACTGTTCCCATGAGGCACAGGGTCAAGACTGATTTGCATATGGCCATGTCTGAACTGGGGTGGCGTAGTGGGCAAAATAACGATGGATTTAACCCAGATCTCTTGACTGGGGGAGAATGTCTGCATTGTCAGCATTCCGTCCATCATTTGTTTGTTGTAACGCTTTTCGCCCTAAGTGGGATGGGTATTCCCAGACGTGGGACCCGTGCTCACTACGCCACTGGAGTCAAGCTATCCTGGCTGATGACGGCTGATAGCCAGAAACCGGTCCTAGGATGCTTGATTCCGGTCCAGGGAAGACATGGCTTGGCAGTTCTGGCTGGACTGTTCCCATGAGGCACAGGGTCAAGACTGATTTGCATATGGCCATGTCTGAACTGGGGTGGCGTAGTGGGCAAAAGAACGATGGATTTAACCCAGATCTCTTGACTGGGGCAGAATGTCTGCATTGTCAGCATTCCGTGCATCATTTGTTTGTTGTAACGCTTTTCGCCCTAAGTGGGATGGGTATTCCCAGACGTAGGACCCGTGCTCACTACGCCACTGGAGTCAAGCTATCCTGGCTGATGACGGCTGATAGCCAGAAACCGGTCCTCAGATGCTTGATTCCGGTCCAGGGAAGACATGGCTTGGCAGTTCGGGCTGGACTGTTCCCATGAGGCACAGGGTCAAGACTGATTTGCATATGGCCATGTCTGAACTGGGGTGGCGTAGTGGGCAAAAGAACGATGGATTTAACCCAGATCTCTTGACTGGGGGAGAATGTCTGCATTGTCAGCATTCAGTCCATCATTTGTTTGTTGTAACGCTTTTCGCCCTAAGTGGGATGGGTATTCCCAGACGTGGGACCCGTGCTCACTACGCCACTGGAGTCAAGCTATCCTGGCTGATGACGGCTGATAGCCAGAAACCGGTCCTAGGATGCTTGATTCCGGTCCAGGGAAGACATGGCTTGGCAGTTCGGGCTGGACTGTTCCCATGAGGCACAGGGTCAAGACTGATTTGCATATGGCCATGTCTGCACTGGGGTGGCGTAGTGGGCAAAAGAAGGATGGATTTAACCCAGATCTCTTGACTGGGGGAGAATGTCTGCATTGTCAGCATTCCGTTCATCATTTGTTTGTTGTAACGCTTTTCGCCCTAAGTGGGATGGGTATTCTCAGACGTGGGACCCGTGCTCACTACGCCACTGGAGTCAAGCTATCCTGGCTGATGACGGCTGATAGCCAGAAACCGGTCCTAGGATGCATGATTCCGGTCCAGGGAAGACATTGCTTGGCAGTTCGGGCTGGACTGTTCCCATGAGGCACAGTGTCAAGACTGATTTGCATATGGCCATGTCTGAACTGGGGTGGCGTAGTGGGCAAAAGAACGATGGATTTAACCCAGATCTCTTGACTGGGGGAGAATGTCTGCATTGTCAGCATTCCGTCCATCATTTGTTTGTTGTAACGCTTTTCGCCCTAAGTGGATGGGTATTCCCAGATGTGGGACCAGTGCTCACTACGCCACTGGAGTCAAGCTATCCTGGCTGATGACGGCTGATAGCCAGAAACCGGTCCTAGGATGCTTGATTCCGGTCCAGGGAAGACATGGCTTGGCAGTTCGGGCTGGACTGTTCCCATGAGGCACAGGGTCAAGACTGATTTGCATATGGCCATGTCTGAACTGGGGTGGCGTAGTGGGCAAAATAACGATGGATTTAACCCAGATCTCTTGACTGGGGGAGAATGTCTGCATTGTCAGCATTCCGTCCATCATTTGTTTGTTGTAACGCTTTTCGCCCTAAGTGGGATGGGTATTCCCAGACGTGGGACCCGTGCTCACTACGCCACTGGAGTCAAGCTATCCTGGCTGATGACGGCTGATAGCCAGAAACCGGTCCTAGGATGCTTGATTCCGGTCCAGGGAAGACATGGCTTGGCAGTTCTGGCTGGACTGTTCCCATGAGGCACAGGGTCAAGACTGATTTGCATATGGCCATGTCTGAACTGGGGTGGCGTAGTGGGCAAAAGAACGATGGATTTAACCCAGATCTCTTGACTGGGGCAGAATGTCTGCATTGTCAGCATTCCGTCCATCATTTGTTTGTTGTAACGCTTTTCGCCCTAAGTGGGATGGGTATTCCCAGACGTAGGACCCGTGCTCACTACGCCACTGGAGTCAAGCTATCCTGGCTGATGACGGCTGATAGCCAGAAACCGGTCCTCAGATGCTTGATTCCGGTCCAGGGAAGACATGGCTTGGCAGTTCGGGCTGGACTGTTCCCATGAGGCACAGGGTCAAGACTGATTTGCATATGGCCATGTCTGAACTGGGGTGGCATAGTGGGCAAAAGAACGAAGGATTTAACCCAGATCTCTTGACTGGGGGAGAATGTCTGCATTGTCAGCATTCCGTCCATCATTTGTTTGTTGTAACGCTTTTCGCCCTAAGTGGGATGGGTATTCCCAGACGTGGGACCCGTGCTCAGTATGCCACTGGAGTCAAGCTATCCTGGCTGATGACGGCTGATAGCCAGAAACCTGTCCTAGGATGCTTGATTCCGGTCCAGGGAAGACATGGCTTGGCAGTTCGGGCTGGACTGTTCCCATGAGGCACAGGGTCAAGACTGATTTGCATATGGCCATGTCTGCACTGGGGTGGCGTAGTGGGCAAAAGAAGGATGGATTTAACCCAGATCTCTTGACTGGGGGAGAATGTCTGCATTCTCAGCATTCCGTCCATCATTTGTTTGTTGTAACGCTTTTCGCCCTAAGTGGGATGGGTATTCTCAGACGTGGGACCCGTGCTCACTACGCCACTGGAGTCAAGCTATCCTGGCTGATGACGGCTGATAGCCAGAAACCGGTCCTAGGATGCTTGATTCCGGTCCAGGGAAGACATGGCTTGGCAGTTCGGGCTGGACTGTTCCCATGAGGCACAGGGTCAAGACTGATTTGCATATGGCCATGTCTGAACTGGGGTGGCGTAGTGGGCAAAAGAACGATGGATTTAACCCAGATCTCTTGACTGGGGGAGAATGTCTGCATTGTCAGCATTCCGTCCATCATTTGTTTGTTGTAACGCTTTTCGCCCTAAGTGGGATGGGTATTCCCAGACGTGGGACCCGTGCTCACTACGCCACTGGAGTCAAACTATCCTGGCTGATGACGGCTGATAGCCAGAAACTGGTCCTAGGATGCTTGATTCCGGTCCAGGGAAGACATGGCTTGGCAGTTCGGGCTGGACTGTTCCCATGAGGCACGGGGTCAAGACTGATTTGCATATGGCCATGTCTGAACTGGGGTGGCGTAGTGGGCAAAAGAACGATGGATTTAACCCAGATCTCTTGACTGCGGGAGAATGTCTGCATTGTCAGCATTCCATCCATCATTTGTTTGTTGTAACGCTTTTTGCCCTAAGTGGGATGGGTATTCCCAGACGTGGGACCCGTGCTCACTACGCCACTGGAGTCAAGCTATCCTGGCTGATGACGGCTGATAGCCAGAAACCGGTCCTAGGATGCTTGATTCCGGTCCAGGGAAGACATGGCTTGGCAGTTCGGGCTGGACTGTTCCCATGAGGCACAGGGTCAAGACTGATTTGCATATGGCCATGTCTGAACTGGGGTGGCGTAATGGGCAAAAGAACGATGGATTCAACCCAGATCTCTTGACTGGGGGAGAATGTCTGCATTGTCAGCATTCCGTCCAACATTTGTTTGTTGTAACGCTTTTCGCCCTAAGTGGGATGGGTATTCCCAGACGTGGGACCCGTGCTCACTACGCCTCTGGAGTCAAGCTATCCTGGCTGATGACGGCTGATAGCCAGAAACCGGTCCTAGGATGCTTGATTCCGGTCCAGGGAAGACATGGCTTGGCAGTTCGGGCTGGACTGTTCCCATGAGGCACAGGGTCAAGACTGATTTGCATATGGCCATGTCTGAACTGGGGTGGCGTAGTGGGCAAAATAACGATGGATTTAACCCAGATCTCTTGACTGGGGGAGAATGTCTGCATTGTCAGCATTCCGTCCATCAGTTGTTTGTTGTAACGCTTTTCGCCCTAAGTGGGATGGGTATTCCCAGACGTGGGACCCGTGCTCACTACGCCACTGGAGTCAAGCTATCCTGGCTGATGACGGCTGATAGCCAGAAACCGGTCCTAGGATGCTTGAATCCGGTCCAGGGAAGACATGGCTTGGCAGTTCGGGCTGGACTGTTCCCATGAGGCACAGGGTCAAGACTGATTTGCATATGGCCATGTCTGAACTGGGGTGGCGTAGTGGGCAAAAGAACAATGGATTTAACCCAGATCTCTTGACTGGGGGAGAATGTCTGCATTGTCAACATTCCGTCCATCATTTGTTTGTTGTAACGCTTTTCGCCCTAAGTGGGATGGGTATTCCCAGACGTGGGACCCGTGCTCACTACGCCACTGGAGTCAAGCTATCCTGGCTGATGACGGCTGATAGCCAGAAACCGGTCCTAGGATGCTTGATTCCGGTCCAGGGAAGACATGGCTTGGCAGTTCTGGCTGGACTGTTCCCATGAGGCACAGGGTCAAGACTGATTTGCATATGGCCATGTCTGAACTGGGGTGGCGTAGTGGGCAAAAGAACGATGGATTTAACCCAGATCTCTTGACTGGGGCAGAATGTCTGCATTGTCAGCATTCCGTCCATCATTTGTTTGTTGTAACGCTTTTCGCCCTAAGTGGGATTGGTATTCCCAGACGTAGGACCCGTGCTCACTTCGCCACTGGAGTCAAGCTATCCTGGCTGATGACGGCTGATAGCCAGAAACCGGTCCTCAGATGCTTGATTCCGGTCCAGGGAAGACATGGCTTGGCAGTTCGGGCTGGACTGTTCCCATGAGGCACAGGGTCAAGACTGATTTGCATATGGCCATGTCTGAACTGGGGTGGCGTAGTGGGAAAAAGAACGATGGATTTAACCCAGATCTCTTGACTGGGGGAGAATGTCTGCATTGTCAGCATTCCGTCCATCATTTGTTTGTTGTAACGCTTTTCGCCCTAAGTGGGATGGGTATTCCCAGACGTGGGACCCGTGCTCACTACGCCACTGGAGTCAAGCTATCCTGGCTGATGACGGCTGATAGCCAGAAACCGGTCCTAGGATGCTTGATTCCGGTCCAGGGAAGACATGGCTTGGCAGTTCGGGCTGGACTGTTCCCATGAGGCACAGGGTCAAGACTGATTTGCATATGGCCATGTCTGCACTGGGGTGGCGTAGTGGGCAAAAGAAGGATGGATTTAACCCAGATCTCGACTGGGGGAGAATGTCTGCATTGTCAGCATTCTGTCCATCATTTGTTTGTTGTAACGCTTTTCGCCCTAAGTGGGATGGGTATTCTCAGACGTGGGACCCGTGCTCACTACGCCACTGGAGGCAAGCTATCCTGGCTGATGACGGCTGATAGCCAGAAACCGGTCCTAGGATGCTTGATTCCGGTCCAGGGAAGACATTGCTTGGCAGTTCGGGCTGGACTGTTCCCATGAGGCACAGTGTCAAGACTGATTTGCATATGGCCATGTCTGAACTGGGGTGGCGTAGTGGGCAAAAGAACGATGGATTTAACCCAGATCTCTTGACTGGGGGAGAATGTCTGCATTGTCAGCATTCCGTCCATCATTTGTTTGTTGTAACGCTTTTCGCCCTAAGTGGATGGGTATTCCCAGATGTGGGACCAGTGCTCACTACGCCACTGGAGTCAAGCTATCCTGGCTGATGACGGCTGATAGCCAGAAACCGGTCCTAGGATGCTTGATTCCGGTCCAGGGAAGACATGGCTTGGCAGTTCGGGCTGGACTGTTCCCATGAGGCACAGGGTCAAGACTGATTTGCATATGGCCATGTCTGAACTGGGGTGGCGTAGTGGGCAAAAGAACGATGGATTTAACCCAGATCTCTTGACTGGGGGAGAATGTCTACATTGTCAGCATTCCGTCCATCATTTGTTTGTTGTAACGCTTTTTGCCCTAAGTGGGATGGGTATTCCCAGACTTGGGACCCGTGCTCACTACGCCACTGGAGTCAAGCTATCCTGGCTGATGACGGCTGATAGCCAGAAACCGGTCCTAGGATGCTTGATTCCGGTCCAGGGAAGACATGGCTTGGCAGTTCTGGCTGGACTGTTCCCATGAGGCACAGGGTCAAGACTGATTTGCATATGGCCATGTCTGAACTGGGGTGGCGTAGTGGGCAAAAGAACGATGGATTTAACCCAGATCTCTTGACTGGGGCAAAATGTCTGCATTGTCAGCATTCCGTCCATCATTTGTTTGTTGTAACGCTTTTCGCCCTAAGTGGGATGGGTATTCCCAGACGTAGGACCCGTGCTCACTACGCCACTGGAGTCAAGCTATCCTGGCTGATGACGGCTGATAGCCAGAAACCGGTCCTCAGATGCTTGATTCCGGTCCAGGGAAGACATGGCTTGGCAGTTCGGGCTGGACTGTTCCCATGAGGCACAGGGTCAAGACTGATTTGCATATGGCCATGTCTGAACTGGGGTGGCGTAGTGGGCAAAAGAACGATGGATTTAACCCAGATCTCTTGACTGGGGGAGAATGTCTGCATTTTCAGCATTCCGTCCATCATTTGTTTGTTGTAACGCTTTTCGCCCTAAGTGGGATGGGTATTCCCAGACGTAGGACCCGTGCTCACTACGCCACTGGAGTCAAGCTATCCTGGCTGATGACGGCTGATAGCCAGAAACCTGTCCTAGGATGCTTGATTCCGGTCCAGGGAAGACATGGCTTGGCAGTTCGGGCTGGACTGTTCCCATGAGGCACAGGGTCAAGACTGATTTGCATATGGCCATGTCTGCACTGGGGTGGCGTAGTGGGCAAAAGAAGGATGGATTTAACCCAGATCTCTTGACTGGGGGAGAATGTCTGCATTGTCAGCATTCCGTCCATCATTTGTTTGTTGTAACGCTTTTCGCCCTAAGTGGGATGGGTATTCTCAGACGTGGGACCCGTGCTCACTACGCCACTGGAGTCAAGCTATCCTGGCTGATGACGGCTGATAGCCAGAAACCGGTCCTAGGATGCTTGATTCCGGTCCAGGGAAGACATTGCTTGGCAGTTCGGGCTGGACTGTTCCCATGAGGCACAGGGTCAAGACTGATTTGCATATGGCCATGTCTGAACTGGGGTGGCGTAGTGGGCAAAAGAACGATGGATTTAACCCAGATCTCTTGACTGGGGGAGAATGTCTGCATTGTCAGCATTCCATCCATCATTTGTTTGTTGTAACGCTTTTCGCCCTAAGTGGGATGGGTATTCCCAGACGTGGGACCCGTGCTCACTACGCCACTGGAGTCAAGCTATCCTGGCTGATGACGGCTGATAGCCAGAAACCGGTCCTAGGATGCTTGAATCCGGTCCAGGGAAGACATGGCTTGGCAGTTCGGGCTGGACTGTTCCCATGAGGCACAGGGTCAAGACTGATTTGCATATGGCCATGTCTGAACTGGGGTGGCGTAGTGGGCAAAAGAACAATGGATTTAACCCAGATCTCTTGACTGGGGGAGAATGTCTGCATTGTCAACATTCCGTCCATCATTTGTTTGTTGTAACGCTTTTCGCCCTAAGTGGGATGGGTATTCCCAGACGTGGGACCCGTGCTCACTACGCCACTGGAGTCAAGCTATCCTGGCTGATGACGGCTGATAGCCAGAAACCGGTCCTAGGATGCTTGATTCCGGTCCAGGGAAGACATGGCTTGGCAGTTCTGGCTGGACTGTTCCCATGAGGCACAGGGTCAAGACTGATTTGCATATGGCCATGTCTGAACTGGGGTGGCGTAGTGGGCAAAAGAACGATGGATTTAACCCAGATCTCTTGACTGGGGCAGAATGTCTGTATTGTCAGCATTCCGTCCATCATTTGTTTGTTGTAACGCTTTTCGCCCTAAGTGGGATGGGTATTCCCAGACGTAGGACCCGTGCTCACTACGCCACTGGAGTCAAGCTATCCTGGCTGATGACGGCTGATAGCCAGAAACCGGTCCTCAGATGCTTGATTCCGGTCCAGGGAAGACATGGCTTGGCAGTTCGGGCTGGACTGTTCCCATGAGGCACAGGGTCAAGACTGATTTGCATATGGCCATGTCTGAACTGGGGTGGCGTAGTGGGAAAAAGAACGATGGATTTAACCCAGATCTCTTGACTGGGGGAGAATGTCTGCATTGTCAGCATTCCGTCCATCATTTGTTTGTTGTAACGCTTTTCGCCCTAAGTGGGATGGGTATTCCCAGACGTGGGACCCGTGCTCACTACGCCACTGGAGTCAAGCTATCCTGGCTGATGACGGCTGATAGCCAGAAACCGGTCCTAGGATGCTTGATTCCGGTCCAGGGAAGACATGGCTTGGCAGTTCGGGCTGGACTGTTCCCATGAGGCACAGGGTCAAGACTGATTTGCATATGGCCATGTCTGCACTGGGGTGGCGTAGTGGGCAAAAGAAGGATGGATTTAACCCAGATCTCGACTGGGGGAGAATGTCTGCATTGTCAGCATTCCGTCCATCATTTGTTTGTTGTAACGCTTTTCGCCCTAAGTGGGATGGGTATTCTCAGACGTGGGACCCGTGCTCACTACGCCACTGGAGTCAAGCTATCCTGGCTGATGACGGCTGATAGCCAGAAACCGGTCCTAGGATGCTTGATTCCGGTCCAGGGAAGACATTGCTTGGCAGTTCGGGCTGGACTGTTCCCATGAGGCACAGTGTCAAGACTGATTTGCATATGGCCATGTCTGAACTGGGGTGGCGTAGTGGGCAAAAGAACGATGGATTTAACCCAGATCTCTTGACTGGGGGAGAATGTCTGCATTGTCAGCATTCCGTCCATCATTTGTTTGTTGTAACGCTTTTCGCCCTAAGTGGATGGGTATTCCCAGATGTGGGACCAGTGCTCACTACGCCACTGGAGTCAAGCTATCCTGGCTGATGACGGCTGATAGCCAGAAACCGGTCCTAGGATGCTTGATTCCGGTCCAGGGAAGACATGGCTTGGCAGTTCGGGCTGGACTGTTCCCATGAGGCACAGGGTCAAGACTGATTTGCATATGGCCATGTCTGAACTGGGGTGGCGTAGTGGGCAAAAGAACGATGGATTTAACCCAGATCTCTTGACTGGGGGAGAATGTCTACATTGTCAGCATTCCGTCCATCATTTGTTTGTTGTAACGCTTTTTGCCCTAAGTGGGATGGGTATTCCCAGACTTGGGACCCGTGCTCACTACGCCACTGGAGTCAAGCTATCCTGGCTGATGACGGCTGATAGCCAGAAACCGGTCCTAGGATGCTTGATTCCGGTCCAGGGAAGACATGGCTTGGCAGTTCTGGCTGGACTGTTCCCATGAGGCACAGGGTCAAGACTGATTTGCATATGGCCATGTCTGAACTGGGGTGGCGTAGTGGGCAAAAGAACGATGGATTTAACCCAGATCTCTTGACTGGGGCAGAATGTCTGCATTGTCAGCATTCCGTCCATCATTTGTTTGTTGTAACGCTTTTCGCCCTAAGTGGGATGGGTATTCCCAGACGTAGGACCCGTGCTCACTACGCCACTGGAGTCAAGCTATCCTGGCTGATGACGGCTGATAGCCAGAAACCGGTCCTCAGATGCTTGATTCCGGTCCAGGGAAGACATGGCTTGGCAGTTCGGGCTGGACTGTTCCCATGAGGCACAGGGTCAAGACTGATTTGCATATGGCCATGTCTGAACTGGGGTGGCGTAGTGGGCAAAAGAACGATGGATTTAACCCAGATCTCTTGACTGGGGGAGAATGTCTGCATTGTCAGCATTCCGTCCATCATTTGTTTGTTGTAACGCTTTTCGCCCTAAGTGGGATGGGTATTCCCAGACGTAGGACCCGTGCTCACTACACCACTGGAGTCAAGCTATCCTGGCTGATGACGGCTGATAGCCAGAAACCTGTCCTAGGATGCTTGATTCCGGTCCAGGGAAGACATGGCTTGGCAGTTCGGGCTGGACTGTTCCCATGAGGCACAGGGTCAAGACTGATTTGCATATGGCCATGTCTGCACTGGGGTGGCGTAGTGGGCAAAAGAAGGATGGATTTAACCCAGATCTCTTGACTGGGGGAGAATGTCTGCATTGTCAGCATTCCGTCCATCATTTGTTTGTTGTAACGCTTTTCGCCCTAAGTGGGATGGGTATTCTCAGACGTGGGACCCGTGCTCACTACGCCACTGGAGTCAAGCTATCCTGGCTGATGACGGCTGATAGCCAGAAACCGGTCCTAGGATGCTTGATTCCGGTCCAGGGAAGACATTGCTTGGCAGTTCGGGCTGGACTGTTCCCATGAGGCACAGGGTCAAGACTGATTTGCATATGGCCATGTCTGAACTGGGGTGGCGTAGTGGGCAAAAGAACGATGGATTTAACCCAGATCTCTTGACTGGGGGAGAATGTCTGCATTGTCAGCATTCCATCCATCATTTGTTTGTTGTAACGCTTTTCGCCCTAAGTGGATGGGTATTCCCAGATGTGGGACCAGTGCTCACTACGCCACTGGAGTCAAGCTATCCTGGCTGATGACGGCTGATAGCCAGAAACCGGTCCTAGGATGCTTGGTTCCGGTCCAGGGAAGACATGGCTTGGCAGTTCGGGCTGGACTGTTCCCATGAGGCACAGGGTCAAGACTGATTTGCATATGGCCATGTCTGAACTGGGGTGGCGTAGTGGGCAAAAGAGCGATGGATTTAACCCAGATCTCTTGACTGGGGGAGAATGTCTGCATTGTCAGCATTCCGTCCATCATTTGTTTGTTGTAACGCTTTTCGCCCTAAGTGGGATGGGTATTCCCAGACGTGGGACCCGTGCTCACTACGCCACTGGAGTCAAGCTATCCTGGCTGATGACGGCTGATAGCCAGAAACCGGTCCTAGGATGCTTGATTCCGGGCCAGGGAAGACATGGCTTGGCAGTTCGGGCTGGACTGTTCCCATGAGGCACAGGGTCAAGACTGATTTGCATATGGCCATGTCTGAACTGGGGTGGCGTAGTGGGCAAAAGAACGATGGATTTAACCCAGATCTCTTGACTGGGGGAGAATGTCTGCATTGTCAGCATTCCGTCCATCATTTGTTTGTTCTAACACTTTTCGCCCTAAGTGGGATGGGTATTCCCAGACGTGGGACCCGTGCTCACTACGCCACTGGAGTCAAGCTATCCTGGCTGATGACGGCTGATAGCCAGAAACCGGTCCTAGGACGCTTGATTCCGGTTCAGGGAAGACATGGCTTGGCAGTTCGGGCTGGACTGTTCCCATGATGCACAGGGTCAAGACTGATTTGCATATGGCCATGTCCGAACTGGGGTGGCGTAGTGGGCAAAAGAACGATGGATTTAACCCAGATCTCTTGACTGGGGGAGAATGTCTGCATTGTCAGCATTCCGTCCATCATTTGTTTGTTGTAACGCTTTTCGCCCTAAGTGGGATGGGTATTCCCAGACGTGGGACCCGTGCTCACTACGCCACTGGAATCAAGCTATCCTGGCTGATGACGGCTGATAGCCAGAAACCGGTCCTAGGATGCTTGATTCCGGTCCAGGGAAGACATGGCTTGGGAGTTCGGGCTGGACTGTTCCCATGAGGCACAGGGTCAAGACTGATTTGCATATGGCCATGTCTGAACTGGGGTGGCGTAGTGGGCAAAAGAACAATGGATTTAACCCAGATCTCTTGACTGGGGGAGAATGTCTGCATTGTCAACATTCCTTCCATCATTTGTTTGTTGTAACGCTTTTCACCCTAAGTGGGATGGGTATTCCCAGACGTGGGACCCGTGCTCACTACGCCACTGGAGTCAAGCTATCCTGGCTGATGACGGCTGATAGCCAGAAACCGATCCTAGGATGCTTGATTCCGGTCCAGGGAAGACGTGGCTTGGCAGTTCGGGCTGGACTGTTCCCATGAGGCACAGGGTCAAGACTGATTTGCATATGGCCATGTCTGAACTGGGGTGGCGTAGTGGGCAAAAGAACAATGGATTTAACCCAGATCTCTTGACTGGGGGAGAATGTCTGCATTGTCAGCATTCCGTCCATCATTTGTTTGTTGTAACGCTTTTCGCCCTAAGTGGGATGGGTATTCCCAGACGTGGGACCCGTACTCACTACGCCACTGGAGTCAAGCTATCCTGGCTGATGACGGCTGATAGCCAGAAACCGGTCCTAGGATGTTTGATTCTGGGCCAGGGAAGACATGGCTTGGCAGTTCGGGCTGGACTGTTCCCATGAGGCACAGGGTCAAGACTGATTTGCATATGGCCATGTCTGCACTGGGGTGGCGTAGTGGGCAAAAGAACGATGGATTTAACCCAGATCTCTTGACTGGGGGAGAATGTCTGCATTGTCAGCATTCCGTCCATCATTTGTTTGTTGTAACGCTTTTCGCCCTAAGTGGGATGGGTATTCTCAGACGTGGGACCCGTGCTCACTACGCCACTGGAGTCAAGCTATCCTGGCTGATGACGGCTGATAGCCAGAAACCGGTCCTAGGATGCTTGATTCCGGTCCAGGGAAGACATTGCTTGGCAGTTCGGGCTGGACTGTTCCCATGAGGCACAGTGTCAAGACTGATTTGCATATGGCCATGTCTGAACTGGGGTGGCGTAGTGGGCAAAAGAACGATGGATTTAACCCAGATCTCTTGACTGGGGGAGAATGTCTGCATTGTCTGCATTCCGTCCATCAGTTGTTTGTTGTAACGCTTTTCGCCCTAAGTGGGATGGGTATTCCCAGACGTGGGACCCGTGCTCACTACGCCACTGGAGTCAAGCTATCCTGGCTGATGACGGCTGATAGCCAGAAACCTAGGATGCTTGAATATGGTCCAGGGAAGACATGGCTTGGCAGTTCGGGCTGGACTGTTCCCATGAGGCACAGGGTCAAGACTGATTTGCATATGGCCATGTCTGAACTGGGGTGGCGTAGTGGGCAAAAGAACAATGGATTTAACCCAGATCTCTTGACTGGGGGAGAATGTCTGCATTGTCAACATTCCGTCCATCATTTGTTTGTTGTAACGCTTTTCGCCCTAAGTGGGATGGGTATTCCCAGACGTGGGACCCGTGCTCACTACGCTACTGGAGTCAAGCTATCCTGGCTGATGACGGCTGATAGCCAGAAACCGATCCTAGGATGCTTGATTCCGGTCCAGGGAAGACGTGGCTTGGCAGTTCGGGCTGGACTGTTCCCATGAGGCACAGGGTCAAGACTGATTTGCATATGGCCATGTCTGAACTGGGGTGGCGTAGTGGGCAAAAGAACGATGGATTTAACCCAGATCTCTTGACTGGGGCAGAATTTCTGCATTGTCAGCATTCCGTCCATCATTTGTTTGTTGTAACGCTTTTCGCCCTAAGTGGGATGGGTATTCCCAGACGTAGGACCCGTGCTCACTACGCCACTGGAGTCAAGCTATCCTGGCTGATGACGGCTGATAGCCAGAAACCGGTCCTCAGATGCTTGATTCCGGTCCAGGGAAGACATGGCTTGGCAGTTCGGGCTGGACTGTTCCCATGAGGCACAGGGTCAAGACTGATTTGCATATGGCCATGTCTGAACTGGGGTGGCGTAGTGGGAAAAAGAACGATGGATTTAACCCAGATCTCTTGACTGGGGGAGAATGTCTGCATTGTCAGCATTCCGTCCATCATTTGTTTGTTGTAACGCTTTTCGCCCTAAGTGGGATGGGTATTCCCAGACGTGGGACCCGTGCTCACTACGCCACTGGAGTCAAGCTATCCTGGCTGATGACGGCTGATAGCCAGAAACCGGTCCTAGGATGCTTGATTCCGGTCCAGGGAAGACATGGCTTGGCAGTTCGGGCTGGACTGTTCCCATGAGGCACAGGGTCAAGACTGATTTGCATATGGCCATGTCTGAACTGGGGTGGCGTAGTGGGCAAAATAACGATGGATTTAACCCAGATCTCTTGACTGGGGGAGAATGTCTGCATTGTCAGCATTCCGTCCATCATTTGTTTGTTGTAACGCTTTTCGCCCTAAGTGGGATGGGTATTCCCAGACGTGGGACCCGTGCTCACTACGCCACTGGAGTCAAGCTATCCTGGCTGATGACGGCTGATAGCCAGAAACCGGTCCTAGGATGCTTGATTCCGGTCCAGGGAAGACATGGCTTGGCAGTTCTGGCTGGACTGTTCCCATGAGGCACAGGGTCAAGACTGATTTGCATATGGCCATGTCTGAACTGGGGTGGCGTAGTGGGCAAAAGAACGATGGATTTAACCCAGATCTCTTGACTGGGGCAGAATGTCTGCATTGTCAGCATTCCGTCCATCATTTGTTTGTTGTAACGCTTTTCGCCCTAAGTGGGATGGGTATTCCCAGACGTGGGACCCGTGCTCACTACGCCACTGGAGTCAAGCTATCCTGGCTGATGACGGCTGATAGCCAGAAACCGGTCCTCAGATGCTTGATTCCGGTCCAGGGAAGACATGGCTTGGCAGTTCGGGCTGGACTGTTCCCATGAGGCACAGGGTCAAGACTGATTTGCATATGGCCATGTCTGAACTGGGGTGGCATAGTGGGCAAAAGAACGAAGGATTTAACCCAGATCTCTTGACTGGGGGAGAATGTCTGCATTGTCAGCATTCCGTCCATCATTTGTTTGTTGTAACGCTTTTCGCCCTAAGTGGGATGGGTATTCCCAGACGTGGGACCCGTGCTCAGTATGCCACTGGAGTCAAGCTATCCTGGCTGATGACGGCTGATAGCCAGAAACCTGTCCTAGGATGCTTGATTCCGGTCCAGGGAAGACATGGCTTGGCAGTTCGGGCTGGACTGTTCCCATGAGGCACAGGGTCAAGACTGATTTGCATATGGCCATGTCTGCACTGGGGTGGCGTAGTGGGCAAAAGAAGGATGGATTTAACCCAGATCTCTTGACTGGGGGAGAATGTCTGCATTCTCAGCATTCCGTCCATCATTTGTTTGTTGTAACGCTTTTCGCCCTAAGTGGGATGGGTATTCTCAGACGTGGGACCCGTGCTCACTACGCCACTGGAGTCAAGCTATCCTGGCTGATGACGGCTGATAGCCAGAAACCGGTCCTAGGATGCTTGATTCCGGTCCAGGGAAGACATGGCTTGGCAGTTCGGGCTGGACTGTTCCCATGAGGCACAGGGTCAAGACTGATTTGCATATGGCCATGTCTGAACTGGGGTGGCGTAGTGGGCAAAAGAACGATGGATTTAACCCAGATCTCTTGACTGGGGGAGAATGTCTGCATTGTCAGCATTCCGTCCATCATTTGTTTGTTGTAACGCTTTTCGCCCTAAGTGGGATGGGTATTCCCAGACGTGGGACCCGTGCTCACTACGCCACTGGAGTCAAACTATCCTGGCTGATGACGGCTGATAGCCAGAAACTGGTCCTAGGATGCTTGATTCCGGTCCAGGGAAGACATGGCTTGGCAGTTCGGGCTGGACTGTTCCCATGAGGCACGGGGTCAAGACTGATTTGCATATGGCCATGTCTGAACTGGGGTGGCGTAGTGGGCAAAAGAACAATGGATTTAACCCAGATCTCTTGACTGCGGGAGAATGTCTGCATTGTCAGCATTCCATCCATCATTTGTTTGTTGTAACGCTTTTTGCCCTAAGTGGGATGGGTATTCCCAGACGTGGGACCCGTGCTCACTACGCCACTGGAGTCAAGCTATCCTGGCTGATGACGGCTGATAGCCAGAAACCGGTCCTAGGATGCTTGATTCCGGTCCAGGGAAGACATGGCTTGGCAGTTCGGGCTGGACTGTTCCCATGAGGCACAGGGTCAAGACTGATTTGCATATGGCCATGTCTGAACTGGGGTGGCGTAATGGGCAAAAGAACGATGGATTCAACCCAGATCTCTTGACTGGGGGAGAATGTCTGCATTGTCAGCATTCCGTCCAACATTTGTTTGTTGTAACGCTTTTCGCCCTAAGTGGGATGGGTATTCCCAGACGTGGGACCCGTGCTCACTACGCCTCTGGAGTCAAGCTATCCTGGCTGATGACGGCTGATAGCCAGAAACCGGACCTAGGATGCTTGATTCCGGTCCAGGGAAGACATGGCTTGGCAGTTCGGGCTGGACTGTTCCCATGAGGCACAGGGTCAAGACTGATTTGCATATGGCCATGTCTGAACTGGGGTGGCGTAGTGGGCAAAATAACGATGGATTTAACCCAGATCTCTTGACTGGGGGAGAATGTCTGCATTGTCAGCATTCCGTCCATCAGTTGTTTGTTGTAACGCTTTTCGCCCTAAGTGGGATGGGTATTCCCAGACGTGGGACCCGTGCTCACTACGCCACTGGAGTCAAGCTATCCTGGCTGATGACGGCTGATAGCCAGAAACCGGTCCTAGGATGCTTGAATCCGGTCCAGGGAAGACATGGCTTGGCAGTTCGGGCTGGACTGTTCCCATGAGGCACAGGGTCAAGACTGATTTGCATATGGCCATGTCTGAACTGGGGTGGCGTAGTGGGCAAAAGAACAATGGATTTAACCCAGATCTCTTGACTGGGGGAGAATGTCTGCATTGTCAACATTCCGTCCATCATTTGTTTGTTGTAACGCTTTTCGCCCTAAGTGGGATGGGTATTCCCAGACGTGGGACCCGTGCTCACTACGCCACTGGAGTCAAGCTATCCTGGCTGATGACGGCTGATAGCCAGAAACCGGTCCTAGGATGCTTGATTCCGGTCCAGGGAAGACATGGCTTGGCAGTTCTGGCTGGACTGTTCCCATGAGGCACAGGGTCAAGACTGATTTGCATATGGCCATGTCTGAACTGGGGTGGCGTAGTGGGCAAAAGAACGATGGATTTAACCCAGATCTCTTGACTGGGGCAGAATGTCTGCATTGTCAGCATTCCGTCCATCATTTGTTTGTTGTAACGCTTTTCGCCCTAAGTGGGATGGGTATTCCCAGACGTAGGACCCGTGCTCACTACGCCACTGGAGTCAAGCTATCCTGGCTGATGACGGCTGATAGCCAGAAACCGGTCCTCAGATGCTTGATTCCGGTCCAGGGAAGACATGGCTTGGCAGTTCGGGCTGGACTGTTCCCATGAGGCACAGGGTCAAGACTGATTTGCATATGGCCATGTCTGAACTGGGGTGGCGTAGTGGGAAAAAGAACGATGGATTTAACCCAGATCTCTTGACTGGGGGAGAATGTCTGCATTGTCAGCATTCCGTCCATCATTTGTTTGTTGTAACGCTTTTCGCCCTAAGTGGGATGGGTATTCCCAGACGTGGGACCCGTGCTCACTACGCCACTGGAGTCAAGCTATCCTGGCTGATGACGGCTGATAGCCAGAAACCGGTCCTAGGATGCTTGATTCCGGTCCAGGGAAGACATGGCTTGGCAGTTCGGGCTGGACTGTTCCCATGAGGCACAGGGTCAAGACTGATTTGCATATGGCCATGTCTGCACTGGGGTGGCGTAGTGGGCAAAAGAAGGATGGATTTAACCCAGATCTCGACTGGGGGAGAATGTCTGCATTGTCAGCATTCTGTCCATCATTTGTTTGTTGTAACGCTTTTCGCCCTAAGTGGGATGGGTATTCTCAGACGTGGGACCCGTGCTCACTACGCCACTGGAGGCAAGCTATCCTGGCTGATGACGGCTGATAGCCAGAAACCGGTCCTAGGATGCTTGATTCCGGTCCAGGGAAGACATTGCTTGGCAGTTCGGGCTGGACTGTTCCCATGAGGCACAGTGTCAAGACTGATTTGCATATGGCCATGTCTGAACTGGGGTGGCGTAGTGGGCAAAAGAACGATGGATTTAACCCAGATCTCTTGACTGGGGGAGAATGTCTGCATTGTCAGCATTCCGTCCATCATTTGTTTGTTGTAACGCTTTTCGCCCTAAGTGGATGGGTATTCCCAGATGTGGGACCAGTGCTCACTACGCCACTGGAGTCAAGCTATCCTGGCTGATGACGGCTGATAGCCAGAAACCGGTCCTAGGATGCTTGATTCCGGTCCAGGGAAGACATGGCTTGGCAGTTCGGGCTGGACTGTTCCCATGAGGCACAGGGTCAAGACTGATTTGCATATGGCCATGTCTGAACTGGGGTGGCGTAGTGGGCAAAAGAACGATGGATTTAACCCAGATCTCTTGACTGGGGGAGAATGTCTACATTGTCAGCATTCCGTCCATCATTTGTTTGTTGTAACGCTTTTTGCCCTAAGTGGGATGGGTATTCCCAGACTTGGGACCCGTGCTCACTACGCCACTGGAGTCAAGCTATCCTGGCTGATGACGGCTGATAGCCAGAAACCGGTCCTAGGATGCTTGATTCCGGTCCAGGGAAGACATGGCTTGGCAGTTCTGGCTGGACTGTTCCCATGAGGCACAGGGTCAAGACTGATTTGCATATGGCCATGTCTGAACTGGGGTGGCGTAGTGGGCAAAAGAACGATGGATTTAACCCAGATCTCTTGACTGGGGCAGAATGTCTGCATTGTCAGCATTCCGTCCATCATTTGTTTGTTGTAACGCTTTTCGCCCTAAGTGGGATGGGTATTCCCAGACGTAGGACCCGTGCTCACTACGCCACTGGAGTCAAGCTATCCTGGCTGATGACGGCTGATAGCCAGAAACCGGTCCTCAGATGCTTGATTCCGGTCCAGGGAAGACATGGCTTGGCAGTTCGGGCTGGACTGTTCCCATGAGGCACAGGGTCAAGACTGATTTGCATATGGCCATGTCTGAACTGGGGTGGCGTAGTGGGCAAAAGAACGATGTATTTAACCCAGATCTCTTGACTGGGGGAGAATGTCTGCATTTTCAGCATTCCGTCCATCATTTGTTTGTTGTAACGCTTTTCGCCCTAAGTGGGATGGGTATTCCCAGACGTAGGACCCGTGCTCACTACGCCACTGGAGTCAAGCTATCCTGGCTGATGACGGCTGATAGCCAGAAACCTGTCCTAGGATGCTTGATTCCGGTCCAGGGAAGACATGGCTTGGCAGTTCGGGCTGGACTGTTCCCATGAGGCACAGGGTCAAGACTGATTTGCATATGGCCATGTCTGCACTGGGGTGGCGTAGTGGGCAAAAGAAGGATGGATTTAACCCAGATCTCTTGACTGGGGGAGAATGTCTGCATTGTCAGCATTCCGTCCATCATTTGTTTGTTGTAACGCTTTTCGCCCTAAGTGGGATGGGTATTCTCAGACGTGGGACCCGTGCTCACTACGCCACTGGAGTCAAGCTATCCTGGCTGATGACGGCTGATAGCCAGAAACCGGTCCTAGGATGCTTGATTCCGGTCCAGGGAAGACATTGCTTGGCAGTTCGGGCTGGACTGTTCCCATGAGGCACAGGGTCAAGACTGATTTGCATATGGCCATGTCTGAACTGGGGTGGCGTAGTGGGCAAAAGAACGATGGATTTAACCCAGATCTCTTGACTGGGGGAGAATGTCTGCATTGTCAGCATTCCATCCATCATTTGTTTGTTGTAACGCTTTTCGCCCTAAGTGGGATGGGTATTCCCAGACGTGGGACCCGTGCTCACTACGCCACTGGAGTCAAGCTATCCTGGCTGATGACGGCTGATAGCCAGAAACCGGTCCTAGGATGCTTGAATCCGGTCCAGGGAAGACATGGCTTGGCAGTTCGGGCTGGACTGTTCCCATGAGGCACAGGGTCAAGACTGATTTGCATATGGCCATGTCTGAACTGGGGTGGCGTAGTGGGCAAAAGAACAATGGATTTAACCCAGATCTCTTGACTGGGGGAGAATGTCTGCATTGTCAACATTCCGTCCATCATTTGTTTGTTGTAACGCTTTTCGCCCTAAGTGGGATGGGTATTCCCAGACGTGGGACCCGTGCTCACTACGCCACTGGAGTCAAGCTATCCTGGCTGATGACGGCTGATAGCCAGAAACCGGTCCTAGGATGCTTGATTCCGGTCCAGGGAAGACATGGCTTGGCAGTTCTGGCTGGACTGTTCCCATGAGGCACAGGGTCAAGACTGATTTGCATATGGCCATGTCTGAACTGGGGTGGCGTAGTGGGCAAAAGAACGATGGATTTAACCCAGATCTCTTGACTGGGGCAGAATGTCTGTATTGTCAGCATTCCGTCCATCATTTGTTTGTTGTAACGCTTTTCGCCCTAAGTGGGATGGGTATTCCCAGACGTAGGACCCGTGCTCACTACGCCACTGGAGTCAAGCTATCCTGGCTGATGACGGCTGATAGCCAGAAACCGGTCCTCAGATGCTTGATTCCGGTCCAGGGAAGACATGGCTTGGCAGTTCGGGCTGGACTGTTCCCATGAGGCACAGGGTCAAGACTGATTTGCATATGGCCATGTCTGAACTGGGGTGGCGTAGTGGGAAAAAGAACGATGGATTTAACCCAGATCTCTTGACTGGGGGAGAATGTCTGCATTGTCAGCATTCCGTCCATCATTTGTTTGTTGTAACGCTTTTCGCCCTAAGTGGGATGGGTATTCCCAGACGTGGGACCCGTGCTCACTACGCCACTGGAGTCAAGCTATCCTGGCTGATGACGGCTGATAGCCAGAAACCGGTCCTAGGATGCTTGATTCCGGTCCAGGGAAGACATGGCTTGGCAGTTCGGGCTGGACTGTTCCCATGAGGCACAGGGTCAAGACTGATTTGCATATGGCCATGTCTGCACTGGGGTGGCGTAGTGGGCAAAAGAAGGATGGATTTAACCCAGATCTCGACTGGGGGAGAATGTCTGCATTGTCAGCATTCCGTCCATCATTTGTTTGTTGTAACGCTTTTCGCCCTAAGTGGGATGGGTATTCTCAGACGTGGGACCCGTGCTCACTACGCCACTGGAGTCAAGCTATCCTGGCTGATGACGGCTGATAGCCAGAAACCGGTCCTAGGATGCTTGATTCCGGTCCAGGGAAGACACTGCTTGGCAGTTCGGGCTGGACTGTTCCCATGAGGCACAGTGTCAAGACTGATTTGCATATGGCCATGTCTGAACTGGGGTGGCGTAGTGGGCAAAAGAACGATGGATTTAACCCAGATCTCTTGACTGGGGGAGAATGTCTGCATTGTCAGCATTCCGTCCATCATTTGTTTGTTGTAACGCTTTTCGCCCTAAGTGGATGGGTATTCCCAGATGTGGGACCAGTGCTCACTACGCCACTGGAGTCAAGCTATCCTGGCTGATGACGGCTGATAGCCAGAAACCGGTCCTAGGATGCTTGATTCCGGTCCAGGGAAGACATGGCTTGGCAGTTCGGGCTGGACTGTTCCCATGAGGCACAGGGTCAAGACTGATTTGCATATGGCCATGTCTGAACTGGGGTGGCGTAGTGGGCAAAAGAACGATGGATTTAACCCAGATCTCTTGACTGGGGGAGAATGTCTACATTGTCAGCATTCCGTCCATCATTTGTTTGTTGTAACGCTTTTTGCCCTAAGTGGGATGGGTATTCCCAGACTTGGGACCCGTGCTCACTACGCCACTGGAGTCAAGCTATCCTGGCTGATGACGGCTGATAGCCAGAAACCGGTCCTAGGATGCTTGATTCCAGTCCAGGGAAGACATGGCTTGGCAGTTCTGGCTGGACTGTTCCCATGAGGCACAGGGTCAAGACTGATTTGCATATGGCCATGTCTGAACTGGGGTGGCGTAGTGGGCAAAAGAACGATGGATTTAACCCAGATCTCTTGACTGGGGCAGAATGTCTGCATTGTCAGCATTCCGTCCATCATTTGTTTGTTGTAACGCTTTTCGCCCTAAGTGGGATGGGTATTCCCAGACGTAGGACCCGTGCTCACTACGCCACTGGAGTCAAGCTATCCTGGCTGATGACGGCTGATAGCCAGAAACCGGTCCTCAGATGCTTGATTCCGGTCCAGGGAAGACATGGCTTGGCAGTTCGGGCTGGACTGTTCCCATGAGGCACAGGGTCAAGACTGATTTGCATATGGCCATGTCTGAACTGGGGTGGCGTAGTGGGCAAAAGAACGATGGATTTAACCCAGATCTCTTGACTGGGGGAGAATGTCTGCATTGTCAGCATTCCGTCCATCATTTGTTTGTTGTAACGCTTTTCGCCCTAAGTGGGATGGGTATTCCCAGACGTAGGACCCGTGCTCACTACGCCACTGGAGTCAAGCTATCCTGGCTGATGACGGCTGATAGCCAGAAACCTGTCCTAGGATGCTTGATTCCGGTCCAGGGAAGACATGGCTTGGCAGTTCGGGCTGGACTGTTCCCATGAGGCACAGGGTCAAGACTGATTTGCATATGGCCATGTCTGCACTGGGGTGGCGTAGTGGGCAAAAGAAGGATGGATTTAACCCAGATCTCTTGACTGGGGGAGAATGTCTGCATTGTCAGCATTCCGTCCATCATTTGTTTGTTGTAACGCTTTTCGCCCTAAGTGGGATGGGTATTCTCAGACGTGGGACCCGTGCTCACTACGCCACTGGAGTCAAGCTATCCTGGCTGATGACAGCTGATAGCCAGAAACCGGTCCTAGGATGCTTGATTCCGGTCCAGGGAAGACATTGCTTGGCAGTTCGGGCTGGACTGTTCCCATGAGGCACAGGGTCAAGACTGATTTGCATATGGCCATGTCTGAACTGGGGTGGCGTAGTGGGCAAAAGAACGATGGATTTAACCCAGATCTCTTGACTGGGGGAGAATGTCTGCATTGTCAGCATTCCATCCATCATTTGTTTGTTGTAACGCTTTTCGCCCTAAGTGGATGGGTATTCCCAGATGTGGGACCAGTGCTCACTACGCCACTGGAGTCAAGCTATCCTGGCTGATGACGGCTGATAGCCAGAAACCGGTCCTAGGATGCTTGGTTCCGGTCCAGGGAAGACATGGCTTGGCAGTTCGGGCTGGACTGTTCCCATGAGGCACAGGGTCAAGACTGATTTGCATATGGCCATGTCTGAACTGGGGTGGCGTAGTGGGCAAAAGAGCGATGGATTTAACCCAGATCTCTTGACTGGGGGAGAATGTCTGCATTGTCAGCATTCCGTCCATCATTTGTTTGTTGTAACGCTTTTCGCCCTAAGTGGGATGGGTATTCCCAGACGTGGGACCCGTGCTCACTACGCCACTGGAGTCAAGCTATCCTGGCTGATGACGGCTGATAGCCAGAAACCGGTCCTAGGATGCTTGATTCCGGGCCAGGGAAGACATGGCTTGGCAGTTCGGGCTGGACTGTTCCCATGAGGCACAGGGTCAAGACTGATTTGCATATGGCCATGTCTGAACTGGGGTGGCGTAGTGGGCAAAAGAACGATGGATTTAACCCAGATCTCTTGACTGGGGGAGAATGTCTGCATTGTCAGCATTCCGTCCATCATTTGTTTGTTCTAACACTTTTCGCCCTAAGTGGGATGGGTATTCCCAGACGTGGGACCCGTGCTCACTACGCCACTGGAGTCAAGCTATCCTGGCTGATGACGGCTGATAGCCAGAAACCGGTCCTAGGACGCTTGATTCCGGTTCAGGGAAGACATGGCTTGGCAGTTCGGGCTGGACTGTTCCCATGATGCACAGGGTCAAGACTGATTTGCATATGGCCATGTCCGAACTGGGGTGGCGTAGTGGGCAAAAGAACGATGGATTTAACCCAGATCTCTTGACTGGGGGAGAATGTCTGCATTGTCAGCATTCCGTCCATCATTTGTTTGTTGTAACGCTTTTCGCCCTAAGTGGGATGGGTATTCCCAGACGTGGGACCCGTGCTCACTACGCCACTGGAATCAAGCTATCCTGGCTGATGACGGCTGATAGCCAGAAACCGGTCCTAGGATGCTTGATTCCGGTCCAGGGAAGACATGGCTTGGGAGTTCGGGCTGGACTGTTCCCATGAGGCACAGGGTCAAGACTGATTTGCATATGGCCATGTCTGAACTGGGGTGGCGTAGTGGGCAAAAGAACAATGGATTTAACCCAGATCTCTTGACTGGGGGAGAATGTCTGCATTGTCAACATTCCTTCCATCATTTGTTTGTTGTAACGCTTTTCACCCTAAGTGGGATGGGTATTCCCAGACGTGGGACCCGTGCTCACTACGCCACTGGAGTCAAGCTATCCTGGCTGATGACGGCTGATAGCCAGAAACCGATCCTAGGATGCTTGATTCCGGTCCAGGGAAGACGTGGCTTGGCAGTTCGGGCTGGACTGTTCCCATGAGGCACAGGGTCAAGACTGATTTGCATATGGCCATGTCTGAACTGGGGTGGCGTAGTGGGCAAAAGAACAATGGATTTAACCCAGATCTCTTGACTGGGGGAGAATGTCTGCATTGTCAACATTCCGTCCATCATTTGTTTGTTGTAACGCTTTTCGCCCTAAGTGGGATGGGTATTCCCAGACGTGGGACCCGTGCTCACTACGCCACTGGAGTCAAGCTATCCTGGCTGATGACGGCTGATAGCCAGAAACCGGTCCTAGGATGCTTGATTCCGGTCCAGGGAAGACATGGCTTGGCAGTTCTGGCTGGACTGTTCCCATGAGGCACAGGGTCAAGACTGATTTGCATATGGCCATGTCTGAACTGGGGTGGCGTAGTGGGCAAAAGAACGATGGATTTAACCCAGATCTCTTGACTGGGGCAGAATGTCTGCATTGTCAGCATTCCGTCCATCATTTGTTTGTTGTAACGCTTTTCGCCCTAAGTGGGATGGGTATTCCCAGACGTAGGACCCGTGCTCACTACGCCACTGGAGTCAAGCTATCCTGGCTGATGACGGCTGATAGCCAGAAACCGGTCCTCAGATGCTTGATTCCGGTCCAGGGAAGACATGGCTTGGCAGTTCGGGCTGGACTGTTCCCATGAGGCACAGGGTCAAGACTGATTTGCATATGGCCATGTCTGAACTGGGGTGGCGTAGTGGGAAAAAGAACGATGGATTTAACCCAGATCTCTTGACTGGGGGAGAATGTCTGCATTGTCAGCATTCCGTCCATCATTTGTTTGTTGTAACGCTTTTCGCCCTAAGTGGGATGGGTATTCCCAGACGTGGGACCCGTGCTCACTACGCCACTGGAGTCAAGCTATCCTGGCTGATGACGGCTGATAGCCAGAAACCGGTCCTAGGATGCTTGATTCCGGTCCAGGGAAGACATGGCTTGGCAGTTCGGGCTGGACTGTTCCCATGAGGCACAGGGTCAAGACTGATTTGCATATGGCCATGTCTGCACTGGGGTGGCGTAGTGGGCAAAAGAAGGATGGATTTAACCCAGATCTCGACTGGGGGAGAATGTCTGCATTGTCAGCATTCTGTCCATCATTTGTTTGTTGTAACGCTTTTCGCCCTAAGTGGGATGGGTATTCTCAGACGTGGGACCCGTGCTCACTACGCCACTGGAGGCAAGCTATCCTGGCTGATGACGGCTGATAGCCAGAAACCGGTCCTAGGATGCTTGATTCCGGTCCAGGGAAGACATTGCTTGGCAGTTCGGGCTGGACTGTTCCCATGAGGCACAGTGTCAAGACTGATTTGCATATGGCCATGTCTGAACTGGGGTGGCGTAGTGGGCAAAAGAACGATGGATTTAACCCAGATCTCTTGACTGGGGGAGAATGTCTGCATTGTCAGCATTCCGTCCATCATTTGTTTGTTGTAACGCTTTTCGCCCTAAGTGGATGGGTATTCCCAGATGTGGGACCAGTGCTCACTACGCCACTGGAGTCAAGCTATCCTGGCTGATGACGGCTGATAGCCAGAAACCGGTCCTAGGATGCTTGATTCCGGTCCAGGGAAGACATGGCTTGGCAGTTCGGGCTGGACTGTTCCCATGAGGCACAGGGTCAAGACTGATTTGCATATGGCCATGTCTGAACTGGGGTGGCGTAGTGGGCAAAAGAACGATGGATTTAACCCAGATCTCTTGACTGGGGGAGAATGTCTACATTGTCAGCATTCCGTCCATCATTTGTTTGTTGTAACGCTTTTTGCCCTAAGTGGGATGGGTATTCCCAGACTTGGGACCCGTGCTCACTACGCCACTGGAGTCAAGCTATCCTGGCTGATGACGGCTGATAGCCAGAAACCGGTCCTAGGATGCTTGATTCCGGTCCAGGGAAGACATGGCTTGGCAGTTCTGGCTGGACTGTTCCCATGAGGCACAGGGTCAAGACTGATTTGCATATGGCCATGTCTGAACTGGGGTGGCGTAGTGGGCAAAAGAACGATGGATTTAACCCAGATCTCTTGACTGGGGCAGAATGTCTGCATTGTCAGCATTCCGTCCATCATTTGTTTGTTGTAACGCTTTTCGCCCTAAGTGGGATGGGTATTCCCAGACGTAGGACCCGTGCTCACTACGCCACTGGAGTCAAGCTATCCTGGCTGATGACGGCTGATAGCCAGAAACCGGTCCTCAGATGCTTGATTCCGGTCCAGGGAAGACATGGCTTGGCAGTTCGGGCTGGACTGTTCCCATGAGGCACAGGGTCAAGACTGATTTGCATATGGCCATGTCTGAACTGGGGTGGCGTAGTGGGCAAAAGAACGATGTATTTAACCCAGATCTCTTGACTGGGGGAGAATGTCTGCATTTTCAGCATTCCGTCCATCATTTGTTTGTTGTAACGCTTTTCGCCCTAAGTGGGATGGGTATTCCCAGACGTAGGACCCGTGCTCACTACGCCACTGGAGTCAAGCTATCCTGGCTGATGACGGCTGATAGCCAGAAACCTGTCCTAGGATGCTTGATTCCGGTCCAGGGAAGACATGGCTTGGCAGTTCGGGCTGGACTGTTCCCATGAGGCACAGGGTCAAGACTGATTTGCATATGGCCATGTCTGCACTGGGGTGGCGTAGTGGGCAAAAGAAGGATGGATTTAACCCAGATCTCTTGACTGGGGGAGAATGTCTGCATTGTCAGCATTCCGTCCATCATTTGTTTGTTGTAACGCTTTTCGCCCTAAGTGGGATGGGTATTCTCAGACGTGGGACCCGTGCTCACTACGCCACTGGAGTCAAGCTATCCTGGCTGATGACGGCTGATAGCCAGAAACCGGTCCTAGGATGCTTGATTCCGGTCCAGGGAAGACATTGCTTGGCAGTTCGGGCTGGACTGTTCCCATGAGGCACAGGGTCAAGACTGATTTGCATATGGCCATGTCTGAACTGGGGTGGCGTAGTGGGCAAAAGAACGATGGATTTAACCCAGATCTCTTGACTGGGGGAGAATGTCTGCATTGTCAGCATTCCATCCATCATTTGTTTGTTGTAACGCTTTTCGCCCTAAGTGGGATGGGTATTCCCAGACGTGGGACCCGTGCTCACTACGCCACTGGAGTCAAGCTATCCTGGCTGATGACGGCTGATAGCCAGAAACCGGTCCTAGGATGCTTGAATCCGGTCCAGGGAAGACATGGCTTGGCAGTTCGGGCTGGACTGTTCCCATGAGGCACAGGGTCAAGACTGATTTGCATATGGCCATGTCTGAACTGGGGTGGCGTAGTGGGCAAAAGAACAATGGATTTAACCCAGATCTCTTGACTGGGGGAGAATGTCTGCATTGTCAACATTCCGTCCATCATTTGTTTGTTGTAACGCTTTTCGCCCTAAGTGGGATGGGTATTCCCAGACGTGGGACCCGTGCTCACTACGCCACTGGAGTCAAGCTATCCTGGCTGATGACGGCTGATAGCCAGAAACCGGTCCTAGGATGCTTGATTCCGGTCCAGGGAAGACATGGCTTGGCAGTTCTGGCTGGACTGTTCCCATGAGGCACAGGGTCAAGACTGATTTGCATATGGCCATGTCTGAACTGGGGTGGCGTAGTGGGCAAAAGAACGATGGATTTAACCCAGATCTCTTGACTGGGGCAGAATGTCTGTATTGTCAGCATTCCGTCCATCATTTGTTTGTTGTAACGCTTTTCGCCCTAAGTGGGATGGGTATTCCCAGACGTAGGACCCGTGCTCACTACGCCACTGGAGTCAAGCTATCCTGGCTGATGACGGCTGATAGCCAGAAACCGGTCCTCAGATGCTTGATTCCGGTCCAGGGAAGACATGGCTTGGCAGTTCGGGCTGGACTGTTCCCATGAGGCACAGGGTCAAGACTGATTTGCATATGGCCATGTCTGAACTGGGGTGGCGTAGTGGGAAAAAGAACGATGGATTTAACCCAGATCTCTTGACTGGGGGAGAATGTCTGCATTGTCAGCATTCCGTCCATCATTTGTTTGTTGTAACGCTTTTCGCCCTAAGTGGGATGGGTATTCCCAGACGTGGGACCCGTGCTCACTACGCCACTGGAGTCAAGCTATCCTGGCTGATGACGGCTGATAGCCAGAAACCGGTCCTAGGATGCTTGATTCCGGTCCAGGGAAGACATGGCTTGGCAGTTCGGGCTGGACTGTTCCCATGAGGCACAGGGTCAAGACTGATTTGCATATGGCCATGTCTGCACTGGGGTGGCGTAGTGGGCAAAAGAAGGATGGATTTAACCCAGATCTCGACTGGGGGAGAATGTCTGCATTGTCAGCATTCCGTCCATCATTTGTTTGTTGTAACGCTTTTCGCCCTAAGTGGGATGGGTATTCTCAGACGTGGGACCCGTGCTCACTACGCCACTGGAGTCAAGCTATCCTGGCTGATGACGGCTGATAGCCAGAAACCGGTCCTAGGATGCTTGATTCCGGTCCAGGGAAGACACTGCTTGGCAGTTCGGGCTGGACTGTTCCCATGAGGCACAGTGTCAAGACTGATTTGCATATGGCCATGTCTGAACTGGGGTGGCGTAGTGGGCAAAAGAACGATGGATTTAACCCAGATCTCTTGACTGGGGGAGAATGTCTGCATTGTCAGCATTCCGTCCATCATTTGTTTGTTGTAACGCTTTTCGCCCTAAGTGGATGGGTATTCCCAGATGTGGGACCAGTGCTCACTACGCCACTGGAGTCAAGCTATCCTGGCTGATGACGGCTGATAGCCAGAAACCGGTCCTAGGATGCTTGATTCCGGTCCAGGGAAGACATGGCTTGGCAGTTCGGGCTGGACTGTTCCCATGAGGCACAGGGTCAAGACTGATTTGCATATGGCCATGTCTGAACTGGGGTGGCGTAGTGGGCAAAAGAACGATGGATTTAACCCAGATCTCTTGACTGGGGGAGAATGTCTACATTGTCAGCATTCCGTCCATCATTTGTTTGTTGTAACGCTTTTTGCCCTAAGTGGGATGGGTATTCCCAGACTTGGGACCCGTGCTCACTACGCCACTGGAGTCAAGCTATCCTGGCTGATGACGGCTGATAGCCAGAAACCGGTCCTAGGATGCTTGATTCCAGTCCAGGGAAGACATGGCTTGGCAGTTCTGGCTGGACTGTTCCCATGAGGCACAGGGTCAAGACTGATTTGCATATGGCCATGTCTGAACTGGGGTGGCGTAGTGGGCAAAAGAACGATGGATTTAACCCAGATCTCTTGACTGGGGCAGAATGTCTGCATTGTCAGCATTCCGTCCATCATTTGTTTGTTGTAACGCTTTTCGCCCTAAGTGGGATGGGTATTCCCAGACGTAGGACCCGTGCTCACTACGCCACTGGAGTCAAGCTATCCTGGCTGATGACGGCTGATAGCCAGAAACCGGTCCTCAGATGCTTGATTCCGGTCCAGGGAAGACATGGCTTGGCAGTTCGGGCTGGACTGTTCCCATGAGGCACAGGGTCAAGACTGATTTGCATATGGCCATGTCTGAACTGGGGTGGCGTAGTGGGCAAAAGAACGATGGATTTAACCCAGATCTCTTGACTGGGGGAGAATGTCTGCATTGTCAGCATTCCGTCCATCATTTGTTTGTTGTAACGCTTTTCGCCCTAAGTGGGATGGGTATTCCCAGACGTAGGACCCGTGCTCACTACGCCACTGGAGTCAAGCTATCCTGGCTGATGACGGCTGATAGCCAGAAACCTGTCCTAGGATGCTTGATTCCGGTCCAGGGAAGACATGGCTTGGCAGTTCGGGCTGGACTGTTCCCATGAGGCACAGGGTCAAGACTGATTTGCATATGGCCATGTCTGCACTGGGGTGGCGTAGTGGGCAAAAGAAGGATGGATTTAACCCAGATCTCTTGACTGGGGGAGAATGTCTGCATTGTCAGCATTCCGTCCATCATTTGTTTGTTGTAACGCTTTTCGCCCTAAGTGGGATGGGTATTCTCAGACGTGGGACCCGTGCTCACTACGCCACTGGAGTCAAGCTATCCTGGCTGATGACAGCTGATAGCCAGAAACCGGTCCTAGGATGCTTGATTCCGGTCCAGGGAAGACATTGCTTGGCAGTTCGGGCTGGACTGTTCCCATGAGGCACAGGGTCAAGACTGATTTGCATATGGCCATGTCTGAACTGGGGTGGCGTAGTGGGCAAAAGAACGATGGATTTAACCCAGATCTCTTGACTGGGGGAGAATGTCTGCATTGTCAGCATTCCATCCATCATTTGTTTGTTGTAACGCTTTTCGCCCTAAGTGGATGGGTATTCCCAGATGTGGGACCAGTGCTCACTACGCCACTGGAGTCAAGCTATCCTGGCTGATGACGGCTGATAGCCAGAAACCGGTCCTAGGATGCTTGGTTCCGGTCCAGGGAAGACATGGCTTGGCAGTTCGGGCTGGACTGTTCCCATGAGGCACAGGGTCAAGACTGATTTGCATATGGCCATGTCTGAACTGGGGTGGCGTAGTGGGCAAAAGAGCGATGGATTTAACCCAGATCTCTTGACTGGGGGAGAATGTCTGCATTGTCAGCATTCCGTCCATCATTTGTTTGTTGTAACGCTTTTCGCCCTAAGTGGGATGGGTATTCCCAGACGTGGGACCCGTGCTCACTACGCCACTGGAGTCAAGCTATCCTGGCTGATGACGGCTGATAGCCAGAAACCGGTCCTAGGATGCTTGATTCCGGGCCAGGGAAGACATGGCTTGGCAGTTCGGGCTGGACTGTTCCCATGAGGCACAGGGTCAAGACTGATTTGCATATGGCCATGTCTGAACTGGGGTGGCGTAGTGGGCAAAAGAACGATGGATTTAACCCAGATCTCTTGACTGGGGGAGAATGTCTGCATTGTCAGCATTCCGTCCATCATTTGTTTGTTCTAACACTTTTCGCCCTAAGTGGGATGGGTATTCCCAGACGTGGGACCCGTGCTCACTACGCCACTGGAGTCAAGCTATCCTGGCTGATGACGGCTGATAGCCAGAAACCGGTCCTAGGACGCTTGATTCCGGTTCAGGGAAGACATGGCTTGGCAGTTCGGGCTGGACTGTTCCCATGATGCACAGGGTCAAGACTGATTTGCATATGGCCATGTCCGAACTGGGGTGGCGTAGTGGGCAAAAGAACGATGGATTTAACCCAGATCTCTTGACTGGGGGAGAATGTCTGCATTGTCAGCATTCCGTCCATCATTTGTTTGTTGTAACGCTTTTCGCCCTAAGTGGGATGGGTATTCCCAGACGTGGGACCCGTGCTCACTACGCCACTGGAATCAAGCTATCCTGGCTGATGACGGCTGATAGCCAGAAACCGGTCCTAGGATGCTTGATTCCGGTCCAGGGAAGACATGGCTTGGGAGTTCGGGCTGGACTGTTCCCATGAGGCACAGGGTCAAGACTGATTTGCATATGGCCATGTCTGAACTGGGGTGGCGTAGTGGGCAAAAGAACAATGGATTTAACCCAGATCTCTTGACTGGGGGAGAATGTCTGCATTGTCAACATTCCTTCCATCATTTGTTTGTTGTAACGCTTTTCACCCTAAGTGGGATGGGTATTCCCAGACGTGGGACCCGTGCTCACTACGCCACTGGAGTCAAGCTATCCTGGCTGATGACGGCTGATAGCCAGAAACCGATCCTAGGATGCTTGATTCCGGTCCAGGGAAGACGTGGCTTGGCAGTTCGGGCTGGACTGTTCCCATGAGGCACAGGGTCAAGACTGATTTGCATATGGCCATGTCTGAACTGGGGTGGCGTAGTGGGCAAAAGAACAATGGATTTAACCCAGATCTCTTGACTGGGGGAGAATGTCTGCATTGTCAGCATTCCGTCCATCATTTGTTTGTTGTAACGCTTTTCGCCCTAAGTGGGATGGGTATTCCCAGACGTGGGACCCGTACTCACTACGCCACTGGAGTCAAGCTATCCTGGCTGATGACGGCTGATAGCCAGAAACCGGTCCTAGGATGTTTGATTCTGGGCCAGGGAAGACATGGCTTGGCAGTTCGGGCTGGACTGTTCCCATGAGGCACAGGGTCAAGACTGATTTGCATATGGCCATGTCTGCACTGGGGTGGCGTAGTGGGCAAAAGAACGATGGATTTAACCCAGATCTCTTGACTGGGGGAGAATGTCTGCATTGTCAGCATTCCGTCCATCATTTGTTTGTTGTAACGCTTTTCGCCCTAAGTGGGATGGGTATTCTCAGACGTGGGACCCGTGCTCACTACGCCACTGGAGTCAAGCTATCCTGGCTGATGACGGCTGATAGCCAGAAACCGGTCCTAGGATGCTTGATTCCGGTCCAGGGAAGACATTGCTTGGCAGTTCGGGCTGGACTGTTCCCATGAGGCACAGTGTCAAGACTGATTTGCATATGGCCATGTCTGAACTGGGGTGGCGTAGTGGGCAAAAGAACGATGGATTTAACCCAGATCTCTTGACTGGGGGAGAATGTCTGCATTGTCTGCATTCCGTCCATCAGTTGTTTGTTGTAACGCTTTTCGCCCTAAGTGGGATGGGTATTCCCAGACGTGGGACCCGTGCTCACTACGCCACTGGAGTCAAGCTATCCTGGCTGATGACGGCTGATAGCCAGAAACCTAGGATGCTTGAATATGGTCCAGGGAAGACATGGCTTGGCAGTTCGGGCTGGACTGTTCCCATGAGGCACAGGGTCAAGACTGATTTGCATATGGCCATGTCTGAACTGGGGTGGCGTAGTGGGCAAAAGAACAATGGATTTAACCCAGATCTCTTGACTGGGGGAGAATGTCTGCATTGTCAACATTCCGTCCATCATTTGTTTGTTGTAACGCTTTTCGCCCTAAGTGGGATGGGTATTCCCAGACGTGGGACCCGTGCTCACTACGCTACTGGAGTCAAGCTATCCTGGCTGATGACGGCTGATAGCCAGAAACCGATCCTAGGATGCTTGATTCCGGTCCAGGGAAGACGTGGCTTGGCAGTTCGGGCTGGACTGTTCCCATGAGGCACAGGGTCAAGACTGATTTGCATATGGCCATGTCTGAACTGGGGTGGCGTAGTGGGCAAAAGAACGATGGATTTAACCCAGATCTCTTGACTGGGGCAGAATTTCTGCGTTGTCAGCATTCCGTCCATCATTTGTTTGTTGTAACGCTTTTCGCCCTAAGTGGGATGGGTATTCCCAGACGTAGGACCCGTGCTCACTACGCCACTGGAGTCAAGCTATCCTGGCTGATGACGGCTGATAGCCAGAAACCGGTCCTCAGATGCTTGATTCCGGTCCAGGGAAGACATGGCTTGGCAGTTCGGGCTGGACTGTTCCCATGAGGCACAGGGTCAAGACTGATTTGCATATGGCCATGTCTGAACTGGGGTGGCGTAGTGGGAAAAAGAACGATGGATTTAACCCAGATCTCTTGACTGGGGGAGAATGTCTGCATTGTCAGCATTCCGTCCATCATTTGTTTGTTGTAACGCTTTTCGCCCTAAGTGGGATGGGTATTCTCAGACGTGGGACCCGTGCTCACTACGCCACTGGAGTCAAGCTATCCTGGCTGATGACGGCTGATAGCCAGAAACCGGTCCTAGGATGCTTGATTCCGGTCCAGGGAAGACATTGCTTGGCAGTTCGGGCTGGACTGTTCCCATGAGGCACAGTGTCAAGACTGATTTGCATATGGCCATGTCTGAACTGGGGTGGCGTAGTGGGCAAAAGAACGATGGATTTAACCCAGATCTCTTGACTGGGGGAGAATGTCTGCATTGTCAGCATTCCGTCCATCATTTGTTTGTTGTAACGCTTTTCGCCCTAAGTGGATGGGTATTCCCAGATGTGGGACCAGTGCTCACTACGCCACTGGAGTCAAGCTATCCTGGCTGATGACGGCTGATAGCCAGAAACCGGTCCTAGGATGCTTGATTCCGGTCCAGGGAAGACATGGCTTGGGAGTTCGGGCTGGACTGTTCCCATGAGGCACAGGGTCAAGACTGATTTGCATATGGCCCTGTCTGAACTGGGGGGGCGTAGTGGGCAAAAGAACGATGGATTTAACCCAGATCTCTTGACTGGGGGAGAAGGTCTGCATTGTCAGCATTCCGTCCATCATTTGTTTGTTGTAACGCTTTTCGCCCTAAGTGGGATGGGTATTCCCAGACGTGGGACCCGTGCTCACTACGCCACTGGAGTCAAGCTATCCTGGCTGATGACGGCTGATAGCCAGAAACCGGTCCTAGGATGCTTGATTCCGGTCCAGGGAAGACATGGCTTGGCAGTTCTGGCTGGACTGTTCCCATGAGGCACAGGGTCAAGACTGATTTGCATATGGCCATGTCTGAACTGGGGTGGCGTAGTGGGCAAAAGAACGATGGATTTAACCCAGATCTCTTGACTGGGGCAGAATGTCTGCATTGTCAGCATTCCGTCCATCATTTGTTTGTTGTAACGCTTTTCGCCCTAAGTGTCAGGAACTATGTGAACGCCATGACTCTAAGTAATCACTCTCTGAAAAGACATCGAGTCATCGTTAAGCCTTCTCTTTGCAACTGTTGGTCAGCAGTTCCTTGTAGGTCGACCGTTACAAGATGGCCGCCTAGTTTACCCCAGTATTGAAGGGAGTTGGAAGTCTCGCGGGAAGTGAGATTTCGCGCGCCGTGGAAGAACGTTCCACTGCGCACTTCAATTCGCCTAAGTCTGAGAGAGGTTGTGTTTGCGGAAGGCTCTCAGTAATTCCAGTCAGAGCGTCTGTCTTCTACCTTCGTGTGTAACCACGCGGAAGGAACTCTAGTCCCAGACCTACACTCATGAAGTGGGAGGTCGTGAATGAGCACGTCAAAAGAAGAGCGTTTCCAGTCAGAGAAATCCGTTAGCCCTTCTTGAGTCAGAAAGGGTAGCAGAATCCAGATACACAGATTATCGTCGAGCTACTGAGAACAAGATATCTCGTGTCTCCTTTACTCCGGTAGGCTTACCGTCGAGAGAAGGAGACCGAAGTTTGTCAGCCAACCAGTTGTCACTAGAAGCAAGTAAGCACTAGACTGTTGTTGCAGCGCATGCCTCGTTCTTGACTGAAAGTACTTACGCCTGCAGCACGGAATTCCTTGCCTCCCTTGCGCTTTCCCTATTCTTTCCTTACTGTTTTCCTTCCCTGTCCCTTTTTGCGCGATTTCAAGCCGTGAAGCAGAGCTACAGTGGAGCAGGCATAATCCTTCAAAAGCTAAAGTTCTCCTGAACTAAACTTTCATCTTTTGGACTACACCAAGCATTATCAGAAGGAGGTAACGATAGGAAGATCAGAGAATATGTAAGAGAGAGGGAAGAGAAGGAAGGATACTGTAAGCAGAAAGCATAGAGATTTAGAATAGGTTCACTTAACCTGTATTTATCCCTCTGTGCATTAGGTCATCCACTTAGCCTAATCAGAAGTGGACCTCTGATCATAAGAAGAGAAGCAAAACTCCTGCAGAGACCTGGTAGGCAAAGGGGGGGAAGGAAATAAACTGGAACTGTAGTGATTAGGGGGTAAGTTGAGGCATTAAGTTGAAATGATGTTCCCATCTGTGCATTAGGAATGCTCCGGAAATCGTCACCTGACTGAGGAGGGAGTCCAGGCCAGCACGAGTGTCTCTTCTCTGTCCCATTCCCCTTTCCCCCCATCTGGAGCAGCTGCTCATACGCAGTGTGTTCCGGAGAAGGGGCAAGGGGAGCTAGCATCATTCTGCCTCCGTGAAGATATTGGTGCCGCAGTCTTGACAGATTGAAGTGCCCTAAAAGAGTGTTCTTCACCCGGGTAGAATGGCGGAGGGGTTTAGTTTAAAAGCTTTGGGAGAAATGTTGGAGGGAATTCAGAGAGATCTAGGGGTCCTGAAGGATGAGAATAAGACCTTAAGACAAGATGTAGTAATGTCTAGACAGGAAACAATTCAATTAGCTCAGAGAGTTAGTGAAATTTCTGCCGGGGCGTCACCTGCTCAAAAACTTTCAAGTAGTTCACTCCCACATCAAGTCCCTCACACAGTAGCTCAGGTGGTCCATTCGGTTTCTCCCATTATTCCTTTAGCTCCCCCAGAAAGATACAGTGGAGATCCCCAAAAGGCCCAACTTTTCCTCACTCAGTGTTCTTTACACTTCATGTGTCGAGCAAATCTCTTTCCTGATGCTCAGTCACGGGTTGCGTTTATCTTATCCTACCTGGGAGGGGATGCAGCAAATTGGGCCATGCCCTTAGTTGCCCGAGATGACCCCTTTTTGTATAATTTGGACAATTTTAAAGCAGAATTCCTTAGGATTTTTGATAGACGTAGAGTGTCCCAGGCTACAGACAATGAATTATTAGAATTGCGCCAAGGGAATAGGGATTTAATCACCTATCTAACACAATTCAATAAATTATTAGTAGAGACTAATTGGCCTGAGGAGAAAAGAGCAGCCTTATTTTATCGGGGGTTGAGGGATGATATCAAAGACACCTTGGCACAGGTTCCCAATCGACCCACCAACTACTCTGAATTGGTGGATTTGGTTTTAGAGATCGACTTTAGAAGTTCCGAGAGAAGAGGAGAAAAGAAGACCAAGGATTTTCGTTGGCGTTTCCCACGATTCGAGCGAACAAGAGCAGAAGTTGGCAAATCTCCGGGTGGAGGTGCAGAAAGTGAACCAATGCAGATTGGGTCAATTCGTGGGCCCCTCAGCAAAGAAGAGAAAGAACAGAGGAGGTTAAAGAAACTGTGTATGTACTGTGGAGGAGCGAGGCATTTTGTGAGAGAGTGCCCAAAAAGGCCTAAGCTGTCCAATTCGGGAAACTTGTAAAACCATCTGTAGGCGGAGTCGCTCAAATGGTGAAAGAGGTAGATTCGGCTCCAAAGATTCATCATATCATGAACACCTTGCAGACTCAGACCCCGCATTTGATTTTATCAATGGTTCTTAAGTTTCGAGAAAAGGAGATTACTGGTGTGGCCATTATGATTGATTCTGGAGCCACGGGCAACTTCTGTGATATCAAGTATGCAAATGCGATGGGGATTCAAGCAATTCGCAAGGAATGTAAAGAATCAGTTTGAGCAGTCGATGGAACTAATCTCTCTTCTGGCCCAATTACCCATCACACAGAAGAATTGGAATTAATTCAATCCAATGGTCACCGTGAGACCATTCATTTCAACTTGATTGATGCTCCACAATTTCAGATCATTTTGGGGCTTCCCTGGCTCTCCTTGCATAATCCTACAATCAATTGGGAGGATCGCATTGTGGAGATGGACTCGTCATTCTGTACGGAACACTGTTTCGCTGATCCTACTTCTGCCTTGGAGCCTTCTTTATCCACTTTGTTATCGTTTGGTGGAGGAGCTATCGGAGTTGTCAACACCTCGAAGATTCCAACAGAATACCAAGAATTCCAAGAAATTTTCAGTGAGCAAGAGGCAGAGAGGCTCCCACCACACCGTCCCTATGACTGCACCATTGACCTGGAACCAGGGGCCATGCTACCATGTAGTCGGATTTATGCCTTGACTGAAGCCGAGAACAGCTATCTAAAAGAATACCTGGACCGTTACCTGGCTAATGGATTTATCAGACCTTCCCAGTCCCCAGTGTCATCCCCACTTTTTTTCATTCCTAAGAAGGAGGGATCACTGAGGACATGTATTGACTATCGAGCAATCAATCGGGTCACGGTTAAGAACCGTTATCCTCTGCCCTTAATTTCGGACCTTTTAGATCAGCTGAAAGACGCCAAGATCTTCACTAAATTGGACCTTCGTGGTGCTTACCATCTTATTCGCATGAAGGAAGGTCACGAATGGAAGACTGCTTTCAGGACCAAGTATGGGCTCTTTGAGTACCAAGTGATGCCATTTGGGTTATGTAATGCCCCGGCGGCCTTTCAGCACTTTATAAATGACATCATGAATGATTTGGTGGATCGAATTGCTGTAGTGTATTTGGATGACATCTTGATTTATTCTAAGGATCCTCAGGAACATCCTCAGCATGTCAAAACAGTTCTTGAAAGACTACATAAGCACAAACTATATGTAAAACTGGAAAAGTGTGCTTTCAGCGTACAGACTGTGGAATTCTTGGGATTTGTGCTGTCTCCTGGAGGCCTTACTATGGAGAAGAAAAAGGTGCAAGCAGTTGCTGATTGGCCTTCCCCCAAAGATATCAAGGAGATTCAACGATTTCTGGGATTCGCTAATTTCTATCGACGATTTATCCAGGGATTTTCTCAGAAAATCATTCCAATTACCAGACTACTCAAGAAAGGAGTGAAGTTCCAGTGGTCAGAAGAGGCTGAACAAGCTTTTAGTTTCCTCAAAAACAGCTTTACTACTGCGCCTATTTTACTCCATGCGGATCCCACCGAACCCTTCTTTGTGGAAGCCGATGCTTCAGATCAAGCAGTTGGGGGGGTCTTGTCCCAACGCCACAAATCAACTGGACAGTTACATCCAGTGGCATATCACTCTCGAAAATTCAATCCTGCTGAGATTAACTATACCATTGCCGAAAAAGAACTGTTAGCAGTAAAGGATGCGTTTGGGGAATGGAGGCATCATCTACTGGGGGCGAAACACACTATAACCGTGTATACTGATCATAAAAATCTCCAATTCCTCAAATCTGCAAGAACCTTAACTCCGCGTCAGCTGCGTTGGTCCTTGTACTTCGCAGACTTTGACTTTGTGATTACTTATCGACCTGGAAACAAGAATGGTAAGGCAGATGCCTTGTCCAGGATTCAAACAGAAAGTTCTGAACATTCCGTTACTCCGCAGCCTATTATTCCAGCATCTAAATTTGTGTGCACCATATCTCTGGCTGAGCTCAAGGAAGAAGTCGGGAAACAGATGTCTGCAGCAGAAATGGCAGAGTGGGTTAGCCAAGAAGAAGGCAGAATCATCAAGGATTCGTTAGCGTATCGAAAGGGAGCGCTGTATCTACCAACTACGAAAATTCAAGAACTAGTGTTGAAAGACTGCCATGACCATCCTCTAGCAGGCCATAAGGGAATCTCGAAGACTATTGACCTAATTCAGAGATATTTTTGGTGGCCCAACATGAATTCTCAGATCAAAGAGTATGTGGCAGCCTGTGAACTCTGTACCAGGGGAAAGTCAAATAGGCAGGCTCCTCAAGGGTATTTGCAACCCCTACCCACACCCAATCAACCTTGGCATACTATTACAATGGATTTGATTACCGACCTTCCTTTGAGTAAGGGGTATAACACAGTATTGGTGGTGGTCGACACCTTTACCAAGATGAGTCATTTCATACCTGTAAAAGGGGTTCCTTCAGCTGCCGAGTTAGCCAGACTCATTCGGGAAAACATAGTGAGGATTCATGGTGTCCCAAAGATTGTTATTTCCGACAGAGGTCCCCAATTTGTGTCCCACTTTTGGAAGGCATTTTTGAAAGGGTTGGGAGTTGAGGTCAGACATTCTACCAGTTATCACCCCGAAACAGATGGCCAGACAGAGAGGGTGAATCAAGAGCTGGAACAGTATTTACGTCTGTTCCTTCTGGATCGGGGTGGCCAGTGGTCAGAAATGTTATGGATGGCGGAGTTTGCACATAACAATGCAAAAAATGTTTCCACAGGATATTCTCCCTTCTTCCTAAACTATGGGAAGCATCCAAATCCTTTCTGTAGTCAAGGAGATTTTGGGGTTCCAGCAGTCAACAATTTATTGTCAGATTTAAATTCAGCTCGTAAGTCAGCAGAGTCCAATTTATTGAAGGCTAAGGAGGGATACAAGAGACAGGCAGATAAGCACAGGCGAAAGGCACCCCAGTATCAAGTAGGAGATTCCGTATGGTTGTCCTCACAACATCTTAGACTGAAGGGAAATAGAAAATTTCAGCCTCGTTTCATAGGCCCATTTCCAATTGAACAAATACTGGGTCCAGTCACTGTCAAACTGAAATTACCTACTCAGTTAAAGATCCACCCCGTGTTCCATGTGTCCCTTTTGAAGAAAACAGTTCCTAATCTCCGATTACAGAAACCTCCACCCCCTCTGATGTTGGGCGAACATGTAGAGTATGAAGTAAAAGGGGTTCTGGATTCAAAGAAGAGTAGGGAAAAGTTATGGTACTTGATTGACTGGAAAGGTTATGGACCCGAAGAAAGGTCTTGAGAACTAGCTGAGAATGTTCATGCTCCCAAACTGATAAGACGATTCCATATGCAGCATCCTCTAAAACCGAGACCGATGGATCGGTCCTTGAGAGGGGGTACTGTCAGGAACTATGTGAACGCCATGACTCTAAGTAATCACTCTCTGAAAAGACATCGAGTCATCGTTAAGCCTTCTCTTTGCAACTGTTGGTCAGCAGTTCCTTGTAGGTCGACCGTTACAAGATGGCCGCCTAGTTTACCCCAGTATTGAAGGGAGTTGGAAGTCTCGCGGGAAGTGAGATTTCGCGCGCCGTGGAAGAACGTTCCACTGCGCACTTCAATTCGCCTAAGTCTGAGAGAGGTTGTGTTTGCGGAAGGCTCTCAGTAATTCCAGTCAGAGCGTCTGTCTTCTACCTTCGTGTGTAACCACGCGGAAGGAACTCTAGTCCCAGACCTACACTCATGAAGTGGGAGGTCGTGAATGAGCACGTCAAAAGAAGAGCGTTTCCAGTCAGAGAAATCCGTTAGCCCTTCTTGAGTCAGAAAGGGTAGCAGAATCCAGATACACAGATTATCGTCGAGCTACTGAGAACAAGATATCTCGTGTCTCCTTTACTCCGGTAGGCTTACCGTCGAGAGAAGGAGACCGAAGTTTGTCAGCCAACCAGTTGTCACTAGAAGCAAGTAAGCACTAGACTGTTGTTGCAGCGCATGCCTCGTTCTTGACTGAAAGTACTTACGCCTGCAGCACGGAATTCCTTGCCTCCCTTGCGCTTTCCCTATTCTTTCCTTACTGTTTTCCTTCCCTGTCCCTTTTTGCGCGATTTCAAGCCGTGAAGCAGAGCTACAGTGGAGCAGGCATAATCCTTCAAAAGCTAAAGTTCTCCTGAACTAAACTTTCATCTTTTGGACTACACCAAGCATTATCAGAAGGAGGTAACGATAGGAAGATCAGAGAATAGGTAAGAGAGAGGGAAGAGAAGGAAGGATACTGTAAGCAGAAAGCATAGAGATTTAGAATAGGTTCACTTAACCTGTATTTATCCCTCTGTGCATTAGGTCATCCACTTAGCCTAATCAGAAGTGGACCTCTGATCATAAGAAGAGAAGCAAAACTCCTGCAGAGACCTGGTAGGCAAAGGGGGGGAAGGAAATAAACTGGAACCGTAGTGATTAGGGGGTAAGTTGAGGCATTAAGTTGAAATGATGTTCCCATCTGTGCATTAGGAATCCTCCGGAAATCGTAACCTGACTGAGGAGGGAGTCCAGGCCAGCACGAGTGTCTCTTCTCTGTCCCATTCCCCTTTCCCCCCATCTGGAGCAGCTGCTCATACGCAGTGTGTTCCGGAGAAGGGGCAAGGGGAGCTAGCATCATTCTGCCTCCGTGAAGATATTGGTGCCGCAGTCTTGACACTAAGTGGGATGGGTATTCCCAGACGTAGGACCCGTGCTCACTACGCCACTGGAGTCATGCTATCCTGGCTGATGACGGCTGATAGCCAGAAACCGGTCCTCAGATGCTTGATTCCGGTCCAGGGAAGACATGGCTTGGCAGTTCGGGCTGGACTGTTCCCATGAGGCACAGGGTCAAGACTGATTTGCATATGGCCATGTCTGAACTGGGGTGGCGTAGTGGGCAAAAGAACAATGGATTTAACCCAGATCTCTTGACTGGGGGAGAATGTCTGCATTGTCAGCATTCCGTCCATCATTTGTTTGTTGTAACGCTTTTCACCCTAAGTGGGATGGGTATTCCCAGACGTGGGACCCCTGCTCACTACGCCACTGGAGTCAAGCTATCCTGGCTGATGACGGCTGATAGCCAGAAACCTGTCCTAGGATGCTTGATTCCGGTCCAGGGAAGACATGGCTTGGCAGTTCGGGCTGGACTGTTCCCATGAGGCACAGGGTCAAGACTGATTTGCATATGGCCATGTCTGCACTGGGGTGGCGTAGTGGGCAAAAGAAGGATGGATTTAACCCAGATCTCTTGACTGGGGGAGAATGTCTGCATTGTCAGCATTCCGTCCATCATTTGTTTGTTGTAACGCTTTTCGCCCTAAGTGGGATGGGTATTCTCAGACGTGGGACCCGTGCTCACTACGCCACTGGAGTCAAGCTATCCTGGCTGATGACGGCTGATAGCCAGAAACCGGTCCTAGGATGCTTGATTCCGGTCCAGGGAAGACATTGCTTGGCAGTTCGGGCTGGACTGTTCCCATGAGGCACAGGGTCAAGACTGATTTGCATATGGCCATGTCTGAACTGGGGTGGCGTAGTGGGCAAAAGAACGATGGATTTAACCCAGATCTCTTGACTGGGGGAGAATGTCTGCATTGTCAGCATTCCGTCCATCATTTGTTTGTTGTAACGCTTTTCGCCCTAAGTGGATGGGTATTCCCAGATGTGGGACCAGTGCTCACTACGCCACTGGAGTCAAGCTCTCCTGGCTGATGACGGCTGATAGCCAGAAACCGGTCCTAGGATGCTTGGTTCCGGCCAGGGAAGACATGGCTTGGCAGTTCGGGCTGGACTGTTCCCATGAGGCACAGGGTCAAGACTGATTTGCATATGGCCATGTCTGAACTGGGGTGGCGTAGTGGGCAAAAGAACGATGGATTTAACCCAGATCTCTTGACTGGGGGAGAATGTCTGCATTGTCAGCATTCCGTCCATCATTTGTTTGTTGTAACGCTTTTCGCCCTAAGTGGGATGGGTATTCCCAGACGTGGGACCCGTGCTCACTACGCCACTGGAGTCAAGCTATCCTGGCTGATGACGGCTGATAGCCAGAAACCGGTCCTAGGATGCTTGATTCCGGGCCAGGGAAGATATGGCTTGGCAGTTCGGGCTGGACTGTTCCCATGAGGCACAGGGTCAAGACTGATTTGCATATGGCCATGTCTGAACTGGGGTGGCGTAGTGGGCAAAAGAACGATGGATTTAACCCAGATCTCTTGACTGGGGGAGAATGTCTGCATTGTCAGCATTCCGTCCATCATTTGTTTGTTGTAACGCTTTTCGCCCTAAGTGGGATGGGTATTCCCAGACGTGGGACCCGTGCTCACTACACCACGGGAGTCAAGCTATCCTGGCTGATGACGGCTGATAGCCAGAAACCGGTCCTAGGATGCTTGAGTCCGGGCCAGGGAAGACATGGCTTGGCAGTTCGGGCTGGACTGTTCCCATGAGGCACAGGGTCAAGACTGATTTGCATATGGCCATGTCTGAACTGGGGTGGCGTAGTTGGCAAAAGAACGATGGATTTAACCCAGATCTCTTGACTGGGGGAGAATGTCTGCATTGTCAGCATTCCGTCCATCATTTGTTTGTTGTAACACTTTTCGCCCTAAGTGGGATGGGTATTCCGAGACGTGGGTCCCGTGCTCACTACGCCACTGGAGTCAAGCTATCCTGGCTGATGACGGCTGATAGCCAGAAACCGGTCCTAGGATGCTTGATTCCGGGCCAGGGAAGACATGGCTTGGCAGTTCGGGCTGGACTGTTCCCATGAGACACAGGGTCAAGACTGATTTGCATATGGCCATGTCTGAACTGGGGTGGCGTAGTGGGCAAAAGATCGATGGATTTAACCCAGATCTCTTGACTGGGGGAGAATGTCTGCATTGTCAGCATTCCGTCCATCATTTGTTTGTTCTAACGCTTTTCGCCCTAAGTGGGATGGGTATTCCCAGACGTGGGACCCGTGCTCACTACGCCACTGGAGTCAAGCTATCCTGGCTGAAACGGCTGATAGCCAGAAACCGGTCCTAGGATGCTTGATTCCGGTCCAGGGAAGACATGGCTTGGCAGTTCGGGCTGGACTGTTCCCATGATGCACAGGGTCAAGAATGATTTGCATATGGCCATGTCTGAACTGGGGTGGCGTAGTGGGCAAAAGAACGATGGATTTAACTCAGATCTCTTGACTGGGGGAGAATGTCTGCATTGTCAGCATTCCGTCCATCATTTGTTTGTTGTAACGCTTTTCGCCCTAAGTGGGATGGGTATTCCCAGACGTGGGACCCGTGCTCACTACGCCACTGGAGTCAAGCTATCCTGGCTGATGACGGCTGATAGCCAGGAACCGGTCCTAGGATGCTTGATTCCGGTCCAGGGAAGACATGGCTTGGGAGATCGGGCTGGACTGTTCCCATGAGGCACAGGGTCAAGACTGATTTGTATATGGCCATGTCTGAACTGGGGTGGCGTAGTGGGCAAAAGAACAATGGATTTAACCCAGATCTCTTGACTGGGGGAGAATGTCTGCATTGTCAACATTCCGTCCATCATTTGTTTGTTGTAACGCTTTTCACCCTAAGTGGGATGGGTATTCCCAGACATGGGACCCGTGCTCACTACGCCACTGGAGTCAAGCTATCCTGGCTGATGACGGCTGATAGCCAGAAACCGATCCTAGGATGCTTGATTCCGGTCCAGGGAAGACGTGGCTTGGCAGTTCGGGCTGGACTGTTCCCATGAGGCACAGGGTCAAGACTGATTTGCATATGGCCATGTCTGAACTGGGGTGGCGTAGTGGGCAAAAGAACAATGGATTTAACCCAGATCTCTTGACTGGGGGAGAATGTCTGCATTGTCAGCATTCCGTCCATCATTTGTTTGTTGTAACGCTTTTCGCCCTAAGTGGGATGGGTATTCCCAGACGTGGGACCCGTGCTCACTACGCCACTGGAGTCAAGCTATCCTGGCTGATGACGGCTGATAGCCAGAAACCGGTCCTAGGATGCTTGATTCCGGTCCATGGAAGACGTGGCTTGGCAGTTCGGGCTGGACTGTTCCCATGAGGCACAGGGTCAAGACTGATTTGCATATGGCCATGTCTGAACTGGGGTGGCGTAGTGGGCAAAAGAACGATGGATTTAACCCAGATCTCTTGACTGGGGGAGAATGTCTGCATTGTCAGCATTCCGTCCATCATTTGTTTGTTGTAACGCTTTTCGCCCTAAGTGGGATGGGTATTCCCAGACGTGGGACCCGTGCTCACTACGCCACTGGAGTCAAGCTATCCTGGCTGATGACGGCTGATAGCCAGAAACCGGTCCTAGGATGCTTGATTCTGGGCCAGGGAAGACATGGCTTGGCAGTTCGGGCTGGACTGTTCCCATGAGGCACAGGGTCAAGACTGATTTGCATATGGCCATGTCTGCACTGGGGTGGCGTAGTGGGCAAAAGAACGATGGATTTAACCCAGATCTCTTGACTGGGGGAGAATGTCTGCATTGTCAGCATTCCGTCCATCATTTGTTTGTTGTAACGCTTTTCGCCCTAAGTGGGATGGGTATTCTCAGACGTGGGACCCGTGCTCACTACGCCACTGGAGTCAAGCTATCCTGGCTGATGACGGCTGATAGCCAGAAACCGGTCCTAGGATGCTTGATTCCGGTCCAGGGAAGACATTGCTTGGCAGTTCGGGCTGGACTGTTCCCATGAGGCACAGTGTCAAGACTGATTTGCATATGGCCATGTCTGAACTGGGGTGGCGTAGTGGGCAAAAGAACGATGGATTTAACCCAGATCTCTTGACTGGGGGAGAATGTCTGCATTGTCAGCATTCCGTCCATCATTTGTTTGTTGTAACGCTTTTCGCCCTAAGTGGATGGGTATTCCCAGATGTGGGACCAGTGCTCACTACGCCACTGGAGTCAAGCTATCCTGGCTGATGACGGCTGATAGCCAGAAACCGGTCCTAGGATGCTTGATTCCGGTCCAGGGAAGACATGGCTTGGCAGTTCGGGCTGGACTGTTCCCATGAGGCACAGGGTCAAGACTGATTTGCATATGGCCATGTCTGAACTGGGGTGGCGTAGTGGGCAAAAGAACGATGGATTTAACCCAGATCTCTTGACAGGGGGAGAATGTCTGCATTGTCAGCATTCCGTCCATCATTTGTTTGTTGTAACGCTTTTCGCCCTAAGTGGGATGGGTATTCCCAGACGTGGGACCCGTGCTCACTACGCCACTGGAGTCAAGCTATCCTGGCTGATGACGGCTGATAGCCAGAAACCGGTCCTAGGATGCTTGATTCCGGTCCAGGGAAGACATGGCTTGGGAGTTCGGGCTGGACTGTTCCCATGAGGCACAGGGTCAAGACTGATTTGCATATGGCCATGTCTGAACTGGGGTGGCGTAGTGGGCAAAAGAACAATGGATTTAACCCAGATCTCTTGACTGGGGGAGAATGTCTGCATTGTCAACATTCCGTCCATCATTTGTTTGTTGTAACGCTTTTCACCCTAAGTGGGATGGGTATTCCCAGACGTGGGACCCGTGCTCACTACGCCACTGGAGTCAAGCTATCCTGGCTGATGACGGCTGATAGCCAGAAACCGATCCTAGGATGCTTGATTCCGGTCCAGGGAAGACATGGCTTGGCAGTTCGGGCTGGACTGTTCCCATGAGGCACAGGGTCAAGACTGATTTGCATATGGCCATGTCTGAACTGGGGTGGCGTAGTGGGCAAAAGAACAATGGATTTAACCCAGATCTCTTGACTGGGGGAGAATGTCTGCATTGTCAGCATTCCGTCCATCATTTGTTTGTTGTAACGCTTTTCGCCCTAAGTGGGATGGGTATTCCCAGACGTGGGACCCGTGCTCACTACGCCACTGGAGTCAAGCTATCCTGGCTGATGATGGCTGATAGCCAGAAACCGGTCCTAGGATGCTTGATTCCGGTCCAGGGAAGACATGGCTTGGCAGTTCGGGCTGGACTGTTCCCATGAGGCACAGGGTCAAGACTGATTTGCATATGGCCATGTCTGAACTGGGGTGGCATAGTGGGCAAAAGAACAATGGATTTAACCCAGATCTCTTGACTGGGGGAGAATGTCTGCATTGTCAACATTCCGTCCATCATTTGTTTGTTGTAACGCTTTTCACCCTAAGTGGGATGGGTATTCCCAGACGTGGGACCCGTGCTCACTACGCCACTGGAGTCAAGCTATCCTGGCTGATGACGGCTGATAGCCAGAAACCGGTCCTAGGATGCTTGATTCCGGTCCAGGGAAGACGTGGCTTGGCAGTTCGGGCTGGACTGTTCCCATGAGACACAGGGTCAAGACTGATTTGCATATGGCCATGTCTGAACTGGGGTGGCGTAGTGGGCAAAAGAACGATGGATTTAACCCAGATCTCTTGACTGGGGGAGAATGTCTGCATTGTCAGCATTCCGTCCATCATTTGTTTGTTGTAACGCTTTTCGCCCTAAGTGGGATGGGTATTCTCAGACGTGGGACCCGTGCTCACTACGCCACTGGAGTCAAGCTATCCTGGCTGATGACGGCTGATAGCCAGAAACCGGTCCTAGGATGCTTGATTCTGGGCCAGGGAAGACATGGCTTGGCAGTTCGGGCTGGACTGTTCCCATGAGGCACAGGGTCAAGACTGATTTGCATATGGCCATGTCTGCACTGGGGTGGCGTAGTGGGCAAAAGAACGATGGATTTAACCCAGATCTCTTGACTTGGGGAGAATGTCTGCATTGTCAGCATTCCGTCCATCATTTGTTTGTTGTAACGCTTTTCGCCCTAAGTGGGATGGGTATTCTCAGACGTGGGACCCGTGCTCACTACGCCAGTGGAGTCAAGCTATCCTGGCTGATGACGGCTGATAGCCAGAAACCGGTCCTAGGATGCTTGATTCCGGTCCAGGGAAGACATTGCTTGGCAGTTCGGGCTGGACTGTTCCCATGAGGCACAGTGTCAAGACTGATTTGCATATGGCCATGTCTGAACTGGGGTGGCGTAGTGGGCAAAAGAACGATGGATTTAACCCAGATCTCTTGACTGGGGGAGAATGTCTGCATTGTCAGCATTCCGTCCATCAGTTGTTTGTTGTAACGCTTTTCGCCCTAAGTGGGATGGGTATTCCCAGACGTGGGACCCGTGCTCACTACGCCACTGGAGTCAAGCTATCCTAGCTGATGACGGCTGATAGCCAGAAACCGGTCCTAGGATGCTTGAATCCGGTCCAGGGAAGACATGGCTTGGCAGTTCGGGCTGGACTGTTCCCATGAGGCACAGGGTCAAGACTGATTTGCATATGGCCATGTCTGAACTGGGGTGGCGTAGTGGGCAAAAGAACAATGGATTTAACCCAGATCTCTTGACTGGGGGAGAATGTCTGCATTGTCAACATTCCGTCCATCATTTGTTTGTTGTAACGCTTTTCGCCCTAAGTGGGATGGGTATTCCCAGACGTGGGACCCGTGCTCACTACGCCACTGGAGTCAAGCTATCCTGGCTGATGACGGCTGATAGCCAGAAACCGGTCCTAGGATGCTTGATTCCGGTCCAGGGAAGACATGGCTTGGCAGTTCTGGCTGGACTGTTCCCATGAGGCACAGGGTCAAGACTGATTTGCATATGGCCATGTCTGAACTGGGGTGGCGTAGTGGGCAAAAGAACAATGGATTTAACCCAGATCTCTTGACTGGGGCAGAATGTCTGCATTGTCAGCATTCCGTCCATCATTTGTTTGTTGTAACGCTTTTCGCCCTAAGTGGGATGGGTATTCCCAGACGTAGGACCCGTGCTCACTACGCCACTGGAGTCAAGCTATCCTGGCTGATGACGGCTGATAGCCAGAAACCGGTCCTCAGATGCTTGATTCCGGTCCAGGGAAGACATGGCTTGGCAGTTCGGGCTGGACTGTTCCCATGAGGCACAGGGTCAAGACTGATTTGCATATGGCCATGTCTGAACTGGGGTGGCGTAGTGGGAAAAAGAACGATGGATTTAACCCAGATCTCTTGACTGGGGGAGAATGTCTGCATTGTCAGTATTCCGTCCATCATTTGTTTGTTGTAACGCTTTTCGCCCTAAGTGGGATGGGTATTCCCAGACGTGGGACCCGTGCTCACTACGCCACTGGAGTCAAGCTATCCTGGCTGATGACGGCTGATAGCCAGAAACCGGTCCTAGGATGCTTGATTCCGGTCCAGGGAAGACATGGCTTGGCAGTTCGGGCTGGACTGTTCCCATGAGGCACAGGGTCAAGACTGATTTGCATATGGCCATGTCTGAACTGGGGTGGCGTAGTGGGCAAAAGAACGATGGATTTAACCCAGATCTCTTGACTGGGGGAGAATGTCTGCATTGTCAGCATTCCGTCCATCATTTGTTTGTTGTAACGCTTTTCGCCCTAAGTGGATGGGTATTCCCAGATGTGGGACCAGTGCTCACTACGCCACTGGAGTCAAGCTATCCTGGCTGATGACGGCTGATAGCCAGAAACCGGTCCTAGGATGCTTGATTCCGGTCCAGGGAAGACATGGCTTGGCAGTTCGGGCTGGACTGTTCCCATGAGGCACAGGGTCAAGACTGATTTGCATATGGCCATGTCTGAACTGGGGTGGCGTAGTGGGCAAAAGAACGATGGATTTAACCCAGATCTCTTGACTGGGGGAGAATGTCTGCATTGTCAGCATTCCGTCCATCATTTGTTTGTTGTAACGCTTTTCGCCCTAAGTGGGATGGGTATTCCCAGACGTGGGACCCGTGCTCACTACGCCACTGGAGTCAAGCTATCCTGGCTGATGACGGCTGATAGCCAGAAACCGGTCCTAGGATGCTTGATTCCGGTCCAGGGAAGACATGGCTTGGCAGTTCTGGCTGGACTGTTCCCATGAGGCACAGGGTCAAGACTGATTTGCATATGGCCATGTCTGAACTGGGGTGGCGTAGTGGGCAAAAGAACGATGGATTTAACCCAGATCTCTTGACTGGGGCAGAATGTCTGCATTGTCAGCATTCCGTCCATCATTTGTTTGTTGTAACGCTTTTCGCCCTAAGTGGGATGGGTATTCCCAGACGTAGGACCCGTGCTCACTACGCCACTGGAGTCAAGCTATCCTGGCTGATGACGGCTGATAGCCAGAAACCGGTCCTCAGATGCTTGATTCCGGTCCAGGGAAGACATGGCTTGGCAGTTCGGGCTGGACTGTTCCACTGAGGCACAGGGTCAAGACTGATTTGCATATGGCCATGTCTGAACTGGGGTGGCGTAGTGGGCAAAAGAACGATGGATTTAACCCAGATCTCTTGACTGGGGGAGAATGTCTGCATTGTCAGCATTCCGTCCATCATTTGTTTGTTGTAACGCTTTTCGCCCTAAGTGGGATGGGTATTCCCAGACGTGGGAACCGTGCTCACTACGCCACTGGAGTCAAGCTATCCTGGCTGATGACGGCTGATAGCCAGAAACCTGTCCTAGGATGCTTGATTCCGGTCCAGGGAAGACATGGCTTGGCAGTTCGGGCTGGACTGTTCCCATGAGGCACAGGGTCAAGGCTGATTTGCATATGGCCATGTCTGCACTGGGGTGGCGTAGTTGGCAAAAGAACGATGGATTTAACCCAGATCTCTTGACTGGGGGAGAATGTCTGCATTGTCAGCATTCCGTCCATCATTTGTTTGTTGTAACACTTTTCGCCCTAAGTGGGATGGGTATTCCGAGACGTGGGACCCGTGCTCACTACGCCACTGGAGTCAAGCTATCCTGGCTGATGACGGCTGATAGCCAGAAACCGGTCCTAGGATGCTTGATTCCGGGCCAGGGAAGACATGGCTTGGCAGTTCGGGCTGGACTGTTCCCATGAGACACAGGGTCAAGACTGATTTGCATATGGCCATGTCTGAACTGGGGTGGCGTAGTGGGCAAAAGAACGATGGATTTAACCCAGATCTCTTGACTGGGGGAGAATGTCTGCATTGTCAGCATTCCGTCCATCATTTGTTTGTTCTAACGCTTTTCGCCCTAAGTGGGATGGGTATTCCCAGACGTGGGACCCGTGCTCACTACGCCACTGGAGTCAAGCTATCCTGGCTGATGACGGCTGATAGCCAGAAACCGGTCCTAGGATGCTTGATTCCGGTCCAGGGAAGACATGGCTTGGCAGTTCAGGCTGGACTGTTCCCATGATGCACAGGGTCAAGACTGATTTGCATATGGCCATGTCTGAACTGGGGTGGCGTAGTGGGCAAAAGAACGATGGATTTAACCCAGATCTCTTGACTGGGGGAGAATGTCTGCATTGTCAGCATTCCGTCCATCATTTGTTTGTTGTAACGCTTTTCGCCCTAAGTGGGATGGGTATTCCCAGACGTGGGACCCGTGCTCACTACGCCACTGGAGTCAAGCTATCCTGGCTGATGACGGCTGATAGCCAGAAACCGGTCCTAGGATGCTTGATTCCGGTCCAGGGAAGACATGGCTTGGGAGTTCGGGCTGGACTGTTCCTATGAGGCACAGGGTCAAGACTGATTTGCATATGGCCATGTCTGAACTGGGGTGGCGTAGTGGGCAAAAGAACAATGGATTTAACCCAGATCTCTTGACTGGGGGAGAATGTCTGCATTGTCAACATTCCGTCCATCATTTGTTTGTTGTAACGCTTTTCACCCTAAGTGGGATGGGTATTCCCTGACGTGGGACCCGTGCTCACTACGCCACTGGAGTCAAGCTATCCTGGCTGATGACGGCTGATAGCCAGAAACCGATCCTAGGATGCTTGATTCCGGTCCAGGGAAGACGTGGCTTGGCAGTTCGGGCTGGACTGTTCCCATGAGGCACAGGGTCAAGACTGATTTGCATATGGCCATGTCTGAACTGGGGTGGCGTAGTGGGCAAAAGAACAATGGATTTCACCCAGATCTCTTGACTGGGGGAGAATGTCTGCATTGTCAGCATTCCGTCCATCATTTGTTTGTTGTAACGCTTTTCGCCCTAAGTGGGATGGGTATTCCCAGACGTGGGACCCGTGCTCACTACGCCACTGGAGTCAAGCTATCCTGGCTGATGACGGCTGATAGCCAGAAACCGGTCCTAGGATGCTTGATTCCGGTCCAGGGAAGACATGGCTTGGCAGTTCGGGCTGGACTGTTCCCATGAGGCACAGGGTCAAGACTGATTTGCATATGGCCATGTCTGAACTGGGGTGGCATAGTGGGCAAAAGAACAATGGATTTAACCCAGATCTCTTGACTGGGGGAGAATGTCTGCATTGTCAACATTCCGTCCATCATTTGTTTGTTGTAACGCTTTTCACCCTAAGTGGGATGGGTATTCCCAGACGTGGGACCCGTGCTCACTACGCCACTGGAGTCAAGCTATCCTGGCTGATGACGGCTGATAGCCAGAAACCGGTCCTAGGATGCTTGATTCCGGTCCAGGGAAGACGTGGCTTGGCAGTTCGGGCTGGACTGTTCCCATGAGGCACAGGGTCAAGACTGATTTGCATATGGCCATGTCTGAACTGGGGTGGCGTAGTGGGCAAAAGAACGATGGATTTAACCCAGATCTCTTGACTGGGGGAGAATGTCTGCATTGTCAGCATTCCGTCCATCATTTGTTTGTTGTAACGCTTTTCGCCCTAAGTGGGATGGGTATTCCCAGACGTGGGACCCGTGCTCACTACGCCACTGGAGTCAAGCTATCCTGGCTGATGACGGCTGATAGCCAGAAACCGGTCCTAGGATGCTTGATTCTGGGCCAGGGAAGACATGGCTTGGCAGTTCGGGCTGGACTGTTCCCATGAGGCACAGGGTCAAGACTGATTTGCATATGGCCATGTCTGCACTGGGGTGGCGTAGTGGGCAAAAGAACGATGGATTTAACCCAGATCTCTTGACTGGGGGAGAATGTCTGCATTGTCAGCATTCCGTCCATCATTTGTTTGTTGTAACGCTTTTCGCCCTAAGTGGGATGGGTATTCTCAGAGGTGGGACCCGTGCTCACTACGCCACTGGAGTCAAGCTATCCTGGCTGATGACGGCTGATAGCCAGAAACCGGTCCTAGGATGCTTGATTCCGGTCCAGGGAAGACATTGCTTGGCAGTTCGGGCTGGACTGTTCCCATGAGGCACAGTGTCAAGACTGATTTGCATATGGCCATGTCTGAACTGGGGTGGCGTAGTGGGCAAAAGAACGACGGATTTAACCCAGATCTCTTGACTGGGGGAGAATGTCTGCATTGTCAGCATTCCGTCCATCATTTGTTTGTTGTAATGCTTTTCGCCCTAAGTGGATGGGTATTCCCAGATGTGGGACCAGTGCTCACTACGCCACTGGAGTCAAGCTATCCTGGCTGATGACGGCTGATAGCCAGAAACCGGTCCTAGGATGCTTGATTCCGGTCCAGGGAAGACATGGCTTGGCAGTTCGGGCTGGACTGTTCCCATGAGGCACAGGGTCAAGACTGATTTGCATATGGCCATGTCTGAACTGGGGTGGCGTAGTGGGCAAAAGAACGATGGATTTAACCCAGATCTCTTGACTGGGGAGAATGTCTGCATTGTCAGCATTCCGTCCATCATTTGTTTGTTGTAACGCTTTTCGCCCTAAGTGGGATGGGTATTCCCAGACGTGGGACCCGTGCTCACTACGCCACTGGAGTCAAGCTATCCTGGCTGATGACGGCTGATAGCCAGAAACCGGTCCTAGGATGCTTGATTCCGGTCCAGGGAAGACATGGCTTGGCAGTTCTGGCTGGACTGTTCCCATGAGGCACAGGGTCAAGACTGATTTGCATATGGCCATGTCTGAACTGGGGTGGCGTAGTGGGCAAAAGAACGATGGATTTAACCCAGATCTCTTGACTGGGGCAGAATGTCTGCATTGTCAGCATTCCGTCCATCATTTGTTTGTTGTAACGCTTTTCGCCCTAAGTGGGATGGGTATTCCCAGACGTAGGACCCGTGCTCACTACGCCACTGGAGTCAAGCTATCCTGGCTGATGACGGCTGATAGCCAGAAACCGCTCCTCAGATGCTTGATTCCGGTCCAGGGAAGACATGGCTTGGCAGTTCGGGCTGGACTGTTCCCATGAGGCACAGGGTCAAGACTGATTTGCATATGGCCATGTCTGAACTGGGGTGGCGTAGTGGGCAAAAGAACGATGGATTTAACCCAGATCTCTTGACTGGGGGAGAATGTCTGCATTGTCAGCATTCCGTCCATCATTTGTTTGTTGTAACGCTTTTCGCCCTAAGTGGGATGGGTATTCCCAGACGTGGGACCCGTGCTCACTACGCCACTGGAGTCAAGCTATCCTGGCTGATGACGGCTGATAGCCAGAAACCTGTCCTAGGATGCTTGATTCCGGTCCAGGGAAGACATGGCTTGGCAGTTCGGGCTGGACTGTTCCCATGAGGCACAGGGTCAAGACTGATTTGCATATGGCCATGTCTGCACTGGGGTGGCATAGTGGGCAAAAGAAGGATGGATTTAACCCAGATCTCTTGACTGGGGGAGAATGTCTGCATTGTCAGCATTCCGTCCATCATTTGTTTGTTGTAACGCTTTTCGCCCTAAGTGGGATGGGTATTCTCAGACGTGGGACCCGTGCTCACTACGCCACTGGAGTCAAGCTATCCTGGCTGATGACGGCTGATAGCCAGAAACCAGTCCTAGGATGCTTGATTCCGGTCCAGGGAAGACATTGCTTGGCAGTTCGGGCTGGACTGTTCCCATGAGGCACAGGGTCAAGACTGATTTGCATATGGCCATGTCTGAACTGGGGTGGCGTAGTGGGCAAAAGAACGATGGATTTAACCCAGATCTCTTGACTGGGGGAGAATGTCTGCATTGTCAGCATTCCGTCCATCATTTGTTTGTTGTAACGCTTTTCGCCCTAAGTGGATGGGTATTCCCAGACGTGGGACTACGCCACTGGAGTCAAGCTATCCTGGCTGATGACGGCTGATAGCCAGAAACCGGTCCTAGGATGCTTGATTCCGGGCCAGGGAAGACATGGCTTGGCAGTTCGGGCTGGACTGTTCCCATGAGGCACAGGGTCAAGACTGATTTGCATATGGCCATGTCTGAACTGGGGTGGCGTAGTGGGCAAAAGAACGATGGATTTAACCCAGATCTCTTGACTGGGGGAGAATGTCTGCATTGTCAGCATTCCGTCCATCATTTGTTTTTTGTAACGCTTTTCGCCCTAAGTGGGATGGGTATTCCCAGACGTGGGACCCGTGCTCACTACACCACGGGAGTCAAGCTATCCTGGCTGATGACGGCTGATAGCCAGAAACCGGTCCTAGGATGCTTGATTCCGGGCCAGGGAAGACATGGCTTGGCAGTTCGGGCTGGACTGTTCCCATGAGGCACAGGGTCAAGACTGATTTGCATATGGCCATGTCTGAACTGGGGTGGCGTAGTGGGCAAAAGAACGACGGATTTAACCCAGATCTCTTGACTGGGGGAGAATGTCTGCATTGTCAGCATTCCGTCCATCATTTGTTTGTTGTAACGCTTTTCGCCCTAAGTGGATGGGTATTCCCAGATGTGGGACCAGTGCTCACTACGCCACTGGAGTCAAGCTATCCTGGCTGATGACGGCTGATAGCCAGAAACTGGTCCTAGGATGCTTGATTCCGGTCCAGGGAAGACATGGCTTGGCAGTTCGGGCTGGACTGTTCCCATGAGGCACAGGGTCAAGACTGATTTGCATATGGCCATGTCTGAACTGGGGTGGCGTAGTGGGCAAAAGAACGATGGATTTAACCCAGATCTCTTGACTGGGGGAGAATGTCTGCATTGTCAGCATTCCGTCCATCATTTGTTTGTTGTAACGCTTTTCGCCCTAAGTGGGATGGGTATTCCCAGACGTGGGACCCGTGCTCACTACGCCACTGGAGTCAAGCTATCCTGGCTGATGACGGCTGATAGCCAGAAACCGGTCCTAGGATGCTTGATTCCGGTCCAGGGAAGACATGGCTTGGCAGTTCTGGCTGGACTGTTCCCATGAGGCACAGGGTCAAGACTGATTTGCATATGGCCATGTCTGAACTGGGGTGGCGTAGTGGGCAAAAGAACGATGGATTTAACCCAGATCTCTTGACTGGGGCAGAATGTCTGCATTGTCAGCATTCCGTCCATCATTTGTTTGTTGTAACGCTTTTCGCCCTAAGTGGGATGGGTATTCCCAGACGTAGGACCCGTGCTCACTACGCCACTGGAGTCAAGCTATCCTGGCTGATGACGGCTGATAGCCAGAAACCGCTCCTCAGATGCTTGATTCCGGTCCAGGGAAGACATGGCTTGGCAGTTCGGGCTGGACTGTTCCCATGAGGCACAGGGTCAAGACTGATTTGCATATGGCCATGTCTGAACTGGGGTGGCGTAGTGGGCAAAAGAACGATGGATTTAACCCAGATCTCTTGACTGGGGGAGAATGTCTGCATTGTCAGCATTCCGTCCATCATTTGTTTGTTGTAACGCTTTTCGCCCTAAGTGGGATGGGTATTCCCAGACGTGGGACCCGTGCTCACTACGCCACTGGAGTCAAGCTATCCTGGCTGATGACGGCTCATAGCCAGAAACCTGTCCTAGGATGCTTGATTCCGGTCCAGGGAAGACATGGCTTGGCAGTTCGGGCTGGACTGTTCCCATGAGGCACAGGGTCAAGACTGATTTGCATATGGCCATGTCTGCACTGGGGTGGCGTAGTGGGCAAAAGAAGGATGGATTTAACCCAGATCTCTTGACTGGGGGAGAATGTCTGCATTGTCAGCATTCCGTCCATCATTTGTTTGTTGTAACGCTTTTCGCCCTAAGTGGGATGGGTATTCTCAGACGTGGGACCCGTGCTCACTACGCCACTGGAGTCAAGCTATCCTGGCTGATGACGGCTGATAGCCAGAAACCAGTCCTAGGATGCTTGATTCCGGTCCAGGGAAGACATTGCTTGGCAGTTCGGGCTGGACTGTTCCCATGAGGCACAGGGTCAAGACTGATTTGCATATGGCCATGTCTGAACTGGGGTGGCGTAGTGGGCAAAAGAACGATGGATTTAACCCAGATCTCTTGACTGGGGGAGAATGTCTGCATTGTCAGCATTCCGTCCATCATTTGTTTGTTGTAACGCTTTTCGCCCTAAGTGGATGGGTATTCCCAGACGTGGGACTACGCCACTGGAGTCAAGCTATCCTGGCTGATGACGGCTGATAGCCAGAAACCGGTCCTAGGATGCTTGATTCCGGGCCAGGGAAGACATGGCTTGGCAGTTCGGGCTGGACTGTTCCCATGAGGCACAGGGTCAAGACTGATTTGCATATGGCCATGTCTGAACTGGGGTGGCGTAGTTGGCAAAAGAACGATGGATTTAACCCAGATCTCTTGACTGGGGGAGAATGTCTGCATTGTCAGCATTCCGTCCATCATTTGTTTGTTGTAACGCTTTTCGCCCTAAGTGGGATGGGTATTCCCAGACGTGGGACCCGTGCTCACTACACCACGGGAGTCAAGCTATCCTGGCTGATGACGGCTGATAGCCAGAAACCGGTCCTAGGATGCTTGATTCCGGGCCAGGGAAGACATGGCTTGGCAGTTCGGGCTGGACTGTTCCCATGAGGCACAGGGTCAAGACTGATTTGCATATGGCCATGTCTGAACTGGGGTGGCGTAGTTGGCAAAAGAACGATGGATTTAACCCAGATCTCTTGACTGGGGGAGAATGTCTGCATTGTCAGCATTCCGTCCATCATTTGTTTGTTGTAACACTTTTCGCCCTAAGTGGGATGGGTATTCCGAGACGTGGGACCCGTGCTCACTACGCCACTGGAGTCAAGCTATCCTGGCTGATGACGGCTGATAGCCAGAAACCGGTCCTAGGATGCTTGATTCCGGGCCAGGGAAGACATGGCTTGGCAGTTCGGGCTGGACTGTTCCCATGAGACACAGGGTCAAGACTGATTTGCATATGGCCATGTCTGAACTGGGGTGGCGTAGTGAGCAAAAGAACGATGGATTTAACCCAGATCTCTTGACTGGGGGAGAATGTCTGCATTGTCAGCATTCCGTCCATCATTTGTTTGTTGTAACGCTTTTCGCCCTAAGTGGGATGGGTATTCCCAGACGTGGGACCCGTGCTCACTACGCCACTGGAGTCAAGCTATCCTGGCTGATGACGGCTGATAGCCAGAAACCGGTCCTAGGATGCTTGATTCCGGTCCAGGGAAGACATGGCTTGGCAGTTCGGGCTGGACTGTTCCCATGATGCACAGGGTCAAGACTGATTTGCATATGGCCATGTCTGAACTGGGGTGGCGTAGTGGGCAAAAGAACGATGGATTTAACCCAGATCTCTTGACTGGGGGAGAATGTCTGCATTGTCAGCATTCCGTCCATCATTTGTTTGTTGTAACGCTTTTCGCCCTAAGTGGGATGGGTATTCCCAGACGTGGGACCCGTGCTCACTACGCCACTGGAGTCAAGCTATCCTGGCTGATGACGGCTGATAGCCAGAAACCGGTCCTAGGATGCTTGATTCCGGTCCAGGGAAGACATGGCTTGGGAGTTCGGGCTGGACTGTTCCCATGAGGCACAGGGTCAAGACTGATTTGCATATGGCCATGTCTGAACTGGGGTGGCGTAGTGGGCAAAAGAACAATGGATTTAACCCAGATCTCTTGACTGGGGGAGAATGTCTGCATTGTCAACATTCCGTCCATCATTTGTTTGTTGTAACGCTTTTCACCCTAAGTGGGATGGGTATTCCCAGACGTGGGACCCGTGCTCACTACGCCACTGGAGTCAAGCTATCCTGGCTGATGACGGCTGATAGCCAGAAACCGGTCCTAGGATGCTTGATTCCGGTCCAGGGAAGACGTGGCTTGGCAGTTCGGGCTGGACTGTTCCCATGAGGCACAGGGTCAAGACTGATTTGCATATGGCCATGTCTGAACTGGGGTGGCGTAGTGGGCAAAAGAACAATGGATTTAACCCAGATCTCTTGACTGGGGGAGAATGTCTGCATTGTCAGCATTCCGTCCATCATTTGTTTGTTGTAACGCTTTTCGCCCTAAGTGGGATGGGTATTCCCAGACGTGGGACCCGTGCTCACTACGCCACTGGAGTCAAGCTATCCTGGCTGATGAGGGCTGATAGCCAGAAACCGGTCCTAGGATGCTTGATTCCGGTCCAGGGAAGACATGGCTTGGCAGTTCGGGCTGGACTGTTCCCATGAGGCACAGGGTCAAGACTGATTTGCATATGGCCATGTCTGAACTGGGGTGGCGTAGTGGGCAAAAGAACAATGGATTTAACCCAGATCTCTTGACTGGGGGAGAATGTCTGCATTGTCAACATTCCGTCCATCATTTGTTTGTTGTAACGCTTTTCACCCTAAGTGGGATGGGTATTCCCAGACGTGGGACCCGTGCTCACTACGCCACTGGAGTCAAGCTATCCTGGCTGATGACGGCTGATAGCCAGAAACCGGTCCTAGGATGCTTGATTCCGGGCCAGGGAAGACATGGCTTGGCAGTTCGGGCTGGACTGTTCCCATGAGGCACAGGGTCAAGACTGATTTGCATATGGCCATGTCTGAACTGGGGTGGCGTAGTGGGCAAAAGAACGATGGATTTAACCCAGATCTCTTGACTGGGGGAGAATGTCTGCATTGTCTGCATTCCGTCCATCAGTTGTTTGTTGTAACGCTTTTCGCCCTAAGTGGGATGGGTATTCCCAGACGTGGGACCCGTGCTCACTACGCCACTGGAGTCAAGCTATCCTGGCTGATGACGGCTGATAGCCAGAAACCTAGGATGCTTGAATATGGTCCAGGGAAGACATGGCTTGGCAGTTCGGGCTGGACTGTTCCCATGAGGCACAGGGTCAAGACTGATTTGCATATGGCCATGTCTGAACTGGGGTGGCGTAGTGGGCAAAAGAACAATGGATTTAACCCAGATCTCTTGACTGGGGGAGAATGTCTGCATTGTCAACATTCCGTCCATCATTTGTTTGTTGTAACGCTTTTCGCCCTAAGTGGGATGGGTATTCCCAGACGTGGGACCCGTGCTCACTACGCCACTGGAGTCAAGCTATCCTGGCTGATGACGGCTGATAGCCAGAAACCGGTCCTAGGATGCTTGATTCCGGTCCAGGGAAGACGTGGCTTGGCAGTTCGGGCTGGACTGTTCCCATGAGGCACAGGGTCAAGACTGATTTGCATATGGCCATGTCTGAACTGGGGTGGCGTAGTGGGCAAAAGAACGATGGATTTAACCCAGATCTCTTGACTGGGGGAGAATGTCTGCATTGTCAGCATTCCGTCCATCATTTGTTTGTTGTAACGCTTTTCGCCCTAAGTGGGATGGGTATTCCCAGACGTGGGACCCGTGCTCACTACGCCACTGGAGTCAAGCTATCCTGGCTGATGACGGCTGATAGCCAGAAACCGGTCCTAGGATGCTTGATTCTGGGCCAGGGAAGACATGGCTTGACAGTTCGGGCTGGACTGTTCCCATGAGGCACAGGGTCAAGACTGATGTGCATATGGCCATGTCTGAACTGGGGTGGCGTAGTGGGCAAAAGAACGATGGATTTAACCCAGATCTCTTGACTGGGGGAGAATGTCTGCATTGTCAGCATTCCGTCCATCATTTGCTTGTTGTAACGCTTTTCGCCCTAAGTGGGATGGGTATTCCCAGACGTGGGACCCGTGCTCACTACGCCACTGGAGTCAAGCTATCCTGGTTGATGACGGCTGATAGCCAGAAACTGGTCCTAGGATGCTTGATTCCGGTCCAGGGAAGACATGGCTTGGCAGTTTGGGCTGGACTGTTCCCATGATGCACAGGGTCAAGACTGATTTGCATATGGCCATGTCTGAACTGGGGTGGCGTAGTGGGCAAAAGAACGATGGATTTAACCCAGATCTCTTGACTAGGGGAGAATGTCTGCATTGTCAGCATTCCGTCCATCATTTGTTTGTTGTAACGCTTTTCGCCCTAAGTGGGATGGGTATTCCCAGACGTGGGACCCGTGCTCACTACGCTACTGGAGTCAAGCTATCCTGGCTGATGACGGCTGATAGCCAGAAACCGGTCCTAGGATGCTTGATTCCGGTCCAGGGAAGACGTGGCTTGGCAGTTCGGGCTGGACTGTTCCTATGAGGCACAGGGTCAAGACTGATTTGCATATGGCCATGTCTGAACTGGGGTGGCGTAGTGGGCAAAAGAACGATGGATTTAACCCAGATCTCTTGACTGGGGGAGAATGTCTGCATTGTCAGCATTCCGTCCATCATTTGTTTGTTGTAACGCTTTTCGCCCTAAGTGGGATGGGTATTCCCAGACGTGGGACCCGTGCTCACTACGCCACTGGAGTCAAGCTATCCTGGCTGATGACGGCTGATAGCCAGAAACCGGTCCTAGGATGCTTGATTCTGGGCCAGGGAAGACATGGCTTGGCAGTTCGGGCTGGACTGTTCCCATGAGGCACAGGGTCAAGACTGATTTGCATATGGCCATGTCTGCACTGGGGTGGCGTAGTGGGCAAAAGAACGATGGATTTAACCCAGATCTCTTGACTGGGGGAGAATGTCTGCATTGTCAGCATTCCGTCCATCATTTGTTTGTTGTAACGCTTTTCGCCCTAAGTGGGATGGGTATTCTCAGACGTGGGACCCGTGCTCACTACGCCACTGGAGTCAAGCTATCCTGGCTGATGACGGCTGATAGCCAGAAACCGGTCCTAGGATGCTTGATTCCGGTCCAGGGAAGACATTGCTTGGCAGTTCGGGCTGGACTGTTCCCATGAGGCACAGTGTCAAGACTGATTTGCATATGGCCATGTCTGAACTGGGGTGGCGTAGTGGGCAAAAGAACGATGGATTTAACCCAGATCTCTTGACTGGGGGAGAATGTCTGCATTGTCAGCATTCCGTCCATCATTTGTTTGTTGTAACGCTTTTCGCCCTAAGTGGATGGGTATTCCCAGATGTGGGACCAGTGCTCACTACGCCACTGGAGTCAAGCTATCCTGGCTGATGACGGCTGATAGCCAGAAACCGGTCCTAGGATGCTTGATTCCGGTCCAGGGAAGACATGGCTTGGCAGTTCGGGCTGGACTGTTCCCATGAGGCACAGGGTCAAGACTGATTTGCATATGGCCATGTCTGAACTGGGGTGGCGTAGTGGGCAAAAGAACGATGGATTTAACCCAGATCTCTTGACTGGGGGAGAATGTCTGCATTGTCAGCATTCCGTCCATCATTTGTTTGTTGTAATGCTTTTCGCCCTAAGTGGGATGGGTATTCCCAGACGTGGGACCCGTGCTCACTACGCCACTGGAGTCAAGCTATCCTGGCTGATGACGGCTGATAGCCAGAAACCGGTCCTAGGATGCTTGATTCCGGTCCAGGGAAGACATGGCTTGGCAGTTCTGGCTGGACTGTTCCCATGAGGCACAGGGTCAAGACTGATTTGCATATGGCCATGTCTGAACTGGGGTGGCGTAGTGGGCAAAAGAACGATGGATTTAACCCAGATCTCTTGACTGGGGCAGAATGTCTGCATTGTCAGCATTCCGTCCATCATTTGTTTGTTGTAACGCTTTTCGCCCTAAGTGGGATGGGTATTCCCAGACGTAGGACCCGTGCTCACTACGCCACTGGAGTCAAGCTATCCTGGCTGATGACGGCTGATAGCCAGAAACCGGTCCTCAGATGCTTGATTCCGGTCCAGGGAAGACATGGCTTGGCAGTTCGGGCTGGACTGTTCCCATGAGGCACAGGGTCAAGACTGATTTGCATATGGCCATGTCTGAACTGGGGTGGCGTAGTGGGCAAAAGAACGATGGATTTAACCCAGATCTCTTGACTGGGGGAGAATGTCTGCATTGTCAGCATTCCGTCCATCATTTGTTTGTTGTAACGCTTTTCGCCCTAAGTGGGATGGGTATTCCCAGACGTGGGACCCGTGCTCACTACGCCACTGGAGTCAAGCTATCCTGGCTGATGACGGCTGATAGCCAGAAACCTGTCCTAGGATGCTTGATTCCGGTCCAGGGAAGACATGGCTTGGCAGTTCCGGCTGGACTGTTCCCATGAGGCACAGGGTCAAGACTGATTTGCATATGGCCATGTCTGCACTGGGGTGGCGTAGTGGGCAAAAGAAGGATGAATTTAACCCAGATCTCTTGACTGGGGGAGAATGTCTGCATTGTCAGCATTCCGTCCATCATTTGTTTGTTGTAACGCTTTTCGCCCTAAGTGGGATGGGTATTCTCAGACGTGGGACCCGTGCTCACTACGCCACTGGAGTCAAGCTATCCTGGCTGATGACGGCTGATAGCCAGAAACCGGTCCTAGGATGCTTGATTCCGGTCCAGGGAAGACATTGCTTGGCAGTTCGGGCTGGACTGTTCCCATGAGGCACAGGGTCAAGACTGATTTGCATATGGCCATGTCTGAACTGGGGTGGCGTAGTGGGCAAAAGAACGATGGATTTAACCCAGATCTCTTGACTGGGGGAGAATGTCTGCATTGTCAGTATTCCGTCCATCATTTGTTTGTTGTAACGCTTTTCGCCCTAAGTGGATGGGTATTCCCAGATGTGGGACCAGTGCTCACTACGCCACTGGAGTCAAGCTATCCTGGCTGATGACGGCTGATAGCCAGAAACCGGTCCTAGGATGCTTGGTTCCGGTCCAGGGAAGACATGGCTTGGCAGTTCGGGCTGGACTGTTCCCATGAGGCACAGGGTCAAGACTGATTTGCATATGGCCATGTCTGAACTGGGGTGGCGTAGTGGGCAAAAGAACGATGGATTTAACCCAGATCTCTTGACTGGGGGAGAATGTCTGCATTGTCAGCATTCCGTCCATCATTTGTTTGTTGTAACGCTTTTCGCCCTAAGTGGGATGGGTATTCCCAGACGTGGGACCCGTGCTCACTACGCCACTGGAGTCAAGCTATCCTGGCTGATGACGGCTGATAGCCAGAAACCGGTCCTAGGATGCTTGATTCCGGTCCAGGGAAGACATGGCTTGGCAGTTCGGGCTGGACTGTTCCCATGATGCACAGGGTCAAGACTGATTTGCATATGGCCATGTCTGAACTGGGGTGGCGTAGTGGGCAAAAGAACGATGGATTTAACCCAGATCTCTTGACTGGGGGAGAATGTCTGCATTGTCAGCATTCCGTCCATCATTTGTTTGTTGTAACGCTTTTCGCCCTAAGTGGGATGGGTATTCCCAGACGTGGGACCCGTGCTCACTACGCCACTGGAGTCAAGCTATCCTGGCTGATGACGGCTGATAGCCAGAAACCGGTCCTAGGATGCTTGATTCTGGTCCAGGGAAGACATGGCTTGGGAGTTCGGGCTGGACTGTTCCCATGAGGCACAGGGTCAAGACTGATTTGCATATGGCCATGTCTGAACTGGGGTGGCGTAGTGGGCAAAAGAACAATGGATTTAACCCAGATCTCTTGACTGGGGGAGAATGTCTGCATTGTCAACATTCCGTCCATCATTTGTTTGTTGTAACGCTTTTCACCCTAAGTGGGATGGGTATTCCCAGACGTGGGACCCGTGCTCACTACGCCACTGGAGTCAAGCTATCCTGGCTGATGACGGCTGATAGCCAGAAACCGATCCTAGGATGCTTGATTCCGGTCCAGGGAAGACGTGGCTTGGCAGTTCGGGCTGGACTGTTCCCATGAGGCACAGGGTCAAGACTGACTTGCATATGGCCATGTCTGAACTGGGGTGGCGTAGTGGGCAAAAGAAGGATGGATTTAACCCAGATCTCTTGACTGGGGGAGAATGTCTACATTGTCAGCATTCCGTCCATCATTTGTTTGTTGTAACGCTTTTCGCCCTAAGTGGGATGGGTATTCCCAGACGTGGGACCCGTGCTCACTACGCCACTGGAGTCAAGCTATCCTGGCTGATGACGGCTGATAGCCAGAAACCGGTCCTAGGATGCTTGATTCCGGTCCAGGGAAGACATGGCTTGGCAGTTCGGGCTGGACTGTTCCCACGAGGCACAGGGTCAAGACTGATTTGCATATGGCCATGTCTGAACTTGGGTGGCGTAGTGGGCAAAAGAACGATGGATTTAACCCAGATCTCTTGACTGGGGGAGAATGTCTGCATTGTCAGCATTCCGTCCATCATTTGTTTGTTGTAACACTTCCTCGAAGCGCGCCAGGGCAGTCTGCACATGGGGGAGAGAGTGTGCCGGATCCGCGAGGGAAAGGAGGACGTCATCTGCGAACAGGGAGATCTTATGTTGTTCCCCCGTGAAGGGCAGGCCCCGGATGTCCGCTTGTTCCCGGATTGCCGTTGCGAGAGGCTCGATACTCAGGGCAAACAGCAGAGGGGAGAGAGGACACCCCTGTCGTGTTCCCCGCGAGTGTGAGAAGAAGGGGGACAGATGCCCATTTACCACGACTCTAGAGCGGGGGCTGCTATAGTTGGCTTGAAGCATGGTGATAAACCTGTCCGAGAAGCCAAAGGCCTGAAGAGTGCGGAATAGGAACTGCCAATCCACCCGATCGAACGCCTTCTCGGCGTCCAGCCCAAGTAACACCGCCGGGATACGAAACCGGTTGGCCTTCTCAATAAGGTGGACCACCCGCCTGATGTTATCATGAGTCTGCCTCCCCTTAATGAAGCCGGATTGATCCGGGTGGATCAATGCCGGCATTAAATCCTGCAGGCGCGACGCCAAAATAGATGAGTAGAGCTTAGCATCGAGGTTGAGAAGAGCTATCGGTCGGAACGAGGAACAAACAGAGGGGTCCTTGCCCGGCTTAGGGATCACCGAGATGACCGCCTCTGCCATGGAGACCGAGGTCACTCCCGCCTGGGCCATTTCATTAAACAGTCGAACCAGAAAGCCACCTATCTCCACCGCAAATGTTTGGTAGAACAGGGTCGTGAACCCGTCCGCGCCAGGTGCCTTGTGGACCTTCAAAGACTTGATGGCCTTCAACACCTCCTTGTCAGTGATAGGGGCAGATAACATGTCGTTCCATTCGGGAGAAACGCGCGGAAGCGGGAGAGCGTGTAGGTAGTCCTCCTGGGCATTGGGGTCCAAATCATCCCCCGAGTATAACGCTGCGTAAAAGTCCCCGAAGAGTGCTGCCTTGGTTGCGTCGTCGTGCTGCAGCAAGCCGTCGTCATCCCTTATGCCCCCTATATATTCTCTCTCCCGTTTATTGCGTAACTGACGGGCCAAGTGTCTCCCCACCTTATTCCCCTGGGAGTATGAGAGATGGCAAAGCTTCAAAAGGGTGAACTCAGCCCTGTTGTTATAGTGGGCCCGAATTAAGAGAGCGCAGCGTCCGCCTGGATGGGTTGGCTTTATGCGCCTGCTCCAGTGTTGAGAGCTCCCCCTCTAGCGCCTCCGGTCCCCTCTCCGCAGCCGATTGAGGGCCAAGCAGCTCCCTCGGATTGACGCCTTGAAGGCGTCCCAAGTAGTAAAGATCAATGTGTCCTGTATCGGGTTGAGCTGAAAGAATTCCCGGATCGCCTTGCGGAGGTCGTTACAGGAAGACTCATCCCGTACCAGAGACGCTGGAAAAAAACATCTACGCGGCGCAGTCCCTTCCGGAGCCCACTGAAAGCCCAGCGCCAGTAAGCTGTGATCAGAGACCGAAAGGGGGAATATCTTCGCTTCCCTCAGAGACCCCTGGAGGGATTGGCTATAGAAAACATGGTCCAGGCGGGAATAAGAGTTGTGCACGTGAGAAAAGAAGGTATAATCACGGGAGAGGGGGTGTAGAGAACGCCACCCATCCCGCAGACCAAGCTCCTCGAGCCGCCTACGTGTCTCCTCAGAGAAGAGGCCGGTATTGGCCCTCCGCTGGTGGGAACAGTCCAACTCCTTGTCCCAGGCCAAATTGAAGTCGCCCATCAAAAAGAGGCCGCCCTCCACAAAGTCTTCCACCGAACGCAACAGTTCCAGGAGGAACCGGTTTTGTCCAGTACTGGGGGCATACACCACTAGGAATGTGCAAGTTCTACCAAGGAGCACTCCCTTAACTATGAGCCATCTGCCCTCCTTATCGCCACGCACCCCCAGCGGTTGAAACTGAAGGGTCGAACGGAACATCAGGGCCACCCCCCTGTGTTTCGACGCCGCCGAAGACCTATAGATAAGAGGGAATTGCCTATGCTTGAGACGTGATTCGTCTCTCCGGGCCAGGTGCGTCTCCTGGAGCCCCACCACATCCAGGTGATGGTCCAGGATGTATTTCCAGACCTTCTGGCGCTTCTGCGGCGAGTTCAGCCTCTTCACATTCCAGGTACCTAAGGTAACAGCCATCTCACCACACTCCCCTCTCTCTTCCCCGCCTGAACCCTCCTCACGTCACACAGCAACATCACACCTCCACCAGCACGGCCAGCCCTCCCTCTCCAAATTCGGGCCAGTGGCACCCCTCGGGAACATCGCTCTCGAAGCACAGCACCGGAGATTATCAGGACACATCTCAAATCGTCATGCAGCACATCGGGCCTATCAGCCCGTAGTCGCCTCATGTCTGGACTCGGCAATGAATGAATGAATGAATGAATGAATGAATGAAAGTGAATTTATAACAGCGCGATTGCTGCCCTGAGGCGTCCAAGCGCTAAAAAAGGAACCAGTGAAGAATAAAGAGGATGAGAGCCAAAAGAAGAAAAAACTGAGTGAAAAGTTAAACAGAATTGAATAGGTGTGTTTTTAATTGTTTACGGAAGGAAACAAGATCAGGATTGGATCTCAAATGAAACGGGAGGGAGTTCCAGATCTTGGCGGCATTAAAGGCAATGAGGCCAAGAACCCCAACCCATTCCGCCCCCGACTCCCTCGTCCGCAACTGCCTCGTGCACCGTCACTCATCCCAGGGCCTCCTTCCATTCCCCAACCGACAAACATCCCTCATACCGCTTATACCCTCCTCCCCTAGCTTCCACCACTGGACCCTCCCGTCCCCGACCCAACCAACCCAATCCCCCCCTCCCCGGGGACCCCCCAACCAGGGACCCACCAAAAAAGAACAAAAATAACTTGAATATCCAAAAACCCCATAGTTGGGACCTCTGTGGTTATCCCCCAAGTTCCTGAGGTGGGGTCTCCGCCCGCATCCCTCCAATGAACAGGTCCAGGGTGTCTTCTCACAAAGTACATCAATACCCAGTGGTACCTGAAAGGAGGACGGCCTTCCGGCGCCGATCAAACTGAGGTCCCCCGGGTGGCTAGGCAGCAGAAGAAGAGTCCTTTACGGCTGCTTCCGTCACAGTCACCACCGAGGCCACCGCGGCATCTCTTTCCTGCACACTGGTCACAGAGTCCGGTCGACCCGGGGCGGTAGGACGCCCCACTCGTTGCCAAGGGAAGGAGCGCTGACGTTGCCTCACAGGCGAGCCCCCATCTCCCAGCGGGGGGGGCCCGTCGTCCAGTCCAAGAAGATCCTTGGCAGCCTGCAGAGAACGGACCTGAACCAGCCTGTTTTGCCACCGAAAAATCAGCCGAAACGGATGCCCCCATGAATAGGTGATGTTCTGGCCCCGCAGAAAGGACGTCACGGGGCGAAAGTCACGGCGCTTCTGCAGCGTCGATGCCGCTAGATCTTGAAACAGCTGAGGGTGGTGGTCCCGATAGAGCAGCGTTGGAATCCCTCTCGTCCTCCGGAGTATGCGCTCTTTAAGCTGATAGTCGTGGACACAAACCAGAATGTCCGGGGGAGGAGCCCCTGTCCCTCTTGGCAACCCCACTCGGTGCACCCTGTCCATCCGGACTTCGCGGACATCATCTTCTCCCAGAATCTGCATAAATAGGCCCTCCACGTAGCCCCGCAGGTCCCCAGCCTCTCCATCCCATGGCACCGAGCGGATGCGGATGTTGTTCCGTCGGGACCGATTTTCTAAGTCCTCCGCGTGGGCTTGGAGGTCCAAATTCTGTTCCGTGAGCCGGAGGATGTCTTGCTGGAGCTGATGGACATCACCAGCAAGCCCCAAGTCGTGCTCTTCCAGGGTTGCCACTCTCTCCCCAATACCATCCACATCTCGGCGTACCTCCCGGAGGTCAGAGGCCAGCTGGGAGCGAAGGCTGGTGATGTCCTCTTTGATAGCGTTAAACAGTTCCAACATAAACGCCTTGGTGACCGGCGCTTCATCATCAGATGGCTTGGGGGGGTACTGGCACCAGGCGGTGTCGAAGGGGCGGCACCCCGCTGCGGACCGTCTCGTACGGTTTTGCCTCCATGGGTCTTGCCAGACATCGTGTCTTAATCGAGGTAGGTCGATGCCACCCACTGGCAGGTCCCACGTCACCCCCACTGGCACTCTTCCACCACGTGCTCCCCTAGTCGGGGGAGCCGGTATGCGGGCAGGGCCACTCCTCAGTTGGTGCCCAGTGTGGGGGGCTGTCCGACAGCGCCCAGATCACATCCGAAGGTCGAATGTCCCAGAAAGGGGCTCGCTCCCCCGCACCACCGGCCACAGGACGTCTCTCCGATCAGGCCCGTGTCTTCGGGCCCCCCGTCCACTCTCCGCCTCCAGGGACGCGCAACCAGCCGGGAGGCTCGCGGGGCGATGGGTCCCCCAGAAACCACCGTCAGGAGCCCCCAGATGGGTCGCCCACACCCCAGGCCCTGGAGCAGGCCTACCAGGTCTTCACGGGGAGCGCCTGGGTCCAGGTAGAGCCCCTCCAGCCCTTGGCTCTTCCAACCGGCCGACTGTCCCAGAGTGGGCCCTCCAGCATCACCTCGGCGGAGCGCGCTCAAGCTCCCACGCCCCAGAGCCTACCCGGCACTTTCAGGCGGAGGCCCTCCGGGTCCGCAGCCCCACAACCATCTCCGTTGCTCTCATGGGCCCAGAGGGGCCGGGCATCCCCCCGCACACTGCGTTGTCCGTATGGGGCAAACTCCTACTCCACTGCTCTTCGGCCCGATGGCGCTCACAGGTCTCGCTCCCTTCGCCGGGGTGGGGGATCCGGGCCCCCCGGTGCTCACAGCCGCGATCAGTCGCCAGGGAGGGCACTCCGTCTCCGCCCGCCAGGCGATCGAGCCTCCCCGCCGCCTCCAGCACAAGGCTCCACCCTCGCTAGGAAGCCGGGCCCCACAGCGTCGTCCTCGCGTCTCAGGCGAGATCCCGGCTCCTCCTCCGCCAGTCGCCTCACAGGCCTCAAACGGTACGAGACGGCCAGCCCATCGGGGAAAGCCGCCGGCGACCCCAAATCGTCTCCGCTGCCGCCGGACATCTAGCGCCACCGCCGCCAGGTCTTAGAATTCCCCGGGAGGCCGCTAAATCAAAGCTTTACAGGTTCGGCGCCGGAGGGACCTAGAAGAGCGTCCTACTCCGCCGCCATCTTGACTCCGCGGGGGCCTTCTGTTTTAAATGCTACGAACCTCCCTCTACAGGTTGTGGCGCATCGTACCATTTGGCTAAGAAGCCTAGGACAGATGTGGTGAACTCTTTATAGCCGGAATGGTGAGTCACGCATCCTAACATATTACACAAATTATCTAAATATAGGAATGCTTTTAAATTCATGAGCAATTGGAGGATCTAATTGAGAACCCTTGATGTATCTTTGTATATAAATGTGACATGCTGTTATTATTTTCCATCATAGGGTATACGTGGAACATACTGAACAGCAAAAATATCTGGTTCAGTATTGTACTATTTATCTTTCACGTGTTTTTTAATGTTTTTTTTTCACGCATTATTCACTTATTCATTGCAGTAGCTACATTACCGACCCTGAACAATGCCATGGCTCTATCATAGGACTGATAGGCTGAAACATGTTGGTCTTGTAATAACATAGAGGCCTTGAATCCTGGCACCTGTGTTACAAGCTATATTTTGTTTTTAATCCTGACACAGGGCAGCTGAATTAAAATTGTTCCATAGCTGACCTTGTAGCCAGTTTTAACCACTCATATTACAGCACTGCACTTCTTTCATCACAGCAAGCTCTCATGGGATTTTAGTACACTCTTCATCCTCATTAAAACATCCCTGAGCTCCTCCCTCGTAGCGAGGGGGTTGTAGCTCGCGTGAAGACTAGGTCTCTCATGGGAGGAGGTACCCCCATGATGAAGCATGACCCCTTTGGTGTGTGAGGAGAACTGTCCTTGAAAGGGAAATCCCCCAGCATGCACAAAGATACATCTTATTACTGCATAGACCTCCTCATTACTACGGACCCGGGGCTTCTTTTGTGACGTGAATATAAGAGTGGGGAGTTGGCTCCCGCTGGTCCTAAAAACTACTCTAGCTCTCCTGTGTGATTATCCCAGGAGATTTCAACCTATGTCTTGTCCCTCATAATGTATGAGGTGCATAAATAATTATAAATGGTAGAGGCCTTGGAATTAGCGCGAAGAAGCGTGCGTAAGTTATTCACAACAGGAGTGGAGGCGAGGATATTGGGGGTATAAATTGGCTATAGGAAAATAAGATAGCTTGTTTCAGGAGGTCATACTTGGATTGGAAAGAAGCGGGTAAATTAAAAAGTCTAATGACTTGTGCAAAAGACATGATCTCATCTTGTACATACAATTGATGTACCCAAATTAAACCCTTCCTTCGCCAAGCCTTCCAATACACAGGTTTGCCACATATTAGTACCAAATTATTATGCCATATTGTAGATCTGGAATAAGATTCAAAGTCTATAGGAGCTAATTACAAATTAGATTCTAGAATTTTACATGTGTGTTTGAGTATCGGGGTAGATAGAGATTGTGGCTTACTTGTGAAAGATATATACTCTTGAAATGAAAACGGGGAAAGAAAGGAACGCTCAAACTCCAACCATAATGGACAATCTATTAAAGACTCAGCAAACCATCTCGAGGGTTGGTGATGTAAAAAAGACTTATGGTATGTAGGAAAATCTTGGAAATTAACCCCCCCTTCCGTTTTGGGGCACATCAATTTTGATAAAGACATGCGTGACTTTCTGTTATTCCATAAAAAGGAGGATAACACAAAGTAAATTTTCTTAATTATTTTTAAAGGGATGGATACTGGAATGTTGTAAATTGTGTAAAGTATTATCGGAGTCAACATAATTTTTAGAGAATCCAGACAACCCCACCAGGATAAGTATAAAGGGTGCCATTTGGCAGTCAGTGTGGAAACTCTTTGTATGCAGTTTTCCATACAACAAGATATTGTATCCGAGATGGAAAGGGAAAAGTGTATACCTAGAAATTTGATGTGATTTGGATTCCAAGTAAAATTTGAGATACTAAAATCATCTTTAAAGGTGTACTTTGTTAAAGGTAATATTTCACATTTATGTATATTCAATTTATATCCAGAAACAGAGGCAAAGGACTTAACTTCTTGTAGGAAAGCGGGAATAGAAGACTGAGGTTGTGAAATAAAAAGAAGAACATCATCAGCATATGCTGCCAATTTGATGTGAGTGTCTTGGAACTGGAATCCGTGTATATCGTGATTTTGTTGGATTTTAGACAGAAAGGTTTCCAGAGCTAAGTTAAAAAGAAACGGAGATAAAGGGCAACCCTGCCGAACACCTCTGCCTAACTCAAAAAAAGAAGAGGTGACACCATTTGCGTGTACCGCTGCTCGTGGATTAGAATAAAGAATTGATATTAAAGATACAATTTTAGGGCCAAAACCAAACCATTTAAGTGTGTGAAAAAGATGCGGCCATTCCACTCTATCAAACGCCTTTTCTGCATCTAAGGCTACTGCTGCTAGGGATTTGGATAAGTGGGATGACTTGGACATTATATAAAAAACTAAACCGGTATTATCTGTAATGAGACGATTTTTAATAAATCCAGATTGCTCCTTTCCCAATAATTTGGGTAAATAGGACTCTAAACGTAGCGCCAATGTCTTTGAATTTTTTTAATAATCTACGTTAACTAATGAAATAGGCCTGTAATTCTTGCAATATCTTAAATCTTTACCATCCTTAGGGATGAGACAGAATAATGCGTCTGAAAAAGAGCCAGAAGAATCACCTGATTGTAAAAAAAAAGTCCAAGAGATTATGTAATTTAGGAAGTAACAACTGTGCAAAATGTAAAACAAATCCAACGGTAAAACCATCTGGTCCTGGAGCCTTGTCCTTCTTGAGTGTTTGTAGGGCATGAAGGAGTTCCTTTTGTATTACACCAGATTCTAAGAAAGTAAGATCTGGTATAGCCTCAATAGGATGCTGGATACCTGAGAAAAATTGAGAAATATGATGATCTGTAGGGGGGATTTCTGAGGAACAAAGTGACTTATAAAAATGAAAGAATTTGTTCAAAATTTCAGTTCTTTAAATTTCAATGTGAGTTGTTCATTCATAATAGAATCTATATTAAGTTTGTTATGCTTTACTTTCAGGTAATTAGCTAATATGTTCCCAGCTTTGTTTTAGCCACCATAACATTTTGAACTTGACTTTAATAAATATGTTGAAACATTATCTGTGGATTCCTTATTAAATTGAAGCTTGGCATTTATAAGTTCAAATAAACAATCATTTGATTTTGAAGAATAGTAAGAATTCTCCAGTTTCTTTATCTTAGATAGGGTGGCTTTAGTTAACTCACATGAGATTTTGCGTTTTTTGGAAACATAGCCAATAATACAATCTCTTGCTGATGCCTTGAAAGCATCCCATATAATAGAGAGAGATAAGTTATCGGATTGATTAAACATAAAATACTCATTGGAGAAGGGGGTAAAAGAGGAGGTAAATTCTGGATCTAAGAATTGAAACACCATTTTCTAGAGGTGCTAGGTTTCTGTAAAATATCAAGTTGGATGGTAGTAGGAGCATGATCAGATATTAGAATAGAGACAATATCTGCAGCTAATAATGATTGGGAGATATTGTGAGAAATAAAAAAATTATCTAATCGGGATTGGGTGTGATGAGTTGGAGAGTAGTAAGTATATTCTCTTGTAATGGGATTACAAAATCTCAAAGCATCAATGAGCTTGCATTGTTTAATAGTTTGGACAAAAAGTTTATGAGTCGTGTGAGGAATGAAAGAAACCATTGAATTGCAGTCTAAAAAGGGATCCATAACCTTATTGTTATCACCTACAAGGATTAAGTTATCATCAATACAGTTTGTAATTTGTTTAGCCAAGGATAACCAAAAAGAGGAATCTCTAGTAGTGGGAGCATATATGTTCAGTAAAGCTACCGGAGCATTCCCAATCAACACCTTAGTGAATAACCAACGGCCATCTTTATCAGAGCATTGGGAAAGTAATTTAACCGAAAACGATTTGCGAACTAGAGTTAAAACTCCATTACGTTTACCGTCCCCTGGCAAAAAAAGAATCTCCCCCACCTATCCTCTTTTAACTTTTAAAGATTCCTCTGGTATTAAATCATACTCCTGTATACAAGCAATGTCAGCTTCTAACTTGGCCAAGTGAGAAAGAACCCTTTGCCTTTTGATAGGAGAATTCAAACCTCTGACATTCCAAGAAACACATTTCCAAGACATGAACCAAGTACAATAGCAAATAGAGAACACCAATCAAGGTAGAATTTTGAGCAATAAAAAACATTCCCTAATACAATCCAATTATAAACAGAGATAATTGAACAATACATAAAAGAGAAAAAATAGAAACAAAGCTATAGAAGTGAGTTGGAAAGAAGAAATAAATGAAAGGGAGATACATTGCGTATGTTAGAAAGAAAGGAGTAGGGTAGAGGTTAGAGAAAGAGGGAGAAATAGACAGAAGGGACAAAAATGCTAAGATAAAGAAGTAAATCATACCTAGAAGTACCAAACAAACAAAGGTGAAGGGGGATGGAACCACGAGGAATCGAAGGCATGCCCAAACTCAACGGAACGGAGGGTGCAGAAAGAACGAAGCAGACGTAACGGAACAACACCGGAGATATGAATATCAATTAACCTGTAAGGATGAAAAAGAAGAGAAACTCATTAGGTATAAACAACAAAAACAACATGTTGAAGAACTACATAACAGTAACGTGAACTAAACAACTACAAATCAGAGATACAGCAATTAAAGAAGAAGAAAAGATATAAAGGCTGTGTTGAAAGTTCCTTAACATCGTGAAGCAAAAGATGACAAAGCTCCAGAGAAATCCATGGATTCCGTTTTGCAAGAATTAATGAAGATCTGTAGTTTTCCTGGATCTTCATAATTTGTAGTTTCGTTTTTATAAGTGACTTTAAAGCGACACTGATGAAAGAGTTCATAGCATGCCCCTAAAGATCGCAGAAGAGGTCTCATGCATAGGAATTCCTTGTGTCTGTTTGCTGTAGCTTTAGTATAGTCTTGCGAAAAGAAGAGCATTGAGCCAGACCAGATAATTCGTTGAATTGACTTGACAGCCGTAAGAATCTTCATCAGATCAGTGTATTCTAGGAAATACAAGATGACCCCTCTTGGCTTTCGTGGATTTGATACACCAGGCACTTGACAACCTAACCTATCAGCAAGTTGAATATTAAACAAGGTATCCTCTGGTAAGTTTAATAGCTTAGGAAGAAATGTCTTGAAGAAAAGAAGGGAGTCTGAGCCCTCTGTACCTTCTGGCAAACCATAAATGCACAGGTTGCTTCTTGTAAATTGTAAAATTGATACTTGTATAGCACACTACTCACCCGCAAGGGTCTCAAGGCGCTTGTACGAATACTGCTGTGGAACCCATCCTGGCTTTCCCTGTGAGGTGTCCACTCCTGGGAACCCCCAAGGTGGAGGCCAGGCATCCTTAGCGTTGTGGGGGCCGTTGTGGAGATTAAGCAAGCTATTGCCCAGAGTTGCAGTGTGGGACTCCATGATTGGAATAGGCACCGAGACGAGAATTGTCAGGTCTGTGGAATTTTGAGCCCAAGACCCGCCGAGGCGGGGAATTGAACCCTGGTCCCGGGCAGAGTTAGAAATTAAAGATTTGGGGGCATATTTACAAGGGCTTTATCTCCGCTTTTTTGGCTTACAAAGCCAAAAAAGCAGAGATAAAACGAGCGCCCTATTTACAAGGAGGAGCGCGCCGGAAGTAGAGGAAGATCAGAGGGGGTGCGGCGCCTAAAAAGGGGGGGCTAGCCTCGCCCACCCTAGTGGCACGCCTCCCCCGGACAATCCCATTGGGGGCCTCCCCTCCCCGAGGTGCGGCCTCACGCGAGGCGGAGCAAGGGGGGAGGCTCCGACGGGCGGCCATTAGAAGGCTGCCCTGCTGATGTCCCCCTGCGTGGGACGCGGGCAGCGGCATTCGCCTCTGCACCTGAGGACTTGAAATCCAGAAGAGTGCCTGACAATGGAGTCTGTTGAGCTGCAGTGATATGAGGTCATGTATGCGTGCAGTATTTATATAGTATAAAACTACTCGAAAGGCAGAGTAGCGCTGTGCAGTGTCCAAGGGAAAGCCACAGTCATCTATGTGATTGAACGTGTAGCTTGTTTTTTTGTGAGTGAAAGTAAACTGCTACTAGATTGTGTTGTAATGTTTTTACAGAGGTTTCTACTAAGCTTGCAGAGCTGTGGACTGCTTGCATTGTTACTGCAGACTGAAAGTGAGGCTGTGCCAATACGGTACACAGACAGTAAAGTCACCAACTCGAAGTATTTTTATTGTTTTGCAATTGCATTTACATAGCACTTCATATCAAGCCATGGGGCCCTGAGGCACATGATTGGATGGATAGCACACCGCCCCACGGGGAAGTGTTTGGGTGAAAAGTGCTGTGCATATGGTGAGTAAGTGCAGGGCGTTTTAGTGTTTGGTGTGAATGACCACAGTGGTGGTCTAATCATGCCTTAGGTCGCAATGCTCAGCGGTGTGATCATCATTGGATGCCAGTTATAATTTAATCTGCAGGTCTTCTGTTTTTTCCCATGATTTGTTCCATGCATCCTAATGTGGTGTATAAAACAGTTGAGCCACTCACTCTGAAGGTCTGCAGTGCAGTCATTCTCATAGGAGTATTAATGGAGGATGTCCAGTTTTGATTATGATGAGGGATAAGGCTTGGACCTGCAGGGATGGAGTAAATTAAAATCCTAAAGGCTGTCTGCTCCATGTGACAGTTCTCTTCATAAATTGGCTGCATGTCCTTGTTGGTATTGAGTGGTTTGACAGCGACTATTCTGACAATATAAGCAAGCGTGGCAGCAGTGCCAGTCTTTTATTCTCATAGGCAGTCAGGCTAGAGATGTTTTATCGGAACTGCTAAATGGGTGTTACTGTTATACTACTACTGGACTGCACTAGAAACCACTGCACACCTCCTGGACCTTTACCGTTTAGGAGCCAGGACTGTCTGGAGAAGCAGCAATCTCTCTTTTGCCATTACCTGGCATGGAGATTTTTCTCATGCTTAAAACACTAAAGCAGATAGACTCTATCGACTAGTACAACTATTACCCGTTGTTCACTTTCTTCTTGTTCATGTCTTAAACAAGCACCCGGCCTGTGTGCCAGTCAGGGGCAAAACGTATGGTGGTGGCCCACTCCTAGGCCGTATACTCCTGCTTACCCTCTTGAAGGGGCATATTTACAAGGGCTTTATCTCCGCTTTTTTGGCTTACGAAGCCAAAAAAGCAGAGATAAAACCAGCGCCCTATTTACAAGAGGGTGCTAACATGCATAATCGCATGTTAGCACCCTTTTTCCCAACACCTCCCTTTGCATCTCCAATGAGATGCAAAGTGGGCGTTACTGGGCGTACCCCGGATGGACTACCTTGCAAATATCGCTGATGTTTACATGGCAATATTTACAAGGCAGCCCACATGATTTTAGCAGACGTTAGATTTTGGCGAAAACTGCAGTTTTCGCCAAAATCTAACGTCTGCTAAAATCCTGATTTAGCCATCCCTAACATAGGGGGTGGATTATGCTGATACGACCCTGTGGTCGTATCAGCAAGGTTATCGCTGTTTTGCAGGGCACATCGCTGGAAAACCAGCGATGTTCCCTGCAAAAGGGCGATAACCTCGCTATCTCTGGAATTTTTATCGCCCTGGAGAAACGCGTTGTTAATAACGCGCTACCAGGGCGATAAATTCCAGAGATAGCCTGCGATAATATTATTATCGCTAAGCACGGCCAGCGATAATTATCGCTGGCCGTTGATAATATGCCCCGAAATATACAACACGATTAGGAGTATGGAAAACAATGAAAATTAAAGAAAATAGAATAAGTGTCTATATGGTTAATAAGTGTCTAAGAGTGGCATCATCTTATCACTCATCAGCATAAGAAGTGACCTCACTGGATCTCCCATCATCCACCTACACAGGAAGTGACATCACTGAATTTCCCTTCATACATCTGGACAGGAAGTGATATTACTGGTTTTACTGGTAAAGCCATTTTAAAAGAAAAAGCCAAGCAAGAGGACTTCATTTCCCATCACAGGAAGTGACATCACTGACTCTCCCATCATCCACCTACACAAGAAGCGACATCACTGAATTTCCCCTCACCCATCAGCACAGAAAGTGATATCACTGGATCTCCCATTGTCCTACAACACAGAAAGTGACATCACTGAATTTCCCATCATACATCTGTACAGCGAGTGACATTATTGGTTTTCCTGACAAAACTGTCTTCAAAAGAAGAAGCCAAGCAAGAGGACTTCATTTCAATCACCCTGCACTCGTACCTCCTCCCAGGACTCACTTAATGGCAGCTGCGCCTATCCATGCCTGGCCCGTGCCTAGCGCCAGGAACCCTGGTGTGATAACCGCGCACGACACTCCGCCGCAATCTGTAGGTCGCAAGACTCCAGACACCGTTCCCCTAACTGCTGCCATGCCTCACCTCACACCACAGTAGGAGTTTTCATTTGCACCCATTGTTGGTTCTCTAGCAGCCACACCCCACATACCCCCATGCAAATACTAACAACCCCTACCAACAGATGCACCACACAAGCAACAACTACACTTACACTTACACCCTACACCACACGCCATAGCAAACCCCTACGTCAATACCCCTTTGCATACATGCTGCTCGAAACATGATCACTCAGCAAACACACGATCGAAATATTGGACCTGCTAAAGTAGCGACATACCTGAATTCCACTTTATCACAGAGACCTGGATAAACCCCTCATCTGCTCCCAACATCCCAGCGGTCTACAAGATCGCTTGACAGGACTGCCTTCACAAGCCAGGGGAAGGACTCGCTATCATCTACAAAAAATCCATCAATTGCACACTATCCACAGAGAACAACACCCCTTTCATGGAACACTTGCACTTCAAGCTGCAAATCTCAGAAAACTTCCCCCTGAACGGAACCTTCACCTACCGCCCACCCAGACCACGAGCCACCTTTGCCAACCTCATCACCAACTTTGTCACTCAACTCACCATCGACTCCAGAGCCTACATTCTCCTCGGTGACCTCAACTTTCACCTGCAAGTACAAAATGACCCCTGCTCCGCAGCACTCCTCAAAAGCTTGAGCAACATCAGACTCACCCAGCTCATCCCAGAACCAACACACACCACATGATACACACTGCACCCCATCTTCATCACAAGCAACAGCATCAAATACAACTCCACCACACTGCACATATGGACCAACAACTCCATCATCTACTTCGACATCAACACACCTCAAGTCAACAACCCTACCAAATTCAGCTTCCCAAGCTGCAGTCGGGTCAAAATCATAGAAGCAGACTGGCTCATCGCCCTCTGCACTGATCAACCTAGCCCCACAGGCAACCTCAATAAGGAAATCAACAACTGCATCAAGAATTGCGTATACTCCCTCGCACCTATCAAGCCCAACAAGCATAGTAGATCATACAAGCAGGCAAGCTGGTACACAGAAGACCTCCAAGACACTAGCTACTGTCACCGACATCACTGCCTCTCAGCAACTCTGTGACAACCTATCCAATTTCTTCAACAGCAAAATTTGAAATATCTACAGCAACTTCGCACACCAACCCAATCCCATAGAATTTGTAACTAACCTACCCACCACCAACCATGACAGCCACGTGACTGAATGGACAACTCTCACCAGAAACGTCAAAGTGGCAATCATGCAGACCATGCACTCAGGGGCTCCAATGGACCCATGCCCTCATCACATCTACAACCTGGGAACATCACCAATCAGTACCTCACTGACCCATATCATCAACAACTCTATCACGTCCACCACTTTCCCGGATGAATGGAAACATTTAATAATCAACTCCCCCCTCAAGAAGACCACAGCCGACCTTAATCAACTGAGAAACTTCTGATCCATCTCTCTGCTTCCCTATCCAGCCAAAGTGATTGAGAAGGCCATCAACAAGCAACTTACAACCCACCATGAACTTCACCATCTTCTAGACCAAGTCTCAATCAGGATTCAGAAAGAACCACATCACCGAAACAGCACTTATCGTGGCCACCAATGACATTCAAATCATCCTGAACTGGGGACAAACAGCGACCCTAATCCTGCCTGCCCTCTCTGCAGCCTTCTACACTGTTTCTCATAACACCCTCATCAGAAGATTCCACAAGATTGGCATAAAAGGATCTGTCCCTTCACATCAGAGAGCAAGAAATTGATATGCAGTGTCCCACAGGGATCATCCCTCAGCCCCACGCTTTTCAATGTACACATGACACCGCTCGCCAACATCATCCGATCACAAGACATCACCGTCATCTCCTATGCCAATGGCACCCAATCCATCCTCTCCCTGACGTAAAAAACAACCACCACCATAACCAACTTCACTAACTGTATAACCATGGTAGTAGAATAGATGCGAACCAACTGCCTGCAGCTCAACTCCAACATGATGGAAGTATTGGTCTTTGGCAACAAGACCTCCCCATGGGACTCCCCCTTGTGGCCGTCGGAGCTAGGACCAACACCCACACCCACAGACCACACAAGAAGTCTAGGGATCATCCTAGATTACAAGCTCACCATGATAGCTGAAGTCCTCTTGCTTTCACATCCTACGCATGCTGTAAATAATCTTCAAATGGTTGCCTCAGAACACCAGGCTGGGTTACGGCAGCACTCTCTACGCCCAAATCTCAAAACAACTCCTACAGACTCCAGACCATCCAGAAGCCTGCTGCAAGACTCAAACTTGACCTCCCAACATCACACCATGCCTGAGGAAGCTTCACTAGTTCCCCATTAACAAGTGCAGCCAATTCAAACTTCTCACACACACATACAAAGCCCTACACAACACAGGACCAGAATACCTGAACAGCCTAATAAACTTTCACCAATTCACCAGACACCTATGCTCTGCATCACTCGAACAAGTTTCCTGCATCCGCAAAAATAAAACTGGAGGTTGCTCGTTCTCCTACATCGCATCCAAGATATGGAATGACCTCCCTCAACACATCAGAGCCTCCTCCTCACTACTTGAGTTCTGCAAGAAGCTGAAGACCTAGTGCTTCCTATAAGCACTTTGGGGACCACAAACCTACATGCCTGCTTAAGCTCCTGGATACCCTCTTGGGTGATTAGTGCGCTATACAAATCAATATAACATAACATAACATGGATGCATGTTCTATTGGAAATGAGTGAGTTTGGTTCAGGTTGTTTAAAGATGGCTTGCAGGTTGCCATGATATGAGGTTTATGTGTCAGTTTGGGAGACAGAGAAACAGTCTCTCGTTCACCCTTTTTACGTGCAGCTAAAACAGATGACTTTTGGGATAAGTATGTATAGTCCTCAGCCTGCATTGATTACATTCAGCCACGGTAAAGCGCACTATTTATGTAGTTTGTTTAACTTTACTTGGTACCTGCGTCTGTCATGGAAAACTTTTGTCCTGTTTGGATCTACTATGTTGAGATGCCAAGACACCATTTTCTTTCTGGTTCCTTAACTCAAGAAAAGCTTTTTCTTTACTTTCCTCAGCTTTGGATGTAGTATACTATGCAGAGTTATGCAGTAAGTATAAGGTCCAACCTCTGTACACACTGTTCAGTCACCAGTGGCATGGTACATGGATTCAATTCAGGAGCAATAGGGCCCAACCCCTGGGTGCACTCTTTAGCTTCCAGTGAAGTGACATATTATATGGAGGCTACCCAGGAGGTTAAGGAGATCAAGCCCTGTAAGGCATTAGCGAGTTAACCTGTACCATCTAAGAATAGCATCACGGAGAGGAGTTCAAAGATGAAGTTTGTGTTGTAAGTGGTGATGGCAAAGAGAACACACATCAAAATATGGCATAGGAGCGCCTTTCAACAAAAATGGGCAGTATTTTCATCGCATCTTTAATAAAGTGTTTGTGCTTGCAGGTCTTTAATATATAAATAAAACCTGTGTATTTAACATGTTCTTTTGAAAGCAGAGTAAAACAAATGCCCACTGTCAGAATCCCGTTCAGAGGCCCACAGGGCAAGCAGGAGCTACTTGGCCCAATCATGGGGGTTGAGACCTTTTACACCTGATGTCCTGGGCCTGACCTACTATGGCTCCTGAGCAACTGGGTCAAGTGCCCCTTCAGCACTTGACTCTCAGTGGTAGTGCGGGTTGAGTAGGCCAAAGCTTCTTGGGGGGAAGGTAGCCACTGGGGGCTGAACACAGGCTCACAATTCAAAGTATGTTCAATAGCAGCAATAAATAAATGTCCAGTCAAATACTTTCTTTTATGACAAAAGTATTATTTATATACAAATACAAAGTGAAATACAGATACAATGCACACAGGCCCCCAAAGTCAGTGCTAGTATTCAATAGTCAGGCTCCTGAGTCCCACTTCCCTCTTACTAGCTTTAATGGCTATTCCCCATTCAGTATAGGGCGCATTCAGGTTAGGATCCATTAGAAGTCCAAGTCTCAGAAGTTCCAGCACGTCTCTTTTAGAGAAGCCAAAACTGCTCCAGCGCTGAAACTCTGTCTGACAGACAGATTCCCTTGGGGCCTTTCGGCCCTACGATCAGCCTTATCTGCACCAGCATTATTGCATGACAGGAGTTTCCAGGAGCTTCTCACTCATCAGCATGGAGGCGGCAGTGACTGCCTTCTGTGAGTAATGCTCTCAGCTCTGCAGGGGCAGGGGCTGGTTGTGATCAGCGCTTCTCTGGTGCGACATTCATTTCCTTTCATCCTTCCCATAGGTGTCGGGGCGGGGGTTGGCGGCATTTGGGGGCTGATTCACAGAACTAATCTGAGACAAAATCCTAAATTTACTACTTTTGGTATTCACAGAAGGCATTTAGTAGTAGTAAAATTAGGATTTTGTCTTAAGTTTGACTTAAGTTTGACTTAAGTTTGACTTAAGATGAACTTAGGACAGATTTAAGACAGACTAAGACAAACTTAGGACAGACTTAAGACAGACTTAAGACAAAATCCTAACTTTACTACTACTAAATGCCTTCTGTGAATTCCAAAAGTAGTAAGTTTAGGATTTTGTCTCTGATTACTTCTGTGAATTGGGCCCTTGGTTCTGATCTAAAGTCAGGGCTCTGACCCACACAGGTTACCTCAGTGGCCCCTCCTCTCGATGACAGTTACCTAGAAAGGGTAGACCCAAAATAGTCTCTGGGACCTGGGTGCAAGGCAGTACATAAGGACAGTGGTCCCAGAAAATGGCAAACATTCATGGAAATCAAAGACAAGTATTCAAAACATTGATAGTGCTAAGTGTTTTAATTCACACTTGCCATCTTTCTCTTAATGTACATCCTCATATCATTGTAAATAACAGTGTCCCTAGAAAGGAACATGGTGAGGGGGAAGGAGGGGGGTAAAAAGTTTGTGTGTGTTTCGTGAGGATAGGGTACTGATTAGAAGGGCGGTGTTATTCAAAAACAATACATCACTTTAGGCATATAAGGCTAAAACATCAAGATCGACAGTTATAATCTTAACAAAAGCGTTAGGTGGCCATGTTCACAACAGTAACATGAATGGATCTGTTGTCTTGTACTGGCTCTTTGTGGAAGTGTCGACGTTTCGACCCCTAAGGAAATGTAGGCAATTTGATTCCTTACAACGGGGTCTTCTATTCTTCCTCAGAATGTACCAGTGCAGCCCAGGCCAGGCTTCCTACACACATCTCTCCTTCCCTAATATTCAATTCACCAGTCATGCCCAGGTAGTGCAAATTATTTGCCTAAGGGTGCACTTACATTCCATTCACAAAAAGCTTGTGCCTTGAACGTTGCACTATAAAGCATTATCTGCCTTTTTCACAAACTAAAAATGAAAGCTTTATGCTTCATAAATGTGAAACATTTCCTGTGACATGGAATATCGATTCTAAAGGTGAAATATTTGAGTGCAACTCTCACAAACATCCCAGCTCTGATATACATCAGAAAATTCATGTTTATGGGACATGTGCAGTCCAGTGTTTAGGACATGGAACAAGGAGAACACATTTTCTGGAGCAATGTCACATCTCACCACTGGTACATTTATGTCTTAATGTCTTTGACAGAAATACTGTAATGTTTATATTTATAGCAAAACTCATTTGCAAATACATCAGTAGAAATTTAGCAACACATTATCAAATAACTGAGAGTGGAGATTCATTTGCCAAGTCACCAATCTCTTAACAATGCAATGTTTTAAACCCCTCATCCAGAAGGCAATGCATCACAATGTCAAACATAAAGGTTTGGATAAGTATTACTCAATATCACTGCCTATGAATTTGCTGTGCTAACCTCTTTTGATCAGTTTTGTCTCTGGCACCTTTACAGAAAACATTCAGTTCAAGTATTTTCAGGTGTTTCAGTTCACATTGTGCGTTATACAAAAAAATATATTTGAATACTTTTATCTGAATTGTTTATTATGTTCTGAATTTATTTTCATCTGATGTGCTATATGCCATAGACGAAAATGATAGTTGTTGTAAAAAACATAATTGTATTGCTGTGATGAATGAATGAATGAATGAATGAATGAATGAATGAATAATGTGTGTGCTTATAGAGCATACTGTCACTCACGGGAGAGTATCCTGTCATTGAGCCGGAGACCGACTTAACCTGTACGGGATGACATCCAGAAGAAGAACAGAGAGTTGAACCATATTAAAGAGTGGCAGAGAGAGTCAGGGGCAAGAAAAAGGCAGGTCTTCAGACTCATTTTAAATCTGGCTTCGGTGTCTATAAATCGAAGCAAGCTTGGAACTTGCTTCAAGGCTTTGGCGCCTAGAACCATAAAAGACTTCCCGTCCCGGGATTTGAGTCTAAAGGGTGGGAGCTTTAAAAGGTTGGCAATGGAGGATCTCATCCTCCTCTGGGTCCTATGATGCAGGACCAGGCAGTGTGATATTTAGGACCGGTGGAATTGAAGGCTGTGTGCACCAAAATGAGGATCCTGAACAGGACCCTCTTATGGATAAGTAGGCACTGTAGTCTTTTCAGAGTTTCGGATGTTGAGCTCTGTTTAGGGAGTTTTAGCACCAATCTAGCAGAAGCATGTTATACCATCTGAGGTTTGCGAAGCAGCTGCTTAGTGCTTCCAGCGTAGAGGCTATTGCAATAGTCAAGTCTGGAGGTTATTAAAGCAAAGGCAACTGCTTTCCTGGCGGCCAGAGGGAGGAATTAAAAAAAAGAATTAAAGAGATTTTATCAAGTTGAAGCACATGCCTGCCACTGCCAGAGCTTGTGGGTAGAAAGATACCCAGATTTTTTGCCACTTCAACTGTGGCAGGGGAGGGTGGACGGAGTTGGGCCACCATTACTTGGGAGAGAACAGGTTTGACTTTCCAAACAAAAGGATTTTGGTTTTTCCCATATTGCATTCAAGGTGGCTATTTTCCACTCAACAGATGGTATTGGTGAAGCAATTGTTTTAATTAAGTTCAGATCCATTTGAGCCTTTGTCTAAGGATAGGATCAAATGTGTGTCGTCAGCGTATAATGTAGTAGCAATTCCACAGGAGGCTAGCAGGGAAATAAAAGGGGCCATTTAGATACCAAATAGCGCAGGGCTAAGAGACAAGCCCTTGGAACTCTAAAACTGACTGATCTCTCGGCTGGCGAGAATTGTACCAAGGCTACCAGTTATCTCCTGTCAATCAGGAAGTATCTGATACAGGCGAGAAGCTTATGGGAGGTGCAGATTTCTTGGATCCGCTGCAGGAGTATGGTGTGGGAGATGGTATAAACGCTTCCTAGAGATCTAATAGTATCAACACAGCATTGTTGCCAGCATCCAAGGTCATCTTTATGGTTTTGGTTACCTCTAATAAAGCAGACTCCGTTGAGTGCTTGGGTCTGAACCCTGATTGGCGAACATGTAATGAATTGGAATACTGTAGAAACGAGATGAGTTGACCAATTATGATTTTTTCCAGCATTTTGGTCAACGGGGGAAGTAAAGAAATGGGCCTAAATTTGGCCAGGAATGAGGGATCTGCTACAGGCTTGGTTAATAGGGGTTTTATAACCACCAATTTCCAGGCTGCAGGAACTTCAGCCATGGAGAGGGAGTATCTGGTTGATTAATGGGTTATGTGTATCAATAACCATATGTAAGATAGTCGATGGCATGGATTTTGGAGGGAGCCTGACTTACAGGAAAGAATAGCTTGGCGAAATTGCAGTAACAAAATCTCCTGGAAGGCGACTAACAAAGCATTGGACGGCTTATCCTGGAGATGGCTGATTGTGGGGGCGGGGGTTGTGACGCTTCGTTGTAGGGTTCCTAACTTATCTTTAAAAAAATGAGATCTGATCACACAGGGCCTGGGATGGGGGATTTCCCTAAAAAAGGGCTTTAAGCTGTAGGAAAAATGTAGAAATTTGGAATATCTTCTTGGGACCACATTCCAACCCATAGTATTTTACTCACTATGCATATAGCTGGTTCCAAACTGAGGTGGCATGGTGTGCAATAGATCAATGGATTGGGATGCAGCCCCAAATATTTAGCAGTTGCTGAGATTAATTCAAACAGTCCATCCATCACTTTTTTGTATATTGTAGTGTGTTGCCCTAAGTGGGACTGGTTTGCCCAGGCGTGGGATCCATGCACACTGTGTCACTGGAACCAAGCTATACCCAGTTGATGAGCCCATAACTAAGTTGAAACTGGTCCTGGGTCCTTAATAAAAATCCCCAAACCAATTACTGACAATAGAGAAAAATGTAATAAGAGAAAGGGCACCAGAATTATTAAATCCCAATAAGGGTAAGCAGAGTTATGAATTTTGAAATTGTAGATCAAAAAGTGAAAGGAAAGTAAAGTGCCACACAGAAATCACTGTTTGCAGATGACAGGAACCTAAGTGTAATTTCAGGCAGAGTACAATGGATCGGAGGTTTGATATCTACAGAGAATCATTCTGGTCAATGTTTTTGCTTTCTAACTTAGCCTTTTTTGGAAAGTCAAAACCTTCTAGCTTGGCAAGGTTGGAGGCTGCATCTGGCAAAATCCTCAAGTCAAATAGCTGTTAGACGAGGTCATGCTGAAGCCATTAGTTTTGACAGGAAAAGCTCCACGCAGGAAAATTCTCCTTTGGCACCTGTTGAAGTCCTCTCGTCTCTCGGATGCCTTTTGCTCCTTTGCCTGGTTAAGATTTCTACCTTTGGGCTTAGGGTCTTATTACAAGACGGCAGCCTGACCTTGAAGCATCGCGTCCGCGATCGGTAGGATACCGCTGTGCCTGTGGCCTTCCACCTGCCGTATTATGAGTTTCCCAAGAGGTCGGGGGTGTGGCTGCGACAGTCATGCAGTGGTGGGCAATGTATTTACATATATATCGATCCCTATGTGTACATTCTGACTGCATGTGTTCCGAATGCACACATATGCATGATATTGTGGAAAAATACCACCTCGCCTGTCAGAAGACGGATGACAGACATCAGACCATAGTGCCGTAATGTCCTTCCAACACCATCACTGATATACTTTCCCTCCGTATACAGGCTGTGGAGAAGCCCTTTAAGGGAACAATCAGCAGCCACCAGGACGAGCCTCAGGGGGCGTGGCCCGGGACGCTTCCCTCAACGGTCCTATCAGGGGACGAGCAGGACGGAAGAAGACCCCCGGGAACCATGACGAAGGCGAAAGACGAGGCAAGGACAGAGGGAGAGGAGAGGAAGACTCCAAAACAGACGAATATCGCCGAGACAGAGGAGCCCTGGAGAGATGCGGGTAGAGACGCCGTCCTCAAGGGGAACAAGACGGCAGGAGGCCAACCGGACCACACATCACCCCACAACTCTCCAGGAGGAGGGTGGCTGTACAAGGTACGGATGAGAATCTAGGGATTTTCCGGGCACGGGAAGGGGAGGGAAGCGTCATAGAGGGAGGACACGGAAAAGAACACTTGGTGATGGTATCTGGGTGATACTTACCACACGCCCCCATTCCCTGTAGGAGGAAGCTATATCTTCCTCTCTACTGACCCTGTTTTTGGGGGGTTTTGTTTCTGTTTCTATGGGGTCCGGACCTGTGGGCGAATGACGGAAGCCTAAACCAACCCCTTGGTGAAGACAGGAGTAACCCCAACCAAGCGGAGGAACACTAGACATTTCCTTTTGTTGTTGAAATTAAATAAAAACTAAGGGAAACGAGATTCCATTCCGGTCTCTATCGCCTTACTTTTGGAGATAAACCCTAATCCAAACCGATTCCCTGACATACCCCTTGCTGGAGTCCGACCTATATATGTGGGCATCCCCGGTAATGGTTCATGGTACCAAAGCACTTACCTGTATTTCACCGAAGACAGGGTCGTATTCCTCGGGGTGAAGATGTTCATATGTAGGGGGGACCTGGAGAAAGGGATCCACATGGAAATCTGTTGGGAAGAACTTAAAAGGGGTAAATATGCACCCCAAAGCCTTCGTTTCCACTGACCTTTCGGCGGTAGTCTGTCTGGAAGTCAACTCGAAATACAGATGGCAGTGTTGCGCCTCTGTACTGCCTAATGGAAACTGTTCTCCTCCGACCATGAACCCGGCGGTGTGCTGGCGGTGCGGGCAGTCCAGCCGCAGTCTTTGCAAAGTCAATCTGCCCAACTCGTAACATGGCGGACGGCTCACCGCCGTTGGACAGCCGGAACTCGTGGACCGCCAAACTCGTAATAAGGCCCTTAGTCTGTTTTGTGCAGCTCACAATACCCCAATGGGGCAAACCTGGAAGCTGTATATGAAGAAGTCCTCTTGAAATTAGACACCTTTGCTGTGAGGTCCCGCTGAACCTCCCAAAGTCTTGGAAGTCCAAAAATGTTTTTAGTCCCAACCTTTCAGACTTTCTGGAATAGTTCCTCTGAGCCTCTTCCTTAAACAGCAAGTCCAATTGTCTTTTGTTCTTCCATAGGTCAGGAAAGTGTTCTGATCAGTCAGAGTTGGGGTTCCGCTTTCATGGGAATTTGTAGGATTCTCTTACCAGTGGGAGGGTGTGACTCCTGGACACTCTCTAACCATGAGAAAAAAGTTCCCAAGGGCAATCCTTCCCATGTTTGCATCACATCCAATTTCCCTTACTGCAAACTATCTCATAGTGCACTAGCCTCCAAGTTCAACATGGCGGGGAAACGAGCAGTCCCCCTCGAGGGCACTTAAGGCCTGGGTGAAATTTACATTACGCTGGATTAATTTGCACATTTTCAGTAATTTCTAGGTATGCTAAATTCCCGAAATTACGACATTGTGTCGCTTTGTCTAATTGTGCGCCATATGAGGTAAAAACATTACAGTGAATGGCATAATTTGCAATAAAAATATACAGAGATCGCACAGGAACAACAAAATGCTAGCGGCTGTTGTTCACCTACTTTTGTTCAATGCATCCTCACACCAACAATTGACACAAGGAAGCATTTTGCTCTAAAATAAAGTGCAGTATGATGAATTTGCATTTTCTTGTAGTAATGAATAATTTCACAGATTGTTGCCTAATTACACAAAAGCAAATTATTTAAATTTCACACATTCACTGGTCTTCTACTTCCCAACTACACCAAACTGGTTCTGGGACCAACTCCCCCTCCTACTGAGCTGGTGCCAAGCTGTCTTCAGTTGGGCCAGGGAACAAAGGCTTCACTTCCTCAGGTCTGACTACATACTTAACTATGAATGAGCAGGAATCCCCTTGATGGGTATACCCCAGCAATATAATAGTAGTGCCATTGACCCTTTATCTCCCTGGCATACTGTTGCATATTATTTCCTATGGATGACACTCATCGCCAAATTTATCAGAACTCTGGTAAATAACAGTATCATCATGACACATGGTAGGCACAGTCCTTGGCACACGCGGTGAGGATATTTACAATGTTGACTTCAGTCTTAAAGTGTTATATAAATGCAGTGGTCGACACCAGTATGAGGTCGAAAAGTTTTTTATATTGCAGCAACGACTTTGTTGATCACAAACAAAACTAGCCGACACGTGTTTCATCACTAGGAAAGGTCCCGTGACTCATCAGGGCTGTATGGTGAGTGGAAAAGCAGTAGAGCAAGCCCCATATGACCTGTGATAATTCCAACCCGTTTGGGGGCGTGTTGCGAACTGAAAATGCTGTGGATATCGGCACCGTGAAGTGTGCCGCATTGAGAATGAGTTTCTTGATGAGGGTTGTGCCCGCAGGCTAGATATGAGTCGTGTGGTGCGACCAGAGCGACAGGCCGGGGCGGGTGCTCCGGGGCGGCTGAATATAAGAAATGCCTAAGTGTTCAAAGGGTGGAGATCCAGTGTCTGGCGCCGATGTGGGGTTCAAGTTGCCGGTTTGGCGTGGACGTTCGGCGGAGTGGAGCCCAGGACCGGGAGAATTATAACGTTCACGAAGAGTGCGTGTTCAGGAAAGCAAATGCGCCTGTCGTCTGTTGCGATCGAAGGCTGGAAGACACTGGAGCCGTGTAGGTCATCTTGACACGTGGTAACAGAACCGCAAACATACAATAAGAGAAACATTAGTATAAGATGCCAGTAAGGTAATTTAGGTACACAAAAAACTGTCACAGTGGAAACACATTTAGAAATGTAAAAAAGCCATACGTCTGTTAGCAATACAAACAAATTTTACGACAACACCTGTTACTTGCATGTATGCACATTATTTAATGTCCAGTTTCTCAGTCCAACAAAAGGATCAGTAATTCAACACAGCGCCAAAAGCATCACAATATCAACATTTTCAAAAGTATCTTGGTGTAAGGTACGTGATAAGTGCAGGATTTTAGGGATTAGTGCAGGGCGTAGTGAGGGAGGGAGGTTGTGAAAGATTTAGGAACATCCACAATTCAATTGAAGAACCTGACCTGCCAGTTAAATGGCCACAAAACTTAAATTAGATAACACAGACTAAGACAGCAGTTGTACATTCACTGACAATCTCCTGTGTTGATTGAGGAAATGAAAAAGTCGACGTTTCGACCCCTGTTAGAGCCAGCAAATTGGTTTGCTTGGGGTTGGGGTCTTCATCAGGACCGGGGGAAGGGCTTACACCTGGGGGCAAAAGGTCAAAAATAAAGAACCGTGAGGTGTGTCTATGGAGGACCATTACAGTTAAGAGAGAACAAATGTGAAAAATAATTACCAGCATCAGCAGCAAATGTCACGCTGGAAAAATTGGGAAGGGGCCAGTCAGTGCTCCTAGGAGGAAGGAAAAGAGACGAGGAATACTAAAACCATACTTAAAAATCGGGTGTCAGTAAAACCTAAGTGACCAGAAATACTCACCCAAGGTGTAGTATTCCAATGCTCGAAAAATGAGACAAGGGAAGGCTGAATGTATCAGCATAAACACTCATCCAATGGTGTTAGAAGCTGGAAAGAAAGGGGGGGAGATGGCGTTAATGATCTCCCACACTCCAAACCCGTTGTGAAACAAAGCGCATATAAGGTTACTAACCCTGAATATATTGCGCGGGAAACATGCGAAGCAAAATTAAGTATCAGCGCATTCATGGTACGTCTGCAAACTATGGCGGGGCGTACAGAAGTGTAGGGAATCCCAAATACAATGAAAAAGTGGCAAGACTCACTCGTAAAATAGCATTGGGGGAAAGGACCACTGAGTACTTGGGCTGCAACATACCTCGAGGGCCGCGCCGTGGAAACTGACAGCTAACCCTGGGTGTCGTCACAGGACTAAACAAATACGGGCCAATCGCGCGCACAACCAATTGGTCGCGCCTTGATTGGTAGGCTTGGGGGTGTGTCAGGTCACGTGTTCATGTGCGAACCCGGCCAAGGGTCTGGAAGTTTAACGAGAGACGGAGAGAAGCGAAACCACCGCAGCTGCAAGCGATAACATACCTCGAGGGCCGCGTAAGTCAGTCTGACAGCTAGCCCTGAGCCGCGTCACCCGATCAAATATATATCGATCAGACGCGTCCTGATTGGTGGAGGATAAAGGGTGTGTAATGATAGCTAAGCTGATGTCAGCTCGTCTAAAGCAGGGACCATTTGCTGGTTCTTGATTCATGATCACAGTATTAAAAAGCAATACATTAATATGGTTACATCAGTAGATGATACGGAAAACAACCACAACATTTGACATGACATATATATCCTTGGTTAACGCTCAAATAGCATACGAAATAGCAGAGGTGATTGGTATCACTCAACGGCACCACAGCAGAGGTGTATTCATATAAACACTGCAAATACCCAATGTAATGGGGTTCACCAAGACTTATACTAGACAATTGCAGGGGTGTGTCCCATGCTGGATTAGATGTTTAACCATTGTTTATTAATGATATTTGGGTAAAAGTTGCGTCAAGTTCATTCAGGCCACATGTGACAGAGTCAAAACGGTCCATCCACTTACACTCCCTGATGTTTAGGATTGAAACGAGGTCACCACCCCTAACACCCAGTGTTATGGCTTCAATTACCAGCCATCTAAGCGATTCAGGGGAATGGTTGCATGTTTTGAAATGGTCAACCATGGGTGCACCAGGTGTGTTACATCTAATCCTGCTGCAGTGTTGCAATATCCTGCATTTCACTTTCTGGGTGGTCTGGCCTACATAGATCTTGTTACATGGGCAGACTATCACATAGATAACATTCTTAGTATTGCAATTGGTGAGCGTCTTTAAATCCACCGTGCAGTTGTTATGTTGGAACGTCTTTGTCTCAAGAGTCAAATTGCAGGCTTTGCACTGTCCACATTTCACATGACCCGTGGGGGCCGGAAGATGCCAAAGCGATTCAATTGTTGGTCTAGGTTGTGTTTCCAAAAGTGATTTCACCACATGATCGCGGACATTTTTGCCTTTTTTGAAGGCATGCATTGGGGGTTCAGTGAGCTGAAGTTCTGCTGCCACCAGGTGCCAATGTTTGTTGACAATTTTGCGGATATCATTACTCCTGGTGTTAAAGGTCGTAACACATATAAGTCTGTTGGGATCATCCATCCGTGCTTTGGGGGTAAGGAGGAGGTCTCTATGATTGTACCAGGCTCTCTTGCGGGCCCTCTTGACAAGCCTCCGAGGGTAGCCGCGTTCAATCAGTCTGAGGATGAGGTCATCGGATTCCGTGAAGAAATCGTCTTTTCTGGAACAGTTCCTCCTGATCCTCAGAAACTGTCCGAAGGGGAGGTTATCACGTAGTCCTCTCGGGTGGTGACTTCCATACCTCAATAGGGTGTTTCTTTCCGTAGTTTTTCGGAACAGGGTTGTGTACAGACAGTCGTCCATAACCTTGATAGTGATATCAAGGAAATCGATACTGGACTTATCCTTGGTCATGGTAAACCGAATGTCTGCCGATCTATCATTCAACCAAAGAAAGAACTCATCAAGATCCTGGTCGTTGCCCGTCCAAATCATCAGGACATCGTCGATATATCGTTTCCAATATTTGACTCTTTGCCTGAATGGGTTGGTGATATTACTGACAAAAGTCTGTTCGAAGTTGTCCATATACAAAATGGCCAGATCTGGGGCAAAGCTGGCACCCAAGGTAATTTAAACAAGGATAGAAATTAAATTAGTGTTTTGTTTGCCTGAGTAAATTTTTCATGTTTGCCTAACAGCTTTACATGGTTAAAGGTCTACTAACACCAGGTACACTCACATCAATGCCACTATGTCAATAGAAACTGCATGCGTAAGGTAACTTTTGAATGTATTTTACGACTACTTCGACCCTACTAATCTGACCCTACAACATCAGCTTTTTTAATGTAAACTTAATGAATTAGGTATGCATTAAAATAACCTATTCCTTTACTGTAAACCTAACCCTTTGAATAAATACACAATTCTACTCCTAAACATAATCTTTAATTAATTCATTTTGCAATTTAATGTATTTAAATATGTATATGTAATCTTATCATGATACTGACAGGTATTCAGAGATGGCATTTAGTAGTAGTAAAGTTAGGACTCCTAACTTTACTACTACTAAATGCCTTCAGGGAATGCCAAAAGTAGTAGGTTTAGTATTTTATCACAGTTTAGTAGTAGTAAAGTTAGGAGTCATAACTTTACTACTACTAAATGCCTTCTGTGAATACCAAAACTAGTAAGTTTAGGATTTTATCTCAGATTAGTTCTGTGAAACAGCCCCAAAATAACCAGCTCTCTGAGGAAAAGGCAGAGGTATTGAACCTTTATTTTAATAGCTTGATATACTGCATGGAACACTCATCATAGAATACTATGCAGATTATTTCCAGCAGTCCTTGGCACACTCTTCAATATTTACGTGTGTCCGAGTTGCTGTTTAAGGTTATACTAATAACATGGCTGCCATTTCTGCTAATTATATAAGCTTATGGGCAGAAGCAGAAAACTTTCTTTAATTTCAAATAAAACTATTCATCCTTCTGGTTGGAAAAAGGCTGTCTTGAATTCATCTCATACTATGGACCCTTTTTTTCTCTGAAGTGACCAAACCCAACAATGGTGTTGTTAAAATGTCTTTACAATCGTTTTTGAGTTCCAGCCAAAGCAAGATAGACCTGTCTGTCAGCTGTGCTACAACAAATAAGTGACCAAAAAAAGACCCTTTTTCTCCCAGCAAAACTCAATAATGTATCCTTGGAAGTTTTATTAGAAGAGATTTGAGAGAAATTTACCCTTTTATGGAGGAGCCTAACAAAGCACTGCAAAGGCCAGATGACAAATGATCCATTGGAAAAAGGAGATTCTCAGAAATGGAGCAGAGAATTCGTAATGAAGAAGATGAAATTCCTAAAATGGTCAAAATAGAAATGTAAATATCTTCACTTAAACGTTAAGTTGAAGTTTTAGAAAAATGAAATCGCACAAAGGACCCAAGGGTTTATGGTGTTCCGTAATCCTCAGAAGGAGGTGATTTATATAAATTACTGACATACTTTTCTCACAGGTATAGGGCAATCCTGAGTTGTCGATAGTTAAAATCCAATAAGCTCATAGAATGGGGAGCAATGTAATCAACACTAAAGGTTCCTGTAAGCCCAGATGCATCATCATTGATTTTTGGGGAATATACTGATCTTTTAAAAGGGGTTTCAGGGTGCAAGAAAGAAAAAGAACTTGAGTTAGAATGGCCAGAATACTTTTGTTTGTCAAGATGCTGCAAGAGCTACAGTTGGGAGAGCCAAAGAATTTCTAGACTTGAGATCTACTTGAATTTATGCTACATATGGCCTTGTCCAAACTTTTTTTTTCCATTGTCACACATAAGAATGAAACTGTTACTTATTCTGACCCTGCTAAACAGAAAGGCTACATCTTTAGTCAGAGATTTGGTGAAATAGATATTTCTAAACAGGGAAGAGTTCAAATGTTCTGTTTACACATTCATGTTTCTGTTGTAATAATGGAATGTGTTTATTTTTCTTCATATGTGGCATGTTATTTCACATATAGAATGTTTATAATCTTATTTCTCTTTTGACTCTTTTTTTGCATGCTGTTAAGTTCCCTAAGGAAGATCCTTGTCTGTTGGCATAGCCTGAGCTGTTTCAGTCTTCATGTGGTATTCACCAAGCCCTTTGATAATATGTTCTTAAGGTTATCGTTGTTGTTTATATCTTCAAATATTTGCCTTCTTGTTGTTGTTTAGTTTTTTTTTCTTGGTTCTCCCTTTTCCATCCTATGTTTTTATGTTCTGCTGTCTGTCACTTTACAATTCTATAATTTATTTGAAGCAATGTAGTGATGTTCTCAATTTTTTGTTTAATGGTATGGGATGGTATGCATACTTTCATGGAATGTCAAAAGTCTACATACCCCAGTTAACCCCTTCGATGCTGCGCAGATTCCGCCGCTGTGCTGACGGAATCTTGCGCGGGCGTGGTCATGACGGAATGGTTCCGTCATGAGCACAGCTCAACCGTGGGTCATGACGGAACCATTCCGTCATGAGCACCGAAGGGGTTAAATGTTAAAGAGTGTTAACTCATCTTTCCAGAATACATGTAGATATTGCATTATTACAAGAGACACATTTAAATGATGTGAAATCTAAAAAGTGAAAAAGAAATTGGGTTAGTAATGTCGTTTACTCTCCAGCTTTGGGTAAAAAGAACGAGGTAGCTAAATTATTTCACAGATCTCCTATTATTGTTGTGATTTCTGAAGAAAATGATTTGGAAGGAAGATGGTGTGTTACTCGTGTTACTGTTAATAGCATGCCTCTATCTCTATTTAATCTATAAGGTCCTAATAGTGTTAATGTAATATTTTCGCCTTCTGTAAATGACATATTAACACACTGTGATAATAATAGTTTAATTGTAGCAGGTGACTGCAATTTGCTCTTTGATTTCTTTTTAGATAGGAAATCAGATACTAAGGGGTAGATTTACTAAGATTTTGCATCAGGGTTGCATCACTTTTGTGGTGCAGACCCGACACAAAATCATTTTTGATATTTACTAAGCCATGCAAAGCCACTTTGGGTAGATTTGTGTGGTTTAGTAAATGCAAAGTAATGTCATGTAAAGTCATTCCATGGATGCAGCATGGGTATTCCCCTGCATTCATCCATGGATTCTGATGCATTCCCACGTTTGGCAAGACTTGTAAATCTGGGAATGGGTCAAAATACTACGCCTTCGCCAGTGAGGTGTAACAGTGAGAAAATGTTTATTTCACCTTGCTCTTTCCTCTTTCCATGTGCGCTCCATTTTGCAGCACACATAGAAAGAGAAAAACACTGTTATGAATTGTTTTTGTGCAAGAAGGTGTCCCTTTGTGCACAAAAACAAACCTGTGCTTAACTCTGGCACCCTTGCACCATAAGTGCAAGGGTGCCTGCATTGGCACTAAACAGCACATATTGTGCCAGTGCTAATAGGCAGCAGAAATGCACAATATCTTATTCGATATGGTGCATTTCTGCTGTCTCGCTCTCGCGCAATGCAGCGCAGCAACTTTGCTTGTTGCCCTGCGTTGCGTGAAAGATTAGTGAATCTGCCCCTAAATGTATTCCTAATAAAGTGCACAAAATGTCCAACAACATTATTAAACCGAGAGCACTCTCAGACTTATGGAAAATTTTTAACTCCAATAAATTAGGGTTTACATTTTATTCCTCAGTACACCATTCACAGGCTAGAAAATATATTTTTCTAGTAGGAATCTCAGTGCTAATTTGTTACGTTCTGAAATTGGTTGTATTCTGATTTCGTACCATGCCCCAGTTTGTTGAGATGTTGATCTTTTGCTAGGGAGGAAAAAAGAATAACAGATGGAGATTTAATCCTCCATTATTAAAAGATGCTAATTGTAATAAAAAATTTAAACATTTTGCTAATATTTTTTTTTAATCAATAACGTGTCAGATGCTCTGTACATAATACTTGGGGTGCTTTTAAAGCTGCTTTGAAAGCTTTTATTATCAGATATGCATCTGAAGGGAAAAAGTCGTGAAAAAAACAAGACAAACAAAATCTTAAGAAACATTAAGAATTTTAAACATTTATCCTACTGCTCTAAATCTAAAGATGACCTATAAAAACCTCATTAAAACTACGATAGACTTTCATGTGTTTACTACGGAACAAGCATGTGATAAATTATTCAGAACCAAAGCTAGGTATTATGGAGGTAAAACCAAGATGGGTAAATTTTGGAGTAAAATATAAAAGTTAAAAAAGAGAGATCTATTATTGATTCAACCATTGATGAAATACTGGTAGTATTTAGACAGCTCATGGGGACATTGCAAATATTTTCCTGAATTTTAATATTTAAAAATATAACACCCTGCTGCCCTCTTCTTGTGTGTCATGTTCATGCTATGTTAGTGCATTTAGGTTTAAGATCTTTTTTTTTATTGAATATAATCAACAGATACAACACATCCTACCAACATCAGCTGGACAGTGGGGTAGCGCTGAAGAACTGGAACAGGAAAATAGAAGGGAACAGTAGAAGATAAAAGAAAGGGGAAAAAAAGGAAAAGTAGGAGTTGTGGCTACTGTTGAGTTGAGTAGGATCCCATTAGTGTATTGGGGGGTAGAGGGAACCAGAGCTAGATCTTGTAAAGACATCAGCCACCTAAGAAGCTGGATTTCGATCAATGTGGGTCAAGCGTAAGATTCTAAGATATTTGGGGCATGTCAGCTCTCGAAATTTGTCCGAGAGGTAATAAATAAGAGGGGGCTTATTTACAAGCCTCTTGCGCCACTTTTGCGTCATTTTTAACATGGGAAAAGTGACGCAAAAGTGTCGCTCCGGGCTTGTAAATAAGCTCCGAGGTGTCCACGTCTTGTCATAGGATGGCAGCATTTGTGTCGCCCCTGCCAGCAGCTTTTCCAAACCCAGCAGATCCCACAGTTTGTGAAGCCTGTCCCTAAAGGTCGGGATTCAATCTGAGCCCCATCGCGCCAGCAAAAGCTGTTTTGCAGCTATAATCGCTGAGATAGCTTGGACCTTAATGGACCTTAAGAGATATTTCAAGGGGTTCGGGAATCCTAGTAGGATATAGCTAGGAAAACGGGAGATGGCTTCTACAGCATCTAGTACTTTCTGCCAAAAGGAACTGATTTTAGGAGATAGCCATAAAATATGAGTTAGTGTGCCTGTCTGCCCGCATTGCCGCCAGCATGCGCTGTCCCTACCTTTTTTCCAGCGTGCAACTCTTCCCGGGGTGAAATACCATTAATGTGCAATCTTAAAGAACATTTCCTTATTAGATGTGCTGCACATGGAGGCATAAGCCGGATGGAGTATGTCCCGCCATTCTCTATCCGTAAAAGTACGTTCACACTCCTCCTCCCATCTGCGTTGTGCCAGTGTTTTAGGTAACTTCTGTGGTGTGACAAAGAAGCAAGCGTTTGTCAGAAGTTTGTATAATGAGGCCCTGTCCACCTCAGGGAGGTTGAGATTGAGTAGCGATGATTTTTGAAGGTTAGTTTTAAATCCAAAAGCTCCTCCAAAAATCTCAAGTTCCCCCATGACTGCAATCAGAGATGCGTAGAGGTTTGTTAAGGTAAGCAGGACATGATCTGCGTAAATTGCTATTTTATGGGATCTATCCCCCATGATAACACCAGAGATCCGTGAGTTACCACAGATCCGTTCAGCCAAAGGCTCCATATATTGGGCAAACAATAGAGGTGATAGGGGGCAGCCCTGATGAGTACCTCTCATGATAGAAAAGGGTCAGGATAGGATTCCATTAAGCCTCACCATTGCTTTGCGGGAGGCATAGCTACTCTGAATTTACTGGAAAAACTGGCGGCCAATCAATCAATCAATCAATCATTGGTATTTATAGAGCGCGCTACTCACCCGGAGGGTCTCAAGGCACTGGGGGGGGGAGGGGGGGTGCTGCTACAACTCGAAGAGGCAGGTCTTGAGTAATTTCCTGAACGTGAGATGGTCCTGGGTCAGTCGAAGGTGGGTGGGGAGGGAGTTCCATGTCTTGGCAGCCAGGTAGGAGAAGGATCTTCCTCCTGTGGTGGTTCTGCGGATCCGTGGGATGGTGGCGAGGGCGAGGCTGGCGGATCGGAGCTGGTGGGTGGGTGTGTAGAACGTGAGGCGGTCGTTGAGGTAGGTGGGGCCCGTGTCGTGGAGGGCCTTGTGTGCGTGGGTGAGGAGTCTGAATGTGATTCTCTTGCTGACCGGGAGCCAGTGCAGGTCTCTCAGGTGGGCGGAGATGTGGCTGTGATGGGGGATGTCCAGGATGAGACGAGCTGAAGCGTTCTGTATGCGTTGCAGTTTCTTCTGTAGTTTGGCCGTGGATCCCGCGTAGAGGGCGTTCCCATAGTCCAAACGGCTGGTGACGAGGGCCTGGGTGACCGTCTTCCTGATTTCGGTGGGGATCCATCGGAAGATCTTGCGGAGCATGCGCAGGGTGTTGAAACAGGAGGACGTGACGGCGTTGACTTGCTTGGACATCGTGAGGGAGGAGTCCAGGATGAAGCCCAGGTTGCGTGCGTGGTCCGTAGGCTTGGGGGCGGTGCCCAGTTCCGGGGGCCACCAGGAGTCGTCCCATGTGGAGGGGGATGATCCGAGGATGTGGACTTCCGTCTTGTCCAAGTTCAGTTTCAGGCGGCTGAGTTTCATCCATTCCGCGACTTCTTTCATTCCTTCTTGGAGGTTGGCTCAGGTGGTGGCAGGGTCGTTGGTGAGGGAGAGGATCAGTTGGGTGTCGTCAGCGTAGGAAATTATGTTAAGGTTGTGTTGGCGTGCGATGGCTGCGAGGGGGCTCATGTAGGCGTTGAAGAGGGTGGGGCTGAGTGAGGATCCTTGCGGGACGCCACAGATGATCTTGGTGGGCAATGATTGGAAGGGGGAGAGGTGGACTCTCTGTGTTCTGTCTGAGAGGAAGGAGGTGATCCAATCTAGAGCTCCCTCTCGAATTCTGGCGTTGTGGAGGCGAGTGGTTAGGGTGCGGTGGCAGACTGTATCGAATGCGGCCGAGAGGTCGAGGAGGATGAGGGCGGTAGTTTCCACGTTGTCAAGCAGGGCCCTGATGTCGTCGGTGGCCGCGATGAGGGCGTTTTCGGTGCTGTGGTTCGCTCGGAAGCCAGACTGTGAAGGGTCGAGGGAGCCGTTGGTTTCGAGGAATGCAGTCAGCTGCTTGTTGACGGTCTTCTCGATGACTTTCGCGGGGAAGGGGAGGAGCGAGATGGGGCGAAAGTTCTTGAGGTCGGTGGGGTCTGCGGTGGGTTTCTTCAGGAGGGCGCTGATTTCTGCGTGTTTCCAGCTCTCCGGGAAGGTGGCGGATGCGAAGGAGTTGTTGATTATGTTCCGCAGTTGGGGGGCGATGATGGCGTCGGCTTTGTTAAAGATGTGGTGTGGACAGGGGTCGGATGGGGAGCCGGAGTGGATGGTGTTCATCGTGCAGATGGTGTCTTCTGTGCTCACGGGGTTCCAGGCGCGGAGGGTGGTGGTGGCGGGTGTGGGTTCGGTGGTGGGGTGCGTGGTCTGGGGGCCGAAGCTGTTGTGAATGTCAGCGATTTTGTTGTGGAAGAACAGGACCAGTGAGTCGCAGAGGTCTTGTGAGGGCGTGATGTCGTTGTTGCTGGCGCTGGGGTTGGAGAGCTCCCTTACGATGCTGAAGAGTTCCTTGCTGTTGTGGGTGTTGTTGTCCAGTCTTTCTCTGAACTCTGTCTTTTTGGTGGTGCGGATCAGTTGGCCAAGCCCAGAATGACTTGAAGGGATGGCCAATGGACTAGATCAAATGCCTTCTCTGCATCTATAGTGAGGAGAAGGGCCAGGTTGCGGGAGTGCTGAGTCTTATCTAGAAGGTGACAGAGTCGCTAGGTGTTATCTCCACAGCTTCTTTCGAGTATAAACCCTGTCCGATCCAGGTCCACCAAGCTTTTCATATAGGGGGATAGCCTATTTGCCAAGGTACCTTTAAAGTTCTTGAAGTCTATATTCTGCAAGGATATAGGTGGTACGAGGAACAACGCCTTTGTTCTTTCCCCAGCTTGGGGATAGCTGTATTCATGGCCAGTTGCATTGTAGGTGTTAGGGAGCCCATGGAGCTAAAGGCATTATATAGCCTCGCTAAAATAGGGGCCAAGGGGGCCCCAAAAGCCTTATAAATATCTACACTAAACTCCTCATGACCAGGTGCTTTACCAGTTTGGAGACGCTGTTTTGCCATAAGGACCTAATTGGGATTATGTCCCTATACAGACTATAAACATTTGTGGAGGGAATCTGGCCCAGGGGGATCAACTCCAGGTATGTCCCAAAGCTGTCAGCATAAAGAGTCTCTGCAGAGTACAAATCAGTTTAGAACGATTCAAACTCTTGAGCAAACAGGTCTTCCTGATGGATCAGGGTGCTGTTGGGCCTCAACAACTCATCCACTCTCTGGTGGACAACCCGAGAGCGAAAGCGGTGGGCTAAAAGACGTCCTGCTTTGTTCCCTCCTGCGTAGTTATTTTGCTTGACACATAACAAGATGTATTCCGCCCTATCCATGTCAATGGCTTTTAATTGCTTACAAGCCATTGTAAGCTGGCACCAGGATGCCAGCGAGCCTGTTCGCTTATGGGTGGCCTCGAGCTCTTTAACCATAGCCTTTAGCTGCAACAGTTTGCTACATTTATTGGTATTGAATATCGCTGCTATGGCACTAAATTGTCCCCTCACTACAGATTTTAATGTGCCCCATAGTTATGTGATGGGAGTGTCCGGTGTGTCGTTCATGGCTAGAAAGGTATCTAACGTGTCTTTAATCTATGTTAATACATTTAAACGTATATGGTGTTTGAATATAATTTAGTTCAGCAATTTTGGAATCTTATCTGGTAAAATAATATTATTATATTCCACACTAATGCTCCCCTATCTTTGCAAAATATTTTTGGGGGAAGTATAGCTGACGATTTTTATTCTCTCCCAATGACAGGTAAATTATTAGATATATATATTGCAATTGTGTTACAGCAAATCTCATTGAATTGGAAAGATTGTACCAAACTTTCATATAAGGCATGGTGCAATGACATATGTTATGCACATACATTAACACTAGTAATTGTCCTTAAATCCAGATCTTAATAAAAAATAGCAAATTGTTGTTACCTTTGATGGAATATTTAACAAAACATCTTTATCGTCAGATTGTTGTATAATTGTAAATGATGAAGTTGCTAAAACTCCTTGAAGATATTCCAGAGTAAATCAGGACTATAAAAAAGTTGTGTAAACCTTGTAGGTCATTACGTGAAACCAACTTAATAATACTTCAGGGCCTGATTTGTTTGCAAATGGGTGTTATCAGAGCTTAATTTGTAAAACAAAAAAAAAAAGGCCAGGTCTCTCGTCAAGAGGCCACTGTAGCTTGCACCACACATTGTCCCAGCTATGCTGTCAATGATAGTAACAACACAACTACTAACCATCGCACTGTTACAAGTGTGACAGTTCGGACTATTTCAGGCCCCCAAAGCTATAAGAATGGCTTGGACGGCGCGTAATAGTCATGTCATTTCTTATGTACATTGAATTCAGAAATAACTGTTGTAGTGGTAATCTCTAAATTAGCCAGACAGCGCCACCTTGTGGCAGACTGTCAAGCTCCGGTGTTGACAATTAAGTGTCGGTACCGAGCACCGGAAACCACCAGCTCAAATTAAGCACTGGGTGTAATATGTCTTTTGCTGCAGGTCTGGATCCGCTACTGTTAGTATTTAATTGAAGCATAGGAACTAGATTCTTACATCAGTCAATGATTGTCCTCTGAATGGACATTGAGGTGCCAGTACTTTAATCTATCCAGCAGCGATCCTGTATGACTAGGCTGGCTTACATAAGGCTCTCTACAGTACCCTATAAAAACAATGAGAAGACATCAGAGCATAGTCCAGGAAACCAGTGTATCATACACCAAAACTCCCTGTCCCTCCCATCCTATACAACTCGTGCCCTCTTGCCAGTAAAAGACAAAGAGGGGGTATTAATGCTCAATTCAGGACCCCAGCGCATCTTCTAAGGAACTGCTGTGTAGTCTTCATATAGCTGATTTGCCCTCGCAATAGAAAGGCACTCCCCCTGTTAAAAATTTGACCAGTCCTTACCTTCCAAGACAGAACCGTCATGGACCCCTTGCTGTTGGACTTTGAGCTGGTGGCTGTCTGAAGACCAAGGGAACACTCCGGTGCCAGTTGGGGTGCCTAGGGGGTCCTCCTGGATGATTCCCCGTCCTTCTCTCCTCAGATAGAGAAAGTCACTTCTTCTTACTTCCAGCACCTAAAGATTTTGAGAAAAATCTAGGGGCATATTATCAACGGCCAGCAATAATTATCGCTGGCCGTGCTCAGCGATAATAATATTATCGTAGGCTATCTCTGGAATTTATCGCCCTGGTAGCGCGTTATTAACAACGCGTTTCTCCAGGGCGATAAAAATTCCAGAGATAGCGAGGTTATCGCCCTTTTGCAGGGAACATCGCTGGTTTACCAGCGATGTTCCCTGCAAAAGGGCGATAACCTTGCTGATACGACCCACAGGGTCGTATCAGCATAATCCACCTCCTATGTTAGGGATGGCTAAATCAGGATTTTAGCAGACGTTAGATTTTGGTGAAAACTGACGTTTTAGCCAAAATCTAACGTCTGCTAAAATCATGTGGGCAGCCTTGGAAATATCACGATGTAAACATCAGCGATATTTGCAAGGTAGTCCATCCGGGGTGCGCCCAGTAACACCCACTTTGCATCTCATTGGAGATGCAAAGGGAGGCATTGGGAAAAAGGGTGCTAACATGCGATTATGCATGTTAGCACCCTCTTGTAAATAGGGCGCTCGTTTTATCTCCGCTTTTTTGGCTTTGTAAGCCAAAAAAGCGGAGATAAAGCCCTTGTAAATATGCCCCCAAATCTTTAATCTCTAACTCTGCCCATGTTTGTATCATTTTCGCACTAATCGGTTTGTGAACCTACTATGTGGATGCACTTCAAGCAGGGCTTCCAGCTTACCAAATGCAATGACTCTAACTTTTATGAAACTGTGCTGTGCAATTACTTTTCCGCCAACGTTATCATGCTTCTTTATCCAGCTACATTAGTTCTTTTCATTGGCTTCCTATTGAAAAATGCATTGTTTTAAAAAACCTCTACATTTGTTTCAGATAATTACATTGCTATGGCCCTGTCTTCGTAAAGAAGCTATTTTCCAGCTATGTGCAAACCAGAGTCCTTCGCTTCTCATCGGCTCATTTACTCCATGTTCCTACGATGAAGAAATCTTGGCAAAGGGGCAGGTCCTTCACATTCCAGGTCGTTTTATTTTGGGAATTCTCTTCCTCGTTACATGAGAGTCCAGCATACCCTGAAGAATTTCGGAAGACTGCTTAAAACCTTGCTACTCACTAACAATTCTCCTTGCAGCGTCAGTCGACTTCAATTGCGTGCTTAACAGATACTCCAAATAACTTAATAAAATGGCCTTCTTAGATCCGAGAGGCTCTTGAATGCTGTACCGGACAAGAGCGATACCAAAGGGGATGATGGACGGAGCATTTGAGCAGATCAAACACTTACCCCCAGTCAACTGATCTGGGTTTAATCCATCACCGTTCTTTAGCCCACTCTGCCACCCCAGTTCAGACATGGCCATATGCAAATCAGTCTGACCCTGTGCCTCATGGGAACAGTCCAGCCCGATCTGCCAAGCCATGTCTTCCCTGGACCGGAAACAAGCATCCTGGGACCGGTTTCGGGTCCATAACCCTCATCAGCCAGGCCATCTTGAATCCAGTGGCAAAGTGAGCAAGGGACCCACGTCTGGGCATACGCTGCCAACTTAGGGCGAACAAAGCGATACCAAAGGGGATGATGGACGGAGCGTTTGAGCAAATCAAACACTCACCCCCAGTCAACTGATCTGGGTTTAATCCATCATCATTCTTTAGCTCACTCCACCACCCCAGTTCAGACTTGGCCATATGCAAATCAGTCTGACCCTGTGCCTCATGGGAACTGTCCAGCCCGAACTGCCAAGCCATGTCTTCCCTGGACCGGAAACAAGCATCCTGGGACCGGTTTCGGGTTCATAATCCTCATCAGCCAGGCTACCTTGAATCCAGTGGCAAAGTGAGCAAGGGACCCATGTCTGGGCATACCCTGCCAACTTAGGGCGAACAAAGCGATACCAAAGGGAATGAATGATGGAGCGTTTGAGCAAATCAAACACTCACCCCGAGTCAACTGATCTGGGTTTAATCCATCAACATTCTTTACCGAACAAGAGAGCATGCCACCAGAATGAGGCTTGTAACGCATCCCCTCTGCATCTGCTGCAGTGGTGCATTCCTGGGAGCACCAACAGAGAGCATAAAAGGTGCAGGTTCAGATTCAAACTATGGGCCAGATTTATCAAGGTACTGCATTGCCCTTGTATCACAGGGGGAGTCATAAGGGCAACACAACTCCTCAGTTAGATTTACCACATAACTCAAGGCCACTTTGCGTGGACGTACGTTACTTGGTAAATCTAGAGTAATGCAAAGGAGGGCAAGTCACTGCATTGCGTTACTCTGTCCTGGGAAGGCGCTCCATGGGTGGAGAGTAGGTGTTCCTAAGCACCCACCCATGGGTTTTGCCACATTCTTAAATTTACCACCATTAGTAAACCTGGGAATGCATCAAAATGCTATGCCTTCCCAGGGGAGGTGTAATGAGGAGAAATATCTTTATTTATCCTTGTTGTTTCCTCTTGCTAAATGTACTGCAACCTGCACAAAAACAATCCTGCCTCAGGTGATGTCCTATGCCTGAGGGTTCCTGCAGATGCTGAATGGCTTCACCCTCACATACATGGGGAACTTAATTGGGCCAAATACCCAAGGTTGTGGTTGGTGGTGGGAGCGGGGGTAGCAAAATAGAATGTAGCACGAATGCGGGGATCCCCTATGCCTCCGATAACTGCTGATTTGGAAAGGGACATGGACTGGTGCCAACAGGTGGAGAAGGTGGTCTACCAGAGTAAAGGGTGCCTCCAATAATGTAAAAAAGTGTGGGGAAGCTGGAACAAATTTCTTGGTGTGGGGGTCTCCAGATGCAGGTGATATGGGGTGGATGCACTAGATGCCTTAGGAAGATGGCTGGGACTATTTGTGTATGTCGAACTCTATGGCTCCGATCTAATGGCAACCAATTACATACTAATATGTCTTAAGTACTATGCCTCTCTTCTGTACTGGATAATTGCACTGTGTTTTGATGACTTGTTATGAAATAAATATAAAGTTACAAAACAAAAAAAACAATGCTGCTTGCAACACAGGCACCCTCGCACTATGGCGCAAGGGGCCTACATTGGCACAAGGCAGCAGATTGTGCACTAGCGTTGGCAGAGACTATGAATGAGAAACACACAAAAGGTGATGAGAGGAATGCTTGAAATGTGTCCAATCACTGGCAAACTCTCATGGCAGCATCCCAACCCATCATTCTTTTGCTCACAATGCCACCTCAGGTTGGACCGAGCCATATGCAAATCAGTCTTGACCCTGTTTCTTCTCATAGGAACAGTCCAGCCTGAATTGCCAAGCCAGGTCCTCCCTGAACCGGTACACAAGCAACCCGGGTTCAGCTTGGTCCCAGTCAACAGTGAGCACGGGACCTACGTATGGGCATACCCATGCCACTTAGGACAGTGCATGACACACACAAAAGGTGATGGGAGGAATGCTTGTAATTTGTCTAACTACTGGCAATCGCTCAGAGTAGCATCCCAAACAATCGTACTTTTGGTCACCATGTCACCTCAGTTTGGACACAAGCCACTCAGGATGTGTCCTGGGTTGATTGCACTCCGGTTCAGGGAGGAACTGTCTTGGCAGTTCGGGCTGGACTGTTCCCATACGGATGCTGGGTCAAGACTTGCTTGCATATGGCTGGATCCAAACTGAAGTGGCATGGTGAGCAAAAGAAAGATGGGTTGGGATGCTACCCCGGACGATTGCCAGTGGTTAGCTAAATTTTAAGCATTCTCCCATCACCTTTTGTGTGTTTCAGAGACCAGGAAGGTGCCATATATTGGTAAATATGGAACATTTCTGCCCTTCTGCTCAGCACACTAAGTTGTCTTGATGCATTGCGTTGCGTGAAACCTTGATAAATCTGGACCCAAATATTTATGGCCTGCTATTAAATTGTGAGCTAGGAAAGGACAGGTCCTAAAATTCTCAAGCTGGCATTAGTGCTGAGCCAGATGTGTGGTAGTTGAAGGCCGCTGACAGATCAAGTAATATGGAGATAAAGAAAATATGGATAACATATGCCATTATAATAATTATTATTATTATCGTAGCATTAGTATTAGTGGTGACTGGCACAGTTAAGAACGGAGGGGCGGTGGAGCGGGGGCATGGCTGGGTGGGGGGGGGCGAGTCGACAGACGACGGGATAGGTAAAATTAAGTAAAAAAATAAATAAAACCACTTACCTTGTGCTCGCCACATCACCGACCCAGTGATGCCGTGAGCGCAAGGTACGTGGTTTAATTAATTTTTTTACTTAATTTTATCTATCCTGTCATCTGTTGACTTCCCCCTACCCCGCCGCTCTCACCTGTGCCAGCTGCCACTGATTAGTAGTAGTAGAAGTGGCAAGCGTAATAGTATTCAGTAAACTGTTTTAGGATTATTATTATTTTTTTAATTAGTATTATGTGTTTTATTATTATCATTATTGCTGATAATAATTATTATTTTGCTTGTTTCATGCTATGTGTTCTAGGTTGTTTAGTGAGAACCACATCTCCCCCACTAACTTTGTCACAATGAGACATACAGGAACAATTTGCAAGTTCTGGGCTGAGACTCTGCAGGTTACTAAGTTCAGGAATGAAATTCTTCACGGCGCCACCGTGCTGAACACCCAGCTGTATTGAGTGAGATCACTCAACCAGTCGATAAATACAGTTTAAATTATGAAGTAAACACCACAACAGGAAAAGATAATTTCACTCGAGTTAACCATTAATATATCTAATTCACAAATAACATTGGGGCATATTTATTTGCCCCCCCCCTCCCGCGGTGCAACGCACAGGCAGCGCAGTGTGCTGCCCCATATTTAAATGCCCACATAAAGCCACCTTGTGTGGCTTTTCGGAGCCTTATAAATACGGCCCCTTATCACACATCACTTTACGTGAAAGGGGAGTGCCATGGGTGTTGCTGTGGGTGTTCCCACGCAACATCCATGGATTCTGCCGCATTTCCAGATTTATGAGGAATCGTAAACCTGGAAAAGCGTCAGAATGCTATGCCTTTTCAGGGGAGGCGTATGGAGGCACAACAAGGACGAAATGTTCATTTCTCCTAGTTTTTTCCTCTTTCTATGCATGCTGCATTCTGCAGCACACACAGAAAAAAGAAAACACTGCTTGTGATTGTTTTTGTGCAGGAAGGTGTCCTTTCCTGCACAAAAACAAACATCCCCACAACGCAGGCACCCTTACACCATGGTGCAAGGGTGCCTGCATCGGCGCATGGCAAACAATTGTGTGTCAGCACAGGGGAGAGCAGAGGGATCTGTCACATTGTTGTAGAGATGACGCATAACTTTGCTTCCAAAGTAGAGCAGCACGGTGCAGCCAAATGGCTTGCGGCTCCACGCTACATTATTTTGTTGTAGATAAGGCCCATTGAGGGCAGAGGTTTGGGCTCGAGGAGGAATATGACCTTGCAAGCTCCTAAACCTCTGACTTTACCTAGTCACAAAACGTAGGTGTGCAACAATATGTAGGTGGAGGCCAATAATGACCCATCGTAATTTTTTATGTATATCGTGGATGGGTATATAGTACGCCTAGGTGTATTCAAATTTAAAGAATGTTGCAAGAAAGTCTACACACGCGTACAACACAAATTATAAAATGGTGGGAATGTAACTCCTGCACCAGGTGGCCGTAATTGTGTGGCAGGTAAATGTATGTGTTGTGATATTACGAATGGAGTGAATTGTAAATCATTCAGACCCCCTCAAATTCAATTAAAAGCAAACACGTAAATAGCTGTGTTTGCCACTGATTTGATCGCTTCCTCTTCAGCAGGACTGTGATCCAGAGGCACAAACACAAGATGGAGCCACCAATACCAATGAAACGAAAAATGGATTCTCTGAGAAGTAGATTTTGCAGCTCCCCAGGATGTGAGCTACTGTGAGGAACTACTCAGTCTTTCACTACACAACAAGGATAGATAGACAAGATAAAGGGGGGTGAAGAAAAAATGGCGCAACTAGAAGAGGCACGTGAGGGAAAATAGACCAGGATAAATGTGGCAGCAGCAAAGCCTTACAGCAAACCTAGATAAAGTCTTCAATTAACCACCACAGAGCAGCATGATCAACGACATGTGCCCTACATGCTGCATGGCCTGTCTGGCCTGGAGACCATAATCATAAAGCCAGGCAATTGCAATTACCAAAAGGCAGTCACCTGCCTTACATGTTTCTTCCTCATGTCAAAGCATCAGAAGAATTGGTTGACAAAGAAACCTTTCATGACCATGTTCGGATAACACATTTAAAATCAGTGTTTAACCACTTAACTATGGTTGAAGATGTCCACCAAGAACAATGTAGCAAAGGGCACAAAAAGGTCCTGATAGGCAACTATGCCTTTCTACTTTGCAGACGCATTGGTACCACAGCCACCCACACTGCCACACCAAACATCCTGTGCATCACAACCTTGCAAACTGCACCAGCCATGCGGCTCACAGGTCGCATACAAATTCCTAAGTGCAGTGGGCTTTGGAGACGCTGGCAAGTTAGAGAGGTTAATGGCATTGCGATGACACAGCCAAAGAGAGAGTCCTGCCTGGTTAGTGTATTGCCATCACCAACAATGCTTCCTCTGTATGTAGCCAGACGACACAGCATCTCTTGCCTGTGAAAACTGTCACTATCGTCTGAATGTGTGATTTTCAACCAAGTGAGGTATCTACAATCCCTTATCAATTGTATCTACTGTAAACAGAACATGCACCCATTTCTGTCTCAATTTCAGCTCCATTCCTATAATATCCCCTGTGTTCTGCCACCACGACCACCAGTGTTGGTGTTGATGCTGAATCAATGGGTCGTGCCATAATCTGGTCTCAGTTGTGGAACCTGTACATCTTTTCCATCATGTGTACACCTAGACTCTCTCCTTCAACAACCCCAGTCCCACTAATGGTTGCCCCTGATGTCACCTCAATGATGTTGTCACTGCCCTTCACATCATTGTACCAATATGTAATGTTGCACTCTATCTGGTATAATTAGTCGGAAATTCCTTCCCAACTGTATCCAGTATCAACAGAACAAGCTTGCATAGCTTTCTCATTATGCTGATTTCGTTTAGCAAAATCCCCTGCTACCTGCCACCATCCCCAGGCCACTGGGACATGCCATACAGCCAACCACTGTGGCTCAATTACATCATATCGCTATCTACAATCTCCTTCCTCCAAACCTCTAACCCCTCTACGTCCACCAAACATCGTTACTGATGTGTGCCCTATGTTGCTATCAGTGTCCATCATAACCATAGCTCTAGAAGTCACATACCACTCTGTGGAGCATGTGTCAGCGGCACATCCATGTTCCATGCATCCAACTTCAAGGTGACATGCAGTCATCCTGGCTAGCCAACTTTTGTGGAATGAGGCAGATTGGAGAATGCATGTTAATCTACCACTCACAGTCTGCCCTGTAAGCATGATACATGTTCTGAGTCTACGCAAAGTTCGGTGAGTCTGACTATTTTCCCACTGACCCTTTCTGAGAACTGCTGACAAATATCACATGCAATATTGTGAGCACCAACGTTGCACAATACTTACATGTACCTGCAACTTTATCACAGTCCTACGGATCAACTACTGGACCACAGCACATTGCACCAGCAGGGACTGATGTGCAATTGCTGAAGTGATTCCATTTCTGCTGTAATCCAGCAATCACTGAAAGAGGAATTAGTGTCCCTGCTGAGGCCTGTCAGCACTCATTTAGCAGGCGAGTTCTCTAGAATAAAGTGTGGCGGTACTCTCTTCTTCATGCAGATGCCTTTCTTAAAGGTGCTCGGGTGCATGTTCTCATCCCAGTTACTAAGGACTCACTTGTTGACTATGCCCTCTGCTCACCATGCAAGAGGACCGGAGGCTTGTTGCAACTCCAATGGTTGGTCCACTGCTGCCTATTCTGGACTCCCTCGGTTAAATGTGGGTACTTTCAGTTTTCCATTCCCAACATCTTCTTTCCACTGTTTGCTCCCACATCTTGCAACCCTATGGCACCAAAGGATCGTCAACTACACGTGTATGGTCGGTGGATCAGGGGCAGGCCAATCCGATGAGTGGACGACTTCTACAAAAAGAGAGGCAATGCAACATAAACAGCGGTGACTGGACTGAATTCTCTGGACCATCAACTCTCAGTTAGCATAGTCAACCACATGCCGTAAATTCCTGTGTACCTCAGTACAGTTAGGGGTGGTCATCTGACAATGATATACAATGAAGACCTGCAGCTCTTCAGAATTCTGGCAGCTGACAGACTCTATGCACCAGCCACACAAAAGTCACAAGCCTAAAGCCCGTGCCCCAGTGTGCAGCATGCCCAGTGTCATCTATTGAAGAAGCATGCTCTGCCAAAGAGCTGTGCTCGTCTTGCGCAGTCCAGGCCAGGGCTCTTTCCTCGAAGATGTGACTGACACGCCTGCCCCGTTGACATCACATCTAATACAAAATGCTCATTTTGCAAATGTATCTTCGTATACCGTCCCCTCATACACTCCATTAACACCTATGTGCATTTAAACACATTTTCCTACCGCATCTCTGCCCACATTTACCAGTGGGAAGCAGAGGAGTGCTCCATGGTTTTCGGCTTTTCCCACTGACCTCTCTTTTCCACATGCTCCTTCACAGACAATGAATTCTGTATTCCTTCTTCACCAACAGGATCGCTTATAGTAGCAGTGGAGAACTCTATGGTGCCCTCCACCATCCCTTTAGATATTACCCACATGTGAGGTTGATCCAACAAACACGGTGAAGACATTTCAGACTTGGCACGATTAGGTGAGTATTTTTTAACACATTCTTGTCTTGTTCATGTAGCTAACTTACTTGTACCTGCAAGGCTCCCAAGGCGTTCTCCCTTCCAGTCCATATTGCACTCCAGGAGACCCCCCGCATAACCTTTGTCTAGTCGTTTAAATACCTTATTCGATTTCATTTAAAATCATACAAGCACAAGACAGTGCATCACAATATCTTAAAATCTTTGCACAAGTACATAAACACTGCAGGCTTCATTACATCATAACAGTAAGACAAAAACTTGGAACAACAATGTAAACACTACTCGTGAACTTTAAAAAACCAGAGTAGAAGTAAAACCATGCAGATTAAAAAATAAGCCATAAAAACATTATTGTACATAATTACAGTTACTTTCTGGTATTAATCACCGCCCGGGCCATCAGAACACCATTGCACATAATTAGAGTTTCTTTCTGGCATAAAACACTGCCTGTAGGTAGCTTGACATGGTGCAACATATATCCAAGGTGGGCAGGGTTTGTAAAAAGAGATATGCAGATAGACATTGCAAGAAATTAAGAGATATTAACACTGGAACGATGTAGTGCTTCCTCTGGTGGGTATACATTTTACAGAAGAGCACATGCATGGTGCTCTGAGTTAACACATGATCACATGAGCAGTTTGCTAATGTCACAGATCAATCATTCATTACAAGGAAGCTAAGTAGCCGATGGAAAATATCAATCCTATAATAAGAATGAACTGATGCTTGGGATTCAGTGTGAATTTATAGCAGGGCTGCATATCATGCGTAATCCAGAATAGACACAAAGGAGGGTTGGCCCAACTCTCTTAAATCCCGTCTTGTACTTGGTTATATGCGTGACCTCACTAATATCTCAAGTGATTGAGCAATCGGCACCCAGGTAAATTAGTGCTCTCACCACATTTTTTGCATATATTTGTTGAGTCCTCACCCACAGGTACCACCTGTGGCCTGCTTCATCACTGGATCCACAGCCACATCACCTAGTGTTAGTGGATGGACTCTACGCGTATGTAAGCGGAGCACTTACAAAGTGAAAGGCAAGGGATTTTATGAGTGAGTTATAAATGCCTCATATATCCTTAAACTATGATTTAACGAGCAAGGTTTTGGGAAAGATTAAAAACATTGAGATGTCATAAAGGTTCAATGGTCCTTGACATCAAAAGGTTGACATGTTTCAGCAGTGTAATTGCCCCTAAGGGTCAATTGTTTTCTTCATGACCAAGTGTTTGCTATGTAAAATCCCTGCATGGTATGGGTGAGCTTTCCAACATATTTCAATGCATTCATAGTAATTTGAAGAAGCATGCACGCAGAATTACAGACCATAATTAGGACCCTCTCCTTGATATAGTCGCAGCTGAAAAGAGAGAATAAGAGTCACAGTCATGAACGTATAAGGCATCCCATGTTGGATGGTCATATCGCTAAAGCACAATATCCCTTTAGAGTGCTGTAAAGCACGCCAATACGTGATTCACCCATCAATACCTCAAATCTAATTCCTCAAAGTCACAAATATATACAAATGGAAAGCACAGTAGACAGATGAAAAATACAATTAAAATCAAATTTAAAAATTACAGTTTACAGCAGGTAAATCCAGAGTGGTAATAGGGTCACTCCACCTACATGGCTTATATATTGATAATGCATTATTGGTACCCCAATATTTGAACCTGGGGTAGTCAATAGTGTTGGGAGGTAACAATGGATCATATGAGGCCAACTGGTCCTAGAGAAAGGAAGCTATTGATTTAAGAAAGTGTTAATCACTTAGCCTATGGCATGGGGCATATTATTGAATAAATGCCAAAAGGGAGCAGCAGTAGACAGTTCACAATTGTACGAAGGGACACATGTTGGGCATTGACATAATAAATCCTTTATTTATAAATATCAAAGACTTTTGGAGTATAGTTCATGTGCTTATAAAAAAGTGAAAAAGTGCGGGATTTGACGAGGGAAAGTGACATTTAAAAATATATACATCGCATTGACAACATAAGCAAAAACTCCTGGTGATAATTTTTAACAATAAAGGAGTTTTTTGTTGTACACAAGGTCGACGGCGTTTTGATCTCAGTGATTTGAGATCTTCATCAGGACGAGATTTGTGAGCATGAGGAATCTATAAAGTAAGAATAATGTAAGAAACATTGATTAAAAGGCCCCTAAATGATCATGTAAGATAAACCAAACTCAAAGTTACCTAAAAAAACTGTGTGAAGAGCTCCCGGCGAAGTGAATTACATGAATGAACAACATTGTCCTTAGTCAATTACTTGATCAAGTGAATTACATGAATGAACAAAGTGAACTTAGTCAAATACTGGATCACGATAGGAAAATGGGAGTACATGCAAGAATTATCAAACAAGAAAGCGTAAAATTAGAGCGGTGCTTGGTGCCTAAAGAGTTTGAGGCTATAATTCCAAGGTGAACTTAATTCAGGTAGACGATGTGTGATGGTGACGGAGCGATCAAAACCATACTAGGCAGTTTACTTACTCGACAGCGGGAAGAAGGAAGGTGAGTTTATACATTGAAGCAGGGGTGGTCAATAAATGTTGTGGGTACCTGACCAAAAGAAAAAATTCAGGTGATTTAAACTCCACATACCACTCTGGCTGGTTAGGTAACCTAAACTAATAGCAAGGAAAGCTTGCAACAGATTCCGGCGGACATATGGACTCCAATTGGGTCCAGCGTCTAAGAACGCGAACGGGCAAAGACCTACCCTGCTGCCGGAACAGGGATGGTGGCAGGGTAGGTCTTTTCCCGTTCGCGTAGAGTTTTCGCATATCCACCTAGAATAGATAGTACAATCACTGATCCTGAGGAAGTGCCTAGATCGTTATGGCTAATATGGCACGAAACATGTAGATCATTTGAGAGTAGGGTATACACAACTAGATGCATCATTTCTAGCTTTAGTACCCACCTCAACCCCCTGTTTTAATTAGGCTGTTTACCATCAAAATAAAAAGTAATTTTTGGACTAACTGACCTATTTTAGATTCACTTCACCTACACTCACATCTACACACACTAGGACCCTCACCCCCCACTGCACCCACTGGCAGGAATAAAAGATCCCCGCCAAAGAGTCATGGTTCGGGGTGCCCGTCAGGTATTGCAGCGCCGACCTGATGAGGGGCAGGCTCATATGATGAAGCATGACACCTAGCTTGCTGGGTGTGTGAGAGCCCTAGTGCCGACAAGGGGAATTCCCCCCCTTTCCACAGCACTACCAGTGGGGTCCTTTTGAAACCCTACACACTTGACAGTAATCCTTCTTATCTTCTTGTGACCTTAGAGGAACTCTGTACCAGCTCTTGTGCACAGCCTTGATGGGGTATGTACATTGGACCTCATTAAACTTACCCCTCTGTCCCCTCTTTGTTTGATATATCCCTAATGGATGCCATTCCTGATTGATGCCATCCACCACTTGTTGTATACTTTAGTCTGTTGCCGTAAGTTGGGCAGGTATGCCCAAAAGTTGTTCCTGTACACACTGGGTCACGGAAACCAAGCGATACCAGGTTGATGAGCTCTAACTAGGGCAAGAACGGTCCAGGGTTACTTGTGTTCGGGTTCAGTGAAGACCTAGCTTGGCAGTTAGGGCTGAACTGTTCCCATTCTTACAGGGTCCGAACTGATTTGCATATAGCTGGGTCCAAACTGAGATGGCATGGTGGGCAAAATAATGATATACTAGAATGCGGCTGTGAGTAATTATCCGGTAGCTGAGATTAATTCAAGCATTCCATCCATCACCTTTTTGTTTACTTTAGTGTGTCGCCGTTAGTGAGACGAGTATGTCAAGACATGGGTCCTGTGGACACTGTGTCACTGGAACCAAGTATTCCTGGCTGATAGGCCCTAACTAGGGCGAAACTGGTCCTGGGTTGTTTGAGTTCCGTTAAAGAGAGGACCTGATTTGGCAGTTTAGGATGGGGTGTTCCCATTGCAGCAGTGTCAAGAATGATTTGCATATGGTTGGGTCAAAACTGAATTGACAAAGACTGGGATGCAGCCTCGAGTAACTACCAGTGGCTAATTCAAGCATTCCATCCGTCACTTTTTTCTATACTTTAGCAAGTATATCATACGGTCAGGCCTGAACATGACCAATTGTTTAGGGAGGGCAGTCTTCATTAGCGATGTACTTCTGTGCCATACATGGATGTGATCCACTGGCTCTTTGGGTGACATTCAAGTGTCACTCAAAGATATGCCTTTTGATGGCTCCCCTTTTTGGCAAGATTGATGACTACACCATTGAGTTCTTAAAAAAAAGTAGAGTCACTAAGCGGCGTCACTAAGGTTCGTGTCACCCAGTGCGGTACCTCATGGTGACGTGCGGTCTGCACCCCCCTAGTGACGTCACTGTACCCGCCCCACACATAAAGGATGTCATATTGTCTCAGCTCGAGTGGAGGCTTGTTTGGGAGGTGTTCTCTCAGGCACAACTCTCCTCCTTTCCCGCAGTCTGGTATGTCGCCTGCAACAGTGGAATATCTATGTGAGCAGCTGTACAACACTCTACAACTAAGTCACCAGTAACCAGGTGCACTGGTGTTTGCTCCTTTAACTAGTGTAATAATTCCCCTGCTCGTTTGCAATCCTTACTCTGAGGAACCGAAAACAGGAACTTCACCCGTATATCATGCTTGCACAAAGGTACTCGCCGGGCCACCTACCTCTAAGCTAGCGGAATTTCCACATCCACGGCAGCATCCTCTCTCACTGGCTGTAAGACCTGAACAAAACCCTCTCCAAGTAATCCTGGGTCCCGCGCGGTCAACACGGCGTCTAATGCAGGTTCCTGCAGCAAGCTCTCCATGGCGCGTCTAAGTTAGCCAGTCACGGTGCTGATGAGGGTCGGGTGAGCCTGAGAGGGCCAGGCTCGCCCGCGGGATGTACTGCCCCGCGGTATTGCAAGCACCGCCCTAATAAAGTATCTCCATAGCCATTGGGCACTGAAAGTGATGTCATTGTTATGCTGGCCGCTGTTTCGGGTGTTGTTACATTATAATGTACTAGCGCTCACCTGAACCACATACCCTTTAGTCTGCTGGAAGCTGCCCACATTGCGGTCTTGCGCTGACACTGCAGCTCTCATTTGTGGTGCATTATAGACAAGGGCGTGAGGTCACACCCTCCACCCCCTCCCGTGGCGCCACAGCCAGTAATCAATCATCACGTAACCACTGAGGGCAGACCCAACCCGGCGGATGTCACTATCTTGGTATTGGCACAGCGACTACTACCTCGGCGCGGTGACATCAGGCCGTTCGTGCTTAGTTAGTGGAAGGAAGGAAGAAATCCAGATATATTCATGCCGGGCATCCTCAGAAACACAGCCCCCTCCGGCACAGAGAGCGACCCCCAGCATCCATGCCAGGGCCCATGAAGGAGGCTGGCAGGCAGCCGAGGGAGGGGAGTCTGGATGCTGTGCTGTCCCTGCCTGGGCTCCGGGCACGGGGTTCCCCCGTGCAGTCTGGTCCACGGGCGGGGCGGGGGTCCCATTATTTTGCATTTTGGTGTCACCCTATGTGATGGTGTCACCCGTTGCGGTCCGCACGACCTGCACCCCCCTAGTGATGCCACTGGAGTCACTGCACTCTACCTCAGTGTTTCCACTCCTGCAAGGCAGTATGCCCAATTATTTTGCACCTTTCGATGCATTGCTAGGGTTTTGCCAACAGTCAGCATCAAGGCATACAAGACCTGCAGCAGGCACTCCAGTCCTTTCAGGGTTGTATAGGGCATCCAGCAGACAACTCCAGGCTCGCATGGACAATGAACTTTCCGGTCCCAAGCCCCTCCAGCAACAGCCTCCAAACCTCTTTAGTTTGTCCTTAGTGACAGATGACCACCCTGTGTGAGGCAGAATATAACGTCCAGCAGATGGGTCCTGCAGATAGTCCTGTGAAGCTATTCCCTGCCATTCCTCTCTGTTCCACTGCAGTATCCACTCACATCACAGCAGCTTTCAGACAACTATTTGTCCAATTGGCCCAGATTCTATCTGCCCTGCATCCAGGAGACTGGATGGTAGTGCTGGACCTGCACCAATCCTATTTTCATATTCCCATCCTGCAGGCCCATACACGCTAACTCCGGTTCAATATGTGTCACAAGCATTTTCAGTTTGACGTGCACCCTTTTGGCGTCACCAGTGCCTCTCAGGTGATCACAAAGGTGACGGCAATAGTCGCAGCATACCTTTGGAAGTTGAGGGTTCCAGTCTTCCTCTACCTCGACAACTGGCTGTTGAAGTCAAGCCTGTCACAATTAGTCATTAACCACTTCCAGATGACGGCAAACCTCTTAACATCACGGAGGTTCAAAATCAACATGCCAAAGTTACACCAAACTCCTTTGTCGACTATTCCGTTCAAATGAGCCATCCTGGATACAGTGCACTTTCTTGCCTTCCCTGGAACAATGTGTCCAGGATATTCAAGCCATGATCCCAATGTTTCCACCTCCTACTTGGTCCCAGTGGAGGTGGGTCTGAGGCTTCTTTGCCTATTGGTTTCATACTTGTTAGCCATGCCAGATGGCACATGCAGACTCTGTATTGCTATCTGATCATCTCAATGAACCCAGCACAAGATCTGCAGTGGTGGTTGCTCTACCGCAACTGGCCCAGAGGCAGACAATTCTCCCTATCCCATCCAGAGCTGGCGGTGATGACAGACATATCATTGCTGGGTTACTGTGATCATTTTGGAAAGATGGAGATCCCACAACGTCTTCACATCAACCTGCTGGAGGTACAGGCCATTTGCTTAACATTGAAAGCCTTCCTGCCATCCATCAAGGGGAAGGCTCATGGACACCACTACCATGTGGTATTGCAACAAGTAGGGCCGGGTGGGGTCCTGGGTGATGTACCAAGAGGCCTTGCACCTTTGAAACTGGATGAATCATCAGGGCATTTCCCTGATCATGCACCACCATGTGAGATTTGTAAACGTCATGCCGAATTAACTCCGCCATCGATTCCTTTAGGGTCTCAAATAGCAGTTACACCCAGAGGTGGTGCAGGCCACCTTCCAACAATGGGGAGCACTCTGGCTCGATCTGTTCGCCACTGCTAAGAATGTGCAATGTCTGCACTTTTGCAAGCTGTTGCTTCCCAGAAGGCTCTCTTTTGGATACACAGTCTGCCTAGAGTGGAGCAAGGGACTTCTGTATGCCTTCCTGCTGTGACCTCTCCTGAAACAAGTTCTGAAAAAGATCGGGAGCAACCGGAACCAAGTCATCCTAGTGTCCTTGGATTGGGCCAGGAGAGTGTGGTACCCAAAACTTCTGGCCATGAGCTCCTGTTCTCTGATCAGGCTGCCACTTTATCACAGCAGCGGGGCAGTGTCTTTCACCTGGGCCTATGCAATCTATCCTTCCATCTGTGGTGACTGAGTGGCAATATTTGACCACTTTTGAGACGTGGGTCACTTGCTCACTTTGCCACTGGATACAAGCTAGCCTGGCTGATGAGGGGTGTTACCCAAAACCGGTCCCAGGATAGTTGTTTCCGGTCCAGGGAAGACATGGCTTGTCAGTTCTGGCTGGACTGTTCCCATGAGGCACAGGGTCAAGACTGATTTGCATATTGCTGTGTCTGAACTGGGGTGGTGAAGTGAGCTAAAGGATGATGATGGATTCAACCCAGATCTGTGACTAGGGGTGAGTGTTTGAAAAGTTTCAGCACTCCGTCCATCATCTCCTTGTGTTTGCGTTATTTGCCCAAAGTTGGCAGGGTATGCCTAGACATCGGTCCCTTGCTCACTTTGCCACTGGATTCAAGCTAGCCTGGCTGATGAGTGGTGTTACCCTGAAACCGGTCTCAGGATGCTTGTTTCCGGTCCAGGGAAGACATGGCTTTCAGTTTGGGCTGCACTGTTTCCATGAGGTACAGGGGCATGACTGATATGCTTATAGCTGTGTCTGCACTGGGGTGGTGAAGTGAGCTAAAGAATGATGATGGATTCAACCCAGATCTGTGACTGGGGCTTAGTGTTTGAATAGTTTCAGCACTCCGTCCATCTCCTTGAGTTTACTAAGGACTTACAGTAGGCACAGCTAAAAGTTATCTGTCAGCTCTTTTAGCCTTTTTGCATTTATGGGATCAACTGTCCTTGTTCAAATCCCCTGTTTTGATGCTATTTCTCAAAAGTATGATATACCTGTTTCCTTCTAGACCCTTTGTGATGCCACAATGAGATCTTACTTTGGTCCTTATTTTTCTTATGCGTAGCCCTTTTGAGCCATTGTACATCTATCCCCTATGTATCCTGACCCTCAAGAAAGTCTTTCTCATTACAATCACCTCTGCTTATCGCAGGAGCGAGCTTAAAAGTTTATCAGTCCAGCCACCCTACACCACCTCCTTTCCAGATAAATTGTTGCAGAGGGCTAGAGTTTCCTTTGTACTGAATGTTGTGACTCTATTTCATGTAGGACTGTCTATCACTCTTCCAGTATTCTTTGCTCAACCTCATCCCTCAAAAGAAGAGAGATTTCATAACTTGGCCCACAAAAGAGCACTCAGCTTTTCATCAATCATACCGAAGACCAGGAGGTGGACATTCAGCTCTTTGTGAGGTTTTCCAGGGCAAAGAAAGGCAAGGTAGTGCAGAAAATGACTTTGTCCGGCTGGATAGTCCTTAACATTAATAACTGCTAGGTGATGGCCAAGAAGCAACATGCAGAAGTGTTGAGGGCATATTCCACCAGGGCCAAGGCTGCTACCACTGCTTTGCGACACTGGGTGCCTGTCTCTGATATTTGTCAGGCCTTCAACGTGGGCATCAGTGCATACGATCACAAAACACTACTGTCTTGACAACCAGGACTGACTGGAAGGGCATTTTGGCCATTCGGTCCTGCAGGACATTTTGGTCTGAGCCCAACCACAGACCCAACCTCAGGAGAGGTACTGCCCTGGTATTTATTTTAAAGGTGAGAAATATGTGGTTAGAAGTATCCATTGGAAGAACAAGTTACTTACCTTTGGTAACACTGTTTATGGTGGAAACTCTAACCACAGATTCCACAATGCCCTCCTGCCTCCTTATTCATCTAAAAAGGTCCCAAATTAGAGATCAGCAAACTGGCACGAACAGTTGGTTTTTGGGCTCTGTGTCCAGGGCGCAGGTGGTGCCCAGAAAGAAACTGATGTTGGAGAGCTTGGGTGGCTACTATATGTGGCTCCAACCATCACTTCCAAGGCTGGGTGGAGTTGACATCTGGTCACACAACGCCACCAACTGGCATGCAGAGGCTATGCTGGAAAATCTTTCAGATCCAGTCTGGCACCTGGGATATTCTAAAGGTGAGGATTGGAAGTCAGATAGAGTATCCACCCGAGAGTTAATAAAGGTAAGTAACTTCTTTTTTTGTGTACTTGGTCTGCTTGCATTCCTTAAAATTAGAGTAGATTACTGCTTAAGTAATGCAGATCACATAAAATCCCTAATGGTTTGTGTGACTATCTGTACCTATAGTTTGCCACATGTATGTAAGTGTTTGTTAAACGTGACTGTGCAACACAACACTTTGATGTTGAAGGGTATCTAGGGCCAAATGAATCAAAGGGTTTTATCCATTCTGTGTCTATGGGAAAATGGGTTCGTACATACGGCTTTAGTTATTTCTTTTCATAACATCAAGGTCATTTGTTAAGCGTTTTCTTTTGCTTCAGAGCACAAATCATTTTTTTTAAGGTTGTTATTGCAGGTCAGTGTATATACGACTGTAATGATTTTCTATTTGAAAAGTTAGACCGCATTGCCATTGTGTGACACATTTTGCTCCGAACCTTCAATAAAGAAGCATTGACGAAGTTAGTATGTTGGGCTTTTGCAGATGAGTGATGAAGGGTGAATGTGTGAAATAGGTAGACTAAGGCATTTTTTTAATGTTTTACTTTATGAACACACCCACAAAGGAGTGATGCAGGAGATGAAACAATAGAAATGGTGAATACATTTGTCTTTATTTGTTTGTTCTTGATACAGTGTAGTGGTGTGAGCCAGAGGTGGTGCATACAGGATAATCTAGAAAAGGAATGTCTGAAAGAAATGTGAAGGTCACTGTAAACTCAATAGAACAGGCATTCCTGGCTACTTTTATTACAAGATTCAGGTGTCTGCTAAAGGCAATTGAGTGTTGTCCGAAGTAGATAAAATATATGAATGTTTCATAAGAAGATGTGGAAGATGTTCTCCCTTAATTATTGATGTGCTCCTAATTGAACAATGTAAAGGACAGACACCATGTCTTTGTGTGATTTATTTAATGGCATTCTAAATACCTTTGCTTTTATGCTGAATGGTGAAATTAAAGGGAATATTTCAAATGTGATAGTACATGATCATACATCAGTAAATGAAGTTCCTCCACTCTAGTCAAGATACCCACTCCCCAAGATACAGTATGACTATCAAATACCAAAATTAGATACTGAGAGACAACTGCACTTTAATTACGAATCTCAGCAAGGTTGATGGATGGCACAAAAAGTGTTCGGAAGGTGGTGATCTTCTTTGGGGGGTTCACTGAGATATAATCATACTATCATGTTTGTCATATAATTGTGGACAAACCTGAATACTCCACCTGCAAGACAAACCAATCCAAAATGGTGGTGGTGAAGGGAACCCCAATCTAAGATGGTTGGTATGGCGATCTTCCAGGCAAGAGGTCATTTGGAAGGCCATCCCTACAATACAATATGGAAATCAATAAAGGACTCAGGCTTCCATTTAGACACTGGCAGAGCAGGTGAGCTGCCATATGTTGGCGGTTCACCCAACCAGCTAAACATGTGGTTCCCCCACCTCATTTAGAGGTGGGAGAACTGTTTTGTGTCCACTAGTGGAAATTCTTGAACTGGCACCCTGATAACCACCGGCCCACAACTTCAGAGTGACAGTTGCCTCACCTTATTTATGAAAGGGAAATCAGACAGTGGCTCTCTTCCCTCATTCCTGCACAAAACCAAACTCCCAATTTAGAAGTTTGCTCTGGAAAAATAAAAATGTTTACCAGTCTGGGTCAAAACAACATTGCACAGAAATACTCACAAGAAGGAGGGGATTTAACAATACGACGGGTGGTACTTCGCCAGAGGAATGGAGGAATTAGTTTCCTGCCAAGAGCTAAATGAGGCTCTCAGTGCCTTTGGAAGTATTCTGGTTGTATAGTTAGGCCATGGCAATACTATTGCCTTCTGCTAATTGTCTGCTTCAGGTTCCAGTTCAGTCCAGAATCATGTACCACTAATTAATTTTGACATGTTTCACCGGTTTATTAACACCTACTATAGTGATAGCTAAAGTACAACCAAGTGTGGGTGCCAGATTCAAGTAAGTCAGGGTCAGCCATTTGGTTTACCTTTGTGTGGCCTCAGGGAATGCAGGTACTTGTACTTATTATATGTATTGTCTCTTTTTGCCTCTTTACAGATCATTGCAGGATTCCTTCTTTGTTGGCAGCTTCACATGTGATGAACATGTCTTGATGGATCTTTCTCCCTTACAGCACTTTTTGCCATTGTAGTTGTCCATGCTGCAGACATCTCTGAATGATGAGCCAGTCCAAGGTCGACAGTATTAAAATATCTCATATTTCTGACATGGATTGGGCTCTCATTGATCTTACTAATATCTCTAGCCATACTCCAAATTGAGAAAGCTACTATCAGCACGATACTTAGGGACAGATGTATCATTCTTTTATGCAACACAATGCAGCAAGCCACCTTGCTCTGCTGCATGAAGGGAAAAGGGCAGGAATGTGCTGTATTCACCACTATATGGTGCATTCCTGCACATTCCTAGCGTTAGCACACTTTTGGCTGCCTAGTGCCAATGCAGGGGTGCCTGTATTGTAGGCAGGATTGTTCAAGTGCAGGAAGGGACACATTCCTGAACAAAACAATCCTGAGAGGCATTTTCCCCTTTCTATGTGAGCTGAAGAATGTAATAGTACGCGATAACTCAAAGACGAGTTGTGTAATAAACAAATTCTAGACAGTACAATAAGCAAATCTGGTGCCATAATGCTTTGTTTACAAAGTGGTACAATGCAATTCCACATTGGCAAAATATACGCTGGTGTGTATACACACAAAGTATGGCTTCGTGCCACTTCAGTACTATGTGGTGAGCTTGGCTTGGGTCACTGAAATGTGTATTTTTTCAATTGGGTTATTTAAAGTGGGTACTAGTTTAAAAAATGGCCTCTGCAAGTTCACAGGCCAAATAACTGTACAAGGAATTTGGGATATCCAGATGTGAACGGAATCAAACTTAAATAAAGGCGGCAAGAACAAATGGCACCTTTTTCTGATGCCCTCACACTACTTCCACCATATCCTACAGAGAGGCTATGTATTGACCAAGGCAGTCAACAAGGCTACATGGGTAACTAATTTTTCCACCATTTTTAACACTAATATACCACCAGATGATAGTCGTGGACCTTGGTCCTCTATCCCGTTGGATGTTACCACCGCAGAGGTTATATTGAGTATTAATGCTAGCAAAGGGGGCATGGCACAGGGACCGGATGGGGTCCCTATTGATGTTTATAAAGCTGTACCTGAGATGTGGGGACCTCTGCTAGCTAATGTATTTAATGCTGCTGTAAGCGATGGGGTGCCATCAACCTGGGAGGAATCTATTATAATTCCAATTTACAAAAAAGGTGATAGAGGGGATGTTAAGAACTACCGCCCTATCTCCCTACTAGATGCCTCAGTCAAAATTATGAGTAGGGTTCTATTGGTAAGGCTGGAACAATGGGCAGAAGATAATGGGATTTTGGCTAGTACCCAATATGGTTTTAGGAAGGGGCGTGGAACCGTGGACCAGTGTTTAAATTTAAATCTCCTTATTGGGAAGTACACGCAAGCTAAAACGGGTTCCCTTTATCTCTGCTTTGCAGACTTAAGTAGTGCCTTCGATATGGTTGATCATTCGATTCTTTGGGCCAAATTGTTAGAAATGGGCGCGCCAGAAGGAATTGTCTTTTTTCTTGCCCAATTATATACCAATATCCGAACTAGTATACGATATGGTACTAATGGGGAGTGTACGACGAAGTTTAGGCTTCGCCGTGGGATTAGACAAGGATGTGTTCTTGCCCCACCTCTTTTTACACTTCTCATTATTGAGGTAGATGTTGTTTTAAAGGGGGTGAGCGCTGATGTTCCTACGATTAATGGCCTTGACGTACCGGTACTGTTATATGCAGATGATGCCCTGTTACTGGCAAGGACCCCATTAGGGCTTCAACGTTTGATGGATAGTTTCTCTATTTTCATTGAGAATAGGAAACTACTCATCAACAAAACTAAAACTTTTATCATGACTTGTGGGGCAGGGTCTAGGAGACCTCAATCCTATTTTTTAGACGGGCACAAGGTCCATCAAGTAGATAAATTCTGCTATTTGGGAATCATATTTGCAAAGGACAGTAGATGGTCCCATGAAACCACCAATGTGCGGACAAAAATGGCAAAAAGTGCCCATGAAGTTTTTAAATTTCCGGCTAAATTAGGGGAAAGACGTATATGGGACATGCTACAAATGTATCAAGCACGTAGAGTGTCCACTGCCCTTTATGGAAAGGGGTTTGGGGATATACACCGAACAGTACTTTGCAAGTGGAGGAAAATCTTTTCCTCAAAAGGCTCCTGTGCTTGCCTAAATCAGCCCCTAATGAATTAATCCATAGAGAGCTAGGGATCCACCATTTGTCCGATTTGATCTTCTTAAGGCCACTCATGTTGTGGCGATCTGTATGGTTGAAGGAAGAGACCTCCTTAAATAGAGCAGTTGTAACTGATTGTCTCTCCCTTGATAACTATCTCAATATCCCGTGGCTAAAATATGTTGTCTCCAGTTTCCGAGATATCTATGGTATAGATATTACTGTGGATTGCTATGCTGCTTCAGTTTTGTCAAAACCTGAGATGAAGAATATATTTATGACCTACTGGGGGGAGAAACAGAAGGAAAGCACTGGTCAACTAGTTACTCGTTTATTTTATAACAAATTTGTGGATGGAGATGGCTATCAAACCTATCACAGTAATGCAACTAGAGCATCTCACCGGTTTGTATTGACCAGATTAAGGTTGGGTATTGTACATAATCTGGTAGCCTTCCCCTCCTCTAAATCACATCCTGTTGGTCCCTGCCCCTGCGATGGCACCTCAGCACAAAGCACTTTACATCTACTTTGGATGACCGGGGCAAGATGGCGGCCGCGAGTGTGGCTGTGTGAGCGGGTCGCTCCCTCTCTCCCTTCTCTGAACAATTGTATCCTGCTCAAGAAACTGAATTTGCTTGGTCTACGTCTTGGGAAGTGAAGCTAAAGCGAAATGAATTCCCAAACTTAACTCTTGAAGCATTTATGTTGTGGCGGATATTCTCTCTGCTCGACCACTCTTTCCAGCGGTCACCTCGTTTTTACCGTTCTCCTTGCAGCTGCGTCTGGACGGAAGGATTACTCGGCATGTCTAAAGCAGCATCGCGGTCAGAGAGGCCAAAAGTGCAACAGGCTGGGACGCCTGTGAGGACGCGCTTAGCCACCAATGCTGCTGCTGCCGGTCTGTGCAACAAGGAACCACATAGCGCCAAGGGAGGCCAGAGGGGTGTTGACCCCCTCCCAGCGCTAGGGTCGGAGATGCAGGATCGTGCTCTGGACTCGGGAAACGAGGGGTTACATGTGACGGCCCAGGCTATTCCGGCGATGTTTAAGCGGAGAGAAAAGAAGAAGAAATCTCCAGAGGGGTCTACAGCGCGGACGTCTCAGAGCAGCGCCCTGGAAGTACAGGTGTGTACGGACAGCATATTTACATTAGGGAATGCAGGGGCTGATGAAGAAGCAGGAAAGAATGGGGCTATGTCTAACATTGCGGTATTGATGTCTGTGGAACTTACTAAAGCTGTACCCGAACCCCTCTCTCAGGCCAAGTGCATTTTGGGCGATGTAGTCATATGTGAGACAACAAATGGATTGATAGATGCAAGCTCTATTTATGGTTCTGCTGGAACAGTCATGTCCGCTGGAGAGAGGGAACATGCTTCTGCTAACGCGCCAGCTAAGAAGGACATTTTAGAGTCTGACATGCTACAGGATAAACTTTCCAATGCTGATGACTTTTTCTCTTTGTCTGACCGCTCCTCAGTTTGTAGTGCTGAGAAAGATTGGCCAGGGGGGTCGAACTTTGAAGGAGGTATAGAAGAAGTAAGTCAAGCGGGATCAGACACCTCGTGGGATTATCAAAGTTCTCCCAATACTCTGATTCCTTCAGTTTCTCCTCCAGCTCTATCTGCGGGTGACACTGGTGATGTTAGAAGTAACAGCGAAGAGATTACGCTAGCTACAATCCATGATCTTATTCTGGCGCATAGAGCAGAAACTAAGGCGGAGAGTATTCGCACACAGAATGCCTCCAGGAAGTTACAAAATTCTATACGGAGGGTCGCTAAAACCTGTGCAGATATGGCAAATAGAATTAACGAGGCTGAGAATCGGATATCTGCTTTGGAGGACGATCTCAATGAACAGAAACAAAGTGTTGCTGCTTTAAAAGCTCATCGTGATGACCTACAGTGGAAACTGTCCGATCTTGAAAACCGCTCCCGGCGGAATAACCTTAGAATTCTGGGGGTTCCTGAAGGCAAGGAGGGTGCGGACCCACGTCAATTTGTAGTCGAGTTGTTGGGTGAGGCCTTTCCTGGGCTCTCTCACTGGAATTGGCAGACAGAGGTGCAGAGGGCTCACCGCTTCCCTGCTATACAGAGGAAGAAGTCAGATCAGACTTCATCTCTCCCAAAGGCTATTCTTATTTCTTTAAATAATTTTTTGGCCCGGGAGGCTTTATATGACTTGGCACGTCCCAATAAGAAAGCCCATGCGAAGGACTGCGACTTCTTTGTAAGGCCTGACTTCTGTCAATCTACCGTAGACCTTCGCTGGAGGCTCCGTCAACTGATCCCTCTATTCCAGGCGAAGGGGATACAGGTCTTCCTTCAGAATCCGGCCAAGTTAAAGACAATTGCTAAGGGACGGTCACAAATGTTTTTTGACGATGTATCTGTCAAAGAATTCTTGCAAACGTATAAATAGCAAATAGTAAATAACAATAGTGGTACCGATTACTATGAAGTATAGAATTTATGAGTTATGTCTAATCTTATATGTATATTATGCTTGATTTAATGAAATGCTAAGCAGGATAATTAGTATATCAGCATATCTGACATTTTGTAGATAGAGATTGGGGGGTTGGGGTCCCGGCTCTACATCAAAAGGGGCTATGGTCCCGCTGCCTTATGGGGTAGGTAGGGTGGGTGGGGGTAGGAGTGGGTTTGGGTTTGAGGGGGTTTTTGGGGACTTGGGTGAGAGTTGGGTGCACGGGGTAGGGGGGTTAAGGGGATGGGGGTTAAAAAATCGGCACTGCAGGAGACTTGTTTTTGCTGTTATGGACAAACTTTGTGTTATACTATCTTTCCACCGACTGGATAGTCAAATTCTTGCTTTTCTGTTGTGTTTTTTTTTTTTTGTTGTTGTAGTCTGGTCAAAGGGGGTGATCCCAGAGAAGTTTTTTGAAGGGAGCAGAGGATCTTTCTGTGTACAATTTTTATTTTTTATAAATGAGTAAATTGGTAGTCTGTACTCTCAACATATGTGGGCTGAATAATCCTAATAAGCGGAGAGTGTTGGCTAAGGTAGTTCAGGCGCAATTCTGGGACCTTCTATGTCTGCAAGAGACACATATCTCATGGGCAAACAGGGGCTGGTTAAAAACATTGGGCATGGATCTGATTGCATGCTCACGTCAGTCGATTAACTCAAGGGGTGTGGCTATTTTAAGTAAAAGAGGGGCAACAACAATTCGGAAACTTAAAGAGGATAAGTGGGGACGGTGGGCAATGTTAGAAGTAACGTTTCACAATAAGATTTTTTCAATATGTACTATATATGGTCCTAATTTAGATGAATCCGAGTTTTTCGATAAGCTTAATTTGGAATTGTCTGCTTATCCTCAACCTATTATAATATGCGGGGATTTGAATTTACATCTTGACGGGGACTTTGATGTCTCTGGCAGGCAGGCTTATTATGGCAGGAAACCCAGAGCTTATAAAAGCTTGCGCAGACTGATTTTGGATCATGGTGTATGTGAGGTTTGGTGTAGGCTTAATTCAGGACAGTCAGGCCACACATTCTTCTCAGCTCCTCATAAAAAACTGGTACGACTTGATTATTTTCTTGTTTCCCATTCTATGTTGAACAAGGCATCTATTTACACTCTCCCAAGGTTCATTTCGGATCACAATCCTTTAATTTTGGAGATTGGGTTTGATTTTATAATTCAGCGCAACTCTGCGTGGACTTTTGATCGTAAATTGCTATTAGACTTGGAGTATTATAAACATATTAGGGATTGGATCATGTGTTTTTTTCAGATCAATAGGAATTCTGCTGCTGTAGCGGTGGTCTGGGATGCGTTTAAGGCGGGACTTAGAGGGGAGACCCTGAGTTTCGCCGCCCAAAAGCGTAAAAAATTGAAGGCAATTGTGAAAAAGCATATTTTGGATCTGAGTATTGTAGAACGTGAGTTGGACCAAAAAGTGAAGGAGGGAACCGATCTCAACTCTGTATTGAACAAATTAGCTATTAAAAAATCTGAAGTCTATCAGCAATTTGCAGAGGAGGCTGCCGCTAAATTTTTGCTCCATAAAAGAGAATGCTATGAATATGGGGAGCAGACTGGTAGGGTTCTTGCTAATCGGCTTCGTCAAAAGGAGGCACAAAATGATATTATTAAAATTAAAGATACGCAGGTGATAATTCAGGAATCCCCTCAAGGGGTGCGCAAGGCCTTTCAGGCATATTATGAGGGCTTATATTTTGGTGAGCAAACAAAAAAGGCAGATGATTATCTAGCTGGGATCCTCTCTTCGTCATTAACAGCAGAACAGAAAGATGGTTTGTCAGAACCAATTTTGTGGGAAGAAGTGGAGGTGGCTCTTCTTTCACTTCCGCGTGGCAAAGCAATGGCCCTGATAAAATCCCACTGGAATTTTATATTTTGTTTAGGACGGAGCTCAGAGAAGAGCTGCTGAATACCATCATTCAGGCCTCAGTAGGCTGTCCTCCGGAGACATGGTCTAAAACGAAGATTGTTGTGTTTAAAAAGAAGGGGAAGGATGAGTTCCAGATGGGGTCATACCGACCTATCTCTCTGATAAACTCGGATAGCAAGATTTATTCCAAATTATTGGCTGGTAGAATTGCCAGAGTAATCAGCTCATTAGTCTCAGTGCGCCAGCATGGCTTTATAGCCGGCCGGGGGACTACTGATCATATAAGGGGTGTTATATCCTTGTTAGATTAGGCGCAGGCGACGGAATCCCAGATGGGGGTGGCCCTGCTGGACGCAGAGAAGGCTTTTGACAGGGTCTCCTGGGATTTCTTATGGTCGGTTTTAGCATGGAAGGGGTTCCCCCCTGATTTTTTGAGGGCTATTCAGGCTATGTATTGGAATTCAGCAGCTACAGTCCGTATCTCAGGGGAGGAATCCGAAGAGTTTAGAGTGCTCAGGGGGACTAGACAGGGCTGCCCTTGTTCACCTTTTCTTTTTGCCCTATACATAGAGCCGCTAATATTTAAGCTTGAACAGGATGCACTAATTGTCCCAGTTAAAACTTATCAGCACGAAGTTAAGGTTTTAGCCTATGCCGACGATCTAGCAGTTATTACAAGTAATGTGATCAGTGCTATAAATAGAATTGAGATTGTGACAACGGAATTTGCAGCATTCTCTGGCTATAAATTGAATTTAGCAAAAACACAGATTTTACACTCGGCTAAGGGATATCCATCCGATATTAAAATTACTGAAGAGGCAGTATATTTGGGTATCAAACTCTCTTCAAAAGTAGAAAATATCCCCGCTCTAAATATTGACCCTATTATCATAGCTTCTAACAAAACTTTGGAAAAGCTTGATCACCTGCATTTATCACTCTATGGAAGAAGTAACGTCATCAAAATACTTATCTTTCCAAAACTCCTATATCTGTTACGCGCTATCCCGCTATGGTTCCCTAACTCTATATTTATGAGTTTAGAAAGGATGTGCTCCCGGTTTATGTGGAGCTATAAAAGAGCGAGAAGGGCCCTGAGATGGCTTTATCTACCAAATGGTCGTGGGGGGTGGTCAGTCCCTAACTTTCGTCTCTATTATTATATATCATTACTACAGCATATGGGGGTTATGATTTCTGGAGAGAGGGCTTCATGGGACCCGGCCACCTCTCCTTCTGTTTATGAACTAATCTTGGGCCCAGAAGCCCTATACTTATTTGTGAGGGTTATTGAACCCAGTTACTACAAAAAAACGCGGTTTAAAACTATATCAGCCGCGTTTTACGTATGGAAAAAGGTACGTTCTCTGTTTAATATAGTAGATTTTAACCGCTACACTCCGATTGGCTTATTAGGGACACTGCCTGTTATTTTTCAGGATTCAGTCGCACGTAGGTGGCGCACTGTTGGCATCCGGGATATTGGGGATTTAGCCGAAAATAATCAAATCAAGTCGTACGCATCTTTAAAGGAGGAATTTGGTCTCGATAAAGCTGACTTTTTCAAGTATCTACAACTGCGGAGTTTTCTAGAGAAGGCCACTATAAAAGGTACTTGTTCGTTTGAGGACACTCCTATTGTCAAGGCAATAATCCGTAGGGATAAATTGGCATTGATGTATCAAGAAGTTAGTCGGGGGCAGCAGGACGACCTTATAGCACAGGAACAAAAATGGAAAACAAGGCTTGGGATCTTGAACATAGATCTGCAGGAAGTGCTAGAAATGGCTAATTCAATTTTGTTGACTGGGTCTTTTAGGAGTCAATGCTTTATGGTGATTTTTGATTTATACTACACCCCTGCTAAGATAGCCAAGTGGAAAACTGGAAGGGGAGATAGTTGCCCCCGCTGCGGCCTATATGCAGCTGATGTAGTACATATGTTTTTTGAATGTCCATCCTTAGCGCCGTTTTTGCGCGATATACAATATTTTTTTAAATTCTTCTTTGGCAATCCAGATGGTCTTAAATGCTGGATTGATACTGTTTGGTATTGAAGTTGACACAATAGGTAATAAGCGGGCAGCACCGCAAAAGGGTTTTCTATTTCTTTGTATGTCAGTGCTGCGTCTCTGTATTACCTCACAGTGGTTGAGTCAGGATCCACCTTTGTTTTCGGAATGGAGGGCGAGGATTCTTGCCATGTATCATATGGAAATGGCCTTATATAAACTGAAAGGCTATAAAAGAAGGCAGCTGGGTGTGCAATTATGGGCGCCATTGACGGGATGGATATGATTGGTATTTGTATTTTAATTCAACTAGATATGAATATGCAAGAATTTGCTGAAGTTGTGTCTATGTCTTGTTAAAGGCTTCATTATGTATGTTATGCTATTGTAATCTGCTTGTGCCGAATAAAAAAATCTATAAATAAAAAAAAAAAAAAAAAAAACATCTACTTTGGATATGTAAACTGTACCATCATTTACGAACACATTTTTTAAAACCAATTTTTGTAAAATATGGTGTACATACCGTGCACGATTCAATGAAACTTCTTTTTAACCCCTTCGCTGCCAGGCCTTTTCCCCCTCCTGTGCCACGCCCTTTCTTGGCTATTTGGGGTAGTGCACGCTGACCACATAAGGTATCCACGCCAAATTTGCGTCCTTTTCTTCCAACATCATGGGGATTATGAGCCAAAATACAGCAAAATTTAGTTTTTTGGGGCGAAAATGGGAAAAACGGGCTGCAAATGAAAGTATCTGGGTTTTTCCCTGCAAGTGTTATCACAAAAGGGTTTGTGAGGCTGAAATCACGATTTTCCCAGCTTTTAGGGGATACCAGACTTTTGTCAGACACCCAACATTTTTTACACAGTTTTGGCATTTTTCTGGGACATAGCCTATTTTTGCTATTTTTTGTGATTTCGACCTCCTTCCAGTTAATGGTAGAAATGGGTACAAAAGCAATAATGGATCCTGGAAAGCTATACATTTTAGAGAAGTAGACAAAATTCTGAATTCAGCAAGGGGTCATTTGTGTAGATCCATCAAGGTTTCTTTATAGAAACTAACAGTTAAATATAGGATAAATTGAAAATTTGTTGAAAAAAAGCGCCTTTTGTGTCAACGTTTTCACCTGTAACTTCTTCTAATTATGACAGCTCTTTGAAATCAATATACCGTTACATCCGCTGGACATTACTGGTTGTGGGGATATATAGGACTTGTAGGTTCACCAAGAACCCGATGAACCCAGAGCCAAAAACTGAGCAGCAACTTGCAATGGTTTTTTATTATGTACCGGGTATATAGTAATTATTCTGTAAAAATGTGTACATGGAAAAATCGGTATGAAAGACACCTATGTATTTCTGAAATGGGAACAAAATATAGAGTTTAGAAACAGTAGATATTTGCACATTTCCGAATTTGGGAATACTCATACTACCATGAGAATTATCAGTCATTTTTTAGAATGACTTCTTTTTTACACAATGTCTTTCATTTGGAAGGCAGAAATGCATCGAAAGTCAATAGGTAATAACAGTTCCTTTACAAATCTGAATTACCCTAAGTCTCCCGATAAAAATGGTACCTCACTTGTAGGGGTAGGCATAGTGCCCACGACAGGAAATGGCTCAAAACCCAACGTGAACACACCACATTTTCACAATGCAAAATTACCCTTTTTTAGCAAAGTGCCTAGCTGTAGTTTTTTAACCCTAGCTCTGCCGGCACCTAGGGAAACCTAGCAAACCTGTACATTTTTTAAAACTAGACACCCAGGCAAATCCAGGATGAGGTGACTTGACTGCCTCCCACCAGGTTCTGTTACCCGGAATCCCTTGCAAACCTAAAAAATTGCCCAAAAAACATTTTTCCCCACATTTATATGGTGGAAAGTTCTGGAATCTGCGTTGATACACAAATTTCCACCCACCCCGCGTTCCCCAAAGTCTTCCGAGAAAAATGGTACCTCACTTGTGTGGGTCAGCCTAGTGCCCGCAACAGGAAACGGCTCAAACCGTAACATGGACACACCTCAATTTCGTAGCGAAAAATGACCCTTTTTTGGCAAAGTGCCTAGCTGTAGTTTTTGAACCATAGCTCTGCTGGCACCTAGGGAAACCTAGCAAACCTATACATTTTTTAAAACTAGACACCCAGGGGAATCCAGGATGGGGTGACTTGACTGCCTCCCACCAGGTTCTTTTACCCAGAATCCCTTGCAAACCTAAAAAATTGCCAAACAAATCACATATTCCCCACATTTCTCTGGTGGAAAGTTCTGGAATCTGCATGAATCCACAAATTTCCACCCACCCCGCGTTCCCCAAAGTCCTCCGAGAAAAATGGTACCTCACTTGTGTGGGTCGGCCTAGTGCCCGCGACAGAAAATGGCGCAAATCGTAACGTGACACACCTCAATTTCACAGCGAAAAATGACCCTTTTTTGGCAAAGTGCCTAGCTGTAGTTTTTGAACCATAGCTCTGCCGGCACCTAGGGAAACCTAGCAAACCTATACATTTTTGAAAACTTGACACCCAGGGGAATCCAGGATGGGGTGACTTGACTGCCTCCCACCAGGTTCTGTTACCCAGAATCCCTTGCAAACCTAAAAAATTGCCAAAAAAAATACATTTTCCCCACATTTCTCTGGTGGAAAGTTATGGAATCTGCGTCGATCCACAAATTTCCACCCACCCCGCGTTCCCCAAAGTCTTCCGAGAAAAATGGTACCTCACTTGTGTGAGTCGGCTTAGTGCCCGCGACAGGAAACGGCGCAAAACGCAACGTGGACACACCTCAATTTTGCTGTGAAAAATGACCCTTTTTTGGCAAAGTGCCTAGCTGTAGTTTTTGAACCATAGCTCTGCCGGCACCTAGGGAAACCTAGCAAGCCTATACATTTTTGAAAACTAGACACCCAGGGGAATCCAGGATGGGGTGACTTGACTGCGTCTCACCAGGTTCTGTTACCCAGAATCCCTTGCAAACCTCAAAAACATGACAAAAAAAACACATTTTCCCCATATTTCTGTGGTGAAAAGTTCTGGAATCTACTTGGATCCCCAAATTTCCACCCACCCAGTGTTCCCCAAAGCCTTCCGAGAAAAATGGTACCTCACTTGTGTGGGTCGGCCTAGTGCCCGCGACAGGTAACGGCGCAAAACGCATCATGGACACACCTCAATTTCGCAGTGAAAAATGAACTTTTTTTGGCAAAGTGCCTAGCTGTAGTTTTTTAACCCTAGCTCTGCCGGCACCTAGGGAAACCTACTAAACCCACACATTTCTGAAAACTAGACACCCTGGGGATTCCAGGGAGGTATGGCTTGCGTGGATCCCCCAACGTTTCCTTACCCAGATTGCCCTGCAAACCTCAATTTTTGCTGAAAAAATCACCTTTTTCACACATTTTTGTGTGGGAAAGTTGTGGCATCAGCGGGCTGACACAAATTTCCTACCACCCAGCGTTCCCCCGGGTCTCCCGATAAAAACGGTGCCTCACTCGTGTGGGATGCCCAAGTACCGGCGACAGGCAAGGGCCCAAAACGTAGTGAGGCGACATGAAAATTGCCTATCTCAAAAAGACCTGGTTTTGCAAGGGGGGTCACTTGGGTTTTTGGCCCGGTGCTCGGCGGCCACCTAGGGAAACCTACCAAACCCACACATTTCTGAAAACTAGACACGCGGGGGATTCCAGGGAGGTTTGGCTTGCATGGATCCCCTAACGTTTCCTTACCCAGAATGCACTGCAAACCTCAAATTTAGCTGAAAAAATCACCTTTTTCACACATTTTTGTGTGGGAAAGTTGTGGCATCACCAGGCTGACACAAATTTCCTACCACCTAGCGTTCCCCCGGGTTTCCCGATAAAAACGGTACCTCACTCATTTGGGAGGCCCAAGTACCCGCGACAGGCAAGGGCCCACAACGTAGTGAAGCGACATGAAAATTGCCTATCTCAAAACGACCTGGTTTTGCAAGGGGGGTCACTTGGGTTTTTGGCCCAGTGCTCGGCGGCCACCTAGGGAAACCTACCAAACCCACACATTTCTGAAAACTAGACACCCGGGGGATTCCAGGGAGGTATGGCTTGCGTGGATCTCCCAACGTTTCCTTACCCAGAATACCCTGCAAACATCAAATTTAGCTGAACAAAATCACCTTTTTCACACATTTTTGTGTGGGAAAGTTGTGGCATCACCGAGCTGACACAAATTCCCCACCACCCAGCGTTCCCCCGGGTCTTCCGATAAAAACGGTGCCACACTCGTGTGGGAGGCCCAAGTACCCGCGACAGGCAAGGGCCCACAACGTAGTGAGGCGACATGAAAATTGCCTATCTCAAAACGACCTGGTTTTGCAAGGCGGGTCACTTGGGTTTTTGGCCCGGTGCTCGGCGGCCACCAAGGGAAACCTACCAATCCCACACATTTCTGAAAACTAGACACCCGGGGGATTCCAGGGAGGTATGGCTTGCGTGGATCCCCCAACGTTTCCTTACCCAGAATGCCCTGCAAACCTCAAATTTTGCTGAAAAATCACCTTTTTCACACATTTTTGTGTGGGAAAGTTGTGGCATCACCGGGCTGACACAAATTTCCTACCACCCAGCGTTCCTCTGGGTCCCCCGATAAAAACGGTGTCTCACTCGTGTGAGAGGCCTCATGACGTACTGGACTCGTCATGGGCACAGCGCGACTGTGCTCCATGACGAGTGCAGCACGTCACGGGCACAGAAAGGGTTAATATGTATGAAGTAGATATTTGTTTTTTTACTGCTACCTACCTTCTTAAATGTATCCAAGTAAGGAAAAGTATGATGTTTTAATTATCCGGATGGCTTAGTTGTATTATTGTACCCTGTAATTATTCTATATGGTGACGTTATGTAGTGTATATGTGCTTTTATGGTCATTTTTGCAATGTATCGAATAAAGCTTTATGACTGACTGACCAAGGCATTCAGTCATCTAGCCATAAGTTGTATTTGCAGGCAAGACAGTGGACTAGTATCTTTCCTAAAGTCAATCTGTTTATGAGCAGTCCACATCCAAGATCCTAATTTATTGGTAGGCCAGCCAGTCAGCAGAGGACCACAATGAATAGTAGACAAGGGTAGATGATGTTGTCCACTCTAGTCCCATTCCTCGACACAGCAATGTAGCACAGGTAGGATAAGGAGAGGTCAAGGTGAGCAGCTAGCCTTGGTCTAGGAATAGTAGTCCTGGCAGTTGGGGACAACAGGAACATGCTCACTAGCAGCCCAATCCAGCAGAAGACCAGTCTTGGAGAAGGGGGCTCAGGGAGACCAGGTTCAGCAGCAGTAGCATAGTATTGGTGCACAAAGAGCTTTCATAGGCTAAATGAGGAATAACAGTTACAAATGCTGCTTACTGAAAAATTGAGAGATAGTCGAAAAAGCTACTGAATACGTCGCAGCATGTAACAGCATAAGGCATTCACAACTCCAGGGATAACATGGGAAGTTTACTGTACCACAATTTGTTAAAACGTCATATCCTTTAACGGGGCAAAGATTTCCGGTAGTTTTAAGGAGTACCAAACAAGCTTGACCCTCCCTTTAAGTGTTGCACATTCATTCTTCCCAGGAGGGTTTTTAAACATTTGTGCTAAAAATGTTACATTTTTCAGCACAATTTCTAAAATGCTACAAGTGATAGAGTTCATAAAAGGCAGTGTCCATTGGCCTAGCACTTACCTAAGCATCTAACTATCGACAATTTGCTTGCTTTCCTACACCATCCACACAGATTTTCAATAGTATGTTGTAACTGAAAATCTTCTCGAAAGGGGGAAAATAGCAATAACAAAAATACACAATCTTGCAATCTGAGTCAGTACACCATTCAAGGCTTCTACAGCAGACTGTTTAAACTATTTTCACATAATAGGTTTTCAAACAGAACTAGTGCAATAATGTTGCCACCAAATACCAGCTTTTCAGTTTATGAAAATTCACATATTTTGCTATCAAGTACAAACTTTTTGTTTTGACAAAATAAACTCAATACCTCTAAACAATAGCTTCTCCTTTTCATGAGTAAATCACCATATTAGTCTTTCATCTTTTGTCTGGAGACCCAACAGCAACATCATGTTCATCTGGTCTGTAGCAGTGGGCAGTCTGGGGGCCTCCGCTGACTAGTCTTTCATTCTAGTGAGGAGCAACAGCTTTGTTTAAACAGTCAGTCCATAAGAATTTCTTTAAGAGCAGGGTAGCTTGTATTTCCTCTCAGGGATACTTGCATATCGCCTCAAGAGAGGTGTGGCTCACTGGTTAGAGGCGGCAGACCCGTAAGCAGAGGACGGCCCGGGACCAGGGTTCGATTCCCGACGCGGCAGGGTCGTGGACCAGGGTCAGCGGGCTCGATAATTCTCGCCTCGGTGCCTACTCCAGTCAGGGACCACACTCGGCAACTCTGGGCATTAGCTTGCCTCATCTTCACAACGGCCCCCCCAGACCGCCGGGGATGCTTGGTCGCACCTTAGAGATACCCATTAGGGACCATCTCTCAGGGTGAGCCAGGACGGGTTCCCCAGTGGTCGAAGCGCGGAGATACTCCTCCGGGAGTCGATTCTAGCGCTATATAAACCCACAATTAAATTAAATTAAATTAAATTAAGAACACCAAAGGGCTCCACCCCTGTACACTTGATGAACAAGTTTCCAGGTTTTTGTGACTTGAACATTGGTTGGTAAATTGTTGGTCTCCTATATCACAGGGTCATTGTCAGAACATAAAAGGAAGGCAACCTCTGTGGGTATCATGGCCCCTTCCCTTGGAAGGCCTTTTGCATGACACAGAACATTAAAATTGATCCTGTATATTATACTGGTTGGAATTTAAGACCAACAGCTTGAAGATGTCCGGTAACAGTTGAAGGCTGTAATGCAGTCTGCAAGGAGAACATGAGACGTGCGCATGAATGTTTGGCTGGCCCAAGAGGGCCGGTCGAACATTCATGCACACTTTATAGAGTGCACACCACTCCTCTTCCCCGACGTTAGGGGAGCCAAGCCAAGCCCTGCCCCGCCCCAGCCTGACCATACAAAAAATAAAATGATAATAACTTGAGTTATTATCATTTTATTTTTTCGTTTACACTGCTCCGTGAGCAGTGGGGTGATGCTCCTCTGCCTCAGCGGAGGAGCCGCCACTGTGGAACAAGCTTGTTGACTCCTTTCCTGCAGCAGTCCCAGCTTGGTTTCACTCTCTCCTTGCACACACATCTCTACCCATACACTCATCCGTGACCACCAGCTTTCCAATATTCCACAACTATTGGAACAACGGCTTAACCAGAGCTCTTGGTAATGGCCTGCAGGTAGCAACTAGAAGAGATCCAGTGTTGATGCTAATGCAGTTAGTCGACTCACACACAGAAACGTGTTATTCCTGCTAGCCATAACCCATTGACTCAAAATGAGCTTTGCTAATACTCTCTTGACATGCAACCCTCAATGACATACACACAGGTACCAACTCAGTGAATATGCTACCTGGAGAAGCCATTCGTTTAGCTATTTTTGAATGAAAATAAATACTTTGGCCAATGCAGTCAATTCCGAACTGCTGGGTGGTGCACCAATCATTGTGATACATTTGTGAATACCAAATGCTGTAGGCAGTGGTGGCTGGTAGGGAATGGTGGCAAGGGGCAGGGGCAGGAAGGTAAAAAAAAAAAGATTTACCTGGTCATCGCCGGTCAGCAGCAGCAGCCTCTTCTCCCTCCTCGCTGTTCTCCTGGCTCCCGGCAGCCCCCAGCCTTCCAGGCTTCCCTAAGCCAATCACGACACTGCTGTCACCATGACAGCAGTGTTGTGATTGGTCTGAGTGCCATGGTTCGGTGCACGGTGGGAACTGGGAGGCTCTGCATGTTCTCCACCCAGTGGAGTACATGCTAAGTGCGCATGACGGGTTGGCTGGCCCAAGACGGCCAGCCAAACCGTTATACGCACTTGCTGCAGCAACAACCAGTCCCCCTTCCTCTCCCTGTGATAAGCTCATCCCTGCCCCAACCTGGCTTGCTCCTTACAGAAGAAGAAAATGATAATAAAGTAATGTTAGTAATGTTGCATTGTTATTATTTTCTTTTTCCTTTTACACTTAGTGGGGCAGGGCTCCTCCGCCTTAGCGGAGGAGCCGCTCGTCTTGGAATACTAAGTGCTGTAGGCTAAAAAAAGATGACCTATAGCTTAGACCTGAGCTTACTAGCAGGTCTGTAGGTGACCGATACACACTCTCACGTGCAGAGACAGGGACCATTATATCCTGAGTTTCATCAACCAGGAATATCACATTAAAAGTTTTTTGTCGCATCTGGTTGACAGTGGATTTTATTCTCACACTAATCTTCTCACGTTTTAGGACACACCATTCCCTGTCCTACTGTGCTCAGTCGGCAACTTTATTAAAAGATCTCTGACAAAGAGCCCTCTTGCGCGGCCCGCTAGGCATTGCAGAGCCGGGCTGGAGTGGAGCACGGCCCAATGATGAAGCATGCCACCTTCGGATGAGTGAAATCCTAACAACGGTTCAAGGTGACAACATATATCAAACAACACAAAATAATGCAATCTATATCATACAAATTAATTAAGAAAAAGAGAGAAGGAAAGAGAAAACATTTATATATGGAACCCATGTACAACAAAACATCAATTCATAGAAAATGTATTATTAATTTAATTGAAAACATTAAAATATAAAAGACAATGACGCTCAAACACAGTACACGAACAATAAATCAATAATACAGTGTGTAATCAAAAAGATGGCAGATGGAAGGGTTTGTACATAAACAAAAGGGTTCAGGACAAGACTAGAACAACACAATGCATAACAATGCGTCCTTCATCAATTGCGGCCACATCAATGCGTCAACGACGTTTCGACCGTTGTAGAGATTCACGGTCATCATCAGGACAAAGCAATAACTACAGGAGCATCCAAAACACTGAAGTACGATATCTCTTCAGTTCTGGTTATCAATCCAACAGATTTTGGTTTGTTATATACCAAGGACTGGTCGAAGAATGAGTTCATTTAAAAATGAAGATATCATATATGATGTATAGGATGATCCACACATAGAAGTTAGGCGAATCAGTCCGAAATTTAGGAAAAGAACAGCTCAAATTCCTCGTTCACATCCCGTAATGGTAATTTGTATGATTTAGATTGCATTATTTTGTGTTGTTTGATATATGTTGTCACCTTGAACCATTGTTAGGATTTCAGCATTTGCCCCAGGTTCAGGTTTTCAGGGTAGCCTCTGTTGTCCATAACCTTCGGATATGTGACGGCAACTCTTCTCAAAGGCACATGCTTCTCAGGATACCTGCACTCAGCTACGGATAATTTCTCTGCGGCTAAATCTTCTCGAGACAGTATACTGTGATTTGACTTTGGTTAGTTTGGGGAGAGTGTATTCTGGACCGGTAATCTTCCCATCCTACTCATGTACACACACTCACATGAATACACACTCACAAGCACACATATGTATATTGGTGAAAGCGCATGTTCACCCTTTGGGATATCGTGGCTCTGAATAACATGTTTATCTTTACCGAGCTCAATGGTACTCATTTTATTGACCTTAGAAAGATTAAAGGCTTAGAAGACCCACCAGGATTTGTAACCATAAGGTGAAACACAGATTCTTGCATACACACACTCTGCTATGCACACACTGTTCTGTGAGCACTTGCTCATTTAAACACGAATTTGGAGCGCACACAGACCTGCAGATGCTCACTTTAACACACAAACACACACATAGGCTCACTCACTGATATGTACACAGACTTGTGCACCCTCACTCGCCTATGAACACATTCACATGCACTGCACTCATATGCTCACACATACAGACAAATGGAAGTGCACACACTTACAAGCACACATATTTAAGTACACACACACAGCATCAGCATTTAAAACTTTTATTTGTGAAAGTAGAGCAGCAGCCTTCCTCCCCTCCCTGTCCCACAGCATCAATGAAAAGCGACACACTGCTTGAAAGCAGCAGGGAACGAGGGAATCCAGATACCCAACTGAGCCCTGGATCAATGGGCTGCTGGAATGATGGAGTAGGATGCCTCAATCTAGGACCCCTTAGATCCGACCCAGACAAGAATCTACCTTTCTGGCCTCTATCTCCATGTGCCTCATACAGGCCCAGCCACCTAAATCATGGACAAAAGGTTTTGTGGTAAAGAGGTATACTTGGCCTCATCATGCACAGAAGTCTTGTTTGTGATCCTGACCGATGCTGTCAGTAATGCATTACATTGGGTCACTGGAATTACTGTGACAAGGACCTAGCCAGTGCAAAAGTATAGATTTCAGAACACATGCATTCTGTCCTGGGCCCTGCCACAACATCGTGCTTTGTAACCTTGGCAACAGTAAATTTATGAGACAACCTGTTGGACTTGGTCCTTTTTGCAGGGTCATCCTTGAACTTTTTGACTTCCTCCTATATTTTCTCTGACCTGTTTTTGTTGGTTTTATGACTCTGGGCACTTTACCACTGCTGATCAGTGCTAAAGTGCATATGCTCTCCCTATGTAAATTGATGTATTGATTAGTGACTCCTTGATTGGGTTGTTTGATTTACTTGTCAGACCCTAGTATAGTGCACCACGTGTGCCGAGGGCTTGTAAATAAAATGCTGTTGGTGGGCTTGCAGCACTGTTTGTGCCACCCACAGAAGCAGCTTGTAAAGGGTGTCTCAGGTCTGCCATTGCAGAGCCTATGTGCAGTCTGGTACTGCCATGTTGACTGGCCAAGTGCACCCACTTGCCAGTCCTTAACCCTTCCCGTTTTCTTCATATCAGACACCCCTATGGTAGGCCCAAGGGCAGGGTGCATTGTAAGTATAAGGTAGGACATGCCCTGGTGTGTGTGGCATGTCCTAATAGTGAATTACAGCCATTTTTGTTTTTCACTATTGCAAGGCTACCTGTTCCCCATAGGCCAGAATGGGCAGTTTGATTATTACATCTTATAATCCTAACTGACTCAGGGAACATGGTAGAAATTCGAGTTTAGTATGCCTTAACCTAGAATGATAAAATACATCTTTTAGTGAAGTTGGTTTTAACATTCTGTGTTTGAAAATACCACTTTTAGAAAGTAGGTATTTTATGGCTTAACTGTCCAAGCCTGCCTCTGCTAGGTTGTGTATTCTGAGTCTGATTCTGTGAGTGGCAGGGGCTGGGGGATTCCAGGAGAGAGGGTGAGTCAGCACAGGGCTGAATAGAAAGATCTGCATGTAAATGGGTGGGAGGAGTTGCACCTGGGACCTGAATAGGGCTGTGCCTTCCCTCCACAATGCTGGCTCCACCTCATGTGGTGCATCTGATGTCTCTGCCCTACATTCTGAAAAGAAAGAAGGAGTCCTGTAAACAAAGTTCTCCAGGACTGCACAGAACAGGTTGGGACCAGGCAAAGGCCTCTCTGCCTTCAGAGAACAAAGAGAAAAGTAGTATAAACATGGGGACCCAGACCCCAAGACTAGATCACTTCTGGAACAAGAAGAAGAAACCTCTGCCAAGGAAAAGAGCCAAAGGAATCTGTAGGAGTGGACTGCCCCCCTGCCAGTGTGCTGTGTTGCTGGGCTGGCCTACAGTGGTGTCTTCAGTGCCAAGGAGAGGAGAAGGAACTTTGTGTGTATTTCATCATCTTGCAGAATATTTCTCCAAGGGCTTGAACTTGTACTTGCCTCCTGCTGAAGTCTCAGGGACAACAGACTTCACCACCAGCTCCCCTCTGAATTTCCTTGCTGGGAATTCTACCTGCAGAAGCCTGCGTGTCGCTGGGAGCTGGAAGTGCGGCGCAACAAGAAGAAGTGTGTCGCTGCCGCAGCTGTAGTCATTGCATCGCCGGAGAAGCGTGCCGCCGCTGCATCTCCCAGAAGCGTGTCTTTGTCGCAGCTGTCGCATCACCGGAGAAGTGCGTCGCAGGGCCTGTCATGGCTCCAAAGTACAGAGTCACCGCAAGGCTGCCAGGGCGGGCCGCATCGTCTCAATGTTGTCACATCAAGGGCACCATCTTATCGCATCGCACCAGATTGTCGCCTCGCATCATGGCGCCATCTTGTCGCATCGCAACCGGGCGACAGCATGAGAATCTACGCATCACCTCCTCTCCGGTAAGGATCAAGACGCATCCCCTACACTGCACAAGCAATGAGACGCGGCGCATCGTCTCCCCCGAAGCAAGGAACCGACGCATCTCCAACGCTGCGAGCCTTTTGTTTATTTTGCGTTATGCATCCAGGTACTTTTGTGAGAACTGTGTCGCATTTACCATCAATTTGAACTAAGTTAATTCTGAGTACAGTATTGTGGATTTTTGTCGTTTGTGGTCTTGTGTTAAGTCTATATAAAGAATACTTATTTTTATAAAACCTGTGTGGTGTCCATCTGTAGTGTTTTCACTGTATTACTGTATGTGTTCACAAATGCTTAACACACTGCCTCTGAGGTAAGCCTGTCTGCTCCTGCCAAGCTATCAAGGGGGTGAGCAGGGGTTATCCAGTAGTGTAATCCCCTTTCCCTGACCTATTTGGTCAAAGGTACCTACCTCTGCATTGCGAGAAAGCAGAAGTGCCTCTGTGCTTGGTTGGGGGCGGGCGGGTGGGCGGTCCTGCTCGTGGGCAGGTGGGGAGTGGCTTGCCCACTGTTGTGGGTACTGACTGTTTGGTCGGCCCTGGAGCCGACCAAACAGTCAGTACCCACAACAGTGGGTAAACCACTTCCCCCCGCCCTCGAGCAGGACCACCCACTCTCCCTCTTTCTCTATGCAGAGAAAATGTCCCGGCTGGGGCGCTCTCCTGCTGCACCTACCAGCGTTGTGATTGGCTTGCATTGTGTAGGACAGGGAAGCACCCAGCAGCCTGCTGGCTGCTTCCTGCAGCAGGAATATGTAGACCCACCAGTACAGCGTGGCTAGCCTGGAGCGGAGGTGGTGCGGTACCCCGGCACTCAGGTACGTTTTATTTTAATTGTTTTATTCCCCACCCACGACCCTCACTCCCTCGAGCATGCCGGCCGCCGCTGGCGCCTACACTTCATAGTGGGAGTTCAATACTTTTTATGGAAATGTACCGGCCCTTCTCAATACACTGTATCTACACTTCTATAACACTATGGCATTTTAACAACTGATAGTGGGTGGCAGCATGAGCTGAAAAGTGTGCACACTCACGTGTTGCGCGAGCGTTTGGGGACTGGGGTACTGCCGAGCACTAACTTGTCTCTCAAACCGTGGTGCTGAGGGAGCGGGAGCACAAAGCAGGCTCGCAGTGTGGTGGACAGTGCACTATAGTGAGTGGACCCGAAACCACTGGTGCTGCGAGTTTGTATCACAGTGAAAAGTGAAGGGTGACAGTATGGGCTCTCACCACGGATTATGCTCGTTTTATTTCCTGCTCCGCCCGTGCTATGGAAGAGGCATTTCAGTGTCTGTTTAATTACATTATTAACCCACTGTGTTGTGTTTCAGTTTTCTGACATTAATTGCTTGTTGTGTTGTTTGTTTGTTTAATGACATTAATCTTGCGCTCGTTGTTTTTGTTCAATGACATTAATCTTGCGCTCGTTGTTTTTGTTTAATGACTTGAGGACTTTGAGTGTTTTACATCAGCTGTGAGATTTCAGCCGCTATTTGCAGAGTCCACAGTTACCACCAGTGCGGTTTGTGCTCTCACTGCTGGTCTGTTAAAGGAAGGGGTTGGAGGCCGCTTGTAGCATTAGACACCAGAAGGGACTTCTGGCCCTCTGTCCCCGACTCCCACCTGCCCACATAAACACACTTGGTGTGCTATTCAGGCAGCCCGGCAGTCTGTTTCTTAGTTGTTTGAAACAGAGGGTGCATAAGGTGCTCATTGCTAATGCACACTCGTGTGTCTTGGAACACCTGCGAGTGGGCTGTCTTTTCTCACACAGGGTGGAGTGTGCACTGTTTGTGTTTGAAGTCCAGTGGTTCCGAGTGTAACAGCTTCTTGTCGTGAACCTACCTCGGAGAGTGAAGACAGAGGCACTATATTTGGGCACCACAGATTGTAGGGACCGCATTGTTTTTACTGCCTTAAACCCTGCCTGCTGGGTGATACGAGCAGACGTAGTGAGCTTTCTCTGGAGCCCTGAGAGGGCTGTCTTCCGCTCTGTTTGCTATGTTAAGTGCCTCTAAGTGACTCACCCCCTTAAGGTTCCCAGGCAGCTCTAACCCAGATTCACGAGCAGCGGGCCTTAAAAACCACAGAGGTCATTGATTGGAGTTATTCCTTAACTTTGCTGTCGGCCTCTAATGCTGTCACCGTGTTTGCCAAGCAGTGCCAACTGTCTCGCAGGTGTTAGATGATGTCAGTAGCAATGAGCGTGTGATGCACACCCATTGCCGTCACTCAATCCCCGCACTGAGGCGCCTATGGTCACATAAGTGTTTAAAGCTAGTGTGAGCCCAGCTTGTGTTGCACCCCTAAATCATACTGTTAAATTAATAGCTTTTCCATGCCAGCAGTGTTTTTTGCCATTGAATCGATATTGATAATGTAAAGTGTGGCTTTTGTTCAGTAGGAAGGTTTTATTACTTGGCAGGCAGGAATTCCTGCATTGAAAGCAAATCTTCTTCAGCCACTTAACAGCAGAATACTTTTGCTTTAAAATTCACCATTTGCCAATCTTTTTTCAATTTTCTCTTGGGAAGAGGACCCAACCTGTACCAACTTTTGTTAGCTTCGCTTGCTCGCTTTGCTTGCAGCTTAAAAGTCATGCCCGACTTTTATGCCCCACTGCTTTCAAATGTCACCGGCCGCCACTGCCCCCAGTTCTAACACAACCCAACCATCCAGTCAGCTGTGACATATTGTCTGACTGACTGTAAATATTGGGGGAGTGCTCCCGCCTCCCCCCCCACCGAAGATACGTCCCTGCCCACTAGTAGCATTTAATTTACAGGCCATGGGTACATGTAGCACCACTTTGCTAGGGATCTATAAGTAATTTAAATGTGCTAATTGGGTGTAAGCCAATATAACCATGCTTAGAGAAGAGAGCACAAGCACTTTAGCACTGGTAAGCAGTGGCAAAGTGCGCAGAGTCCTAATGTTACTTAAAATGAGATCAGAAAAAATGGAGGAGGGAGGCAACAAAGTCGGAGGGAATACCACCCCAAGGCTTACAGTTCTAACATGTGTCCCCACAGATGAAAGTGGGAAGAACCACCCAAACCCTTGGGAGTTTATATCACTAAGGCGGAAGAACCTGGATAGACCATCAGCACTGGAGTGGTCTGACATAGGATAGTGTTCCACCGTAAAGTCCATTCTCTGTAGGGAGATGGACCACCTCAAAAATTTGGAATTTTCACCCCCCATTTGCATGAGACATCTGAATGCCTGTGATCTATCTTAACCAGTAAGTGAGTGTCAAACAAGTATGGTCTCAGCATCTTCAGTGCTCAGACTACAGCAAACGCCTCCCTTTCAACTGCACTCCATCTCTGTTCCCATGGAAGTAGCCTTGTGCTAATGAAGGCTGCCAATTGGTTTAGGCCCTCCTCATTTAACTGTGCTAAGACCGCCCCTATGCCATGCTCTAAAGCATTTGTCTCCACCATGAACTCCTTGGACAAGTCTGCAGCCTTGAGTATGGGTGCTGTACACGTGGCCTCCTTGAGGGTATCACAGGCGTTTTGGCAGGCCTCTCTCCAGATCACCTGTCTGGGCTGCTTCTTTGAAGTCAGCTTTGTTAAGGGGCAACAATGGTACCATATCCCTTAACAAACCTCTTTTAGTATCCTATTAGGCCCAGGAAGACCCTCTCTTCAATCTATGTTTTAGGGGATTGCCAGGCCAGGGTAGTTTCAATCTTGGCCTGGAGGGGCTGCACCTTGCCCCGATCCACTAAGTGGCTCGGATACACCATGGAACCCTGCCCTATCTGGCACTTACTGGCCTTGATATCCAGGCCTACCTGCTGCAGAGCCTGAAGCACCTCCTGGAGGTGGTACAGGTGTTCCTCCCAGCTGGAGCTGTAGACAGCTATGTCGTCCAGGTAGGGAGTACAGAAAGTTTCCTTCCCAGCCAGGACTTGGTTGGCCAACCTCTGATAGGTGGCAAGGGGCAGTTTTCAAACCAAAGAACATCACCCAGAACTGGGGTTGAGATTGCAGACCTCTCTTTTGCCCCCTCAGTCAGAGTGTTCTGCCAGTACCATGAGGCTAAATCAAAGGTACTGAGAAATTTAGCAGCGCCCAGACTGTCTATGAGCTCATCAGCTCGAGGGATGGGGTGTGCATCAGTCTTCATAATGGAATTGAGACCCTAGTAGTCCACACAGAAACTATGTTCTGGATTGGCGCAATGGAGGGGTAGCTTTGGGTACCAGCACCACAGAACTACACCAGGGACTGTTGGAGTGCTCAAACACCATTAATGCCAGCATCAGCTTGTCTGACTACCTGTAAATTCCATGTTTAACAGGTGGACTGTCTCCAGTGTCAATGCCATGGACACACAGGTGCATGAGTCCAGGGGTAAGGGAAAACAGAGACACGAACTGCACCAGAAGTTGACAGCAGTCACTCTGTCTCCTGACAGACAGGAGGTCAGGGAGAGTCTCGCTCTCCTCTTCCACTCCCTCATCTGTCACCAGGAGAATGATTATTTCGGACCTCTCAAATTGTGGTTTGAAGCAGTTCATGTGGCGCATCCTTGAGGGGTTTCTAGGAGTCTTGAGATCCACCGAGTAGGTGTACTCCCCATCAGCACCTCAGAACACAAATTTCTTAGGAATCTCGTGTCACTGCCCCAAAGCACCCCGCTCACACCCTTAATGCTCAATAAGGGTAGATGCCCTATTAGCGATAGAGCAAAACTCCACCCCCTGCTTTACTGAGCATGAATAACAAGGACACCGGAGCTATTGCCATATGGGGAAGCCCTGGCAGAGGTTACCCGTCTTGACACGTGCAACAAGGTAGGGTGGATTAGAAATCTCATGAAATTTGTGTCAGACGTCGGGCTCCAGGCTTTATGGGGACAAGCCAGACCCCACCCTGCAACGTAAAGAGGCTGTGAAGCAATACTATTGGAAATGGGTGGAGGAACACAAGCTCATCAAGCCTAACCAGGGGAAACTCACTGAGGAATTCCTGCTCCATAACAGGTCAGATCGCTAGAACCCTATCTAGACATAATCCAGATCCCCCAGGACAGGACATTTTACATTCAATTTAGGTTCGGCACCCTTCCGGTTGGTGAGGTAACAGCCAAGTGACGCACTAATGCCCAAAGTCCGAGCAACTGCCCTGGTTTCAATGCCCCAGTGGAGTCTGTAGCCCATGTGCTGTTTGCATGCCCTGCTTATGTGCAGCCCAGGGACAAATGTCTCAAACCGATCTGTCGACAATTGGGCACACGGAACCACTGTGAAGCCTTGCGTATACTGAAGTCGGACACCAGGCCCCTCCTTGTCTGTGCAGTGGCCAAGTTTCGGAGCCACATGTGGGGCGTTCGAAGGAAGGCACGCGCAAGAGCGCTCCAGCAATGACTAGGCTGATCCCCAGACCAAGTTGTTTTTGGGCCCCAGTTCTTAGACACATGATACTCTTAATTGCACCATATGCACTGCTCTAGTACTTCATTGTAGATTGACTGAAGAACTATGTTGTCATGGGAGGGCCCTAAGGTTAGTAGTCAATTGCTGTGTACGAAGCTCTATTTTATACACCCAAATGGGCGTAAGATGGCGCTAGCTCCTCCTATGTATTGTCACCGCTCCAAGCCCTTGTTTTTAATTTGTGATACCTTCTGATTGATGTCTTTAATATTTTTATAAGATATTTTGTATCTCAAATCAGCTTTTAACAAATTAGTTTAATTTTTAAATGCATGAACGTTTCCGTATGATGCATAACTCCTAATTGTTTGACAATTAATGGGCATGGTGTGACTCTATTGGCTCACATATGAACCTGCTTTCAATATTAGACGTTGTGGGTAGTTGAATTGAGTATTTTATGTAATTTCTACACATTGGTCCAACATGTTTTAACCTTTCAGGCAATTTTATCGCCAGACAATAATCTTGTGATACGATGACCCTGTATGCCCATTGTGAGATGCACTCTACGAACTTTTTATTTTTCTTATATTCTTAACTGTGTTTTATCATGCCTGTACTTGTAGCTTTGATGACTTGAACAGTCGAAATAAAGCTTAATGATGATGATGACGTACTCTCCCTTCGCGCCTTCACCTCATATGGGCCTGTCCTGTGATCCTGGAGAGCTCTGGGCTCCACAAGTTCCATAATCCACACCTTCTGGCCAAGTTGAAAATCTACCAGAGTGGCCTTCTAGTCACACCAGAGCTTCATAACCTCCTGTCTGACCTCAATATAGCATTTTGCCTTTTTCCAGAATTGATGTATCTGGTTGAGGAGGGCCAGCATTTAGCTGACCACATCCTGGAGAGGCTTTCTGGGAGCTTGCTTCCACCCCTCTTTCACAAGGCTAAGAGGTCCCCCAACAGGGTGGCTATAGATGAGCTCAATGGAGCTAATCCCCATGCCCTTCTGTGGCACCTCCCTGTAGGAAAAGAGAAGGCATGCCATAAGGATGTCCCACTCACACTTCAGGGGCTCAGTTAGGCCCATTATCATGCCCCTCAAGGTCTTGTTGAATCTCTCCACTAGACCACTGATTTGGGGTTGACAGGGTGTGGAGAACTTATAAGTGACTCCACACTCATCCCACATGGACTTCGTGGATGCTGACATGAAGTTAGTGCCTCTGTCAGACACTGCAGTTTTAGGGAACCCCACATGGTTAAAAGTCCTCATCAGAGCCCTGGGCACCACATGTGCAATCATTGATCTCAGAGGGATGGCCTCTGGGTAGCGAGTGGCATGGTCCACCAAGAACAGGATGAACCTGTTGCCTAAAGCTGCCTTGGAGTCCAAGGGTCCAACAATGTTGATGCCTACCCTTGCAAAGGGAGTGTCACTGGCAGGTAAAGGGTCAGGGGGCTGTGAGCCTTTCCCTGACTTCCCACTGGCCTGGCAGGGGGACAGGACCTAAAAAATGCATCTGAGGCTGTCTTGTTTGGGGTTGAAAAGACCTGCGCAATAAGCCTTGCAAAGCTCTTGTCTTGCCCTGGATGTCCTGCCAGGGGCATGTCATGAGCTAACCCAGTAGGAAGGTCCTGTAACACTGGGGGACCACTAGCACATGGGCTGCCCCAGATCCAGGAGCATTAGGCTTGCTATGTAGGAGGTCATTCTCCAAATAGATCAGGTGATCCTGCTGCCTGGGCCTAAACTTTCTGCTTCAAGCCCTCTCGAGTGGGGCACTCTTTCTACGCCTTGCAGGATTCCTCCTTGGTGGGCCCTCTCTCAGCTTGCCAACCAGCAAGCTCAGGCAGGTCACTCAGGACAGCAATGTTCTCTCTGGTTGGCTTGGGGGCAACCTCCTCGGGTGCCACGTCAACTTCTACTGTGGGAACTTCAGGGGCTGATTTACCACGCCCCTTGCCCCTATCTTTCTTGGCACCTGCCTGGGCCATTGTTCCAGGCGCCATTGGCTCCCTTTCCGGGCAGCCATGGACCTTGTGGTCATACAGACCCATTCAGGCAATCCCAGAATCTCCCAAGTGTGACGTGAGCTCTACTTCTCTCCAGGTAGTGTGTTCCAGGTCATTGCGCAACAGACAATCTACAAGCATGGCAGCAATCGCAGCTGCTTTTAGAGAACCCAAGACCCCTCCCCCCACTCAAAGGGAACCAAAGCCATCAGTAATTAACTATGACGTGGTGGAATGTGTTAGGGAGGACCTGCTCTGAAGACACCAGCTGGCACCTCACAGTAGTCATGATGGCTCCTGTGTCTCTCAGAGCCTCTACCCATTGCCCATTGATGGTGACCCACTGCCTGTACTTGGAAGTATTGGCAGGCATATGGGCTTTTGGTACCATCTCTTTATCCCCCACGGGCACTAGGGTTACCACTATCTGTTCCCCAAAGCTAACAGGGACTATCTCCTCCCCGAGCGCTACTCCCACTAACCCAGGTGTCTGCCCACCAGTGAGGGGCTGTGTCCACTTGGGACATTGGAGTCACCCTTGAAGTGCCCATACTTGTAGCACTCAGTACATTGAGGTACAAACCTCCCTGTCCTCTTATAAAACAACCCCTTCTCCTTAGGTTCAGACTCTATCTGGTTACTACTGCTCCCTTGAGAATCTTTTGGGGGCCTTTAGAGACCTGCTTATTTATTTATTTATTTATTCCTCATATAACCTCCGTAGCCATAGCAACCTCTCGACCTGATGCACCACTAATGCTGATGACTTGGTGACTTGGTGGTTTCAGTCTCAGCTGTTGTTTCTTCTTTGGGGACCGCCCAAAGTACACATCATGAGCTGACCAAGAGGTTTTAATCATTGGAATTGAACCTTAACCTACTCTAATCTACTATCCATTGTATTTCCATCCAGCAGATTCCAAAATAACCCTGTAGCAGGCCTACCTCTATAGATGTTCACCCTTTGAGCCAGAGCTCTAAAATAAGTACCTGAATTCCACCAGGCATTCCAAGACGGTGGGGCCATCTGACGCCAACGTTTACATATCTGTCTCCTGGCCAGAATGATCATATAAAACACCAGCTTATATTGCAATACGTTCATGTCTTGCCTCCCCCCAGGTTCAAGGGTTATCCCAAAAAGTATAAGAGATGGGCTTACCTCTACATCTGAACCAAGCACCTTCGAAATACTCTTACCCACGCTTTTCCAATATTCCTGTATCTTAGGGCAGGAGGCAAATATATGAACACCATCCGCATTCAGGGAACCACACCTAATGCATCTTGCTTCTCCCCCGCCTCTCATTCTTGAAATTTTCAGGGTTAACCAATATAGCCTGTGGATTGTAAAAAAATGGTTCTTTCTGAGTGGAGCAGATTTGACAGTCGAATAAAGAGTATCTATTGATACTTGCCATAATTGATCTACCTCCTCTCTCGGCAAGTAATTTTCCCAGACTCGCGTTGGGTTGTCGATCTTCCTGTCGGCTGCGGCTAGGAGATACCTGTACCAAAGAGCCACCTCCTTTTTCCTGGGAGCCACATCTTGTAGGTCACTTTCCATTTGACACTCCTCAAAGGGCGGCCAGGATTGATTCTTGCACCAGGAAACAATCTGATAGTATTTAAACCTGGATAAAGTGCCTCTAGTGATGGAATTCCAATACTCCCATGAGAAGCATTCATTGTTTAGGACAATATCCTTCCAAGACATGACACCAGCCTCAAACAAAGGACGAGCTAAGGCATCTAGGAGGCACTCCGGAGTTCCTGGGGATCCCCACACAGGGGCCCACTCACTATAATATGAGAGGCCGAGACAATCACGACAGCTTAACCATAGCTTTGCCGCCATTTGTAAAGTCTTCAAACGCACTTTTTTGAAGAATTTAGAAGAGCCAAATTTATACATAAATCCGAATGCGTCTATGCCCATTAACATGGCGGAAAACATACTCCCTATTAGTGACTTGTCTGGGGAGAGCAGTAACATCCTACAGTTCTTTAACTGGTAGGCCCAGCAATAGAGTTGTAGGCCAGGTAAACCCATACCCACTTGCTTCAGTTTACGTCTTAGTTTCTTCCAGGATAGACGGACCCCCTTACTTGCCCATATAAAAGAGAAAATCTTGCCCTGGATTTTAAGCAGATCCGCTTTTGCAAATGCTAAAGGAATATTATTAAACAGGTAGGTACATTTTGGTAGTATGGACATTTTTATGAGGTTCACCCTTCCATAGTGTGAGAGAGGTATACTCTGCCACCTTTCAACAAGACGTCGACCTCTTTAGAAACCCTATCTAGATTTGTTTTTGGGAGTTTCTCCAGGTCGTGGGTAATTGTAATTCCTACGTATCTAAGCTCCCTGACCGACTTGCTCTCATGATCTGGGATATTCCATGCCATAACCTCCGTCTTATATTCATTCACTTCATACCCTGAAAATTTCCCAAACGCCTGTGCTTCAGCCATAAGCTCCGGGAGTGCAGTAGTGAGATTAGGGCACATTAACACCAAGTCATCTGCATAAAGGGCGATTTTCCTCTCAAATCCATTTATAGAAAAGGGGGTTATCTTCTGGTTCTGACGGAGTCTTTGGGCAAGGGGCTCAATATATAGGTCGAACAAAATAGGTGACAGAGGACAACCCTGCCTAGTTCCTCTACTTATTTTAACAATTGGAGAAGGGCTTCCATTAACTAGTATCTGTGCATAAGGTGACCTGTAAATTTTCTTGAGTACTTCCCTGAACTCATCCCCGAGTCCAAAAACCTTCAAGATCCTATCTAAAAAGTGCCAGTTTACGCGGTCAAAAGCTTTGGCAGCGTCCACAGTGATGATGGAGAAAGGCATATTCTGTGACACTGTCAAATCAGCTGCCCCAATTAGAGTGTATACCAGTTCTGACTTCTGCCGACCAGGAATAAAACCCTTCTGGTCTTGATGTATAATGGGACCTATAATTTTTGACAAGCGGTTATTCAATATCCCTGCAAATATTTTATAATCAGTATTTAATAAGGAAATCGGCCTATATGACTGGCATTGAGTCGGATCCTTCCATGGTTTTAAAATGAGTGATATGAGTGCTCCATTCCAAGAGTCTGGCTGGGAGGAAAGACCACCTAGAATATCAATAAATAGATTCAACCAAACTGGAATAATCTGATCTCTTAATATGGAGTAGACTTCAATTGGCATTGAATCTGGACCGGGGGCCTTTCCCCTCTTAGATTTATCTAATACCGCCAAAATCTCACTTCCAGTTATTTTAGACTTTAGGAAGTTCTGACTATCCTCTGATATTTTCGGGAGTAATTTCTCAGTAAGCCAGCAGTCTATGTGTTCTTACACTGTATAAGAATCTTCTTGATATAGCTCTTGAAAGAACTGCACAAAAGACTGTTCTATCACATCTTTATCCTCAGTGATATGTGCATGAAATTTTATCCTACTGATGTAGTTAGAGGATCTATCAGTTCGACTCTTTATCGCCAAGAGTTTACCGCAGTTCTCCCCCTGCTCAAAGTCAAACATCTTACTCGCTTCCCATTTTTTGAAGTATGATCTCCTCAGATTTAAGCCTAAAATTCAACTGTACTTCCTCGAGTCTCCTTACTAGATCTTCTCTCACTGTAGCAGTTATATTCCTCAACTTAAGCTCTACTTCTATTTTTTTTATTTGTGACTCTAGACCGGCCAACTCAGTCTTCTCTGCCCTAGACCAGCCCGCTACCGCCCCCTTTAGAGTTCCCCTCAACCAGGCTTTATAAGTATCCCAAACATTATACAGGGAGGTTGATCCGAGATTGTCTTGTAAGAAACAGGCGGTTTTGGATTTCAAGAGATATGGGGTGGAAGGCTGCAGTAGAAATCTCCTATTTAGAGTCCATCTCTTCACAGGAGATTTTTGAGGGAGCTCTAAATTGAAGACTATTGCCCCGTGATCAGAAATATGAATAGGCATATACTCTATGTGGCTTACTTTGTCCACCTCAGAACGTTCCATAAATATATAATCTAGCCTAGAAAAGTGTGAATTCTTTTTACTTAAAAAGGAGTACTCTCTCACCTCGCCATTTTTTTCCGCCATACGTCACATAAATTAAAAAATTTTAGAGTAGTCCTAAGATAGGCTTTGACACGAGGAGCCACAATCTGTTTCCGAAAGGAGGATCTGTCCAGCCCATTATCCATAAGGACATTAAAATCTCCACCCAATATAAGTGGGGAATCAAAGTCAGCCAGGGCAAAACAAAGATTATTTAGTGGACCTGTATCATCCTCATTCGGGCCATAGTAACTAACTATATTGTATTTAGACATCTGAGATTTTATTTTGGCTATGACCCAGCGCCCCATTGTGTCTACCTGAGATCTGATAAGTTCAATCCCGGAATTTGGTTTCAGAATAATGGCTGCCCCTTTCGAACAGCACTGTTGGTCTGAAGCAATAATTATGTCTACCCATCTTTCCTTACCGAATAATGCCCTGCACTCTGATTGTAAAAGATGAGTTTCCTGAATCAAACAGATTGAAGCCGAACTATTTTTAGATATTGAAGGATCAGACGCTGTCTTCTCTTAATTCTCAGCCCGTTGACATTCCAGCATAAAAAGCCCAAGTCCCGTCTTGATCCCTGTAGAGGTCTATCCACCATCATTATCTTTGTCCTGGTCACCTCCCCTGCTAAGGCTACTGAGAGTTATTATATCAGAAATGTTTCACAATTTTATTATTTTTAAATTTTTCCCCAATGCTCCCCACCAACACATGTGCAAACCCCCCCACACCATCCCTTCCCCCTATTTGCTGGTACACCCATCCCCGGGAACCCTCCCTGTCTAATCATGGCAATAAGTATTGCCCTATGAGTCGTAGCCCTCCCGTCTCCCACAAAGAAAGAAAAGTAAGATATAAAGGTGTATATGGTACTGACATCCCTTTAACTTAATTTCTAGTTTTAGCCTGTTGTAGAAATGTGTCTACTTCTTCCGGGAACCTAAAATTAAACATCTTATTAGCCCAGAGAACCTTCAAGAAGGCTGGAAATCTCAGCTGCACCTGAGCCCCCAACTCTCTTAATGCATCCATCCGCTTCCCTAATTCCCATCTCCTATCTTCCGTTACCCTAGAGATGTCAGACCTAACCTTAAAGGAGATGTCATTAACCTCAATAGACTTCAGTTTAAGGGCTGCCCCTAATAGCTGCTCTTTTAGAGGGTAGGATTGGATGCATACTAAGATCTTCCTTGGCTTCTTTCTTGCAGGGTTTAACCTAAAGGGGTCCCTATGGATGCGCTGTAATACTTTCTCCCATATTGGTGCTGAGGCAATTTGGGGAAATGCTTTAACAAGAATATCTATAACATATGCTTTCAGATTGTCCCCTTCCAGTCCTTCTTTTAAATCTAATACTCTTATGTTGTTTCTTCTAGATACATTTTCAAGTCTCTCCAACCTCTCATCGACATCCCGCTCTCTCTCTTTTAGCCTGAGCACTTCGTGAGCATTACCCTTGACCTCCTGACCAAGTTCTCACACCTTATTTTCCAATGCCTCCAGCCTTTGTGTTAGTGCATCTAAGTTCTCTTCTAGGCTGATGCATGTATCCTGTATCCTCCTCTGATTAACCTCCGAGGTTGAGAATCGGGTGCTCATCTCTGCAGATATCTGTCTCAGCATCCCTTGTATTCAGTCAATAGCAGGACTTAACTCGACCCATTCTACACTCCGGCCTTCCAAATTGCGTTCTGTGTCTTCCACCATCGCATCCCCGAAGTCAGTTCGGTTTTCATGTCTATCTTCCATAGTGGTAGGGGCTGTACCATTAATCTTATCTAGTACAGAGTATCTATTTGATAGAGGGATGACATGATTGAGAACTAAAGCCGAGTCTACCACTGGGGTCCCCTTACTTAGGTCCCTTTTCCCCTGTGGACTAGACATAAAGTAGGCCTTTAAAGAGGGCGTTATTTTTGCAAGAGGTTGGATTTTATCTCTCTTCCTGCCTTTCACGAGAGCTGGCTTCCCTGTCCCAAAGGCCGGCTTTTTACTCTTATGGCCACTTATTAAGGCCTCCGTTGGCAGAGGAGGCTGCGTAGGCTGTATATACTGTATTGTCTGTGCTGGCTTTTGTACAAGGGGCTCTATCCCAAGAAATTTTTGCGATCTTAATTTGTACCTCCTTCCCTGAGAAGTGGCAGTACTGGGCGTCTGTTTGGTTGAGTTTGGGTCTACCCCTTTATTCGGCTGTTGCCTTCTCCCTCCCGATAAAGCTGGGTCCTGCTCAGGCTGCTCAGGCTGCAACTTGTCTACCTCCATGTAGTAGCAAATATCCTCATTACCTATTTTAGCCACGTCAGAAAATATAATATAAGGCTTGCGCTGTTTATATGAAGATTGAGCCCTATACAAACAGTTCCCGGAATGAGTTTCACCTCTGCCGCAATCTCTGTATATTTGGGGCAGCTTTTCAGGGGATATACATAGCACACCTAGCACTCCGAGTGTAAAGCAGCTAGCAAACTGTGCTCGGTTATAACACTGCGCACGTCTGCTTTGCGATAGTGCCAATGCTGCCCTGAAGAGGGGAAATGTAAGTCTTGCACACATTCAGGCTACCACCACAGTCTCTTTTACCCGGCTAAGAGAACTTTGACTCTTCATCTGTTAGTCTTTCGTTTCCACCACAGCCATTAAGCCCCTGGTGATGCCTTGGAGGTCGATTGGGCAGCTTCCCAAAACCCCAGCAGCTTCAGCCTTGAAGCCCCGAAACCACTAGCTCCAAGCGGCTCCGGTAGCAGAGGAATGAGCCCCAGGCAGGAACAATTAATCCCAGATACGCAAGGCAGCATCAGACCAACCAGAGAGAACAGGCCGCAGAAACAGCTGAAGTCGCCCGACCCGAGCGGAACATGAAGTGGACGAAAACCCAGGCTCCAGGGCGGCAAACCCACAAATCAGGATGCGTCGGTATCACCCCCACAGGAGGCAGCCCCAGACAGCCACGAGGAGAGAGAACGGGCGGGTGGGGCCGCAAAACAGCTGAGGCCTCCCGGCCCGAACGGGACACAAAGCACGCGAAGAACCAGGCTCCGGAACGACAAAGTCACAGACCAGGGTGCGGCGGCATCAGTCCCTCAGTCAGACACACTAGGTAAGCATTCCGCATTGGCCTTAGTCGGTACCAAGAACAGAGGACGGGAGAGCGGACAACTCGCAACCTGCCGATTAGCTGCCCGCCATGTTCCCCCTCTCAGCAAAAAACAGGACCTGCTTATTTTTAAGTTTTTCTCCCCCCTCCTTCTTCTGGTTGGAACTCTGACCATCTTTGTGGGAGTCCCCAAGAACCCTTCTTGGATATTCTGATGCTAGCTAGAGGTCCGCCTCCGTAGCAAGCTTCCAGGGTTAGTCAGCTTACTGTGAACTAGATAGGTATTTTTATGTGTGGAGGCTCCGCACTTGTAAAGATACTACTCGTAAATTCAAAAGTGTAAGTTTACCTTTGTGATTCAGTCCCTCACTTACTGGTTGACTGGTGTACGAGCCCTAGTCAAGCAGCAACCACAATTCTACTCATGGTAAGAGGCAGGCAACCTTAATTTAACCTATGCTCACCTTCTGGAAGCTTGGCACATAGCAGTCAGGCTTAACTCAGAGGTTCTGTGTAAAGTGTTTGTGCAACACTTCAAACAGTAAAACAGTAAAAACTCTGCACAAAATGATTCCACATCAGGTTAGAAAAATAGCTCTGATTTTAATGAATAAAACAAGTCAAAAACGGCTAAAATCCATATAATAGAAGTGGAGATTTGGTGACTTCTGCTGGGCTGCGAGGAGAGTCACCGTCCAACTTCTATTCAGGAGGAGGTGTTTCACTGTGGGTCGCATATTTAGCTGTTAAGGTTAAGGCAGCAAGTTTCTTTTTCAGAAAAGTACTTTTATAAGGACAAGGTCAAGCTTATTTCCTTCACTTCACGTCAGACGAACGTTGTTTCTCATTTTTCGATTTCACGTGCTCTTGTTGTCTGCGGTCAGATCAGGTCTTCTGTTGTAACCTGTTGTACTGATGGTGAGACGATTCCTAAAAGGAATGAAGAGAATGGGGATCAAGAATCTGATTCCTGTCAGGAGTCTTGATTTGAGTGTAATCACGATAATCATATTGCCTTTCAGAGGAGTCTGGGGGCGGAGACCCTCCGTGTGGTCTACTTTTCTTTCATTGGTTGTTTAGATTTGTCCCAGGGTTTTTTAGAAAAACTCAGTGGTGGGTCTGACATGCTTGTCGGAACTAGGCTTGCCAAGCGGTGCCACTGAAGGTCTGGTTCCCATACTATTATTATAAGACGAATATACATTAGCAATAATGATGAGCAATTCACGTTCGTTGTCGGCTACCTCCACCTTGGCAAGCCACTGGCATATAGCCACAGACGCTGCTTCACCTTTAACATTAGAAAGATTCATTTCTGAGATGACGAAAGAATTCCCAATAAGTTTCATCCCCAAACCGACGGCAGGACCTGCCCCATGCTCATTCTGTATTTGTTTGGCGACATTCGGTAGAACAGCCATCGAGAGAGTGCCATGACAAAGAGTGGGGACAGTGGCAAAAATAGTCTCCCAAGTATTGCAGTCAGCTAGAGGGGGAATTGCCATTTGGTAAGCACATAGTTAAAATTCTGTGCTTGTCGTGTGGTTACTTAAGATGGTCTTTGTAGATACATTTTCTACGAGATCCAAGCACATTAAAAATATCCTAAATCATCGATGGGAATTGCTCCAAAGTGAGTCCGATTTCAAAGGTCTGTTCTTAAACAAACCCTTATGCGCTTACACAAGGAGTCAGAACATAAAGAACTGTTAACCAAAAAATCTCAGAACATCAGAGCAGTAGAACCAGGAATGAAAAAGTGCCACAACTGTGTCCATTGCAACAACATTATTACAGGCAAAAAGGTCATACATCCACAAACAGGAAATATCTTCAAATTACGTAATTCCACAGATTGTAACTCCATGTTCGTGTTTTTTTGCATCAAAGGCCCCTTGTCAGGATGTACGTTGGTAAAATGGAAAGAAAAATTAAAATCAGAATTACTGAGCACAAGAGTCTCATACGCAACAAAAATCTAAATTCGAGTCTGGCTATGCATTGGATGGAGTCCAACCAAAACATCCCACAACTTAGATTTCTAATTTTGGAGAAAATAAATCTGATACAGGAGAGAGACAATGCTAAATGGTTATCACAAAGGGAAATATGGTGGATAAAACATCTTAACACCACGATGCCTGTTGGATTAAACGACAAACTGAATATGAGCTGCTATCTTTGATATCACAGGTTTATAGAACACTAATTGGAGTTACCACACCATAGTTAGATGTGTTAGCTTTACATATATGTAGTCACACAATCAATTGCATGGGGACTATTGGTCATGATTTTTATTCAGCCACTGTAATTATATTGTCAAATAGGTAATTATGATTTCATGACATGGGATTGTTTTGGTACTTTTTTGATATTGTTCATAATTGTTCTGGTACTTTTTTGATATTGTTCATAATTTGTGAAAATGTCATCAAAACACAACATGCAACATGCACCATTCAAAGGACAGTCGTACAGCTAGCAATATGTTTACACCAAGTACCTGTGAGAACCCAGTTCGAGGGCATCTGGGCTGGTGCAGTTTACAAGTTGGATGACACATTGCTTTGAGCAATAGTTACAATGGAAGCTTAACTGTGGATGACGGAGTACGCGCAGTCAGTGGCATGTTGTTCACAGGAGCCTAGGTATCAGGACACAGTGATCAACCGTACATAGGGTGTGGCGGACCTGGTCATACATATATTTTTTTTATTATATTTCTCTTACAGGATCAAGTTGAGGGACAGTGTTTATTCATTTTTCTGCATTAGTTGTAACATGGGAGTAAACTGATACTGAAGAAGTGCTTTTGGACTGGGGTATGTTCATCAAGAAACGGGAGTACACATGAAGTTATGGCTGCCATAGTAGCGTAGTTCATCTGTGGTGAATTCGGTTAGTCCATTGTTGATGTTGCTGACAAGTAGAGATTTACGGGGCAGGAAGACGCAGGATCTCATGCTTCCTGGCACGGTGATTCGAACACGCAGAGAATTGAATATGTGGAGACAGTTGGCAGGATTATTGAGGAGAGTGGTGGTACTAGAATCTAGCAATTATGGTACAGCGCTAGAGCTTACAGTGGTATTTTGTTGTCAAAAGCTTTTTTACTGTTTGGCAAGAAACAGCACTTATATTGACAACATCGAGTGGAGCCACGGAGTGTGGACGAGTTAGTTATTTGAACTGGGCTTAAAGTTATTGTGGAACCCCCCGTAGACATATGTTCCTGGGAGTACATTTGTATTGCCATTTATTTTCCAGAAATCACATTGATCAAGTACCACATAGAGAGACACAGGTCCGCAGATGTGAGTTATTTTGATTTTTTTTTTTTGCGGTTTGAGGTATTTTCAGCACAGAGTTGGGTGAAGTGGTTTGTAAATTTGAGAAGTACTAGGTGACGGTTGGTTCATGCTTTGTAACATGACACCTACACGGAGAGCACTTTGATGTGTTTGTTTACACTACATAAGTATAATGTATTGGATTCTATGTTTTATTACAGTTCCCCTAACAAAGGGATCAGTTGATCCCGAAATGCATTGGGGAAACAACCACAAGACAGCATTGTTGTTTGAAAAAGATATTTTGGTTTTCATGTGAAAGAGTTTATGTATTATGTCTGTAAAGATTAATGAAAAAAAATTATGATTCCCCAGAGTTATTCACAATGAAATTATCAACGTGATGGTTACAATGTGCAGTGTAATGTATTAAGAAGCACAGAAGTGTATTGTCTACAGGTTTGCTAATAACGCAAAGTTGTTTGCACATAGCAGTGCGGGCAGGGGAAAGTGCACTCATACATTTGCAATAAATGCATAGTTTTAATTTTGAGGCAGGCTTCCTCATTCCCACCCAGCACACTAAACCAATTAATTTAGTTTACATTGGATAAAATAGTTTACGCACAAAGAGGAGAGCGCGGCATACCACGAAATTCAATTACTTAAGGGGAAGCACAGCTTCAAGTTGATCTATTTTATGGACAACCCAAAAGGGTATTTTGCCACGATTTGTGGGTCATTTACACATAACTGAATTAACAATCACAGGACTTATAACATGAGCCGCAGGCACCAGAGGTTACCCTTGCAGGGTATCTCTAGCTGGACCAGCCAACAAGGCATGTGCAATAGACCTGGCACCATTGGCGTGGGTCCCCCTTCCATTTTTTCACAGTTGCCTCCTGTGTTTTTGCAATGTTTTTGCTGGTCTAGATGCTTTGGGCACGTTGTCACTGCTATTCAGTGCCAAAATGCAAGTGTTCCCTATTGTAAATTGTTGTTTTGGATTAGTGACTCCATGATTGGCTTATTTGATTTACTTGTCAGACCCTAGTACAGTGCACCATGTGAGTCCAGGGCCTGTAAATCAAATGCTGCGGGTGGGCTTGCAGCACTGGTTGTGCCACCCACAGAAACAGCTTGTAAAATATGGCTCAGGCCTGCCATTGCAGAGCCTGTGTGCAGTCTGGGACTGCCATGTCGACTTGGCAAGTGCACCCACCTGCCAGTCCCTAAAACCTTCCCTTTTCTACATATTAGTCAGCCCTAAGGTAGGCTAAAGGGCAGGGTGTATTGTATGTAAAAGGTAGGACATGCCTTGATGTGTGTGGCATGTCCTGATAGTGAATTACTGCCAATTTCGTTTTTCACTATTGCAAGGCTACCTGTTCCCATAGGCCAGAATGGGCAGTTTGATTATAACATCTTATAATCCTAACTGACCCAAGGAACTAGGTAGGAATTTGAGTTTAGTATGCCTGAACTCCGAATGTTAAAATTCATCTTTTAGTGTGGGTGATTTTTACATTCTGTGTTTGAAAATACCACTTTTAGAAAGTAGGTATTTTCTTGCCTAACCATCCAGCATCCCTCTGCTAGGTTTGTGTATTCCATGTTTGGTTTGTGAGTGACAGGGAGCTGGAGAGGGCTTTGGCTAAAGCAGTCTGATGGGTCAGGGCTGGTCTGAAAAGGACCTGCAATGAATAGAGAGTGGGGGGCGGAGATTTCCTTTCACTGACCTGAGCCCTCATAGAATAGAGAGTAGGGGGAGGAGATTTCCTTTCAGCTACCTGGGCCAGGTCTGCTATCAACAATGCTGTCTCCACCTCCTGCCAGGAATCTGCAAAGAACTGGTTTTGGCTGGGCACAGGCACCCTCTGCCTCCAGAGGACAAATGATTTACTGGTATAAATATTGGGGCCCAGACCCCAGAACTTTAGATCACTTCTGAGAATCAAGACGAACCTTTGCCAAGGAGAAGAACCAAGAAAGCTGAAGGAGGAGACTGCCCCTGTGCTGTCCTATTTCTGGGGTTGGCCTGCAGTGGTTACTTTATTTGCCAAGGAAAGGGGAAGAGGACTTTTGTGAACTTTTCAACATCTTGAAGAAGAATCTCCAAGGGCTTGAAGTGTGCTTGCCTTCTTCCTGAAGTCTCAGGGATACAAGACTTCACCAGCAGCTCCCCTGAATTCCCTTGCTGGGAATTCTACCTGCAGAAAGGTGCCTAATGTTGTTTTGGGCCCTCTGAGAAGACTGCGTGTCGCTGGGAGCCGGAAGCGCAACGCAACGAGGAGAAGCGTGTCACCGCCGCAGCAGTTGCCGTCGCATCGCCAAAGAAGCATGCCGCTGCTGCAGATGTTTTTCGCCGTCGCACCACCGACGAAGCGTGTTGCATCACCGGAGAAGCGTCTTGCAGGGCCTGTAGCGGCTCAGAAGTCACCGAGTTCGCCGCATGGCCTTCGGGCGTGCACGCATCTAATCCAACGTTGTCGCATCGCATCAAGGATGCCATTTTGTCGCATCGCACCGGATCGTCGCACTGCATCGAGGCGCCATCCTGTCGTATCGTCATCGGGCCACAGTAAGAAACAACGCATCAACTCCCCACACAGTAAGGAAGCAACGCATCACCTCTCCTGCACAGCAGTAAGGAACCGACGCATCCACTCCCCAGAGTGTAAGGAACGGCGCATAAACTTCCCTGCCACCCTTTTGTTTGCATTGCGTGACGCATCTAAGGTACTTTGAGAGTAAAGTGTTGCATTTACCATCTACATTGAACTAAGCTATTTTCTACCATTTTAAAGACTTATTGTAATATTTACTAGACTTAACACAAGACCACAGTATTACAGTATTGTGGATTTTTGTAGTTTGGTCTTGTGTTAAGTCTAGTAAATATTACTTATTTTTCTAAACTGGTGTGGTGTCTATTTGTAGTGTCTTCACTGTATTACTGTATGTGGTCACAAATGCTTTACACACTGCCTCTGAGATAAGCCTGCCTGCTCGTGCCAAGCTACCAAGGGGGTGAGCAGGGGTTATTTAAGAGTGTAGCCCCTTTACCCTGACTAGAATCAAGGGTCCCTATTTGGACAAAGGTACCCCCAATTTTAACATTGGTGGTCAGTAGTGAGGATTTGGACCTGCATTTGTGATTCATATACAGTGATTGGTGTACACTACTAGTGAGTGCAGACCATAACGCGACCACATACATTTTTTGTGGAATTTCCTTGGAACTTCTCTTTGCTTTTTTGAGATCTGCCAACAGTTTTCACCATGAGCAAAGCAGCATCCATTGCATCTGTTGACGATGATTTTGAAGAAGATAGGATTGACACCTACACTGTGTCTTACCTCAAAGCTGCTTGCAGGAAATTTAAAATCTCTATGAAAGGCCTCACCAGGAAAGAGGAATACCAAAAGGCGATGAAGCCCTGGGTAAAATCTAGGAATGCCAGTGGGCATCCTGAAGAGCCTAGGGAGGAGGCAGAGAATTTAGGTGGGCAGTTACAGGGGCCAGTGGGCCTATATGGGAGGAAAGTGCCTTCCAGAGCAGGCAGCAGTGTTTCTTCAAAAGATCTGTCCCCAAGAGAGTTGGAGGACAGGGAGAGAGATAGAGTGCATAAGATGGAGCTGGCCAAGCTCCAACTAGGTGGTCAGATGGAGCTGGAGAATAGGAAGTTGGCCTTGGAGGAAAAAAGAATGCATTTGGAGCATGAGAGGATGTTGAGGGAATTGGAATTGAAAGCTAAACATTTGGAAATTTCTCCCTCTGGTGGCAGCGCACCATCCATGCCTGTAGAAACAAGAGTGTTTATTCCCAAGGATTTCATTAAGGAATTTCATAAAAGAATGAAGATATTGGGCAATGGTTTAAGGCCTATGAGGTAGATATGACCTCCCACTGGGTCCCTGAGAGGGATTGGGGAGCAGGGTTGTGGGGGCGGTTCATCAGTGATGGGCGGAATGCCTTATTGGATTTGCCTTCTGAGGATCAGAATTCTTATGTGCACATGAAGGAAGCCTTAATGACCAGGTATGGGTTGAACCCTGAGCTTAATAGACAAAGGTTTAGGAATTGTAAGAAACTGGAGTCTAGCGCTTGGGTAGAATATGTGACTTTTTTTGCAGAGCATTGGATGGTTGGGTGAAGGGTAGCAAAGTGAATGATTATCAGGAGCTCTATGATTTGTTTGCATGGGAGCACTTGTCTAGTAATTGTTTTCCAGAGCTAAGCCAGCACCTTATTGATAGCAAGCTGACTAACCCTAGGAAGCTTGCTGAGGATGCGGACCACTGGGTTAGTACCCGGGTCCACAAGGGTCATGTTGGAGACTTCGCCAAAGGTGGGCAGGGTCCTCAGCAGAAGAGTGGGGGGACAAGGGTAAACAGAGGGAGATCCAGAAAGGACCCCAAAGTAATACCCGAAGGGAACCGTTCCCAGACTCCCCCTGTGAAGAAGCCAGGGGTCCGACAGGTAAACCTGTTCATAAGGGACCCCTGAAATGTTTTAAGTGTGGTGAGGTGGGTCACGGTTTCTATGATCCTAAGTGCCCCCTGAGAGAAAAAACAGCACCCATTGGTGCACCGCCCCGGCAGATGGCTAGTGTAGCCCTGGGTGAGGAGATGGGTGCCCAAGGTGGGTGGGGTCCCGCGGAGATGTCCCTAGTCTCTTTAGGAGACTGTGAGGTAGTCCCCAGGACCCAGCTGCCTGATAACACTAAAAAGTACAGGCAGTGGGTGACCATCATGGCCATAGAGTGGAGGCTCTTAGAGACACGGGAGCCAGTGTGACAGCTGTCTGTTGTCGGCTGGTGTCTGAAGAGCAGGTGATCCCCAATTCATTTTACCCGGTTGTTGCGGCTGACAACACAGAGAGCCACTACAAGGTGGCTGCGGTTCCCTTTGATTGGGGATGGGGGGTCTCAGGTACTCTTCAAGTAGCTGTGAGGCCAGCCATGCCTGTTGACTATCTGTTGGGTAATGATTTGGAGAGCTCCCCTTGGGCTAAGGTGGAGCAAAGTGCTCATTTGGAGATGTTGGGTCTGCCTGAGTGGGCGTGTGTGACCACTTGGTCCATGGCAGCCAGTAAGGGTGTTCAAGAGGACCTGGAGCTTGAAAGAGTGGCCCAGGTACCTGCCTTAAAGAGAAGAGGCAGGGGGCAGGGGAAGCCCGCCCTACCGTTCCCACAGTCCAGGAGGAGTCAGACCTTGAGGGGGATGCCCTGGAACCAACAGGGGAGCAGGTAGCTGAACTGGGGGACCTGCCTGAGCTGACCCATTGGCAGCAGGAAGGAGGACCCTCCAGGGAAGAGTTCTTTGAGGAGCAGAAAAAGTGCCCTTCTCTTAAGGGTTTGCGGCAACAGGCTACAAACCAGGCAGCAGGTGATCAGTCTGGATCACATTGGATCTACTGGGAGAATGGTCTCCTGTATAGTGAGCCTAAGGTCGCTGAGCCTGGGTCAGCCTGTGTGCTGGTGATACCCCAGTGCTTCCGAGCCTTCCTACTGGGTTTGCCTCATGATGTACCGTTAGCAGGACATTTTGGGCAGGACAAGACCTTTGAAAGGCTTGTCACTCACTTTTATTGGCCCCAAATGTGCAAGAGTTCAGTTACTCATTGCAGGACCTCTCAGACTTGCCAGGCAAGTGGAAAGAGTGGGAGGAAGCACAAGGCTCCTCTCCAGCCATTACCTGTGGTCAGTGCCCCCTTTGAAAGGGTGGGCATTGACATTGTGGGGCCTCTGGATGCCAAGACAGCCATGGGCAACAGGTTCATCCTGGTCTCGGTGGACCATGCCACCTGGTACCCGTAAGTCATCCCTCTCTGGTCGGTGATGGCCCTCGTGGTGGGTTGTGCGTTGATGGGGATTTTCTCCCATGTGGGGTTCCCAAGAGAGGTGGTGTCAGACTGTGATACCAACTTCATATCCAAGTATATGAAGTAGGTGTGGCAGGAGTGTGGTGTAACCTATAAATTTACCACTCCTTACCACCCCCAAGGTAATGGGCAGGTTGAGAGATTCAACCAGACCCTCAAAGTCATGATTATGGGTCTTGAGGAACCCATGAGGCGTGAGTGGGAAGTCCTCTTGTCATGCCTTCTCTTTGCTGACGGAGACGTGCCACAGAAGTCCTTTGGGTTCAGCCCCTTTGAACTGCTGTATGGTACCCTGTAAGTGGACCTCTGAGTTTGGTAAAGGATGTTTGGGAGAAAGCTCCCAGGAAACCTCCCCAGGATGTATATAGGTACATTCTGGCATTCAGAAACCAAAACCGGCGTTTCAGGCAACTCACTCAGGCGAATCTGGAAGCCAGTCAGGAGGAGATGAATCGGTGGTACGATCAGAATGGCACTCTGAGCTTCAGCCTGGTCAGAAAGTTTGGGTCATGGCCCCTGTGGAGACCTGTGCGCTCCAGGATAAGTAGACCGGACCATTTGAGGTGGTGGAGCGCAAGAGTGATGTTACCTATTTGGTGGACTTGCGGTCTCCTAGGAACCCTTTGCGGGTCCTGCTTGCGGTCTCCCAGGAACCCTTTGCGGGTCCTGCATGTCAACCGCCTGAAGCCCCACTTAGAGAGGTCCGAAGTGGGCATGCTCCTAGCAACAGATGATGGAATGGAGGAGGAGACTGAGCCTCTTCCTGACCTCCTGTCTGCCACAGAGCAAGATGGGTCAGTGGATGGTGTAAACCTCTCTTTCACCCTGAGCAGCAGAATGATTGTCGCCATTTGTTGGGACAATTTTCTGATCGGTTCTCCCTGAGTCTGTGTCACTGATTGGTGTGTCCATGATGTAGACACTGGGGACAGTCCTCCTGTTAAGCACAAAACAGTGACTGACAGGGTGAGACCTTGTATCAAGGAGGAGGTCTCCAAGATGCTTGCATTAGGGGTGATTGATTCCTCTAACAGTCCTTGGGTCAGCCCAGTGGTCTTGGTCCCAAAGGCTGCCGCACCGGGTGCCATGCCAGAACTTCGGTTTTGTGTGGACAACTGAGGGCTCAATTCAGTCACCAGGACTGATGCGCACCACATCCCCAGAGCTGATGAGATAATTGATCGGTTGGGGGCTGCCCGGTACCTCAGTATGTTTGATTTGACATCTGGGTACTGGCAGATCTCCTTAACTGATGGGGCAAAAGAGAGGTCAGCATTCTCCACACCAGATGGGCACTATCAATTCTGGGTTATGCCCTTTGGGATAAAGAATGCTCCTGCCACCTTTAAGAGGTTGGTCAACCAGGTGTTGGCTGGAATGGAGGATTTCAGCGCCACCTACCTGGATGACATTGCAGTGTTCAGTGCCAGTTGGTAAGAACATCTGTGCCGCCTCTGGGAAGTGTTGATGGCGCTGCGGAGAGCAGGCCTCATGATCAAGGCAAGGAAGTGCCAGATCGGGCAGGGTTCTGTGATGTACTTGGGACACCAGGTTGGGAGCGGTCAGGTGGCGCCCCTACAGCCCAAGATTGATACCATCCTGGCTTGGGAACCCCTCAAGACCCAGACAGAAGTGAGAGCCTTTTTAGGACTCACTGGGTACTACAGGAGGTTTGTCATGGGGTATGGCAGCATTGTTGCACCCTTGAAAGAGCTGACTTTCAGGAAGCAGCCCAAGAAAGTGAACTGGACTGACGCCTGTCAGAAAGCTTTTGATGCTCTGAAGACTGCCATGTGCACAGCGCCCATGCTTCTGGCACCCAACTTCTCTAAAGAGTTCATTGTAGAGACAGACGCTTCAGAGCATGGTGTGGGGGCTGTTTTTTCACAGATAAATGAGGAGGGCCTAGACCAACCTGTAACCTTCATCAGTAGGAGGTTACTTCCACGGGAACAGACGTGGAGTGTAATTGAGCGTGAGGCATTTTCTGTGGTCTGGGCACTGAAGAAGTTGAGACCATACTTGTTTGAGACTCACTTCCGGGTTCAGACAGACCACAGGCCCCTCAGATGGTTGATGCAGATGAGGGGTGAGAATCCAAAGCTGTTGAGGTGGTCCATTTCCCTACAGGGGATGGACTTCACGGTGGAACACCGCCCTGGTACAGAACATGCCAATGCTGATGGTCTGTTCAGATATTTTCGCCTTAGTGAAGAGAACTCCCAAGGGGTGGGTAGTTCTCCCCACATTTCAGCTGGAGGGGACACGTGTTAGACCTGGCACCATTGGCGCGGGTCTCCCTTCTATTTTTTCACTGTTGCCTCCAGTGTTTTTGCTATGTTTTTGCTGGTCTAGATGCTTTGGGCACTTTGCCACTGCTATTCAGTGCCAAAATGCAAGTGCTCCCTATTATAAATTGTTGTATTGAGTTAGAGACTCCTTGATTTTCTTATTTGGTTTACTTTTCAGACCCTAGAACAGTGCACCATGTGTGCCCAGGGCCTGTAAATCAAATGCTGCAGGTGGGCTTGCAGCACTGGTTGTGCCACCCACAGAAACAGCTTGTAAAATATGGCTCAGGCCTACCATTGCAGAGCCTGTGTGCAGTCTGGGACTGCCATGTCGTCTTTTTAAAACCTTCCCTTTTCTACATATTAGTCACCCCTAAGGTAGGCCCAAGGGCAGGGTGCCTTGTATGTAAAAGGTAGGACATGCCCTGATGTGTGTGGCATGTCTGGATAGTGAATTACAGCCAATTTCGTTTTTCTCTATTGCAAGGCTGGTTACCATAGGCCAAAATGGGCAGTTTGATTATAACATCTTATGATCCTTGTGGAAATTTAGCTTGCAAACTGAACATTATCTGCGCCATCTTGTCTCTCCCCAGCGCGACACACAGGAAAGCGCACGGCAGCCATTTTAGGCACCCTGGTCTCTCCCTGCTCATTGCCGATCGCCAGCGCGTCCCCCTGGCGCTGCAAGCATCCCCCGCGCGCCGGCCACCCCCGCTCTCTCATACACGGGCCATAAACCCTCTCCTTCTGCGCGACCCTGCCATGGAACCACATCCCACGCCTGACCGACATCCCATACATGGTCATGCATCTCTTTGATAACCCCCTTCCTCTGCGCCCCATTGTCCGAACCGATCCCAGGCCATCACCTAGCCCTGCGGATGCAGTTTATTGCCCCTACTGTAAGGGAAACACCCCACATCAAAGGGATTACAGTAGATCAAAGCCCCTACTCCCTGAGACCCGGCCGGTCGCACACACCCCCGGGAATTGGCGGAATGTCCAGCTGTGTGATAGCCATCTCCTACTGTGGATGGGGTGGGGACTTCCACTGTAGATATGTGTGGGAACGAGCTCGAAGTGGGGATTCCGAGAATGTTCTTTCATGTTCCAAGACAATCTCAAGAATGTTTTTTTTTTTTTTTCACAAAAAGCAACCACTGTTGAATTGGCGAAATACCAGATTCAGAGTAGTGGAAAGATGTTGTTCAACTATCTACTTGACAGGTGGAATATCAAAGATATTGAAGTAAAAGCCTCACTCACATAATAGTGACATGCTTCATCATAGGCAATTACTCCACACCCAGAGAAGATGGTACTCTCCGGGCGGACTCAACCAAAGATATACTGGGAGTTCTTAGATAAATGAACCACTGGTTAGGCAGGGAACCAGATTAGATTAAAAATACCTATGAGTGTACCCTGTTTTAGACTATTTATTCTTGGGCACTCATGATATCAGTAAAAACTTATTGTCGGGGTTTCTTTGAACTCAATTCGTTCAATTGTACCCGCTACCGTATGCCAACATGTTTCGGCCCGTCTTATAGCCCAATCGGGTCTTGGGGCCTTCGTCAGGGCGATATCTTTTCTTTTCCTTATGCTATAAGGTCCCTGCGATAAAGCTGTACATGTGCTTCCATGCAACTCATTCGTACGTGAGGCCTAATGCACTCACCTGTCCGTATGTGCCTTCCGACTTCAGTAGAATTTTTCTATTGGACATGGGACACAAAATTACCCTGTGTTTCTTTTACGACACAACAACATGAATCTATCTACAGCCCGTCTTGTGCTCGTAGTCGTTGATTCTTAGTTGTAGTGATAGTGTACCACCTGACTATGTGCTCTCTATGTTAGGGCTTCGTGTAATACATTAATCAATCCAGTTTGCTCACCATCACATCACATCCACATCTATACACCACACAACGTGATCGTCATATTGCTTGTGATTGACTATGAGTGAAAGGGATTGTGGCTATAATGTATTTTATAGTCATCAATCCTAAGGCTCTCTATTCAGGCACCCATTCCCTTGTTGTGTTTTTTGTTCATTTCTTAATTATATCACCATGCATAGTGATCATGTATCTCTCTTTCATCCAGTCGATTATTAAGAACTTCTGGTGCTCACCTACTGCCCTGAGCCTACTGGCATCATGCAGATCTCGTGTGTTAGGTGCAGTCCTGTAGTCAAACACTGCATCAGAGATAAGTAGAGGCAACTATTAGCAAGTTCAACTTCGATCTAATGATAAACATCTCGTTCTCCACAAGATACTAGTTCACGGAACCTTAATACCGCGTTACTATCTTTATATGGTTTAGGGAAATATATTCAGGGACGTATTTATTTTTGTTTCGATTCCATGTCAATATTCCTGCTTGGTTCTACAAGTCCTGTATTTGCCGGGTGAATTTACCCCCATATTAGTATGTATTTTGCTTGATGTCCCTTTCGTTATAGCCAATCTTTTTCTAAGTTATATACCCAGAACAATTGGGAATCATTGGTACGCTCTACATGCGTCTCTGTTGTCAACCCAAATCCCACGCTATAATGGACGTCTGAAAACCGAAGTAAACCCTTGCTGTCACTTACTTCTTCAAGGTCCCTGCACCGCCGTTACACCTCGTCAGCCACACCGTCTGCCGTCGGGAATGTGTGTACGGCGGTGTCGGCTTTTAACCGGAGGTGCGCGAGCCTGATTGGAGGGCGGTTCTGACCCCGTTCACTAATGTCACGCGATGTAATTACAGCTGCTCGCGCTTCTACGAGGCTGAACTACAAGATTTGTGGGAAATGTAGTTTATTTGTGTCTGGTGCACCGTGTTCGATCCCCCTCACAGCGAAGGATTTGTTTATTACAATTTTAAGGAGTATTTCGTTAATCCCTCGTGTAGTTATTTTAATGATAACTGCTCAAAGTGTGTAGAGTTGCTATTTCGCCAATATTTTTGCGGAAATAGCGTATCTCACTTCACGACCAATGTTAGTGGGTATGATGTAGGCAGACCCACGTGAGTTTCGTATATCTGCTAACGGCAGGTCATTCTGATTGGTGGATTAATCGAGTTGACTGCACGTTAGTTACCTAATTCCGTCTTACGAGGTGTTTTCCCTATATGTTCCTCAATTGTATATATCGAGGACTAGTGTTGCACCCCAGTTTTTTGTTGTTATAAATGTCGCACGTTTTTTTTGTCTTTTCAGGACTCTGCCTCTTGTCTTTTGTTCCTGTTTACCATGTTTTGGGGATATGTGTAATTTGTGGCCCGGTATAAATCAAAACATCCCGCGGACTTTTCTTCTTTTTTCTATTGTTGTAGTAGATGGGCAATAGATCTACTTTTGATTGCCATATTCAGAGATATGTAGGTTATGTAGCGAAGCTACGTCATCGAGCACCATGGAATTTCCTCGTTCAGTCCTGATGTTGTGCTTGACAGGCGATAGATCCACCTTTGTTCTAGTTTTAGCAGTTGTTTCTCATTGCAGCTGTCTGGTAGTCTCTCAATTACAGTCCAAGTAAAGTCATCTTCACTGTGTTTCTGCGTTTGAAAATGTCTCATCATTTTTGTGATGGTTTTACCGCACCTAAATGTACTGCGGTGCTCATTGATCCTGATCTTGACCTTGCGTGTGGTCATCCCAATGTATATTTTATTGCAGATGCACGTCATTAAGTAAACCACATTGTGGCTATTGCAATTGCTAAAGGACCTTTGTTCCCATGGTGTTTTAAGGCCCACGTCGATTGTTTTGCTCTGTGTTGTTAATTTGCATACATTACATGATCCGCACGGGTAGTGTCCGGTTACCTCTGGTAGATTCCAGAGTGTGCTCTGTTGACCTATTCTGCCTTGTTTCTTTTTTGGTCTGGTATGTACAACAGAGTCTTTGATGGATTTACCTCTCTTAAACGCAAATAGTGGTTTCTCTAGCTTAAGACCCCCAGAGTTCAGTGTTCTCCAATGTCGTAGAACTATGTTCTTTACTTTGTTGGAATCTGTTCCAAATGTGGTTACGCACACCAGTTTTTTGTCATCCAGCTTCCTTTTTGGTTCCAAAAGTCCTTCCCTGTTGCAGTTTTTTGCCCTTTTGTATGCTTGTTTAATCAGTTTTGTAGGGTAGCACTTTGTCTGCAATTTCTGTGTTAATTTTTTGGAGTGAATTTCATAATTTGCTTTTTCCGTACAGTTCCTCCTTAATCGTAGGAATTGGCCTACTGGCAAGTTGTCTCGCAGTGCTTTCGGGTGGAAGCTGTCATATCTAAGGAGGTTGTTGGCATCTGTAGGTTTGTAGAACACTTCCGTTTTTAGTGTCCCCTCCGCTGGCCAGATTTTCAAATCCAAAAATGTGATGGAATCTTTTGATAGAGTCATTGTAAACTTCAAGAATTCATCCCTGTTGTTTAGCCATGTCAGAAATTCTTTTGCTTTTTCGGCATCTCCTTTCCAGACTATAAAGATATCATCTATGAATCTTCTCCATACTCCCATGTTGGATTGGTACGGGTTGGAGTCGCTATAGATGAAACGTGTTTCGAAGTCATGTACATACAGGCATGCCACACTGGGGGCACAAGTCATCCCCATTGAAGTGCCATGGGTTTGTAGAAAATACTCCCCTTCAAATTCAAAGTAATTTCTTGTTAGGGCTAATCGTACACATTGAACCACAAATTTTATAGGTGTTATTGATGACCAGTTTTCCAGACCCAGCAGATTTTCTATCACCCTAAGTGAGGCCTCTTGTGGGATACTGGTATACAATGCTTCCACGTCTAATGTCATTAGGTAGTCGGTGGTAGGACTGAAGCTCAAAGTTTGAAGTTTCAACAAGATGTCTTGTGTGTCTTTTAGATATGAGGGCATTCTCTGCACCACTGGTCGCAAGAAGTGGTCGGCGAATCTTGACAGTGGTTCGAGAGCCGAACCAATGCCCGACACAATCGGTCTGCCTGGTGGTGGATGTACATTTTTGTGCACTTTCGGGAGGATGTAAAAGTATGGGGGTTCTCTGGGTGTGGAGTAATTGCCTATGATGAAGCATGTCACTATTATGTGAGTGAGGCTTTTACTTCAATATCTTTGATATTCCACCTGTCAAGTAGATAGTTGAACAACATCTTTCCACTACTCTGAATCTGGTATTTCGCCAATTCAACAGTGGTTGCTTTTTGTGAAAAAAAGTTACTTAGGGAGAACGCAACCACGTGGTTTATTCTCTCCCTCTCTATTTGTGAAATAAAAATCTCAAGAATGTGCCATGTATGATAACTCTGCAATAAAGTCATAAACCTGTGTATAAGAGGCCAGGCCTCAGAGATGCAGTTAGAGCACCTCGTGACGATACCTTGCTGTCTGATCTGATGTGTTCTGCTCCGACGGAATAAAACTTTGTTTCCTGCCTTCCAGTCTCCGGCGCCTGCCTCTTTATTGGTTTAACATCGAATGGTATAAGAGGCGATTACCGCCGGGCAATACTTGAAAGGTTATCGACTGAAACTGCCGCTACCGTTTAACAATTGGCGTCCCAAGCGTGGGGCCCATCAGCGACACGTGGATCCAGTGGGAGAGGTCCTGACGACAGAGTGAACGACTGCAACGATCGGGAGAGCTCCTGCCCGATAGACCCTCGTCTGGCAGCCGATCATCCGAACTTCACTGGTTCCGAGCAGACCTCTCTCGAGTGATCTACGGTCCTGACTGGGAACCATCAGGAGTGCCGCGGCAAATACGGAGAGTAGAGGACGATCGGGCGCTGGAGGCGGAAGACGAGAAACTGTCCACGCGGTCCGGGTAAGGTCGTGAAACGCGACAAATTGCGAAATAATTGATTGATTGTTTGAAATACTAGTATTGCTCATTGATTGTTCTCTTTGAGATATTCGCTGTCTACAAACGGGGAGGAGTAGAAATACTCTCTCTCTCTCCCTTTGCAGATAGTGAAGGGTAGGTAACGCAGACTTTTGTCCCCGTTGTAACCCGTCGTGCCTATCTTTATCTCCCCACTGATTGATTGTCCGAACATTGATTGTTTTGAAGAATAGTGCTCTTTGAGATATTCTCTGTTTGCAAATAACGTAGAATAGAAATATTCTGTCTAGTCTTTTCAAATAGTGAAGGGTAGGTAACGCAGACTTTTGTCCCCGTTGTAACCCGTCGTGCCTATCTTTATCTCCCCATTGATTGATTGATTGATTGTCCGAACACTAGTTGTTCGATATTGGTTCTTTGGAGGTATTCTCTGCTTACAAATAACGAGGAATAGAGATATTCTGTCTAGTCTTTGCAAGCAGTGAAAAGATAGGTAGTGCTGACTTTTGTCCCCGTTGAAACCCGTCATGCCTATCTTCTCCCCACTGATTGGTAGTTGGTTCTGCCCGGACCGCTTATTAGAGGTGGACCATCCGGCTCCACTGGAGGGCACCCCTAATAAGGACATGTTCACTAAATATGGACTAGTCGCCGTAGCTTATAGCAAGCTATGGCATAAATATACAAGGAAGGACCCCGAGAGTCAGTGGCCACTGATGGGATCCTTCGACGACCATAAGATAGAAATGCTAGAAATTGCTCTGCGTAGCAATAAGACGACGCCTACTATGCTTGACAGTATCGGCATGTGGCGCAAAGAAGCAACACAACGGAAAAAGAGGGAAGAGGTAAAAGCAGAAAAGGAATTACGAAAGGCAGCTCACCTTGCCGCTAGAAAGTTAGAAGAAGAAATAAAGGAGAGAAGGGAAACTAAACTAAGACAGGAGCCCGAAACATCAGGCCAGTACGCTGTTAGGACCCCCTCTATGCTCTACCCTGAGTTGTCCTCTAAACAACGAACGAATGACGAATTACTATTAGGTCCCCCGATCATTTACATGCCCCCTCCATACGCACCCTCCCAATCGGTAGTGCAACACCCACAACCCCCAAACACAAGCGAAAGCAGTACAGGGGCCTCGGTCCTCACGGCCTCCGCGCCGGCCGAGCCTCTTGTACTGAACACAACGTCGGCAATAACGTTGGATGACCCTGAGATGAGAAAGAAAGATTCCACCAGAATGAATCGACTAACAAGGGAGGAACGAGCAGGAATCGACAAGATAGTAGGGACACTGGTGGAGCGAAAGGAAAGTGAGGAGTAAATAACAGACGTGTATAACTCATATGCCGACAGCCGCAGACGACACTTTGTCGTACGACTTTGTTATCACGCCCTGAATACATATGAGGATAGGTACCACGATAAAGGTCCCGAAGGCTTAGCGGCCCTATATAGGAAGGTAGACATTGGGGAAGAAGGAGAGGGCGATGTGACGAACCTCTTCACTCGTACACTCGAGGTCTATCGACACCTTAAAGAACACAGACAGGCCACCAAAGCAGAAACCCCCATAGCGACTAAGCCCCAGGAAGGAAGGACTGATACCATGATGCCCATCAAAGAGGCCGCCCCCTACTGGGTCCCCCCACGAGGTCAGGGAACTCATGACGACATCAACCACCAAGATGCGAAGGGAAGGGTTGTATATAATTGGGTCTACCAGCCATGGGACCGACAAGATATTTTGACCTTTAGAAAAACTCTACCCGACTTAAGAAAGAACCCGACCGCCTTCTACACCGAACTAGGTACAGCCTTAGGCTCAACAATAATGACTTTAGCAGATATTGACTTGTTCTTCGGATTATGTCTGCCGGCTGATGTGTGGAAGCAAATCCGGAAAGTTGACCACGCTGAGCCGCTCGGATATACCTGGGTACAACTCGATACCATAGATAAACAGCGAGAACCGGGACAGAAACCCCCGAAAGCCATATTGGAGCTCCCAGACAAGATTGTACAGAAATTGAAGACTCTAATCCCAGAAAGAAAGGTAGACTGGTCGATAGTGACGGCTTGTCGCCAGAAACCCCAGGAGGATGTGTCTGAATACTTCTCTCGATTCGAGACTGTGTTTTCCGATTATAGTGGCCAGGACATGACCACTGCAACCGGACATCACCTCTTTGTCCAGAATTATGTGAAGGGTCTGTCACAAGAAGTCTCCCAGAAGCTACAGACCAGCGAGAGTAGTTGGGCAGCCTCCAAACCCGCAGCAATCCTCCAGATGGCCCAATACTACAAAAACCAAAAGAATGAGAACGATAGGGCGTCAGAGAGGAAGAAAAAGGAACTGAAGGAGAGGGTAATGATAGCACAGTTGCAAGGGGTGACCATAGGAAGGGAGCCCCCGAAAGGAAATTACCAACCAACCGCCCCTAGAAAGCTACCCCCTAGAGACCATACACCTGCACCCTATAACGGACGGAGAGACTTAGATGGGAACCAATGTGCGTTCTGTAGAGGGTTCGGACACTGGAAATCCCAGTGCCCGGTCCTTCTGGAATTGAACAAAAATAGGGACCCCAGAGACACAGCATATGACCCCAGAAATAGAGGACAGGGACGAGGGTACACGAACGACGCCATCAACGACAGGCCAGGCAGACCAAACACTTTTGATCGCCCCCGACAAAACCAGTGTCAGCAGTCCGACTACGAAAGCACCCATGACTTCGCATAGGACCGCCAGGGACAAGGGAGGGATCCAGTCGAACTCCGTGTTGACCAGCAAAGTCCTTACGTCACTGCTAAGGTCTTGGGCACCAAGTCTCCATTCCTGGTAGATACTGGGGCGACACGTAGTGCGTTATCTAAACGACTGATTCCTAGGGCACCCTTGTCTGGCTCACACGTAACCTCAATAGGCTTCAATGGAACGCCCTCCACTAACCCCTTATCAGCACCAATCTCCTTTGACTTAGAAGATAACGCCACTGACACGACCTTTCTACTCTCCTCCAACACCCCCGATGCTATTATGGGACTTGATTTGCTAAAACATTTTCGAGCTACCATCAGATGCTCCCCAGACGGAGTTCGAGTCATCCTGCACGATAACCCAGATCTGTTCAGACCTTGTCACACACGGCGTATGCTCTCTATAACCGATGCTGACCTGTCCCTACTCGACACGTTACCTTCACATCTATGGGCTAAAACCGACTCAGATGTAGGGCGCATGGTGATCGACCCAGTACACATAACCGTCCGACCGGACGCAGTGCTCCCAAAGCTTCCACAGTATCGGATATCGCCCGAAGGCGAGAAGGCATTGGTGGAAATCATCGAGTCCCTAGTCGATGCAGGAGTGGTAGAAGAAGTAGTCAGTAATGTTTGCAACAGCCCTATCCTACCCATTGTAAAAAAGCAAGGCGAGGGAGATGAGAAAGCATACCGCTTTATTGTTGACTTACGAGAAGTTAACAAAGTAGTCATACCTCAGTACCCCGTGGTCTCAGACATCACCACCATCCTCACCCTGATTCCGTCCACTGCCACCACTTTTACCGTTATTGATCTCAAGAACGCATTCTTTTCCATCCCCATCCACCCAGACAGCCGCTACCTGTTCGGCTTCACTTTAAAAGCCCGTTCGTACAGATTCTGTAGGGCACCCCAAGGCTACACTGAGAGTCCCAGCATTTATAGCCAAGCCCTCAAGAGACAACTAGATGCAGTCCAACTACCCGATGGAGTGGTTTTAATACAGTACGTCGATGACATTCTTTTGGCGGCCGACACCACTCCACTTGCCGTCACAGCCACCATTCACCTCATCCACTTCCTCACGGAAAACGGTCACAAGGTCTCCAGGAAGAAGTTGCAATTCTGCCAACCCCAAGTGACATATCTAGGCCACCTACTATCCAAAGACGGGAGGAAACTTACCCCTGACCGAATTCAGACCATCCTAGAAACCCCTGTTCCCAAAACTCAGAAGCAAGTGCGGTCTCTAGTAGGCCTCACCTCCTTTTGTCGACAATGGTTGCCAAACTTCAGTCTTATTGTAAAACCTCTGCTTTCCCTGCTGGCTAAAGATGTCCCCTTCCCCCTCCCCTGGACACCCGAATGCCAATCCTCCTTCAAAGAATTACGAGACGCCCTCTGCTCGGCCCCAGTCCTAGGAACCCCAGACTACACTAAACCTTTCTCCCTCTACACCCACGAAAGGGAGGGATGTGCGTTGTCTGTTCTAACCCAGTCCATAGGCCCTAAACAACGCCCTTGTGCCTACTTCTCTGCCACTCTTGACCCTGTAGCCAGAGCTTTGCCCGCCTGCCTTCGAGCAGTAGCCGCCGCTGCTGTCTCTATCCGGCAAAGTGAGGGGATCGTGCTCTCGAACCCCCTCACAGTATTGGTACCCCATGCGGTTGACACCCTCCTGAACCAAACCAAGACCCAACACCTGACTAGCGCACGACTGACTGGTTACGAACTAACTCTGCTTGCACCCCACATCACATTGAAACGATGCACCACTCTGAATCCAGCTACTCTACTACCTCTCCCTGACGCTGACCCCAATGCGTCCCCTATACATGACTGCGTGACCCTCACCGACGAACAGACCAAGAGTAGGGTTGACCTCAGGGATACTGCCTTCCCGGACCCTGACGGAGAACTGTGGGTGGATGGCTCATGTATCAAGCTCCCCGATGGCACCACCTCAGCTGCCTATGCAGTCACCACAGCCCGAACAGTTGTTGAGACAGCCCGCATCACACAGCGATCCGCACAGGCGGCGGAACTAATTGCTCTCACACGAGCATGCATCCTGGCAGCAGGGACAACCGCAAACATTTACACAGACAGTCAGTACGCCTTCGGGGTAGTTCACCACTTTGGGCTCTTATGGAAAGAGAGGGGATTCTTGACTTCCCACGGCACACCCATCCTGCATGGAGATCTAGTCTCTGCCCTGACCGAAGCAGTCCTCCTCCCCACACGGCTGGCTGTGATCAAATGCCAGGCACACAAGAAGGTGACAGACATTATAGGACAGGGAAATGCACTAGCTAACATTACTGCCCGAACCACAGCCGAGAATAGGTCCACGACCCATATGTACGTGACCAGGTCACAAACTGAGAAATGGAAGGATGCTAGGGAAACGATTAGGGATATCCAACTAGCCAGCACACCACACGAATTAACTGAATGGGCCCGGGTGGGATTGAAGGACGATGACGGTTGCTGGCGAACTAAAGACTCGAACAAATGGTTGCTACCCGACTCATACTTGATCCCCATGCTGACCATGGCACACTCCCCCGCACACATAGGGTCTGCCCCCATGATCGAACTCATCTCCAAAGTCTGGCACAACGACAAAATCCCAGACTCAGCCAAACGTCTTGTCCAACACAACCCTGGGAAAGGAACGGCTGTACCCCGGGGAGGGTTTGGGGTTCCCAATCACCCCTTTGAAGTCCTACAAATGGACTATGTCCAGTTAGAAAGGTGCCAAGGTTTTAAGTACGTACTTGTCATTGTGTGTGCCTTCAGCAAGTGGGTGGAGGCCTACCCAACCCACGACAACACCGCTATGACTACCGCAAAAGTACTACTGAAAGAATTCTTCCCCCGATACGGCCTTTGTCGAATTTTGTGGAGCGATAATGGCCCCCACTTTGTAGCCGAGGTTATCCAACTCATCTTAAAGGGGCTGGGTGTGAAACAGAAATTCCACGCGGTCTTCCATCCCCAATCTGCAGGCTTGGTTGAGCGACATAATGCCACATTGAAGCTTAAGATAGCAAAAATAGTTGCCACCACAGGACTGAAATGGCCAGACGCTCTCCCGCTAGCATTGCTATCAATGCGTTCCACCCCCACTAAACACCATTTAACCCCCTACGAGGTCGTTTTCGGGCGGCCCATGAACCTTTGGACTGCACCAAAACCAACATCCATCCACGACGTCCCGGACGTCCTCATGTCTGACTATTTGTATAACCTAACTAAAACGTTGTCTGTTATCCATCAGCAGGTGCTGCAAGCCATTCCCGATGTTTCCAGGGGCCCCGGGCACGACATCCAACCCGGCGACTTTGTCTTAGTGCGTAACTTCCAGCGCACCAAGAGTCTGGAGCCCCGGTGGACAGGCCCCCTGCAAGTCCTGATCACCACCCGAACAGCTCTTCGAGTGGAGGGGAAACGCAATTGGCTGCATGCACACCACTGCAAGAAGGTATCACCGACCCTGACGACTACGGACAACATCACCGCCCAAGAAGAACTTCTGGACAGAGACCGACCATCCCTGAACCGCCGCCCAGACACGGAGACACTTGAGCTAGTGAAATATCCCGATCCCACCGTGCCATCCAAGGAAGGGTATAACTTGCGACGAAAGGAGAGAACTTCGGCTAAGCAGACCACAAACTAAGTAGAAATCTCAGAGCGGTAGCCTAGTCACCTCAAAGGCCACCAGGAGAGAAACTAAACAAAGTCTGTGGTTCTGCCCGCTACCGAGTCTCTTGAAGGTGATGGAAGCGCCCGACATGAAGATGATGGAAGCAACCGGACGTCCGAAGATCCACTACAAAAACCCAAAGACTGGGGGGTGTGGCTTGCAGCCAAGCGAGATGGCCGCAGCCTAGTTGGGCTCCGGGGAAGAGATCGACTCCCCGCTCATCCGTTATTCATCCGCGCACTGATCCGGTCCCACAGGTCCAGAAACGGAGGCGGACACACGGCGGCGCTCCCGGATCCAACTCCCGAGTCCCTCAGACGTCTGGGACGGAAGCGGCGAGATCCGAAACTTTGCGGCCTGGCTCGGCGTGCGCGACCGGGGCCTCGAGTGATGGGGTGACCCCGGGCGCGGCGTGACCGGACCGGCCTGACCCGGGGGCGAAGACGGAGGCTGGGCGCCTGCGCGCAACTGCTGACGGCGGCGCTAACGGAGGCAGCCGGGGCGGAGAAGAGGCGAGTGATCCTGTGAGAGAGGCGTAATCGGGTCTGCTGACTTCGATCGGCCCGCAACGACGAACCTGCCCGGGGCGCCGGGGCCGAGGCGTGAGCTCCACTACTTCTCCGGAGGGTCTCGCCCGCACTTGGAGGGCTGATATCGGATGCCGAAGGGGCTTCCTCGAGCCTGCGCTGCTTGTGGGGACCGGTGGGACGCACCGAGGACTGTGACCCTGCCCTGGGCCCCCCACTGAGGCGTGCAGCCGGCCCGGCTGATCCGCAACACCCCTAGGGGGAAGACCTGAAACGAAGTGCGCTCCCTGGGCTGCCTGAGGAGTTCGTGCCCGGCCTGAGGAACCCTGGGGTATCGACTCCCCGCTGAGCTGCGGGAGGGTCCTTGGAGAGGCATCTTCTATCCGCGCCATGAGTGGGAAGGGAACCAAGGGGCACCATCAAGGCAAGCTCGATAAATTCGCCTATGCAAAAGACCCCACGGTGTCCGACCGCAGCGGACGCGAGGAGAAGATGGCGGCGACCACCGACGCACCGAAGGTGACACTGGAGGACATTATGGCGGCCTTAACACAGGTACAATCAACGGTGGGGACGATTTCTACAGACGTGTCCCTGCTGCGTGCGGACTTCCAGAAAATGTCCGCCAGGGTTGCGGAGGTGGAGCAGGTAACGGAGACTCTGGTAAAGGACTCGAAAGGCCTTCTGCAGAGGGTGTCGCAGTTGGAGTCAGAGAACAAACGTATGGCGGCCCGGTTGGATGACCAGGAAGGGCGTTCTCGACGTAATAATGTGCGCATTAGTGGAATTCCCGAAAGTGAGGGGCACCCGGCCATGGATCTATATGTCGAAGAACTGATCAAATCCAAGTTGCAGCCCCGGGGCCTCTCAGCGTTTTTCTCGGTGGAGCGAGCACATAGGGTACCGGGAGGGCGTCCGAAGGTGGGAGCGCCTCCGAGGCCCGTCCTGGCCCGCCTGTTTAATTTCCGAAACAGGGACGCCATTCTGCAGGCGGCGCGGGTGGCACCACCTATCAAACTACAGAACTCCACGGTGTCCTTCTTCCCTGACTATACGGCTGCGGTGGCGGCGCAGCGGCGGAGTTTCGTGGAAGTCAAGAAGAAACTGAGGGCCAGAGAACTTCCATATGCAATGCTCTTCCCGGCCCGTCTTCGTGTGGCGGCGGAGGGCAAGACTCTCTTCTTTGACACGCCAGAGGAGGCTCATGACTCGTTGGAGGGGTGGCGCCAGGCTGGTGGTGCACGGCGCTCCAGCCGGGGGACAAGGCGTCCCGGGAATGCCGACGATCCTAATGTACAAGATCGGCGCCTTGAAGAGGTCGAGGAGGAGCCCACCGGTTGACGTGATAGATTATATCGTTCCCGAAATGTGGTTCGGTGCTTTCTTCCGGGGACCGCTGCTGCTGTGTGGTCCACACATTAGATGCTTTGGGATATGAACGTTGGGACCTGGGGATAGGGGACGTCCTGGTCTCCCTCGGACTCCACGCTCCCTAAAGCGCAAGTACTGTTTGGGGTTCGTGGGATTGAGCACTCTGCTGAGTTGGGGTGGCGGGCAGTTCTGAGTCCGTTTGGCAGGGAGGCTGGGAGGGGGGCGGGGGGATGGGGTATGTTCTTTAGTTTTGTTCTTTTGTTCTGGTTATATGGGACACATGCTCAACACACGACCCGGGTTGCCTTCTGCATTATCCGACTCCTGCTTTGTCGCTTCACCCACCCACCGTGAATTTAAACTTGTTTAGTGAGGTAGCCCCTGACACTGACAGGACCCCGGTGCAGGCCCTCTCATTGCTTACCTGGAATGTTCGGGGTTTAGGAGATAAAATCAAGCGAGGCCTGGTCCTGCATAGTATCAAACGATGTGCCCCGGCACTGGTCTTACTTCAGGAAACCCATCTCACAGGCACTGCTACTAAAGCATTGGACCGCTGGGGGTATAAGATGGTGGTGCACTCTGAGTTCACCTCTGGGTCCCGGGGGGTTGGCATCTTGCTGCGCAAACAGTCCCGCTTAATCGTGTTTGGTACACATACGGATGGGGCCGGGCGTTTCGCCGCTGCCCACATACAATGGGAAGGACATCTCTACAACGTAGTGTCGGTCTATATCCCTCCCGGGTTACATGCCGCGGCGCTCCCGGCGCTGAGTGAATTTCTCCTCACCCTACCAGAGGGGGAAGTATTACTTGGGGGTGACTTTAATGCAGTAATGAATGACCACGTTGACCGATCTCCGCCTCGAACGCGCGGCAGTGGCGCGACGCGACTCGCGGGCTTCACGGCGGCGCTAGGGTTCACAGATCTTTGGCGATGGTACCACCCAGAGACGCGCTCGTACACGTTCCACTCCGGGGTCCACGACACTCTCACCCGTATTGATCACTTTCTGGGCTCCCCCGGTTGCCTTCACAACATTGCCAGTATTGACATTAGACCCAGGGGCATCTCTGATCACTCCCCGATCCTCTTGCACTACAATAGTCCTCACCTAATGCGCCGCCGCGTATACCCAATACGCCCCAGCTACCTGCGACTCCTGAAGATTGGTAAAACCATCGCACGGGCGTCTAAACTCTACTTTCACGAAAACGCCGCTTCGGTCGACTCCCCTACGATTCTTTGGGAGGCGTACAAGACGGTGCTGCGGGGCCAGGCAATGGCTGCCATCACAGGTTATAAGCGCATGCAGACAGCGGAGCTGCAGTCGCTGGAGCTTGCGCTCCGGACTGCGGAGGCATGCCAGGCCGAAATCCCCTCCCGCGAAGCTTCACACAACCTGCGATTGGCTCAGGTGCAGCACAGGGAGCACCTAACAGACCGTGTTAGACAACGACTTGAGGCCTCGCGGCACACGGTCTATGACGTAGGCGATAAAACCGGCAGACTATTAGCGTGGTTGGACAGGCGCGACAGCGGAGCCCGATGGATCGCGCAGCTTGTCACTGCCGAGGGGTCGAAAACGTCAGACCCGCGAGACATAGTGCACACCCTAGCGGGGCATTTTCGTGACATATATTCCTCCACTTCCTCCATGTCGGTGGAGGTGGCACTGACGTATATCAAGGGCCTACGGATGCCCACGCTCTCCCCTGAGGCTAGAGAGTCCCTGGAGGCCGACCTCACGGTCGAGGAGCTACAGGTGGCCATTGCCGCGTTGCAGCCCGGTAAAGCACTGGGTCCCAACGGCGTCCCGGTTGAGCTATATCGACGACTGCCTGAGATGTTGGCGCCACACTTGTTGAATATGTACAAACACAGCCTGGAGGTGGGGGAGCTCCCCGTAGATCAACGAACGGCCACCATCGTGGTAATACCGAAGCCGGGTAAGCCGGCGGACCAATGTGCCTCCTATCGCCCCATATCGCTGCTCAATGCAGAGGCCAAGATCCTGGCGAAACTGCTGGCCCTCCGACTCACGCCTCATTTGACGGACATAGTGCACCCGGACCAGGCGGGCTTCATGCCAGGGAGAAGTACCTCACACAATCTAAGACGCTTACACGGTGTGCTGGCCCGAGTGGACCGGTTGCAAGAGCCAGCTGTCATTCTATCTCTTGATGCCCGCATGGCATTTGATATGGTGGAGTGGCCCTTTCTCTTCGCGGTATTATCACATCTGGGGTTTGGGCCGAAATTTTGTGCCTGGATCCGACTCCTCTACACCAAGCCGCTGGCCCATGTCGCGGCCAATGGGCATATGTCGGAGGATTTCCCTCTGGGGCGGGGTACGCGTCAGGGCTGCCCGCTCTCGCCGCTGCTTTTCGCCCTCGTGCTCGAGCCTCTCGCGACTTGGATACGGTGGGAGCCTATGATACGGGGCCTCCGCTGGTCGCCGAGCTGGGAAGACCGCGTCTCCCTCTACGCGGATGACATACTGCTCTACTTAGCTTCCCCTAGGCGCTCTATCCTAACGTTGCTTAACATCTGCGAGGTGTTTGGCCGGGCATCCGGCTATACGATAAACTGGTCGAAGTCGGTCCTCCTGGTGCTGCGGGGCCCCCCCCCTCGACTGCCGGAGGGCTGCCGGATACAGGTGGCGGAGGGGTCGTTTAAATACCTAGGGGTGCACATTACACGGGAGCATCAGGAATTTTACAGGCTCAACTTGGGCCCTCAATTGGACCGCCTCAGGCAAGATGTGCAGCACTGGGGAACGTTGCCCTTGACCCTGGTGGGGAGAGCGGCGCTCTTTAAAATGATGGCCTTGCCGCGGTTTCTTTATGTGCTGGAAAATACTTCATACCCGGTGCCCCCGACCTACTTCCGTGCGGTGGCGGCGCAGGTCTCCAACCTTCTCTGGGGCAACAAACCGGCACGCATTGCTCAAGCAAAACTAGTTTGTGGATGGTACGACGGGGGCATTGCGCTCCCAGATATCCAGCTCTATTATTGGGCGGCGCAGCTTAAGGTGATCAACCACTGGCTCCATGCGCCCCAGTCAGACCCCGCGTTTAAGGCAGATAGGGATATACTGGGTGAAAGGGGTCTGCTAACTCCACTATTTGATGCCCGGTTGGCCCCGAAGCTGATCGGCTCTCTGCGACAGACTGTGTCTCTCTGGCATGCGGCGCAGGCCAGGCTGGGTTGGCGGGGAGTTCTGACGAAGCTAACGCCTCTCTGGGATACAAAACGACTGGGGCGGCTGAGGGACAGCAAGGGCTTCGATGCTTGGGACGCCATCGGGATCTCGGTGGTAGGCGACGTGGTACATAAAGGGGAGGTGATCCAGTTCGCCCGCTTACAACAGCAATACGAGCTGGCTCCCTCAGAATGGTTCCGCTATCTACAGATGAAACATGCCCTGACGAAGCAGTTAACCCCAGGTGTGCAGGTTCCGGAGGCCTCCCCACTGGAGGACAGGTTGTTGACCAAATACATGCCTAAGAGGGCCACGTCCTTTACGTACCGTAAATTGGTCAACAATTTGCCGGACTCTATGGGACTATTGAGGGAGAGGTGGGCTGGCGAGGTCGGCGAATTTGATGACCCAGACTGGCGGGAGGCGCTGGCCTCGCCACGTGAGGCGGGTATGCCCTCGAGGCTGCGGCTGGTGCAACTTCGTATTTTGCACCGCTCATATTTCACCAGGTGCTTGCTACATAAACTGGGTAGAGCGCCGCACCCCTTCTGCCTGCGGGGTTGCGGGGAGGAGGGCACCTTTTATCACCTGATCTGGGACTGTCCCGTTCTCCAGCTATTCTGGAGGCGAGTGCTGCGCACGATGTCACAGGTGTGCGGGGTGTCGCTGCTGCCGGAGCCCAGGCGTTGTCTCTTGAATGTGTGGGAGCCCACAGATCTCAATCGTCAGGCGCAGGGCTGGGTGACGCTTGGGAACATGATGGCCAAACGGAACATAGCCCAAAAATGGGGAGCGGTGGAGACGCCGTTGCTATCAACATGGAAGAGCGAGATGGATAGGGCTATGTTTGCTGAGCGCTCCGTTTTTGTCAGGCGGGGTTGTCCTCGTAAGTGGGTCAGAGTGTGGGGAGCATGGAACAAGTATAGGGGTAACATATGTGATCCACCACCTCTTTCTGATGAGGAATCCTCTGATTCGGATGGCTAGGGAGGCTAAGGGGGTGGAGGGGAGGGTGGGCGGTACTGGTGATTGTCAGGTATCTAACCTGGGCCTATCTGAAATAACTTTGACTATGCACGGTGATTTTTCTAATGTACTATATATACGGTCTGATTCTATATCTGTTGGTTGTCTTTGTTGCAAAAACAATAAAAACTTTAAAAAAACAAAAAAAAACAAAGACTGACAGAATGCACAGCTCAAAGACTATTGCACTTTTCATTACCCTTCTCTTTTGCCTTCTCCTCATGGTCACCTTCTGGATCATGGAGGAGAGCACACCCGCTCATAAGACATTGCTGACCACCGTTCAACCTACCACCATGAAAGAACACCATCTGATCTCACTTTCACCCCAACTCCGAGAAAGGCGTAAGGAGTTCTGGAATAACTCTTTTGTGCAGTTGCTCCACCAACACAATCTTGCCGCCAACGCCACTAATTGCTGGATCTGTGGATTGCTACCACATGCTACTGGACACTCTATCCCTTTCATCCCTTCACCTTTTTCTATCCATGGTTCCTGCCTCGCCTGGCTAATCCTCCTGCAAGAAAGCTACAAGGACAATGCCACTTCCGGCCGAACTATGTCACACTTCTACCATGGGTTCTGGCTGAACAAAACTGGAAGAACTTCTGCCCCCTTCTGTCCTCTGAGGTCAAACACTTCCTTTCACATGGACATCCCTGCCAAAGAACGAGTTGAAATGCAAGTGTTCAACAACCCAGCCAGACCCACCTTCTCTTACCTCCGGAAACGGACGGCCGCCACCCTAACAGTGGCCCTATCCGTCATCAACATCACTGGATTTGTGTGCCTCGAAGGCCTGGGGGCGCAGCTGGTGGGCCACAGCTCCTGCCTCATCACCCGAACATTGGACTCAGTTGATCCACCCTCCTTTGTTGCCTCCCCGAAAATGTACTTCGTCTGTGGTACTAAGGCCTACACCTGGCTTCCGAAAGGTTGGGGAGGCACCTGCTACATCGCCTTTGTCCTTCCTCCGACATATGTGGCTCCAGCAAACCATCACCGACAGAAACGTGCCAAAGACATTGTGCAAGCCAACTCCACCGGAGCACAGTTCATGGACGCAGTAAAAGGTCTTGTTCCACTCTGGGGTCCAATGGCAAACAGCCGTGCCATCCGCCACTTAACCCAGGCAGTCGAAACGGCGATGAACATTACGGCTGGGATCCTCGCCAACAACACCGCCGAGCTCCAGGCCGTCCGCCTAGTGGCTCTTCAGAACCGCCTCGTTCTAGATGTGGTTCTGGCTGATCGTGGAGGAGCATGCCGCATCATTGGGTCCAGCTGTTGTACCTACGTACCGGATAACTCAGCCTCAGTCTACAAAGCAATTGAACACCTCCACAGACTTTCCGCAGAGGTTCATCAGGAGCAAGAAGAATGGTCACTGGGGAGTTGGTTTTGGGACACTATTAGAAGTTGGGGATGGAGGCTGTTTTCATTTATCCTAATACCAATTGTGATACTATGTGGATGCTGCTTGGGGATTCAGTGTCTGCCACCTTTATGTTCGCTTTTTATGAACTGCATCTGCCCTAAGACTTTGAACTTTGAAGCGGAACGAATGAAAGCTCTGTATGAGATGGAAGTTCGTAGTATTATGGGGATAGATCCGAACTAGACAAGCTGGCGAGACATGTTAAAAGGGAGGACTGTGGAAATTTAGCTTGCAAACTGAACATTATCTGTGCCATCTTGTCTCTCCCCAGCGCGACACACAGGAAAGCGCACGGCAGCCATTTTAGGCACCCTGGTCTCTCCCTGCTCATTGCCGATCGCCAGCGCGTCCCCCTGGCGCTGCAAGCATCCCCCGCGCGCCGGCCACCCCCGCTCTCTCATACACGGGCCATAAACCCTCTCCTTCTGCGCGACCCTGCCATGGAACCACATCCCACGCCTGACCAACATCCCATACATGGTCATGCATCTCTTTGATAACCCCCTTCCTCTGCGCCCCATTGTCCGAACCGATCCCAGGCCATCACCTAGCCCTGCGGATGCAGTTTATTGCCCCTACTGTAAGGGAAACACCCCACATCAAAGGGATTACAGTAGATCAAAGCCCCTACTCCCTGAGACCCGGCCGGTCGCACACCCCCCCGGGAATTGGCGGAATGTCCAGCTGTGTGATAGCCATCTCCTACTGTGGATGGGGTGGGGACTTCCACTGTAGATATGTGTGGGAACGAGCTCGAAGTGGGGATTCCGAGGATGTTCTTTCATGTTCCAAGACAATCTAAAGAATGTGCCATGTATGATAACTCTGCAATAAAGTCATAAACCTGTGTATAAGAGGCCAGGCCTCAGAGATGCAGTTAGAGCACCTCGTGACGATACCTTGCTGTCTGATCTGATGTGTTCTGCTCCGACGGAATAAAACTTTGTTTCCTGCCTTCCAGTCTCCGGCGCCTGCCTCTTTATTGGTTTAACATCGAATGGTATAAGAGGCGATTACCGCCGGGCAATACTTGAAAGGTTATCAACTGAAACTGCCGCTACCGTTTAACATCCTAACTAACCCAGGGAACTAGGTAGAAATTTGAGTATAGTATGCCTGAACTCAGAATGTTAATATACATCTTTTTGTGTGGGTGATTTTTACATTCTGTGTATTTTCTTGCCTAACCATCCAGCATGCCTCCGCTAGGTTTGTGTATTCCATGTCTGGTTTGTGAGTGACGGGATGCTGGAGAGGGCTCTGGCTCCAGCAGTCTGATGGGTCAGGGCTGGGCTGAATAGGACCTGCATTGAATAGAGAGTGGGGGGGGGACGGAGATTTCCTTTCACTGACCTGATCCCCCACAGAATAGAGAGTAGGAGGAGGAGATTTCCTTTCAGCTACATGGGCCAGGTCTGCTTTCAACAATGCTGTCTCCACCTCCTGCCAGGAAGCTGCACAGAACTGGTTTTGGCTGGGCACAGGCACTCTCTGCCTTCAAAGGACAAATGATTTACTGGTATCAATATTGGGGCCCAGACCCCAGAACTTTAGATCACTTCTGGGAATCAAGACAAACCTTTGCCTAGGAGAAGAACCAAGAAAGCTGAAGAAGGAGACCGCCCCTGTGCTATTTCTGGGGTTGGCCTGCAGTGGTTTCCTTATTTGCCAAGGAAAGGGGAAGAGGACTTTTGTGAACTTTTCAACATCTTGAAGAAGAATCTCCAAGGGCTTGAAGTGTGCTTGCCTCCTGCCTGAAGTCTATGGGATACAAGACTTCACCAGCAGCTCCCCTGAATTCCCTTGCTGGGAATTCTACCTGCAGAAAGGTGCCTACTGTTGTTTTGGGCCCTCTGAGAAGACTGCGTGTCGCTGGGAGCTGAAAGCGCGATGCAATGAGAAGCGTGTCACCGCCGCAGCAGTTGCCGTCGCATCACCGAAGAAGCGTGCCGCCGCCGCAGCTGTTCGCTGTCGCACCACCGACGAAGCGTGTCGCATTACCGGAGAAGCATCTTGCAGGGCCTGTCAGGGCTCAGAAGTTACGGAGTTCGACGCACGGCCATCGGGCGTACACGCATCGCATCCAACGTTATTACATCGCATCGCACCGGATCGTCGCATCGCATCGAGGCGCCATCTTGTTGCATCATCACCAGGCCGCAGTAAGAAACGACGCATGAACTCACCTGAGTGTAAGGAACGGTGCATCAACTTGCCTGCGACCCGGTTGTTTGCATTGCGTGACGCATCTAAGGTACTTTGAGAGTAAAGTGTCGCATTTACCATCTACATTGAACTAAGCTATTTTCTACCATTTTAAAGACTTATTTTTGATTTCAGTATTGTGGATTTTTGTCGGTTATTCTTGTGTTAGGTCTAGTAAAGATAACTTTTCTAAACTGGTGTGGTGTCTATTTGTAGTGTCTCCACTGTATTACTGTATGTGTTCACAAATGTTTTACACACTGCCTCTGAGATAAGCCTGCCTGCTTGTGCCAAGCTACCAAGGGGGTGAGCAGGGGCTATTTAGGAGTGTAGCCCCCTTACCCTGACTAGAAGCAAGGGTCCCTATTTGGACAAAGGTACTTACCTCTACCAACTAGAGACCCCCAATTCTAACATGTCTATGTAAGACAACAACACTATTGTACATAGCGTGTGTCTGCACTAAATTTATATTAGCCAGATCTGGATACAGGATATAGCCAGCCAGTGCCGCCCATGTGGCCCCCTCAATACTAAAGGGGCCAATTTGGACTGTGTCAAACACGTGAGGAAGAGCGCAACTGAACCACGTGTGGTGTTCCCAAATGGTAAGAGGAATTTCAACAAGTGCATTCCATTGATTGACATTAAGAGCCTGGGGTATGGTGTAACAGTGGAAAGTATTATCATTGGCGTCCACAGCTGGGAAAGTGACCCATGAATAGAAAACTTCAAAGTGGAATGCTGCGTCCGCTTCAATTACAAAAATCACAGCAGCTCTTGCATTAGAAACTTCCTGTTGCATTAAATGCTGAGTTATTGACAGGCGGCAATAGCTATGGGTTGAGCCGTAACTAAACCTAAAAAGAATCAAGGTGTAGCATAATCAGTATACCTTTTAATATTCAAGTTTGAAAACCCAACAGCACTAGGTGCTGCCTAAAAACTGTGGAGAAGAAATCCCTAACACCACGGATGCCTCAGAGAAAGTGTGCAAGGGTATTGTGGACAAGTGCAAGCACTACTCGGGGTTCCCGCAAGAAAGTATCATACCAAACGTTGACAGCGCCATGTTACAGGGATTCTGCTCTTTAACAGAACTATGACTAGAACCATAAAACATCAGCATGCAGGGACTAAGTCACCATACCACCTCAGTATCCATAAGTCCGAGTCTGACTAGCTATAGTGCCACACTTGCCCTCCTAACCATACCTGTGAAGAAAGCAAATTGGCACCCTAGAACCCTACACTCTCATCCCTCACAAGGAACCGCAGTAACAGGACACACCCTCCCTTTGCTCTCTCACTCGTATTTGCCCACAATAAGATAACCAGGAAACACGGAGGAAGTTTAGAATATTTATTTGAACCATGGTGCTCTCAAATGTAGTATTAGTGCCACAGTTAGAAAACAAATGTGTTAGACCTGGCACCATTGGCGTGAGTCTCCCTTCCATTTTTTGCCTTTTGCCTTTACCTCCTGTGTTTTGCTGTGTGTTGAACTCCATTTTTGCTGGTCTAGATGCTTTGGGCACTTTGCCACTGCTGTTCAGTGCCAAAGTGCAAGTGCTCCCTTTGTAAATTATTGTAATGGATTAGTGATCCCATGATTGGCTTATTTGATTTACTTGTCAGACCCTAGTACAGTGCACTATGTGCGCCCAGGGCCTGTAAATCAAATGCTGCTGGTGGGCTTGTAGCACTGATTGTGCCACCCACAGAAGCAGCTTGTAAAATGTGACTCGGGCCTTCCATTGCAGAGCCTGTGTGCAGTCTGGGTCTGGCATGTCGACTTGGCAAGTGCACATACTTGCGAGTCCCTAAACCTTCCCTTTTCTACATATTAGTCATCCCTAAGGTAGGACCAAGGTACCACTGTGGGCAGGGTGCATTGTATGTGAAAGGTAGGGCATACCCTCATGTGTGTGGCATGACCTGAGAGTGAAATACTGCCAATTTCGTTTTTCACTATTGCAAGGCTATCTGTTCCCATAGGACAGAATGGGGAGTTTGTTTATAATATCTTATAAACATAACTGACCCTGGGAACAAGATAGAAAAGTACAATTTAGTACGTCTGAACTCAGAATGTTAAAGCGCATCTTTTAGTGAGGGTGATTTTTACATTCTGTGTTTGAAAATACCACTTTTAGAAAGTAGTTATTTTTTTGCCTAAGCATCCAGTGTGCCTCTGCCAGGTTTGTGTATTGCATTTCTGGTTTTTGGATGACAAGGGCTGGAGAGGGGCAGTGGCTCCAGAAGTTTGATGAGTCAGGGTTGGGCTGAATAGACCTGGGCTGCATTTAGAGTAGGAGGAGGAGATTTCCTTTTCACCTAAATGGGCCTGGTCTGCCTAAAACAATGCTGTCTATACCTCCTGCCAGGAAGCTGCACCAGTGAAGACAGAACTGGTTTTAGCTGGGTACAGACACTCTCTGCCTTCAGAGAACAAAGGATTTTGTGATATAAATATTGGGGCCCAGACCCCAGACTTTTAGATCACTTCTGGGAAATCAAGAGGAACCTTTGCCAAGGACAAGAGCCAGATAAGCTGAGGAGGAATACTGCCCCAGTGCTGTTTGCTGTCTGGGGTTGGCCTGCAGTGGCTGCTTGCTGCCAAGGAAAGGAGAAAAAGGACTTTGCTGTTTGCTTTGTCACCTGCTTGAAGAAAAGATCTCCAAGGGCTACAAACTGAAGTCTCAGGGACACAAAGACTACATCCCTTCTGTCTCTCTGCATCTGGAACCAGCTGCTACAGAAGGGAATTGTAACGCCGGCGAGCGACGCCGTAACCTGCACTGGAGCCATGGGCACTGCTCGTGAAGAGCATGACGTACCACCCCGACTTGCACCGTAGGCCTGAAGCCTGCTGACGGCATGCTGCATCGACTCCGAAGCTGTCATCGAGGCCACTGCCTGCACCGTAGCCGAGGACACCGCTCATGATGTCCACGGCGCACATTCCCGACTCGCACAGCAGCCCTGACTTCATCAGCGCCGGTGCTTCCTCAACGCAGAGCCGATCCTCGACTCCCGAATCCATCGACATTGCACCGCCGCAAGGAACCGACGCCTCGCCGCCATCCATGATGTCACCTCCCCGACACAGTAAGGAACCAATGTGTCACCTCCCCTGCACTGCACTAAGGAACAGAGGCATCACCTCCCCTAGGGTCGTAAGGAACCGACGCCGCTGGCACCAACGAAGCATCACCTCCCGGACGCCGTGAACCGTCTTTGCTTTCATCAATTCCAAGGTACTGTTCTTTGTGGGTCTGCTTGACTCCGGGCCCGAAGCCGCGCACCTCGCGGTCGGCGCCGTTCTTTGGTATTTTCATCTGTCACGATGTTGTAATAACTCCAGCTGGAGTTATTTGTTACTAGAACATTTATTTTTAAGGATATTTTTGATACTGTATTGTGGATTTTTGTCGTTTGGTCTTGTTTTGGTTTAGTTAAAGATCACTTATTTTTTTCTAAACAGGTGAGGTGTCCATTTGTAGTGATTTCACTGTATTACTGTATGTGTTCACAAATGCTTTACACACTGCCTCTGAGATAAGCCTGTCTGCTCGTGCCAAGTTCCAAGGGCGTGAGCAGGGGTTATTTTAGAAGTGTATCCCTCTTACCCTGACTAGAAGCAAGGGTCCCTATTTGGACAAAGGTACCTAACTCTCCCAACTAGAGACCCCCATTTCTAACATTGGTGGTTAGAAGTGAGGATCCTGGACTTGCATTTGTGATTTACATACAGTGATTGGTGTACACTACTAGTGAGTGCAGACAATACGCAACCATGTACATTTTTGTAGAGTTTTTCCTTGGAATTTCTTTGCATCTTGAGAACTGCCAATTTTTACCATGAGTAAACCAGCATCCATTGCATCTGTGGATATTGAATTTGAAGAGGGGAGGGTTGATACCTACACTGCGCCACAACTTAAAACCATCTGCAAGAAATTTAAAATCTCCGTGAGAGGCCTCACCAGAAAGGAGGATTTTCCAAAAGGTGCTGAGGGCCTGGTTGGCAGCAAGGAATGCCAGTGGACAGACTGAGGAGCCTATGGTGGAGGGGGAGAATTTAAAAGGGCAGCAGGATGGGCTAGCTGGCCTAACTGGAGGAGGAGTGCCTCCCAGGGAAGGCAGCAGTGTGTCTTCAAGAGGTCTGTCTCCAGAGGAGTTGGAAGACAGGGAGAAAAACAGAGTGCGTGAAATGGAGCTTGCTAAGCTCAAGCTAGGGAGCCAGGGTGACTTATAGAATAAGATTTTGGAGTTGGAGAGCAAGAAATTGGCCATGGAAGAGAAGAAGATGCTTTTGGAGCATGAGAGAGTGTCGAGGAAGCTTGAGCTGAAAGCAAAGAGCCTAAAGATCACGCCCTCTGGTGGCAGCTCACCCTCAGTACCTGGTGAAGGAAACGTATACATTCTCAAAGATGTTATCAAAGTTTTCATGAAGCATGAGGATATTGGGCAGTGGTTTAAGGCCTATTAAATTGCAATGAATTCCCACCGGGTCCCTGAGAGAGACTGGGGAGCGGGGTTGTGGGTCGCTTCATAGGTGAAGGGAGAGAGACCTTACTAGCTTTACCCACTGAGGATCATATGTCCTATGATCCAATGAAGGAATCCTTGATAGCCAGGTGTGGGTTGGCCCCAGAGATTTATAGGCAGAAATTTAGGAGCTGCAAGAAGCTGGAGTCATGTACTTGAGTGGAATATGTATCTTACTTTTGCAGAGCACTGGATGGATGGGTGAAGGGTAGTAAGGTAACTGACTTGCAGAGGCTCTATGATTTGGTTGCATGGGAGCACTTGTCCAGCAGTTGTTTTCCAGAGCTACACCAGTACCTGATTGATAGTAAGCTGACTGACCCCAGGAAGCTTGCTGTGGAGGCGGACCGGCAGGTCAGTACCAGGGTCCACAAAGGTCTTGTGGGAGACTCCGCCAAAGGTGGGTAGTGTCCCCAGCAGAAGAGTGGGGGGGACAAGGGTAAACCAAAGGAGTTCCAAAAAGGGCCCCAAAGATGTCCCCAAGGGAACCAAGGTGAGGGTTCCCAGCCTCCCACTGAAAAGAAACCATGGGTCCTGCCAGGTAAGCCTGTTCAGATGGGTCCCAAGGCCTGTTTTAGTTGAGGTCAGGTGGGCCACTTCAGGGGGATCCTAAATGTCCCAAACCGGTTACCACTGCACCCACTGGTGCACCGCCCAGGGAACTGGCTAGTGTAGCCTTGGGGAGGAGTCGGTGCCCTTGGTATGTGGAGTTGGGCAGAGATGTCCCTGGTCTCTTTAGGAGACAGTGAGATGGTCCCAAGGGCTCAGCTGCCTGATAATACTAAAAGGTACAGGCAGTGGGTGACCATCAATACTTATATTGTGGAGGCTCTGAGAGAGAGAGAAGCCAGTGTGACAGCTGTCAGTTGTCGGCTGATGTCTGAAGAGCATGTGTCCCCAACACATTCTACCCTGTAGTTGCCGCTGAGAACTCAGAGTGCCTCTGCAAAGTGGCACAGGTTCCCTTTGAGTGGGGGGTGGGAGGGTCTCAGGTACGTTGAGAGTAGCTGTGAGGCGAGCCTTGCCTGTTGACTGTCTGTTAGGCAATGATTTGGAGAGCTCCCCTTGGGCGAAGGTGGAGCAGAGGTTTCATTTGGAGATGTTGGATCTGCCTGAGTGTGTAACGCCCACCGGAACTCCTCGGAACTTGGGCGATGCTCAAAAGGGTCCAACTCTAGATATCCCCAACCCTACCATAAAAAGGTACTGAGTATTGAGGCAATCAAGCGGGGGAAAGGTAAAGGGAAGGATCAGCTGGGAAAGGGATGCCTGAAAACAGAAAATACATAGGTTAGAAAATGAGTATGTTCTACTACTCTCATATGATCTCACTAGAATAAACTGTTACCTATGACTAAGGCTCCTCTTGTAGTATCCTTGATTCAGCACACTACCCAATTACGAGACAGCTCACAACAGAATGGGGATTTCCTGAAAGCACAAAGCACACAGGTTACAGACAGCCAACCCTTGTTTATGCAAATTAGTTTTCTCCCTTTCACATACATACTCTAGATGATACCTTCCCATATAGTAAAGGAAAACCAAAGCAACAAATCCAGAGGGTCACCACCCTATTGTAATGTCATAGCACCAAGTTCCCACTCATGGCGTATAGTTACTCTCCAGAAAAAATAGTCAATAAGATACGGAAGTCCAATTACATCATATGGCAACAATTGGACTCTTCAAATTACGTAATTTGTAAGCTTTCACCCCAAAAAAGGCTTGTGGCTGGTAACAAACAGAGCGACATCAAAGGGTACCTCTGTAGGGCAACTCCACTTCTGACTCCTGCCCCCGCTTTGTAATTCTCCATTTCTTGCCACTCTATCCAGAGTAGCGACCAGAACTCGACCGCCGTCGTGTCTCACTCAGGACCGGAGGCAGGGATAATGGCACCCTCTAGCGGTTAAGCTTCACTGCCGAGAGCCACACAAGGAGTTCACACTGCGGGTCGGCTTTCTGTCTCGGATTCCTGCTGACAGCCCGCAAAGAAATACAAAGGAATAATCCGCTACGCGCAGCGGTGTACAACCCGTGGTGGGCTAATTACGGTGTTCAGAATCCGATCTCCTCGTCGGAACACAGAACATACGAACAGCTTCTCCCGCCGAACGCAGGAAGCCTCAAGAAACCGCAACAGCAGCGGCAGTCTTCAGTAAACATCCAGGCTACACCTCCGTAGCCTCGTGGAACGTCTGAAATCAATTAGAATTACGTACACATTGGGATGCGAGTTCCTGCCTAAAATAGTGTGTGACTCCTCCCCTTTTGCCTTCTGGGTCTTGAAGTTCACCTGTTCTCTTTAATCACGCAGGTGCACGTTCAGATCCTGACAGAGTGGGCATGTGTGACCACTCAGTCAATGGCTGTCGATATGGGCGTTCAAGAGGACCTGGAGCCTGAAAGAGTGGCCCAGGTGCCTGCCAGGAAGAGAAGAGACAGGGGGCGTGGAAAACCGGCCCGAGGTTCCCACGGTCTAGGAGGAGGCGGACACTGAGGGGGATGCCCGGGAGCCTACAGGGGAACAAGTGGATGAACTGGGGGACCTGCCTGAGCTGACCCATTGGCAGCAAGAAGGAGGGCCCACCAGAGAGGAGTTCTGCCAGGAGCAGCAGACTGCCCTTCTCTCATTGGTTTGAGACAACAGGCTGCAAACCAGGGAGCAGGTGATCAGTCCAGATCACATTGGATATACTGGGAGAATGTTCTTCTGTATACTGAGCCTAAAGTTTCAGAGCCAAGGTCAGCCCATGTCCTGATGGTACCCCAGCACTTCAGAGCCTTTCTACTGGGTCTGGCTTATGATGTGCCTTTGACAGGGCATCTGAGGCAAGACAAGACCTTTGAAAGGCTTGTCACCCACTTTTACTGTCCCCAAATGTACAAGCATTCTGATGCTCACTGTAGGTCTTGCCAGACTTGCTAGGCAAGTGGTAAGAGTGGGAGGAAGTGTAAGGCTCTTCTCCAACCTTTCCCTGTGGTCAGCAATCCCCTTTGAGAGGGTGGGTATTGACATCGTGGGGCCTCTGGTTTCCAAGACAGCCATGGGCAACAGGTTTATCCTGGTCTTGGTGGACCATGCCACCCAATACCCGGAAGCCATCCCTCTCTGGACTGTGATGGCCCCCGTGGTGGGTCGTGCCTTGATGGGGATTTTTTCCCGTGTGGGGTTCCCAAGAGAAGTGGTGTCCGACCGGGGCACAACTTTATATCCAAGTATATGAAGTCCCTGTGGCAGGAGTGCGGTGTAACTTACAAGTTCAGCACTCCTTACCACCCAAAAGGTAATGGGCTGGTTGAAAGATTCAACCGGACGCTAAAAGGCATGATTATGGGTCTTGGTGATCCCATGAGGCATAAGTGGGATGTCCTTTTACCATGCCTGCTGTTTGCTTACAGAGAGGTGCCCCAGTAGTCCTTAGGGTTCAGTCCCTTTGAGCTGCTGTATGGCCATCCTGTAAGAGGACCTCTGAGTCTGGTGAAAAAAGGCTGGATCTGGACACCATCCTCGTGGGTTCTCCTCGCTGCCCAGCCGAGTGGCCGCCATCTCTCAGGATCTCTCCTGTTGCTCAGCCAAGTGGCCGACGAGTCTCTAATGGCTAACGGCGATCTCCATGTTGTGGTTTCTGGCTCCACTGCGGCTTTGATTCCCCCCCCCCCCCACACACACACACACAGCCTCTAGCTCTGCGGCTCCTCCGTCCTGTCTAGATCACGCTCGACGGACTGTGGCCGATGACACCAGGTGCCCCCCAGTTTTCTGACGGACTCTGTCCTGATCCTACAATTCCTGCCTGGAGCCCGGTGGCCCAGTAACGAACACCAGTCACCCAACCTCTGGTGCCACTCCTCTCTGTGCCGCCTTGTCCTTCGGCTGCGTTTCTTTCCTGCCGGAGCGTAGCCAACCGCAGGGAAATACATGAGATTACATGGGCCAGTGCGTGACCTCCGGTTACAAGCTCACGGTGACCTCCCTTGCAGCCAGCATCTCTTGGCGGCTTTCCCCCCCCCTGTCAGCGTCCCTGGGGATTTGGTTGGCACTCGATCTGGACTGGAGGTGGGTGAGTGAGGAGCCCGGCCTCTCCGCCTCTGGTGGCCCAGGGAGTGCCCGGCCGCAGATATATTCATATTGGATTATTAATACGAGCATTGGTTGAAGGCTGCCTGGTCCCAAAATGGTGGCGCCTCGCCATTACGAGGATTTCTGTTTCCCCTCAATACTGTCGCCGCATACTTTAACAAGGCGATAGTGAATGCCTTTGTGAGACCCTAACGTTTCCAGCCTCTGTGAATTTGACACATACCCAGGACCGACCCCAACTAGCACCGCAATCCGTTCGCTGCCTGACCCTAAGATGGCAGAGGTTCAAGGACATTGTACCTGCCTCCCATTGCCTGACCTTAAAAATGGCGGCAATAACAAGTCAACATGACTACTCTCACCCCTGCTAGCTATTGGAATTGCTACTTTACCTAACAGCTTCCGCAAGCCCAGTTAGTTGCTGAAGCCATGAACTGACTTCCGAGCCTTATAAACTCGATTCCCTGGTGCCTCTGCTGCGCTGCCCCGGAACAGGACCCCGGTACCCCCTGTGGTCCGGTGAGCTCCGACGGCTACTAGCCCCTGTCTGCCTTGTCATTGCCCAGGACCAAGGCGTCGTGGCTGGACTAGTCTCTCAGTTCTCTACTGCAGCCCTACCCTTGCAGACGGCCTCTTCCGCTAGCACGCTTGGGCCTTTGCCCCAACGATCAGACAGCGGCTCAACTGCTTAACTGACCTTTGTCGCTCCTATAGTACCCACTCTAGCCAACATGGCAGGGACCAGCCTAATTGCTACTGGGGAAATCCCTCTTACTCTGGTTTACCCTCCCAACCTCTCCAAAGCCGCTGCAAGAACCTTCACGTACTCCACCCTGAAGAGTCACCCTGAGACATTGATTTCTGACCTACATTTCAGCGCGGACAATGGCACAGTCATCAATGACCTAATCTTCTACTCCAGTAGAACCCATTCTTGGCTCAAAACCTTTGTGCACCTCCTCAACGTACGTGCAACCAGGAACATTCCACACGGCACTAAGCTTACAATAGCACCCTCCGCAACCCTGCGAGCTGACCTCACAATCACCCTCTACAAAAGCGGCATTGTCTTGATCCAAGCCTCATTCAGAAACCTTAACAAACTTGCGAGCCTTTCTACCGTCCTCAGTAAACATGTGCGCGACATTAACAGGGTAACTAACACTTGCCCCAACGACCCTCTGACCAGCCTGCCTAGCATCCCTAGCACCCACAAACTACCCCTCTAAGGGTTCCCAACACAGATCATCCCATCTCCTCTTGCATGGCTCCTGACCACACCAGAAGAATCATCCCTACACCTCTGATCTCCTCCTCGCCAGTTCCCCACTCTAACCGTGAGACCGATACACCTCCAAACACCTGTGACACAGACCGAACTTGCCCATCCAGCCCATAAACCAACCCTCTTAAGAGTCTCTACCACTGATCTTCCCAACCTCGCTAGCTCATCTCCTAGCCTTGCCGATCGATTAGTCTCTAGACCTTTGGTCTACTCCCTGCCAGCCCCACACGCTGACCGTGCGACTGGTTTGCCGCCGAAAACCCATGATACAGGTCGAGCTACCCTTTCTACCCGGTCTCCTATGCATGCCGATATTATTGCTCCTCTGCCCTCTAACGCCTCCCCCTTATTGGGATACCGATAGTACTGTCCCAGAGTTACTGCCCCCCTGCCCACTAACACCTCCCTCTTATAGGGATATCGAAACCCTACACTCCAGAGCTGCCAAATTAACTCAGAGTATCCCTATCTCCATACTGGATCTAATGAACCTCCTTCACCTCGCTGAACTCTCCTTCGCCAACATCAAAACCCAGTGGAACTCCACCCCCCCATACCACAGAGATCCCCGAGCACCCACTACCGTTACCCTTGAGACATCTTCACCCTCGCAAGCAACCATGCCACCTCACGGAGGAAGAAACTCTAGCTCTCGCCCTCCCCTACAACTCTACACCTGCCACCCCAAGTCCGCTAGACCTCACTGAAGAGGATATCCTTGCCATCCTCAGCGACTGCAACTCAGCCCCAATTACCCTTTGCCCTCTAGACATGAGAGCCGAACATGCCATCTGCACGGTCACTATCAACACCAACAGATCAGCTACCTTCCGCAACAGAAGTGTGGTCAAGAGCAACCTAGCGCCTGTACACCTGTCCACCCCGACTCCTGACACTCCCTCTGAGTCCTCTCTGTCTGGCCTCTTAATCAACTGCCGATCGTTGTTTAAGCACGCTGCCGACATTACTGAACTCATCCTGAACAAAAACTTCGACTTAGCAATTCTAAAAGAATCGTGGTTCAACAATTCTTCATCTCCATGCCTGGACCTCTTAGTCCCTCCCAGCTATAGCATTGCCCGGCTGGACAGGCAATCTAGCAAGAAAGGAGGAGGCATCGCCTGCATCTACTGCTCTAACGTCAGTGTCACAGAACTTCTGGCGGATTCCACCGACTCTTTCGAATACCTCGCACTCTACATTTGTAGCAACTCCACCCTACTGTGTGATCTACACATCATTTATCATCCCCCAGGCACGAAAGACTCATTCACTGACCACCTCATGGAACTCAGTACAGCTAAGTTCTCCTCCAACTCTAAAGGTATTTTCCTGGGTTATTTCAACCTGCACTGGAACAACCCCAATGAACCCCATGTCAATGCCATCAAAGACCTCCTGACTGATCATGCCCTGACCCAAGCCTGTTCACTCCCAACATACTCGAAAGGGGCCACCCTTGACTGGATCATCTCTAAGGAATCAACAGTCAATCTTATCTCTATAGACCCGTGCGACTGGTCTGACCACCACGCCATCGCATTCCTACTACCTGGCACCCACAAGATAAGGGCACCTCAACCAGTGATTCCTAAACGCTAGATTAGAGACACTGAGAACATGGACCACAATGAACTGAAGGCTCGCTGCAAATCTGACCCCCCCCCTCGCATATCATACCGGTCAATGACCTCAATAATCACTACTCTGCAACTATTTCGAACATTATGGATAACTTAGCCCCACTAAAGCTAAAAAGAACCCAAATCAAAGACAGGAACCCCTGGTTCACTGGATCCCTCAATATTGAGAGGAGATGCCACCAGCAATCCGAAAGAATCTAGGGGCATATTATCAAGCGGCAGTGATAATTATCGCTGGCCGGTCTTAGCAAGAAACTATTTATCGCCGGCTATCGCTGGCAATTATCGCCATGCTATCGTTGTATCAACAACGCATAGCGCAATGGCGATAATTTTCCAGCGATAGTGGTGTTTTCCATGGAACATCGCTGGTTTTTCAGCGATGTTCCATGGAAAACAGTGATAATCTTGCTGATACGACCCTGTGGTCGTATAAGCATAATCCACCCCCAATGGTAAGTATACCTAAGTCAGCATTTTTGCAGACGTTACGTCTGCAAAAATGTGTGGGCCTCCTTGTAAATATCGCGATGTGCACATCAGCGATAATTTACAAGTACTGCCCAGTGACGCCCACTTTGCATCTCATTAGAGATGCAAAGCGAGGCGTGGGTAAAACGGGTGCTAACATGCGCTAATGCATGTTAGCATCCCCTTGAAGATCGGGCGATGTCATTTTTGCCGCTTTTTTGGCTTTTAAAGCCAAAAAAGCGGCAAAATGGCCCTTGATAATATGCCTCCTGGATACAGCACCCCTCCTCTGCACATCTAAAACTTCTCCGTCAGGCCAGAAATGCCTACAACAAGAACATCCTCAACTCTAAAAAATAATTTTTCAGATCTGAACTTAAGAACGCCAAGAATAGACCCTGCAGGCTCTTCGAACCGGTCAAACACCAATCCAATAAACTGGCCAAAACTTCGAAAGAAACCCCCAAGTCCTTAATATCATCTGAGGAATTCTCCTCCTTTTTCCATTATTCCTAGCTGGACTGTAATAATTAACGCCTCGTTCCAGCAGGGTTCCATTCCTGACTCTCTGAACGCCGGCCAAGTCCTCCCTATTTTGAAAAAGCCGTCACTGGATCCAGCCTTCCCCGACCACTTCAGACTCATCTCCAACATCCCTCTCCTAGCTAAAGTGTTGGAAAAGTGTGTACAACAGCAACTAAGTCAGCACATCAACAACTTCCACCTTCTCGATGACTGCCAATCTGGATTTAGACCTGGGCACAGTACTGAAACGACCATGCTCCACATCGTTGACGATGCCCTCCAAGCCCTGGACCAAGGGAAAACGTGCCTTCTAATCCTCCTAGATCTATCCCCGGCCTTCGACATGGTCAACCACGAAAAACTACTCGAATGCCTCAAACTCACGATGGATTTGGATGGCACTGTTCTAGAATGGTTTAGTTCCTTCCTCCAAAACTGATCGCAGCGATTCCTAATCAACGGCAACCTAAGTGCTCCCTCTCCGGTCAGGGTCGGAGTCCCTCAAGGATCAACCCTGTCCCCTACTCTCTTCAACCTTTACCTTGAACCTCTTGCCAAAGTACTACGCACAGCGAATATCTCCTACCATATGTATGCTGACGACTCTCAGCTCCACATCAAAACCTCTTCTCTCGAGGAGATTCTCTCCCTGAATGAGGCCCTGAAATCAACCATCCATTGGCTCACCTCCAATCAACTCAAACACAACTCAAAGAAAACAGAATTTCTCCTAATTTCCCCTCCAAAAACCAATCCCAAGATGCAGATATGGATCAAGGCTAACGCAGCCTTAGATTGCCCACCGACCATCGTGGACTCAGCAAAATCCTTGGGAATAACCCTGTACAGCAATTTGAACATGTGAGACCACATCAACTCGATGGCCAAATCAGCCAGATTCCACTTGAGCTACCTTAGGAAACTGAAACCCTTCCTCGACGCTGCCGACCTAAAAAGTGCAGTCCAAGCGCTAGTAATCTCCAGACTGGAGTATGGCTGTTCTACCCTCTCAGGTTTACCCAAGATCTCCCTGGCACCCTTAAAAGCCTGCCTTAATGCTGCCACCAGACTTCTTACAAGCTCAAGAAAATTCGACCATATCTCTCCACACATGAAAGCTTTGAACTGGATTCCGCTCGAGGCCAGAATACAACTCAAACTGGCCTGTATCACACACAAGGCTTTATACTCAAACTCCCCTGCTTATCTCGCACAGAAATTTGTGTTATCCGGCAGAATCAAAAACTATCGGTCCGCCAGAGACCTCTTACTCCAACCTGCACGGTTACGGAAAAAAACAACTTTCAATCGGGCTTTCTCTGGAGCCGCTCCCAGAATATGGAACTCTATCCCGCCCGCCATCAGAAGAATCTCTTCTCTGGCATGTTTCAAAAAGGAGGCCAAAACGTTCCTGATGAGTAAATTCCTCTCCTAAATGTTGCCTCCTACCAACACAGAGACCCTGACCAACTACTGACTACCGCCTCCCTTCGGAGTATCGAGCTACCTCACCAAGAAACCTGGGGCCTTATCTTGAGTAACTTAATTGTAAATTGTACATACGTGTCCTCTATCCATTATGCATCCAGCACCCCAACCTCTCTTTACCTTTTGTATACTTTGTGATTCCATGCCTATTGTACACTGACATGATCCCTGTAAAGCGCTCTAATACCCTAATCGGATCAAGTTCGCGCTCTATAAAACACTAAAAATAAAATAAATGAATAAAATAAAATAAAATGTATATAGCTACATGCTGGCCTTCAGAAACTAGACTAAGCACTTCAGGCAACTCGCTCAGGCAGACCTGGAAGCCAGCCAGGAGGAAATGAAACACTGGTATGATCAGAATGCCACTCTGATCGAGTTTCAGCCTGGACAGAAAGTTTGGGCCATGGCCCCAGTGAAGCCCTGTGCGCTCCGGGATAAGTGGACCAGGCCATTTGAGGTGGTGGAGCGCAAAAGCAATGTCACCTACTTGGTGGACTGACAGTCTCCCAGGAACCCTTTGCTGGTCCTGCATGTGAACCGCCTGAAGCCCCACTTGGAAAAGTCCGAATTGGGCATTCTGCTAGCAACAGATGCTGGGATGGAAGAGGATGCTGAGCCTCTTCTTGACCTCCTGTCTGTAAAGGAGCAAGATGGGTCAGTGGACGTTGTGAACCTCTCTACCACCCTGACCCCTGAACGGCAGAGTGACTGTCACCAACTGTTGGGACAGTTTTCTGACCTGTTCTCCCTGACCCCCGGTGTCACTCAGTTTTACAGAGTGACTGATGGGGTCAGAGCTTGCATCAAGATGCTGACACAAGGGGTGACTGAGCCCTCAGACAGCCCTTGGGCCAGCCCAGTGGTCTTGGTCTCGCAGGCTGCCGCACCCCCGGTGCCACCCCAGAACTCCGGTTCTGTGTGGACTGCCGAGCGCTCAATTCAGTCACCAGGACTGACGCACACCCCATCCCCAGAGCTGATGAGCTCATCGATCTGTTGGGGGCTGCCCCGTACCTCCGTTTTTTTTACTTAATGTCTGGGTAATGGCAGATCACCTTAACTGGTGGGGCAAGAGAGAGGTCAGTATTCTCCACGCTAGATGGGCACTACCAATTCCAGGTGATGCCCTTTGGAATGAAGAATGCCCCTGCCACCTTTCAGAGGTTGGTGAACCAGATGTTGTTTGGGCTGGAGGATTTCAGTGCTACCTACCTGGATGACATTGCAGTGTTCAGTGCCACTTGGGAGGAACATCTGCACCACCTCTGGGAAGTGTTGAAGGTGCTGTGGAGGGCAGGTCTCATGATCAAGGCAAGCAAGTGCCAGATCGGGCAGGGTTCAGTGGTGATCTTGGGACACCATGAAGGGAGCGGCCAGGTTGCGCCCCTACAGCCCAAGATTAATACCATTCTAGGTTGGGAACCCCCCAAGACCAAAACAGAGGTGAGAGCCTTTTTAGGACTCACAGGGTATTACAGGAGATTTGTCAAGGGGTATGGCACCATTGTAGCCCCCTTGACAGAGATGACTTCCAGGAAACAGCCCAAGAAAGTGAATTGGACTGATGCCTGCCAGAAGGCTTTCGATGCCCTTAAATCTGCCATGTGCACCGCACCCATGCTTAAGGCACCCAATTTCTCAAGGAAATTCATTGTGCAGACAGATGCTTCAGAGCATGGTGTGGGGGCTGTGATCTCACAGCTGAATGAGGTGGGCCTAGACCAACCTGTAGCCTTCATTAGTAGGAGAGTACTTCCATAGGAATAGAGGTGGAATGCGATTAAGCATGAGGCATTTGCTGTGGTCTGGGCACTGAAGAAGCTGAGACCATACTTGTTTGGGACTCACTTCCGGGTTCAGATGGACCACAGGCATCTCAGATGCAAATGAGGGGTGAGAATCCAAAGCTGTTGAGGTGGTCCATTTCCCTACAGGGGATGAACTTTACGGTGGAACACCGCCCTGGTACAGAACACGCCAATGCTGATGGTCTGTCCAGATTTTACCGCCTTAGTGAAGAGAACTCCCAAGACGGTGGGTAGTTCTCCGCACATTTCAGCTGGAAGGGACACGTGTTAGACCTGGCACCATTGGCGTGAGTCTCCCTTCCATTTTTTGCCTTTACCTCCTGTGTTTTGCTGTGTGTTGGACTCCATGTTTGCTCGTCTAGATGCTTTGGGCACTTTGCCACTGCTGTTCAGTGCCAAAGTGAAAGTGCTCCCTTTGTAAATTATTGTAAAGGATTAGTGATTACATGATTGGGTTATTTGATTTACTTGTCAGACCATTGTACAGTGCACTATGTGCCCCCAGGGCCTGTAAATCAAATGCTGCTGGTGGGCTTGTAGCACTGATTGTGCCACCCACAGAAGCAGCTTGTAAAATGTGACGACTCAGGCCTGCCATTTCAGAGCCTGTGTGCAGTCTGGGACTGCCATGTCGTCTTGGCAAGTGCACACACTTGCCAGTACCTAAACCTTCCCTTTTCTATATATGTCACCCCTAAGGTAGGCCCAAGGTACCCCTGTGGGCAGGGTGCATTGTATGTGAAAGGTAGGACATGCCCTGATGTGTGTGGCATGTCCTGGTAGTGAAATACTGCCAATTTCGTTTTTCTCTATTGCAAGGCCATCTGTTCCCATAGGACAGAATGAGGAGTTTGTTTATAACATCTTATAAACATATCTGACCCTGGGAACACAAATGTTAAAGTTCATCTTTTAGTGAGGGTGATTTTTACATTTTGTGTTTGAAAATACCACTTTTAGAAAGTAGGTATTTTCATGCCTAACCATCCAGTGTGACTCTGCTAGGTTTGTGTATTGCATGTCTGGCTTTGGGATGATAGGGACTGGAGAGGGGCAGTTGCTCCAGAATTCAGATGATTCAGGACTGGGCTGAAAAGACCTGGGCTGCATATAGGGTAGGGGGAGGAGATTTCCTTTTCACCTGAATGAGCCTGGTCTGCCTACTACAATGCTGTCTCCACCTCCTGCCAGGAAGCTGCACCAGTGAAGACAGAACTGCATTTGGCTGGGTACAGACACTCTCTGCCTTCAGAGAACAAAGGATTTTGTGGTATAAATATTGGGGCCCAGACCCCAGACTTGTAGGTCACTTATGGGAAATCAATAGGAACCTTTGCCAAGGAGAAGAGCTGAATAAGCTGAGGAGGAATAATGCCCCTGTGCTGTTTGCTGTCTGGGGTTGGCCTGCAGAAGCTGCTTGCTGCCAAGGAAAGGAGAAAAACGACTTTGCTGTTTGCTTTGTAACCTGCTTGAAGAAAAGATCTCCAAGGGCTTGAAACTGAGCTTGCCTCCTGTTCTGAAGTCTCAGGGACACAAAGACGTTCATCCCTTCTGTCTCTCTGCATCTGGAACTCCTGTCTCAGCTGCTAGAGAAGGAAATTGCAACACCGACGCCGGCAAGAGACGCCGTATGCTGTACCAAAGCCGTGGGCACCGCTCGTGAAGAGCACGATGCACCACCCCAACTTGCACCATGGGCCCGAAGCCTGCTGACGCCGCACCGCATCGACTCCGAAACCGTCATCGAGGCCGCTGCCTGCACCGGAGCCGAGGACACCACTCGTGAGATCCACGACGCACCTTCCCCACTCGCACCGCAGCCCCGACTTCATCGACGCCGGTGCTTCCTCAACGCGGAGCCAATCCTCGACGTGGGTGACTCCTGAATCCATTGACACAGCACCGTAGTAAGGAACCGACGACTGCCATCATCCGTGACGTCACCTCCCCAACACAGTAAGGAACCAACGTCTCACCTCCCCTGCACTGCAGTAAGGAACAGAGGCATCACCTCCCCTGAGGTCTTAAGGAACCAATGCCACAGGCGCCAACTAAGCATCACCTCCCCGACGCCGAGCACCGTCTTTGCTTTCATTAATTCCAAGGTACTGTTCTTTGTGGGTCTGCTTGACTCCGGGCCCGATGCCGCACACCTCTTGGTCGGCGCCGTACTTTGGAATTTTCATCTGTCACGACGTCGTAATAACTCCAGGTGGAGTTATTTGTTGCTAGAACCTTTATTTGAGTTAATAACCTATTCTTAAGGATATTTTTGATACTGTATTGTGGATTTTTGTCATTTGGTCTTGTTTTGGTTTAGAGAAAGATTACTTATTTTTTTCTAAACTGGTGTGGTGTCCATTTGTAGTGATTTCACTGTATTACTGTATGTGTTCACAAATGCTTTACACACTGCCTCCGAGATAAGCCTGTCTGCTCGTGCCAAGCTACCAAGGGGGTGAGCAGAGGTTATTTTAGAAGTGTATCCCCCTACCCTGACTAGAAGCAAGGGTCCCTATTTGTACAAAGGTACCTACCTCTGCCAACTACAGAACCCCATTTCTAACAAAATGCATACTAAAAATACTGTTAGCATTGTTAATAAACTGTATAACATGAAAAGACCTGTCATTTTATAGGACAGATTAGCTTAAACCCCCTCCTCTTCTACTGGAGCTTAATGATTATATATAAAAGATCTCTGGAATTAGATGTGGACCCCATACCTTAGAATACACAGATTGACTCTCTACATCTTAGCAGACGCAGTGATCTTGTCTCAGAACTCCTGTTTCGTGTGTGTGTTTTTAGCTCCTGTGTTACTCTATACCACAAAACATTTGTGCACTTAAACAACAGCTGCATTTCTGTGTTATGACAAGGTACTAGTGCCTGGCCAGAAAGAATAACCAGGGACATTGTTGTTTTACCTTGTCTATGATGTTCCGATCAAATACCGGGAAAAGAACAGAACACAAAACATATGCAGGTTCCGTGTAAAAGTACCATGTGGCACAAAAGCCAGTGTGTTTATATAGTAATGTGTGGAAAAGGAAATGAGGCCCACAACATGCATAGTCAGGCCAACATAGGGAAAACCACATTGGGCCATGCAGGAAACACATGACCGTATATCACTGTATTGAAATGATAATGTATTAAATGTAACAGTTTTTAAACAAGAACTAAAAATATTCCTGTCTTCCCAATCCCCCAGCATGACAGCAATGATATTAGTGAATTACAAGTCAAGTCAGTGGTCATCCGCACCCTGTATGTGGCCTAGATTCTTACATGGACAAACATTTATCTATTTAACTAGACACAGGGGAGGTGCTCATAAAGCACACACCCGTAAATCACGTATTTCAAAGTGCTCTCATATTCAATAAGGAAAAAGGAAGCAGAGTGAAATAAAATATTTGCCTAGAATCACACAATTTGATGAAGCCTGGAAAAATCCAAGGTTTTTTAAATTTCACATTGTACCTTTCAGCCACTAGATGGGTATCTATTTCCCTCTCCTGTTTAACATCATAGGTTAATGTTTTTTTTTTAATTCTTGGCACCATAGGTTAGAGCATGGGGGCACGCAAAAGCCATATTAATGCTCAGTTTGTTTTGGGCTCAAGGGTCCAAGAGGACCTCGAGCGGACCTGGAGTCAAGCATCTGGATTGAGTTTTCAGTGGCTCGTTCACCTCTAATCTTATATAACTCAATTGAGTATGATAAACCTCTAGCATAATGAGAACAGACTAGCAAGATTACTATGTCAAACAGTGAACTGTGGTTTGCTCATGAACCACCATACAACTGACAGTCCACTGGTGATGCATTGTCACTATTTTTCATTTTACTTAATATATGTCTTTAATTGCACCGCATATACAACAATAAAAAGTGTGATTTTCACCTTAAGGTTAACCATAGTTAATGATGTTCATGTTATGTAAGCCAAAGTTAGTGTAGGCCTCAGTTTAAATGACTCATGCTAGCAAGAAAATGTACCTTTCGCTACTGTGTTCTTTCTCTCTTTCTCTCGTTTCAAGAGCCAAGCTGCTGTAGTTTGTGTTAATGAGATTGTTACAAAGGTTTTGGTTTCAGAGAAAATTGGTTATCTGTATGTGTTACATAGAAAGTGAATAGTGATTTTCTACACCTGTGACTGGGACAAGCTGACTGTGATGTATCACCCTGCTACGAAAATTTTCTTGAAGGTTGTGCAGCAGAAAACTTCAATTTTGAGATGGCAGTGAAGAAGGCTTCAATCACCTTATTGAGGAACGTTCAATCCTGATTGGTCCATTCTGCCTGAAAACTGTGTGGGGGAGGGGGGTTGCATCTTGTTGAGTATTGTATGATGTAATTGTGCATTGCTGAGCTAGTTAGATTCAGATGCTCCTTTCCACTCTCTTGAGAATGTATTCCTTAATTGCTCCCTTTCAAAGAGTAAGACTCCTGAGTAAATCCATACTCACTTACCTGACAGAATCTTTATTTGATTCTGCCTTTTAGAAACTTAACCTGCTGACACCTTCTGCTTGACTTCTATGGCAAATGTCCTGGTTTCCTTTTGGCTCAGCATGTTAGGGAATCTCCCATTAGGGGCTTGTAAAGTATTTTTATTTGCACAATTAATTAAAATCATTGCAATTCATTCAAAAACAAGTTAAAAACACTGACCATATTATATTTAAAAAGAGGTATTCATGAGAGCAAGGGGGATCATAGCTGGTAGGGCAAAGATTCTTGGTGGTCGTCTTCTGGTAATAGGGAATTATTCTCAAACATGAATTTTACAAAACGGGCAGCCATCTGAGCTGAGTCACACCTTATACACTCCTCTAGAGCTTCTTGGCATGTCCGGACATTCAGGATCCGCCAAACTGGGGGCAGCAAAAACGTTTGTAAAGGGAGTAAGGTTCTGCAGATGCACCGGACGTGGATTAAGTTTTCTTCCCCGTTATTACAAAAACAGCACTGTGTGGGCACGTCTTCCTTGTACCTCCAGCCATACTTATACGTCATCAATGGGATTAGGCCGAAACGTAGTCTCATTAGGTGGTGTTTCACAGGTGGTTTCATGGATGATGACAAATAGTATGGCAGGGTTTTAGGGGCATAGAGTTTTGATGCCCAACTGCCATGGGAGAGATTCTTCACGGTTAGCCCATCATGTTCGAGTGACAGGGTCTTTGCTTGTTTGGTCAGGATTTTTGCAATAGTCCCTGTGGGCAGCGTGCTTGCCCATATATCTTGAGCCTCTAGTGCGTCCAGGCAGAATGTTAAGAATTGGCTCCAGGGAGTGCTAGGGTTATTTAACAGAGACCATATGCAACTCTTTAAAGTAAAGTCACAAGCCTTTTTGGTTTTTAAACAGTATGCGATAAATCTTGCTTTCATAACCCAATGTTGAGATGACAAGGAAAACTCCATGCGGATTTGGGCATGAGAGGTCGAGTTGGGTAGGTGGAACACTCTGCGAAAACACATTGACTGCGCTCTGTCAAGCCAGGTGAACATTTACTCTTTAAAGTTATTTGGCACCTATCATCCTAATTAGCGGCGAAAAATCTGGAGAGTGAAGGACTTTCTTGGTTCTTACGAAAGCCCCCTCCAGGCTGCGGGCGACACCGTGCATTGTGGTGATATGCTGCGCTGGTCTCCCTTTGTGATCCATCCAGACTCCCAGATACTTGTATGCAGTCAGTATCTCTATTGACTTCCCTTCAATGTACCAAGAGTGCTTTCTGACTCGTGAGCGCGAGACTATCATTACCTTAGTTTTAGAGATGTTGATCTCCAAAGCATTTGTTTTGCAGTACGGGGCCAGAGAATCGAAGAGTCTTTGAAGGCCCACCTGGGTTTGATCGAGAAGTATCGTATCGTCAGCATATTGCATCGATTGAATTTTAAAGGATTCGATTCGAGGTGGAAATGCTCGGGAGATGGCCAGCCACTCAGGCAGGTCTGCTAGATACAGATTGAAGAGTAGAGGAGCCAGTATGCATCCCTGCTTTAAGCCTCTGTTAGTCATGATTTTGTTGGTGGTTGACCATCTCGAGGAAACTCTTATTTTTACCCAGGTGTCAGTATATAGGGCTATGAGAGCCTTCAGTAGGGGCTGCGGGATGCCCCATTTTGTTAATTTTTTCCAAAGTTTGGGGCGAGCGAAGCTGTCAAAGGCTTTTCGGAAATCAATGAACCCCAAATATAGCGATTTTCCTTTGGTAGTGAGCCTACTCTCAATCATGTGAACTAGACAGATCAAATTGTCTTTGATGTGGCAGCCCTTTTGGAATCCGGTTTGTGTGAAGGGTATTCATTTACGATCTTCCACCCAGGTAGTCAGTTCTTGTAGTAGGACACTTGCATATGCCTTCCCTTCCACATCAAGGAGGACAATCATCCGGTAATTGTCGGGGTTGGACCGCGAGCCTTTTTTGTGGATGGGGACGAGAAGAGATCCTCGTCCGGATTGGGCCCACCCATTCTGGTTGCCTCAAATAAGGTGGCCAGCAATGAGTGGATGCTTTGTATATCTGTGTTGCTATGCCATTTGGGCCTGGTGCTCCTCCTGGACGCATTTTATTTATTATAAGTGCAACTTCGTTTGAAGTTATCTTAATAGTGGGTGCCAATTTGGGGTAAGAGTTAGGGTAGTTAGGACTAAGGAGGTTGGGCCAGTTGGTTCTGGCTAGCTCTACATAGAGTGCTTCAATGTAGGCCTCTCATTCAGCAGGAGAGATGTTTGTTACTGTGGGGGGTTGGGCAGATCTGACACCTTTGTTTACCCAGCTCCAGAATCGTCTTTGATCCTTTGATTTTATAATTTCATAGGCGGTTGCCCAATGATGTTCTTCAAGGGGCTTGTAAAACTTGCTTGATTTGCTTACGACAACTTAAAAATGTTTGCCTTTAAATTTGCTATTTTGAATCACTTTGATATATTCTGATTCTGGCCAGTGCATTTATATGATGCTCATTGATTTATGACTGATGGAATGATTTTAGTTTGTAACTTTACTAATCTGCAAATAAAAATTCAAGGTTTGTAAATCTGATACTCTGTCATCATTGTGGAGCCCAATGTGCTTCACTGTCCTTGATGTATTGTTAATTTGTTGATGGGAAATCTCAGCATGGAACTAAAGGTCCATCCACTCCAGTGCAGCTTGTACTTGAGTTTGCATCAACAATTTGAACCCTGGCGAGGAAGTCTGTATACCACGGATGAGTAAGGTAATGTACAGGTGGGACTCCCAAACATATCAGAAAATCGTTAATATGAACAAAACTCATATTATTATTGACCAATTGTGAAGTGCTACAGGGCCCTATAGCACTGATTGTTAGGAAAACATGGGGATACTAAAAGTGGGCAACAAGAGATAATGGAGAGCATAATAAAACAGCAGTGTTTTCTGAAGGACTGTTTCATCCGATTGTATTTTAGTTCCTATGGAATACAAAGTGTTGTTGAAAATGCAGTCTCACTCTTCTATACAGATGGAACCACTTTTTTTATAACAATGTCATGTAACACAGTATTTCACACAATTATAATGGTACTATTGATGCCAATGATGCAAACATTTTCAGAAGGGGAGAAAGCCAAGGTGAACCCAGAGTTAGCATCAATGTTGTAATTGTAAATGTGGGTGAAGACAATAGTATGACTGATGTTCTAGAGTCAGTTGAACCAGTAGTGAAACAGAAATCTTTATCCACTGTGTTGCTCAGAGTAGTGCATGGAACATCAGCATACTGAGCAATAATAAGGGCAAAGTTTGACAAAGGAGATTCGCATGTGAAGGAGAGAAACAAAGGCAAGTCAACCTTTATGTTCCCACCCCAGTCTGAAGAATAACACTTTTGTTCAGAAGAGAGTACTGAAGCCAAAATGGGATCAATTCATTTTTGATCTAGTGAATTTAAAAACTAAGCCTGTGAAACTGGAAGTATTCAATGATGTGATCTGACATTTTTCATTAGCAATCAGTCATGAAATGAACACTCAAGCTATTGTGATAAACTAAGCTGCGTTTGAAGTTTTGCATGATACTTTGAAGGTACCAGGGAGAATCTTGTCTGACTCCAGCTCCATGCTGTAAATGCTAAATCCAACATTATGCAATGTATTCAATAGATGACTGGGAAGGTGCCATGCCACTAAATAGTTCCATCAAGTTGGTGCTTGATAGTTCTGAAACGTGTCAGGCTTCTGATCAGTACCAGTTGGAGTAGGCACTGTACCCACAATAAAGCCAGACAGAAGTCTGATAGGTCCAAACCAAGGCCCATCAGCAAACAGACCTTAGATACATAAGAATTGTGTTGGCTTCCTGTTCTCTCCCCCTTCATGTGCACCCCAAGTGTTATAGGTAAACCCAGAAGAACTGGTAAGCAGGATTTGTCACTGAAGCAGGATTTTACTGTAGTGTCAAACGGCATTCCCACAGCCTCACCCGGCATGTCCTCTGGAGTTCAGAGGGGTCATCTGTGCCCATCAATGTCAGCCTACTGTTTGCTTCTGGGAAGCAGTTCACACACTTTTCACCCCTTTGACGCAATATGATCTAGTCCTGGTGTTCCAGGGGCCTGCCACCATGACATGGGAATTAGTAACATTAGTGTTTAAGTCGAGACTGTCCATAAATTCCATGAATTGTTTGAGTAAAACTTCTAGTCCAGGCCAGTACATGAAATTAGGACAGCGTTGTCTGCTAATAATAGTAAATGAGTCGAACGAGAACTGACTTTGGACAAAGCTTTGCCAACTTTAATGATTTTTCAAGGTAATTGCTATATAAAGTGAACAAAAAAGGAGCCGAGATGCAGCCTTGGTGAACTCCCTATTAAGATCAAAATGGTCAGTGTATTCTCACCATCATGAATTTCACTGAGGCTGACAAACTACAATGTAAACTACGCGAAACCAAATATCTGAGTGGTCGGACCCATCTCCGACATTAAAGACTAAAGTTTCTCCCTGTTAACCCTTTCGCAAGCTGTGCTGAGGTCCATAAATGCAACATGCAGAGCCCCTTTTTTCGCAATAGTGTATTTGGCAATAAGCAGGTACAGATTAAGTCCCTCATCAATGGTCCCTAGGCCCTGGTGGAAACCATACTGAGTATCCATTTAAACATTCTGTTCTGCTGCCCAATCCCCTAGTCTATTCAATATGCTGCAGCTCACAGTCTTTGCTGTTGAGCTAATAAGGAATATGGGCCTGTAGCACATAGAATCTTGTCTATTGCCTTTCTTGGAAATAGGAATGTCAGACCTGGCATCTTCTGGCGTGTTTCCCCTGTCTTTTTGATTTCTGACCTCCCAGTTTTTGCTGGTTTAGTGTCTCTGCACACATTCTCACTGCAGTTCAGTGTTAAAGTGCAAGAGCTCCGACTGTAAATTATGTTCTGGATAGGTGTTTCCATGATTGCCATGTTTGATTAACTGGTAAGTCCCTGGTAAAGTGCACTGAAAGTGCCAGGGCCTGTATATCAAATGCTACTAGGGGGCCTGCAGCACTGATTTTGCCACCCACAGGAGTAGGCCTGTAAAAGTATCTCAGACCTGCCACTGCAGTGTCTGCCCGCAGTCTGCCAGGCCCTTACCTTCCCTTTTATTACATGTAATCACACCTAAGGTAGGCCCAAAGGACCCCCATGGGTAGGGTGCAGTGTATGTGAAAGGTAGGACATGTACTGGTGTGTGTAACATGTCCTGATAGTGAAATACAGTGTAATTCATTTTTCACTATTGAAAGGCTATCTGTCACGTAGGATAAAATAGGGAATACTTTGTAACATCTTACAAGTATAACTTCCCATAGGGACAAGATAGTGAGATGGAGTTTAGTATGCCTGAACTCAGAATAATATAAAAATGCATCTGTTAGTAAAGATGATTTTTATATTGTGTGTTTGAAAATACCACTTTTAGAAAGTGAGTATTTTCTTGTTTAGCCATCCTGTGTGCCTCTGCTGAGTTGTGGATTGACTGTCTGTCTTTGGAGTGACAGGGGCTGGGGATGTGCATTCTCTTCAGACAGCCACTGGGGGGGTTGAGGTGTTTCCTGCCTTTCCTAGATGAGTCAGGGCTTGGCTGAATAGACCTGGGCTGCATTTAGAGTAGGGAGAGGAGATTTCCTTGCACCTGAATGGGCCTGGTCTGCCTTGGACAATGTTGTCTCCACCTCCTGCCAGGAAGCTGGACCAGAGAGTACAGAACTGGTTTGGACTTAGCACAGGAACTTTCTGCCACAAGAGAACAAAGGGAAATGTGGTGTAAATATTGGGACCCAGACCCCAGGATTTTCGAACTCTTTTGGACTCAGAAACCTGCCAAGAAGAGCTGGAGAAGCTGTGAGGAGGAACTACCACTTTGCTGTGTGCTTTTCTGCGTCGGCCTGCAGTAGCTGCTTCTGTCTTGGGCAGAGAAAAGACTGAACTTTCTGCAACTTCTTTGTTTGAGTTTCTCCAAGGGCTTTAGGTAGAGCTTGCCCCCTGTTCAAGAAGTCTTAGGAACAGCAAAGACTTCAAGTTCATCTGCTACCTGCACTGGGAACTGTGTTTTTTGTGCTGCAACAGAAGAAAAAGCAACCTGGTGCCGTCACCGACACCGCTGCCAGCTCCGTGTCCTGAAGCCACCGCCGCAATTTGCACTGAAATGCTGGTCTCCCCACCGTGCGATGCCGCCACTGAGCCGCTGCTTGCACTGCGACTTGTGGGCACTGCACTTCGCACTGCCTCGCTTCATGACGGCACCCTGCTATCCCTGATGACGAAGCTCCATAGCACCATGCTTGCACCGTGGTTCGAGGGAACTGCTCGTACGTTGCACAATGCACCGCTCTCATCTCACACCGCAGCCTTGGACTACCAATGCTGGCACCATAGACTCCAGTTTGTCAGCCGACAACAGCGTTTCCGCAACGATGACGACGCACGGCATCACTTTGCAATACAGCCCTGGTCTCTGCGATGCCGCTGGACGACTGTCACTGAGCCACTGGCTGCACCTCAACCTAGGGGCACTGCACGCCGCACCGCTGCACTTCGCACCGCAGCCCTGACGCCTTGCGACGCCGGCGCTTCCGACTTTAACCGTGAGTAGTTCGATCTGCAACATATGTGACTTGAAGGGCCCGACGACCTCTGCACTGACCTCCGGAACCAACGCCGGCTCTTCGGAGCTGAATGAGAGGTCGCCGACACCCTGCATTTCTATAGGTACTGTTTTGCGGGTCTTCCCAACACCGTAGCTGGCCTGCGATGCCGCAGTCATCCAGAACTGTTTGTATTAGTCGTTCATGACGCCATGATAGCCCCAGACAAAGCTATTGACTTCAAGGAGCTGTCATTAAAGTTTATTTTTGCTTATTGATATTTCTAAGAACTGTATGGTGGATTTGTATTGTTTTTACTCTTGTTTGCACAGATAAAATATTGGTTATTGTTCTAAAACTGGTGTGGTGTCCTTTTGTAGTGTTTTTACTGTATTACTGTTGGTTATGTGCAAATGCTTTACACACTGCCTCTGAGATAAGCCTGACTGCTCATGCCAAGCTACCAAGGGGGTGAGCAGGGGTTATTTCAGTAGTGTAACCCCCTTATCCTGACTAGGAAGATGGGTCCCTACTTAGATAGGGTAACAACCTGCCAACTAAAGACCCCCATTTCTAACATTGGTTGTCAGCTATGAGGATAGGACCTGCGTTCGCACTTGACCTACAGTGAATGGTGTACACTACTACCAGATCGCAGACCACCACGTTCCACATACTAGTTCGTTTTGGCCTATTTTTGATCTTGCCTTTGTGAGAACTTAAACTTGCTATTGAATCATGCCTGAGTCAAGAGCATCACCCGTTGCATCCTTGGAAGTGGCCTTTGAGGAGGAGAGGTTAGAAACATACAATGTGAAGGAGTTGGAGGCTATTTGCAAGAACCTCAAAAGTCCAAATCAGAGGCCTCACCAGGAAAGAGGAGCTACAAAAGGCACTGAGGGCCTGGGTAGCAGCCAGACATGCCAGTGGGCAGTCTGTGGATCTCAGTGTGGAGGTGGAGGAGCCTTTTCCCAGAGTGGATGTGCTTTAGGCAGGGGGGAACCCACCAGGCTAGGCAGCAGTGGCTTGTCCCCAGAGGAGCTGGAGGACAGGTGGGAGGCAAGGAAATTTGAGCTATAAAAACTTTGGTTGGAGAATGAGAGGGAAGATAAAAGGATAGCCATGGATGAAGGGAAGATGATCTTGGATCATGAGCGTGGTATTAAGGAGCTGGAGCTAAGAATTAGGTCCAGCACTGATGGTGGCAGCAATTCCTCAGTGCAGACAGATAGAATTGTGCACATCTCCAAAAATTTAGGAAAGGTATTCAAGAAGGTGGACTGCATACAAAGGTGGTTTCAGAGTTATGAGGCATCTATACGCATGAAGGGGTCCCTGAAAAGAATTGGGGAGAAGGATTGTGACCTCATTTCCCAGAAGAGGGGAGGGACACTTTAGTGGCTTTGGGTAAGGGGCAGAGCCTCACCTACGCTGACATGAAGGAAGCCCTTCTCACCAGGTATGGTCTCACTCCTGACAAGTACAGAAATCAGTTTAGGTCCAGTAGGAAAACTGATGCAAACACTTGGTCGGAATGTGTTGATTCTTTTTGCAGGTCACTGGATGGTTGGGGCAAAGGAAGTAATGTGACAGATTTTCACGGACTCTACAATTTGATTGCATGGAAACACTTGTCTAGTCTATGTTTTGCAGAGCTGCGCCAGCACTTGACTGATAGTAAGCTGGCTGACCCCAGGAAGCTTGTTAGGGAGGCTGACTGCTGGGTGAGTACCAGGGTCCACAAGATGGTGTATGGGGGAGACTCTGCCAAAGGTGGGCAGGGTCCCCAGCAAAAGAGTTGGGGAGACAAGGGTAAAGCACAGGAATTCTCTAATGGGCCCCAACTAATACCCAGGTGTAGGAAGTTGGCTTGGTATATGGTGAACACTCATTCAAGTGCAGCACCATGAACCAATCCAGACAACTCTTATGGTGATTTTAGTGGTTTAGAAAACCTTAGAAAGCTCTCTAAGTGGTAGCTGTGGAGAGCAGCCTTCAGGCTTAGTCTAGGAGGAGTGTAAAGCACCTCGTTTCACTAGTATCTAACCGTATAGTACAGATTAAGTGAAAAAGGACCACACTGTGTAGTTATACAAATTGTTATTTATTACAGACACTCACTAACTCAATGCAATATCTCCTACCCATGGATATAATTACACTACACACCATGCTTTACTAATACGACTTGTAAGTAGCACGAAAATACAGTGGACTCCCGGGGGAAACCAAACCATATACAAAAATAGTGGAATGCGACTACGACCAAAGTCGTTAGTGGACCCAGAGGAATTAGAAGTGCTGGTGGACCAAGGAACCACCCATGGTAAGGATCCCGGAACCCAACGAAGGCCATGTGCTAAGTGAATACACAACCTTGTGCTCAAGGTAATTCAATGGGGGAAGTCGCAGTTATAGTTTTTACGAATAAGGACCCTTTCAAGAGGACTTGGAAGGCACCCTGTGGAAGATAGACGGTTCGAGAGTCACCCCACCCCTGGATAACCAGGAGACCAGGTTGCGTGCCCCATGGAAGCCCGGTGCATAGGTAAGCAGTGACATCAGGAACTGCCGCTATCCCCAATAGAGGACTTCAAGTAGATGCTTCTGATGAAGAAGCGGGAAGAGTCTGTTGGAATCTAAGGTTGGATTCAAGAAGAAGAGTACCTGTAAGCAGAGGAGACAGAGTTGAGGTCACTCAGGGGTGACCAGGAGGCATAGGCGTCGAGTGTCCACCAATACAGGCTGTTACAGGAGAGTGGACGGTGCTCTTGTCTCTGCAGCTGTGTGGACCAGGTTCCTCTGAGGATGACCAGGACAGGAACGGTGTATGAGCTGTCCCACGTTCGATGTCGATATCCATTGGGTCGGTGTCAAGCGGGAGCACCAGTAGGCCTTGGCAACGGCTACATGTGGAAGGAGATAAAAAGGTACTGTGTCAGGACCAGCAAGGTCCAAGAAGCTCACCACGTCCAAGTAAGTCAACGTAGGCCTGAGCAAGTAGGGGAGCCTATTGGAAATCAAAAGTAGACCCTAGACAGGGTCTGGAGATCACTGGAGATGAGAGTCGCTCAACCTTAGCAAAGGCCAGCCGACGCGATGCACAGAGACTCGGTTCCGGCAGTGTCACTTGAGAGTCCTGACCTCAGACTCGGTCTGAAGATAGTGCGGGCCTTGAAGACGTTGTAGAACCATCTTGTATGTTACTGAGCCTGTTGGAGTCCCTAGGAGCCCAGGATCAGCGATTCATTCAGCTGTGTTGCGGGGCCTGTAGAAGCAGGGGAGTGATTCCTTCACTCCAAGGGAGATTCCTTAGGATGTCTTTGGATGTCCACAGGCCTAGGATGGAACCTGTATGGAGCACGGACACTGATGGTGCAGCGACTTGCAGAACGAAGAGGTCCAGAGCAGACAGAGTCTTCCCGGTTGCAGTCTCGGTTCCTGAAGCAAAGTTCAATGTGGTCAACTTGGTCGGGATGTCCAGAAGGTTTGAAGAGGACGCTGGAGTTAGATCTGAATTAAACCCCACGACAAATCTAGGGACCCAACCACAGGTTAGCCCTTAGGAACCCCAAGTTGAGGGTTGGATTCAGTGCTCCCTCCCAGAGAAGGGGCTGGACAGCGGGGAGGATACTCCCATGTCCTTTGTCCAGTTTTGCATCAGAACGGGAGCCAACAGCTCACTGAGCTGGTTTGAACTGGAGTATGAATATTACACTGAGGAGTAGGGAAAGGAAGAAGTGTACAAAAATGTGTACACTTAGAAAACACTAGCACGTGTACAATGTGGAAAAACTGCCCTCACTCACAAACTTGTGACATGCTTCATCATATGGCATGCTACAGACACCCCCGCGCAGACCAACATCTGGGGTGGAGCAACAGGGAGGGGAAGTCAATACAAGCAATGAGATATTTTGGGATCACCAAAAGAAAAAAGTGCAGATAGTGAAGGTTAAAGCTAGCACAGATGTACCCACTGCCAAATGTATTCCAGGCCATCTGGCTAGATTAAGAAACGTGAAGGATGGAGGTGAAAGGAGAAAATTAAGATTCCTTCACCCCTCCTTTACTGCTAAAGTGTCGACATGTTTCTGCCGTGGAAGGTGTGCCCATAAAGAAGGGGTCACTTGGCATTCATCAGGACCCTTCGGGACCCGAAAAGGGAGGTCCCCTCTGATCCTACCTCCGGTATCTGTGGAGAGTGCTCCTAGTCATGCAGAGATACCTTGAACAACACACAAATCGTGCGTGTTCGAGTTTCATAGATAAATTCTCTAGAACTGGCAAGGTGTGGGGGTGACCCCCTGTAGTCACACTTACATCAAGGTGGGTGTGCTGGAGCAGAGTTTTCTGTTGAAAATTTATCAGGTTTTAAACTCCAGTTTCGTTTATATGTTTTGATTAAAAATACTAGTTTATAATTACTAATTAATAGTTTTGTTATAAGTCTTGACTAATCAACATTACTAATGAGAGGAACTACACGTGGGAATGCATATATGTTGCTTAATAATAATGTGCGGTTCTAATTAAATGAATGTTGCAAAGTGCTATTTGTTTAAAGCACAAACGCTTTTTAAAATAACGTGTACTAATGCTTGATTGCGTTGCAGAAGGCTAGATAATTACATACATATAAGGGTATTAGTGGGGTTTAACACTGTACAATCATTATGATGTGGTAACGTTGTTTTGTGTTTCTTTTAATTAAGATGGTCCGTTTTGGCCTAGAACAAGATGGCTGCCTTTTACAGCCTGCACTCGAGTGATTGAATTTTGATGAAAGGCCTTGCTGAATATGGTCGAGAGTCACCTGATCGCAGCCTTTGCCTGGTTAGAAAACTTTCTGTGAGGACAGTAGCTCTGGGAACGATTCCAGCTGCCCTTGGACTAGGATAAAGTCACAATGGACAATAACCAGCCTGCGGTGGCTCTGCTAAGATATCAAGGAAAGAACATTTACGAAAGATACATTTGCAAACTCGAGTTTCCTTCTTCCGTCTTTTTATTTTTGTGATTTTTCCTGAGCGGAGGTTTTCTAGATGTAACTGAGTGACATCCTTTCCTGCTCGCTCTGCTCAGCGGCTCAACGGATATTCAACATTTGTTTGTTACTTTTTTTTTTGTTATTTTTCCTATAAATATGTTAGACTAGAGAGGGTCTGTGTTCGTTCATTCTTTGGGTTTCCATTGCGTCCATCGCGTTCATTGCGTTCACATGCGTTTGGACTTCTTCCTGAACCTATGCTGAGGACAGCAGCTCGAGAGACTTTACCGAGAGACCTGTCCTGACCCATTTAGCTAGAATAGGTAACTATGAGAATAATGATTTTGCTAATGATTGACTTTCATTTGAATTAATTTAGATAAATAAGCATTTGTTTGAATTACAGTGTTGGGTGTTCATTTCTTGTCATTTATTGAGTTTCCAATGTATCTTCTATGTTTAAAATCATGACTCAGGACAATAACCTTACGGTTATATTGACCTCATTGTAGATGCAGATTGGTTTAGGTTTTCTCTCCTATATTCAGTGTGGATAGAGTAATAGCGTGAATTTAGTGTGATGGGCCCTAGCGTATGATGTATGTATGTGCGTGTGGCTGTAGATTTACTCTGTCCGTGGAAGCAGGGAGATTTTATATGTGCCGATCTGCAGCAGTTTCCTGGTAGCAGTATGATGGTTAGATTATTGTCTTGATCTGATTAGATTGCTTGTACATTGGCTTTTGATTTATTGATTATTGATTGATGTTGGTATATGTACTAATACTATATGTTGAAGTCGTCGTGTTGAGTTTTATGTAGTGCTTCTGGAATTTGGGAGCTGGTAATGGTTCCGTAGTAGGGCAGAGGGAAGTGTGTGCTGCTCTCGGGAAAGACGGGATTGTTGGAATTACCTGTACGTATGCAGGAAAAACGTGTGACAATTGAAGTTGCGCGTCACATTGTCTGGGTTCGGAATCAGTGACATCGTCGTGTGTTACTATTAGGGACATATTTTCGGTATAAAAGGAGTGCGTATGGTAGTGAAGGTTATCTGTGAAACTCTGGTCTTAAGTCCCAGGGATCTGTAAGGTTCGCCGTTAAAGCTTATTGCTGGAGAAGTAATAGGTATTCTCTGAGCTTGTCTGAAGGACTGGGCAGAGGTAAGCGCTGCTTGGTTAATGTGTGTTATAATTCTGTAGTGGGACAGACTTTTTGCTGTTCTCGGGAAAGGCAGGAGTCTGTGTGATTGTGCTACATTTTCTGGTGTGAAAGTGCGTGAATGTATGAGCATTTAGTTGATTGTAAGACTCTTTGGAGCAGTCCTAGAGGAAACAGTAAATAGATGCATGTTAGAAGGGCAGAGTAGAGGGATGTGCTACTGTGTCAACGAGAGTAATAATTCCGTGGTAGAGCAGAGGTAAGCGCTGTTCTAGAGAGAAGCGGGATTCTTGTGAAAAAGGATTTCTTTACTATTCTGTGGTTAGCGAAACAGACAATGGAGAAGTTTATATGTTGTAACTAATAGATTTTGTAGAGTCTGAAACAAAGTCTACTGAGAAGGCTTTGTAAAGGAGGGGTAGACGAGTGACAGGAGACAGAGCAGAAGCTGCAGTCAGCGACTGTTGACGTCATACAGACCGCGCTCTGATTGGGTAGTGGATCAGAACAGTGCTCGCGCTAGGATTGGTGCGTTAGTGTGAGCCGCGCAGGGATTGGAAGGAGTACAGAGTGACGTAGACGCTCCAGGATTGGTGCATTGGTGTGAGTCGCGCTTTTTGGACAAAAGATCCGTAACTGTACGGAAGGGACTAGAGGATATTGGTAAACATTAAAATGTATTACCAACCGGAGGAAAAGAAGAAGAAATCCTTGTTCGGTAAAATTAAGAGGTGGTTTGACAAGGATAAAAACATAATAACTAGAGAAGGTGAATTGCTACCTCCGACTAGAACTCCTGCATCCTTCATGGTTGCGAAATATGGGTATCATACCTGTATTTGGTTAGATAACTGGGCTAAGTATACTAAGGAAGATGGTGTCTTAGCGTTCCCTGAACATGGTTCATTTAATCTGGCCGTGTTGAGAAATTTACGAGAAAAAATGATGTGTCTAGAGCCTAGACCAAGGCCGACACAGTTCGAGGCGTTGGTGGAATGGGAAGATGAGGTGCATGAGCGAGAGAAGCAGAGGAGTGGAGGCAATTATAGGTACTTTTTTGGGAGGAAATATGATCGTGAAACTCATCATGATCGAATGAGGAGATGGCGAGATGCTAGTATGTCAGAGGGACTATATCCTATGAGGGCAGTTGAAGAAGCGGAAGGGAGGAAAGGTGCAGCGAAGGTGTCTGATACAGAAGTGAGAAGGTATGGGGTTAATGATTATGAGGATGAGGTCTTGGATGACATGATTTACAAGAGACCACCTCCATATAGACCGGAACCAGAAGAGAGTACGTCAGTTGTTACTCCAATAAGAGATACTTTGCGGATTATTAAAACTGAGGTTGTGACACCAGATCTGAAAAGTGATAGCTCTTTCACGGAAAGAGAAAGAGAGAGAGAGCGAGAGAGAGAGAATCAAATCAGTGACGAGAAAACAAGAGAATTAGCCAGAACAACATCTGAGCTGACTGAGAAAATCCGAGAGCTGACGAAAAATCTTGAAGCTGTTACGGTGCCTGTAACTATTGGTCCGGTTGTACCTATTTTTGATAAGCAAAGAATGGGTGAAAATGGTTTGACAGTTCCTTATGTTGGAAATGGTTTGGTTGGTACTTGTTCTTTGGAGGAATCAAGAATGAGAACTGGTGAAAATAATTTGAGACAGTCAAGACATGACACATGTAGTGGAGGATTAGATGTGCGGTCTAATTCAGGATTGAATACTGGTTGTTTGGGAGGGACAATTCTGGAACCACAGAGGGTGACAGAACAAGTGGGTGCAGTGAAAAAGTCTACTGAAATAACAGCTGAGGATTTGAATGATTGGTTGAAAGTTCTTCAAAAGAAGGATAAAGATTCACAGGCAATTGATGTAGCCAGGTTGCGCATAGAACTGGAGGAGCTTATTGCAGGAACAATTCCTACAGATATACTCAAAAATCATCATGATGGAGAGTTGTTATTCATGTGTAAGAGCATCACCTGGAGGGCTAAAAGTACCCATGACAGGTTAAGGGCAATAGCGAGTGAACAAGGAGTTGACATGGATAAGGTGAAGGTTTTGCAGAAGTCTTACAGGATGGATTTCACCGACAAGGATATTGAAAATCTAAATGGTACTGGCAGAACAGGACAGATTAAGGAAATGATTGCCTTATTGCGAAAATGGGGTGACGTAGAAAAATGGAAGGATAGGTGGTACAAGAAAAGGGAAGATTCAGTGGATAGGACTTATTCAGCTTTTCCCATGAGAGAAAAAGAGAAAACAGTGGATGCTTATCCTATGAGAGAAATTCCTGGAGGTGGATATGTACATGTCCCATGGACTAGACAGGATATTTTGTCATTTACGAATGATTTCCCTCGACTGAGAGAAAAGCCCGTCGAGTGGTATAGGCAGGTAGATAGGTTTGTGAAATTGTCAAAAGTGCTGTGGATTGATCTGAATAGTCTGTTTGATATAATTGTTCCAGCAGACTTGTGGGCTGAGTGTAAGATAGTTATAGATTGGCCTGCAAAGGAGTATCCAAGAGATCCGAAGATAGGAGCACCAGATCCAGAGGTTATGAAGAAGTATGATCAGGTTATTGTGTTCCTGAAAAATAAAGTACCCCCGAAAGAGACAGATTGGGTTAAAATAGATCGAACACATCAGGAAGCAAAAGAATCAGTTCATGCTTTTTACGAAAGGCTGATACTAGCTTTTAAACAGTTCAGTGGAGATGAACACCTGGGTGACAAGGATTTGAGTCATTTTGTATATAGATTTGTATATGGCTTGAGACCTGAAATAAGTGAGAGAATACGTGAACATACAGTGGACTGGCAGAGTAAAAAGATTGATGAAATCTTGAGACATGCAAAATACTTCAGTGATGAGATTGAAGCAAAACAGAGAAAGTTGAAAGAAAAGGCAATGTGGGCACAGGTGAAAGTTGCTGAGAGACAAGAAGCACAGTTGATGGAACAGGCAAATAATCCAGGGATTAGACCCAGATATGCGGGAAAAGGGAAAGGGAATTTAGATGAGGCCAAGAAGAAGTTCCCTTGTCACAACTGTGGACAATTGGGGCATTGGAGATCCGAGTGTACCAATCCACCATTAGTGAGTAATGAGAATAAATCCTTAAATCAACAGGTGCAGAACGAGGGGTGTAATCAACAGCAGCAACAGCAGAAGGTTGTCAGACAGCAGAGCCAAGAGCCAAAACCGCCTTTGCCGCAGAATAGAGGGTCCCAAAAGTATAACCAGGACTGGAGAAGATGTGGGATTGATGAATAATGTAGATCCAGTGAAGATTTCAGTGAAAGAAGGGATTGTTTATCCTAATATTCCTCAGTACAGATTGACACCAGAGATAATTGAGGGAATAACTCCTATAATTGACAAAATGATTCAACAGGGTGTTTTGAGAGAGATACTGAGTAGCCCGTGTAATTCACCGATAATGGGGCTAAAGAAACCTAATGGAAAGTTCAGGATTGTACAAGATTTGAGAAAAGTTAACAAAATTGTGGTGGCATGTTGTCCCATTGTGCCAAATCCTTCAGTGATTTTGTATCAGATTCCTCATGATGCTGAGTGGTACACAGTGATTGATTTGTGTCATGCTTTCTTTTCAATTCCATTGCATCATGACAGCCAGCCGATTTTTGCATTTCGGTTTGGCCAGCATATTTTAGCATGGTGTCGTATCCCACAGGGGTATACAGAGAGTCCTTCGATATTCAATCAGTTATTGAAGAAATCTTTGGAGAGTTTGATCATGCCTGAAAGCTCAGTGCTAGTGCAATACATCAATGACTTACTTGTGGCATCGAAGACACGTGAAGCTTGTGAAGTAGATACCATAGCTTTACTGAATCATCTGGCAGATGGAGGGTTAAAGGTATCTCCAGCCAAATTGCAATTTTGCAAGAAAGAGGTGCATTATCTTGGACACAATATTGAAAAAGGTCTGAGAAAGGTGACCGATGACAGGATCAAAATTATCAGAGGAATGAGAGCCCCAATGACCCAGAGAGAAGTGAGGATGTTTCTGGGGATGGTGGGTTATTGTCGTCAGTGGATAAGTAATTTTTCCCTGATAGCAAAGCCACTGATTAAGTTGACAAAAAGTGAGGTGAGAGACCCATTGGAACTGGATGGGGAACAAATGGCAGCATTTGAGGAGTTGAAGAACAGAATGTGTGAAGCCCCTGCTTTGGGAATGCCAGACTATGAGAAAGAGTTTGAGTTGTATTGTAGTGAGAGAAATGGGTGTGCACTTTCAGTGTTAATTCAGAAACATGGACAACTGAGAAGGCCGATTGCGTACTTCTCATCAACACTTGACCCCGTAGCTGTGGGTTTGCCAGGTTGTCTGAAAGCAGTAGCTGCTACATGCAGAAGCTTGAAACAGAGTGAGGGTATAATAATGGGATATCCCGTAAGGGTATTCGTACCTCATGATGTGGCTATTCTTTTGACAAGAAGCAGGACTCAGTACATGTCACATAGTCGGTTGACTAAATATGAGAAAATCATTCTGGGAGCATCAAACGTGACTCTTGAGAGATGTGTGAATGTGAATCCAGCAACGTTGTTACCAGATGCTGATAATGTGAATGTTGGAGATGATGTTGATCATGATTGTTTGGATGTGCTTGATTACTGCACAAACCCAAGACCAGACATAAGAGATTTGCCATTGCCTGAGAGTGATCATGTGTTGTTTGTGGATGGATCATGTCTGAGGACTGATGATGGTGTGCTGAGTGCAGCATATGCAGTGTGCAAGGTTTCAGAAGTTATGGAAGCTTCGTCTTTGAAAGGAGTGAGATCTGCTCAAGTGGCTGAATTGGTGGCATTGACGAAAGCTTGCAAGATTGGGAAGAATCTGAGAGTGACTGTGATGACTGATAGTCAGTATGGATTTGGAGTCGTTCATGACTTTGGACAGCTTTGGCTACAGAGAGGTATCTTGACGTCGAGTGGGACTCCAATAAAGAATGCTGAGGTGATTGGAAAATTGCTTGAGGCGATACAGCTGCCTAAAGAACTAGCAGTTGTGAAGTGTGCTGCTCATGGACAAGGAGATGATTTTGTTACTCTTGGTAATAGATTTGCCAATGACATAGCGCAGTATTGTGCGAAGAATAATCATTCGATTAATATGGCACGAGAAAGGGAGATGTCTTTTTGTTCTGTGATGTTTACTAATGTCCTAGAAACGTGGGATGAAGTGAAACAGTTGCAGGATGAGGCGAGAAATGAGGAAATGAGAGATTGGATCAAGGCAGGTTGTGCCCCAAGAGAGACAGATCATGTTTGGATCTATAGAGATGGTAGACCAGTCATGCCAAACTCCATGCTGTCGACAATGGCAAGAATGTATCATGGCCAGGGACATCTGGGGAGGGACGCAATGATCAGGTCATTCAGGCAAACCTGGTATAATGCAAAGTTCAGGTTGATTGCAGAGAGCATCTGTCAGAGATGTTTGATTTGTCAACAGTTCAATACTGGGAAAAAGACAGTGGTGAGTCTAGGAACAATAGGCAGAGAAGGAGGTCCTTTTACCAGAATGCAAATAGATTTCATTGAAATGCCCCAAGTGAACAAATTGAGGTATGTTCTAGTGGTAGTCTGTTTGTTCTCAAGATGGGTGGAGGCCTATCCGACTAGGAGAAATGATGGAATAACAGTTGCAAAATTACTGTTGAGAGAGTTGATTCCTAGGTACGGGTTCCCAGTGACAATTGAGTCAGACAGAGGTGGACACTTCTATAATGAGCTCATGGGTTTAATTTGTGAAGCATTGAGCATACAGCAGAAGCTACATTGTGCATACAGACCAGAGGCTTCTGGAGTTGTTGAACAGATAAACGGCACAATAAAAAACCGAATTGGTAAGATGTGTTTAGCCACTGGAATGAAATGGCCTGATGTCTTGCCTCTAGTGTTGATGACTATTAGGTCTACTCCAGATAGAACCCCAGGTTTGAGTCCGCACGAAATCTTAATGGGACGTGCAATGAGACATGCATTTGTGCCTGTCAACAAGTTGATGACAATAACTGATGACATGATTTTGGATTACTGTAAAGGCCTGGCTGACGCAGTTCATTCTGTGTTTCACCAGGTTGGAGAAGACGCTACCACACTTGAGAAGAAGCAAGCCCATGATCTGAGTCCAGGAGACTGGGTGAGGATTAAGGTACACAGAAGAAGAAATTGCTTGGTTCCAAGGTGGGGAAGGCCAAGACAAGTTATTCTAACTACGACAACTGCAGTAAAGTGTGCCGGTGTGAAGAACTGGGTGCATGTGAGTCATACTCTGAGAGTTCCAAATCCAAAAGAAGGGACTGGTAAAGAGTATTTTGAAGAGTCAGACTCGAGTGATGATGAAGAAACTGAGCCAGTGAGAAGGAAGAAGAATCCTGAAAGAGCTGAAGGAGAAAAAGAGTCAGGTGATTCTTTCCTTCCAAAAGAGACTTCAAAGGAAACATTGAGAGTTTCAGAGGAGAGGTCGGATTCTGTAAGAGTGCCTGAAATTCCAACGAGCAGTGGAGAAGAAAGAAGAGAAAAGAGCAATTCCACAGGGAATACTCCTGAATTGGATGAGGAGGTTGAAATTCCACTTGAGATTACACCTGAAGAAGCAGGGTCAGTAAAAGATAGAGAGGGACAGATTGTGGAAGACCCCCGAGGAGGTGTAGGGAACACTTCTGATAAGCTAGGTGAAGGGACAAGTAGACAGCAAGAAGATTGCGTATCGGAGACCCGAGGAGGGACAGAAATAGGGAAGTCTCAATCAGTGGTGGTAAAGACTGTGGAACAAAAGAAAATTGCGGAAGAACAAAGGGCAAATGAAACAGAATCAGATGAGAGTGAAAATGAGAAATCAGAAGGTCGAGTTCTGAGAAAGAGAACTTGGATCAGAGAAAGAAATAATAAAGAAGTGAGACCGAAAAGGAGTGTAAGAGGAGATCTTTGGCCTAACAGGATAAAGAGGCTGAGGTATCGACTGACACGAGTGGATTCATCAAAAGCTGAACAAGTGAACGAGGTGTCGAGTCAAAATCAAGCGAAGGAAGAGGAGCAAAAGAAATCAAAAGAACCAGAGGAGATCAAAAGAATTAGAAAACCCAACCAAAAGTACAGATCACCGGAATGGTCTTATGTGGCACTGTCTGAAGGAGAAGAAGAGGCAGAGAGTCAAGACAATCCGGAGGGGATCTTGAGAAAAGTGGTTGAGGGAGAGGGAAAATCTGTTGGAATCCTGAAAGTTATCCTGACTGACATTGGAGAAGAGTCGGATGCACAGGATGTTGTTGAAGATCTGATACAATTTGATGTTGCTGAAGAAGAAGTGAAAAGTGATGAAAATCCAAATTGAGTAAACTAAAGGAATCACTTGGAAAAGTGAAAGAGAAAAATCTGAAATTAACTGTGTGAGATAATCTAGAGTTCCAAAACTCAGTAGTGGAGTAGAAGAGGCTAAGTCAAAAGACACTGCCAAAGTAGTAAAATGGCTAACACAGAGAATAATAAAAGTAGATGTGCCTTTTTGAAAAGATGGTGTAGAATGTGCTGCTGCTGTACTGGATTATTAATGCTACTATGGGGTGTACTAGCTTTACTAGTTACTTTTAGAGTTACAATAGTCACTTTTGGAATACACACTGAGAATATGACAAATGTAGAGAAGAGTTCACAAAAAGTAGTTCCAACTAGAATTAGTAACATTTACATACATAAAGATAGGTCAATTAATGATTTTTCTAGCAATGTTTTTTCAAAGTTGTTGTACGAATACGTAAAGACAATGGAAGTTAGGGATTGCTACGTCTGCATGCAATTACCTGCATCTGTTTCAGAAGGTGTTACTTATCACCATTTACCAGCTACGTATGGAATTTCATGTAGTGTGTTAAGTAGTGTTTTTTATTTGTTAGGGAAAATAGATTATGAGATGTCTAACAAAGATAACATTTTTGGGCAATTGCCTATGAACCAAAAGCTGAATCCAGCTAAAGAAGCTAACATTTTTGGTGAGATTTTTATTGAGAAAGAAGAATTAACATTAGATTACATTTTTAGAAACAATTTAACTTGCAGTTTGAAAGAAGAAAAAAAGGCTTTCCTAAACATGGTAGAGGAAAGGAGAATGAGCATACATGAAAAGGCAGGGAAATATAAAGTGAGTGAGACAATCTGGGACATTGAAATGGGAAGAGACTTGATGAATGGAGCTAGTCCGACTTTAGCTTTAGATGCACCACAGAGGGGTAAACTATGTATTACCAGAAAGAAGTCTCAATATGATACGTATTTTGTTGGGACTAGTGAGTGTCATGATACATACTTCATTGCAACAGGATGGGGTTTTAATGGTGGAGAAGATCCAGTTTTCCCAGGAGTGTATTATGTTTGTGGGAACAAGGCTTATTACAAGTTGCCTGACCATTGGTATGGCACATGTTATGTGGGCCTGGTCTTTCCAAAGATTTTTCATATAGATAAGATAGAAAATGTAGAACACATTAATTTACTAACACGTTTTAAAAGAGAAACTTGGTCAGAAATAGTGGGTGATATTTTTGGTGCTTTAATTCCAGCAGTGGGAATTTCTTTAAATGCATATGGGATTCGGAAACTGTCAACAGTGGTGGATCGCTTATCGACAAGTACCGCTGGAGGGTTTCTTTTGGTGAATACGGAGATGATTGCCGTACGTGCCATGTCTATGCAAAATCGACTTGCCCTTGATATTCTATTGGCCAAAGAGGGTGGAGTCTGTGGAATGCTGAAAGTTCAACATTGTTGCACTTACATTCCTGACGAAAGCAAAGACCTAAAGGTCTATATCAAAAATATTACTAATTTGCATGAAGAATTGGTACCGCTGGAAGCTGAAAGTGTCTGCACTAAAATAGCTAATTAGATAGTTGCTGTAAAGAATTTTATTGCTAAAATAGGTAGTACCTTTATTGGTAAAATATTATTTCCTTTGACATGTGTAATTGTTGCTTTATTGTTGCTAAGATTGTTGTGTTTGTGTTGTAAAAACAGGGGAGGGAAAAAGAGGAAAATTGGGCAGAATACTGCAAAGAAACAAAAGAGGTCAAAAAGAGACCCACAAGAAATAGAATTAGAAGAAATGAGGGAGAGTGTGTATTTGGAGACGAAGAGAGATGATGAGAGAGAGTCTGGTGTTTAATGTTGTGTTATAAAAGACATTTCCGATTTCTCCTAAAAAATTGGGACTACATTTTTTTTTGGGGTTGGTTTTTGTGGTGATAAGTTATCACCAAAGGGGGGATTGCTGGAGCAGAGTTTTCTGTTGAAAATTTATCGGGTTTTAAGCTCCAGTTTCGTTTATATGTTTTGATTAAAAATACTAGTTTATAATTACTAATTAATAGTTTTGTTATAAGTCTTGACTAATCAACATTACTAATGAGAGGAACTACACGTGGGAATGCATATATGTTGCTTAATAATAATGTGCGGTTCTAATTAAATGAATGTTGCAAAGTGCTATTTGTTTAAAGCACAAACGCTTTTTAAAATAACGTGTACTAATGCTTTATTGCGTTGCAGAAGGCTAGATAATTACATACATATAAGGGTATTAGTGGGGTTTAACACTGTACAATCATTATGATGTGGTAACGTTGTTTTGTGTTTCTTTTAATTAAGATGGTCCGTTTTGGCCTAGAACAAGATGGCTGCCTTTTACAGCCTGCACTCGAGTGATTGAATTTTGATGAAAGGCCTTGCTGAATATGGTCGAGAGTCACCTGATCGCAGCCTTTGCCTGGTTAGAAAACTTTCCGTGAGGACAGTAGCTCTGGGAACGATTCCAGCTGCCCTTGGACTAGGATAAAGTCACAATGGACAATAACCAGCCTGCGGTGGCTCTGCTAAGATATCAAGGAAAGAACATTTACGAAAGATACATTTGCAAACTCGAGTTTCCTTCTTCCGTCTTTTTATTTTTGTGATTTTTCCTGAGCGGAGGTTTTCTAGATGTAACTGAGTGACATCCTTTCCTGCTCGCTCTGCTCAGCGGCTCAACGGATATTCAACATTTGTTTGTTACTTTGTTTTTTGTTATTTTTCCTATAAATATGTTAGACTAGAGAGGGTCTGTGTTCGTTCATTCTTTGGGTTTCCATTGCGTCCATCGCGTTCATTGCGTTCACATGCGTTTGGACTTCTTCCTGAACCTATGCTGAGGACAGCAGCTCGAGAGACTTTACCGAGAGACCTGTCCTGACCCATTTAGCTAGAATAGGTAACTATGAGAATAATGATTTTGCTAATGATTGACTTTCATTTGAATTAATTTAGATAAATAAGCATTTGTTTGAATTACAGTGTTGGGTGTTCATTTCTTGTCATTTATTGAGTTTCCAATGTATCTTCTATGTTTAAAATCATGACTCAGGACAATAACCTTACGGTTATATTGACCTCATTGTAGATGCAGATTGGTTTAGGTTTTCTCTCCTATATTCAGTGTGGATAGAGTAATAGCGTGAATTTAGTGTGATGGGCCCTAGCGTATGATGTATGTATGTGCGTGTGGCTGTAGATTTACTCTGTCCGTGGAAGCAGGGAGATTTTATATGTGCCGATCTGCAGCAGTTTCCTGGTAGCAGTATGATGGTTAGATTATTGTCTTGATCTGATTAGATTGCTTGTACATTGGCTTTTGATTTATTGATTATTGATTGATGTTGGTATATGTACTAATACTATATGTTGAAGTCGTCGTGTTGAGTTTTATGTAGTGCTTCTGGAATTTGGGAGCTGGTAATGGTTCCGTAGTAGGGCAGAGGGAAGTGTGTGCTGCTCTCGGGAAAGACGGGATTGTTGGAATTACCTGTACGTATGCAGGAAAAACGTGTGACAATTGAAGTTGCGCGTCACATTGTCTGGGTTCGGAATCAGTGACATCGTCGTGTGTTACTATTAGGGACATATTTTCGGTATAAAAGGAGTGCGTATGGTAGTGAAGGTTATCTGTGAAACTCTGGTCTTAAGTCCCAGGGATCCGTAAGGTTCGCCGTTAAAGCTTATTGCTGGAGAAGTAATAGGTATTCTCTGAGCTTGTCTGAAGGACTGGGCAGAGGTAAGCGCTGCTTGGTTAATGTGTGTTATAATTCTGTAGTGGGACAGACTGTTTGCTGTTCTCGGGAAAGGCAGGATTCTGTGTGATTGTGCTACATTTTCTGGTGTGAAAGTGCGTGAATGTATGAGCATTTAGTTGATTGTAAGACTCTTTGGAGCAGTCCTAGAGGAAACAGTAAATAGATGCATGTTAGAAGGGCAGAGTAGAGGGATGTGCTACTGTGTCAACGAGAGTAATAATTCCGTGGTAGAGCAGAGGTAAGCGCTGTTCTAGAGAGAAGCGGGATTCTTGTGAAAAAGGATTTCTTTACTATTCTGTGGTTAGCGAAACAGACAATGGAGATGTTTATATGTTGTAACTAATAGATTTTGTAGAGTCTGAAACGAAGTCTACTGAGAAGGCTTTGTAAAGGAGGGGTAGACGAGTGACAGGAGACAGAGCAGAAGCTGCAGTCAGCGACTGTTGACGTCATACAGACCGCGCTCTGATTGGGTAGTGGATCAGAACAGTGCTCGCGCTAGGATTGGTGCGTTAGTGTGAGCCGCGCAGGGATTGGAAGGAGTACAGAGTGACGTAGACGCTCCAGGATTGGTGCGTTGGTGTGAGTCGCGCTTTTTGGACAAAAGATCCGTAACTGTACGGAAGGGACTAGAGGATATTGGTAAACATTAAAATGTATTACCAACCGGAGGAAAAGAAGAAGAAATCCTTGTTCGGTAAAATTAAGAGGTGGTTTGACAAGGATAAAAACATAATAACTAGAGAAGGTGAATTGCTACCTCCGACTAGAACTCCTGCATCCTTCATGGTTGCGAAATATGGGTATCATACCTGTATTTGGTTAGATAACTGGGCTAAATATACTAAGGAAGATGGTGTCTTAGCGTTCCCTGAACATGGTTCATTTAATCTGGCCGTGTTGAGAAATTTACGAGAAAAAATGATGTGTCTAGAGCCTAGACCAAGGCCGACACAGTTCGAGGCGTTGGTGGAATGGGAAGATGAGGTGCATGAGCGAGAGAAGCAGAGGAGTGGAGGCAATTATAGGTACTTTTTTGGGAGGAAATATGATCGTGAAACTCATCATGATCGAATGAGGAGATGGCGAGATGCTAGTATGTCAGAGGGACTATATCCTATGAGGGCAGTTGAAGAAGCGGAAGGGAGGAAAGGTGCAGCGAAGGTGTCTGATACAGAAGTGAGAAGGTATGGGGTTAATGATTATGAGGATGAGGTCTTGGATGACATGATTTACAAGAGACCACCTCCATATAGACCGGAACCAGAAGAGAGTACGTCAGTTGTTACTCCAATAAGAGATACTTTGCGGATTATTAAAACTGAGGTTGTGACACCAGATCTGAAAAGTGATAGCTCTTTCACGGAAAGAGAAAGAGAGAGAGAGCGAGAGAGAGAGAATCGAGTCAGTGACGAGAAAACAAGAGAATTAGCCAGAACAACATCTGAGCTGACTGAGAAAATCCGAGAGCTGACGAAAAATCTTGAAGCTGTTACGGTGCCTGTAACTATTGGTCCGGTTGTGCCTATTTTTGATAAGCAAAGAATGGGTGAAAATGGTTTGACAGTTCCTTATGTTGGAAATGGTTTGGTTGGTACTTGTTCTTTGGAGGAATCAAGAATGAGAACTGGTGAAAATAATTTGAGACAGTCAAGACATGACACATGTAGTGGAGGATTAGATGTGCGGTCTAATTCAGGATTGAATACTGGTTGTTTGGGAGGGACAATTCTGGAACCACAGAGGGTGACAGAACAAGTGGGTGCAGTGAAAAAGTCTACTGAAATAACAGCTGAGGATTTGAATGATTGGTTGAAAGTTCTTCAAAAGAAGGATAAAGATTCACAGGCAATTGATGTAGCCAGGTTGCGCATAGAACTGGAGGAGCTTATTGCAGGAACAATTCCTACAGATATACTCAAAAATCATCATGATGGAGAGTTGTTATTCATGTGTAAGAGCATCACCTGGAGGGCTAAAAGTACCCATGACAGGTTAAGGGCAATAGCGAGTGAACAAGGAGTTGACATGGATAAGGTGAAGGTTTTGCAGAAGTCTTACAGGATGGATTTTACCGACAAGGATATTGAAAATCTAAATGGTACTGGCAGAACAGGACAGATTAAGGAAATGATTGCCTTATTGCGAAAATAGGGTGACGTAGAAAAATGGAAGGATAGGTGGTACAAGAAAAGGGAAGATTCAGTGGATAGGACTTATTCAGCTTTTCCCATGAGAGAAAAAGAGAAAACAGTGGATGCTTATCCTATGAGAGAAATTCCTGGAGGTGGATATGTACATGTCCCATGGACTAGACAGGATATTTTGTCATTTACGAATGATTTCCCTCGACTGAGAGAAAAGCCCGTCGAGTGGTATAGGCAGGTAGATAGGTTTGTGAAATTGTCAAAAGTGCTGTGGATTGATCTGAATAGTCTGTTTGATATAATTGTTCCAGCAGACTTGTGGGCTGAGTGTAAGATAGTTATAGATTGGCCTGCAAAGGAGTATCCAAGAGATCCGAAGACAGGAGCACCAGATCCAGAGGTTATGAAGAAGCATGATCAGGTTATTGTGTTCCTGAAAAATAAAGTACCCCCGAAAGAGACAGATTGGGTTAAAATAGATCGAACACATCAGGAAGCAAAAGAATCAGTTCATGCTTTTTACGAAAGGCTGATACTAGCTTTTAAACAGTTCAGTGGAGATGAACACCTGGGTGACAAGGTTTTGAGTCATTTTGTATATAGATTTGTATATAGCTTGAGACCTGAAATAAGTGAGAGAATACGTGAACATACAGTGGACTGGCAGAGTAAAAAGATTGATGAAATCTTGAGACATGCAAAATACTTCAGTGATGAGATTGAAGCAAAACAGAGAAAGTTGAAAGAAAAGGCAATGTGGGCACAGGGGAAAGTTGCTGAGAGACAAGAAGCACAGTTGATGGAACAGGCAAATAATCCAGGGATTAGACCCAGATATGCGGGAAAAGGGAAAGGGAATTTAGATGAGGCCAAGAAGAAGTTCCCTTGTCACAACTGTGGACAATTGGGGCATTGGAGATCCGAGTGTACCAATCCACCATTAGTGAGTAATGAGAATAAATCCTTAAATCAACAGGTGCAGAACGAGGGGTGTAATCAACAGCAGCAACAGCAGCAGAAGGTTGTCAGACAGCAGAGCCAAGAGCCAAAACCGCCTTTGCCGCAGAATAGAGGGTCCCAAAAGTATAACCAGGACTGGAGAAGATGTGGGATTGATGAATAATGTAGATCCAGTGAAGATTTCAGTGAAAGAAGGGATTGTTTATCCTAATATTCCTCAGTACAGATTGACACCAGAGATAATTGAGGGAATAACTCCTATAATTGACAAAATGATTCAACAGGGTGTTTTGAGAGAGATACTGAGTAGCCCGTGTAATTCACCGATAATGGGGCTAAAGAAACCTAATGGAAAGTTCAGGATTGTACAAGATCTGCAGCAGGTGCACCGCTCTGAAGATTTCCAGGTCCTCGCCGCAATGTTGAACTGGAGTATGCAAGGAGGACACCAAATGTGCCCTTCTAGCAGACTTTGTGCCGCTGGCAAGCACCCCCACCCCGGCCTAATAAACATAATCCTTTCTGGGAGGTGGTCACACCTCCCTGTGAGAGGAAACCTATTGTCCTACCTTCCCCTGCTCGGGCTTGACCCAGCAGCAGGAGGACAGAATCGTGTCTGTGGTCGGCAGTAGCCCTAGGTTGCTCTCAGGCTCTGTAAGATCAGTCCCAGGAGCATTGAGGGCTCCCCTGAGGTGCCCTACCACGGATCGAATCATACCTCCAGCACTGGATACGGTGCTGGGGTATGATTCCAACATGTTTGATAACAAACATGCCCAGGTTCGTTCCAGCCAGTTTAGAGATGGCTCTCGCATACTGACGCATGGCCTCTCTATATCATAATGGCTGATTCACTTACAAAGCCTGGAGAATGGACTCCGGGATTTGTAGGGGTGGTCTGCTCATGCAGGATCACCCTCACACTCAGGACAGAGCTCTCTGCCTTTGGGACTGAAAGGACTGATAGAGGGGTGACTTATAGGTTTCAAGTGCAGTGATGTTAGAGATAAGGAGACTTATATCTTTCGTGAGAGATGCATGCACCAACTTACACAGCCTGCAATGGCAGGCCTGTAGTCAGAGTTTGGAGGGTCCCTTATGGGAGAGATAACACATGCTGCAGCCCATGGGGGACCCCTGGTGTACCTAGGCCCTAGGTACCTTAGTACCATATACTAGGGACTTACTATGGTAGACCAGCAACCAATAAGGAATGTATCAAGATACTCGCCATAGCCATTTTAGGGAGGAAGCACAGTGACTGGGGTCCTGATAAGCAGGATCCCAGTCAGACTAGTATAAAAAACAGTATAACACCAGCAAAAAGTGGGGTGACCATGAAAGCAGATCCTACTTTCCTACACCAGGGTGAAGGTTCCCATCCCCCAGGAGATAAGAAACAAAGGGAGTCTGCAGGGAAGCCTGCAGAGACAAACACTCGCAAGGGCTATGCCTGTGAGCAGGTGGGTCCCTTGAAGGGGACCCCAAGTGTCCCAAGAGGGCACAGCCACCCACTGGTGAGCAGTACAAGGTGTTGGCTAGTGTAGCGCTTGAGGAGGAGGGGCACCCGCAGGAGGGTGGGGATCCTGCAGAAATGACCCTCATCTCACGAGGGGACAGTGAGATGGTCCCAGAAAACCAGATGCCTGCTAACACTAAAAAATACAGCGCCTGGGTGACCATCAATGGGAGAAGGTTAGAGGCTCACAGAGATACTGGAGCCAGTGTGACCTCAGTCCAGTGTCACCTGGTCTCTGAGGAGCAAGTAGTCCCCGAAGCATTCCACCAAGTAGTTGCTATGGACAACTCAGAGCGCCACTGTATGGTGGTGCGGGTTCCCCTTGAATGGGGGTTCTCAGGTCCCTTGAGGGTGGTTGTGAGCCCTACCATGCCTGTAAATTGTTAACGAGGTAGGTAACGAACTGGAGCAGTCCTTGTGGAAAGATGTTGAGCTTAGGTCTCACTTGGAGATGCTTGTGAGTGGGCCTGTGTGACCACTCAGTCTATGGCAGCCAGTAAGGGTCATAAGAAGTACCTGGAGCCTGAAAAAGTGGCCCAGAGGAGGGGGCCCGGGTAACCCGCCCCTGAGGTTCCCACTGTCCGGGAGGAGGCTGGCCTTGAGGGGGACGCCCTGGTACCTACAGGGGAGCAGGTAGCTGAACTGGGGGACTTATCTGAGCTAACCCATTGGCAGCAAAAGGGTGGTCCCACCAGGGAAGAACTCTGCAGGGAGTAGAAGGAATGCCCTTCCCTAGAGGGTTTGGGGTTAGAGAGAGAGAGGACGCCGGCATGCCTTCATCCCGAAGAAGGGTGGGGAACCCAGCTTCCAACACCTTACCATCCCGAGTCCTAGGCTTAGATGTAGCCATCGGCGTCTGGGCTGCTGCAAGCACGGTATCAGGCCGATCCAGTTCAGTTGTTCCAGACGCTACCTGCGTCTACCGATCCTGCTTCCGAGCTGACCCCTTCAGCAGCTCCACCACCGTGGGGCCATCTGGATGTTGATTGCTGGTGGCCCTTCTTCTCCCCTTCCTCTTGCAGAAGGCTCCATGTCCTGGGTCGGAGGAGCGCGTTGTCCACTTGGCTGCGAAGTCAGCCCCCCGTGGTCTTGTTCCCCTGCTCCATCGAGCCTGATGCAGTCATCGCAGGGGGCGGACGACCTGCCCCTTGTGAGCTCCATCCCTGCCATCAGCGTGGCGGAGCGTGGCTGTGTAGCAAAGAGTGCAGTATAAATGGCTCAGGACGGCAGCTGCGAGACGCCTGAAGGCAGAGAGGCTCCCCAGGATCCACGCCACCCGAGAGCAGCTCCTAGGATTGCAAGGACGCCCGCAAAAAGCATTGAGGGACATGGGAGCATTTCAGGTCAGTGTATTATCAGTTTAAGCCATCCACGGGTCAGAGTGCTGCTGCCGGCCACCTCAAGCGATTGCCATCTTGCTTCTAATTGGAAACTCCAGTGTGTCATTCTCCATGCACAGATACATCTTACACAGCAGTGTGTAATTCCCTATGCACAGGTGCATCATATGCAGCAGTGTTTTACTCCCCATACACAGCAGTGTGCCATTTCCCATGCACAGGTACATCATACGCAGCAGTTTGCCATTCCACATGCACAGATGCATCATACACAGCAGTGTGTCATTCCCTATGCACAGGTACATCATACGCAGCAGTGTATCACTCCCCATACACAGCAGTGTGCCATTTCCCATGCACATGTACATCATACGCAGCAGTGTGCCATTCTGCATGCACAGATACATCATACGCAGCAGTGTGTCATTCTCCATACACAGGTACATCATAGGCAGCAGTGTGTCATTCTCCATGCACAGGTACATTATACGCAGCTGTGTGTCATTCACTATGCAAAGATACATCATACGCAGCAGTGTGTCATTCACTATGCACAGACACATCATACGCAGCAGTGTCATTCCCTATGCACAGATACATCATACGCAGCAGTGTGTCATTCCCTATGCACAGGTACATTATACGCAGCTGTGTGTCATTCACTATGCACAGATACATCATATGCAGTAGTGTCATTCCCTATGCGCAGATACATCATGCGCAGCAGTGTGTCATTCACTATGCACAGATACATCATACGCAGCAGTGTCATTCCCTATGCACAGTTACATCATACGCAGCAGTGTGTCATTCGCTATGCACAGATACATCATACGCAGCAGTGTGTCATTCTCCATGCACGGGTACATTATACGCAGCTGTGTGCCATTCACTATGCAAAGATACATCATACGCAGCAGTGTGTCATTCACTATGCACAGATACATCATATGCAGCAGTATCATTCCCTATGCACAGATACATCATACGCAGCAGTGTGTCATTCGCTATGCACAGATACATCATACGCAGCAGTGTGTCATTCACTATGCACAGAACCATCATGCGCAGCAGTGTCATTCCCTATGCACAGATACATCATTTGCAGCAGTGTGTCATTCTCCATGCACAGGTACATCATTCGCAGCAGTGTCATTCCCTATGCACAGATACATCATTTGCAGCAGTGTGTCATTCACTATGCACAGATACATCATACGCAGCAGTGTCATTCCTCATGCACAGGTACATTATAAGCAGCATAATACGCAGCAGTGTGTCATTCTCTATGTGTCATTCCCCATGCACAGGTGCATCATACGCAGCAGAGTGTCATTCCCATTGCACAGATACATCATACGCAGCAGTGTGTCATTCTCCATGCACAGGTACATCATACGCAGAAGTGAGTTATTCGCTATGCACAGATGCATCATACGCAGCAGTGTGTCACTATGCACAGATACATCATACGTAGCAGTGTCATTCCTCATGCACAGGTACATTATAAGCAGCATAATACGCAGCAGTGTGTCATTCTACATGTGTGTCATTCCCCATGCACAGGTGCATCATAGCAGCAGTGTGTCATTCCCTATGCATAGATACATAATACGCAGCAGTGTGTCATTCTCCATGTGTGTCATTCCCCATGCACAGGTGCATCATACGCAGCAGAGTGTAATTCCCTATGCACAGATACATCATACGCAGCAGTTTGTCATTCTTCATGCACAGGTACATCATACGCAGAAGTGTGTCATTCGCTATGCACAGATGCATCATACGCAGCAGTGTGTCACTATGCACAGATACATCATGTGCAGCAGTATCATTCCTCATGCACAGGTACATTATAAGCAGCATAATACGCAGCAGTGTGTCATTCTACATGTGTGTCATTCCCCATGTACAGGTGCATCATACGCATCAGTGTGACATTCTCCATGCACAGGTACATCATACGCAGAAGTGTGTCATTCGCTATGCACAGATGCATCATACGCAGCAGTGTGTCACTATGCACAGATACATCATGCGCAGCAGTATCATTCCTCATGCACAGGTACATTATAAGCAGCATAATACGCAGCAGTGTGTCATTCTTCATGTGTGTCATTCCCCATGTACAGGTACATCATACGCATCAGTGTGACATTTCGCATGAACAGGTTAATAAGTATCAACTACTGCGGCTCATCTACTACCTCTTTTTCTAGTACTCCAGCTTGCAGCCATATTTTCAATAGCAACCTTCAAAATACTTATTCTAATTAAAATTAAGAAATGCACGTTCTTTATAGACTTATACATAAATACCTTACTACAGATAACATAAAAACAACTTTTGATGCACAAAACTCGAATGCCCGCATGACAATCTTTACAAACGTTAACACTGAAATTATATGTGCATGCAACTTTTCCTATATGTTGCATTACATATAACAATTTAACATCACATAGTGTGCTTCTATTTGAACTACGTCAACATGCCTCCCCTCGTGCTGCCTTCTCCGCTTGCCCAGATGCACTCATTAAAAGCTTGAATTACCGGCTTTCTCAATGAATCATTAACGTGAAGAGGGGAATGATACAGCCATTTCAACGTACATTTCTCATTGTCAAAACGTGCATGACAGGGCTATCTATATCCAAATGTTATTTTTTTTTTAAAAAAAGGGAATAAACAATGTGGCCACCTTGCCCGCTTTATTTACTTCACAGTGGGACTGTCACAGACCCCTGGCAGCATATGACACTGGCTGGCATGAGTTGAGGGGCGATGGCCTATCGAGAACGCCACCCAGAGAAGCGGCCCTCGACTTCCTACCACCCCAACTCTCTGTCTGTCGATAGTGCTTGCGGGATTGCCGTAGAGCACCATGGAGGCACTAGATTAAACAAATCCGAGGTAATCGCCAGGGTTAACGAAAATATGCACATGCAATTTCTTCGAGGGCTCTTAAATTGGGCAGTTTATCGTAAAACAACCCGAGGTACAGGATGTTGACGAGCAAACAACAGTTTCAAATATGACTTTCAACCTGGACGTCCCTGAGCATGCTTGCTAATAAACAAGGTCATCTATCTTTAACAAAAAAGAAATCACAAGGGGTTTGCTGCTTCGGCAATTAACATATTTTTCTGTTGACTTTTCTCTCAAGGCCAGGCTAAATATGATACATTACTCGCAATTGTAAACCGAGGACTGTTGGCAGCCTCAGAAGAGAGTCCTTGGTCGCTCGGAGCCCAGATAGCTGCAGCATTTCAATGATGTCAAATAGTAAAACCTTCACATCCCCCCGGGCCCTTTGTTCCGCCAGGCGCGCGCGGGCGACAGTCACAAGCCCTTTCCATTCAGATAATCATAGGCTGCAGATACCGCCGCTGATTCGCGCGGGCCCCGCCTTGTTTGGTTATGAATGAAAACACTCCAGAGCAAATAAAGTTCAAGGCGATTTCGCTGCACAGGGTCACAGGCTGCCGTTCAACTTGGAGCGGGTAATAAAAAGCGCAGGGCGCCTACCGGTTTGGCAAGGACAGCCCGCGGGCCTAGACGCACGCACACGCGGCGCAGGGAGGCAGGTGCTGCGCGCCGGCTGGGGCTCAGACGGCGCAGGCAGCTCGAGGAGCGACATGGCCTGTGATGGGAGGCATGCGAGCGTTGGCAGATGTCAGTGCAAGGCCGCTCCTCCTGACAGCATCTTGCTCGGTATCCTCAGCGCGGAGCAAAGGTCAGAAGGAAGATGGCGACCTCGCGCGGAGCAAAGGTCAGAAGGAAGATGGCGACCTCCTTCCCTCCGCTACCACCAGCAGCAGCGCAGGTCTCCGACTCGGGAGGGCTGCCCCTGTCACGAGAACCGCCAAGTGGTCCTTAAGTCCCCGGAGCTCACCTGCAAGCGGGCCTCGGAGGTGCTTCTGAAGACCGCGGCCTTCATCCAGAACCTGCCCTCTTTCTACCAGCTGCCAGCGGGGGACCAGCGGCTCTTGGTGCAACAGTGCTGGGCCCCGCTCTTTGTCCTGGGACTGGCTCAGGAGAAGGTGGATTTTGACACGATAGACCTTTCGGCACCCAGTTTGCTGAAACAGATCCTCATGAACCAATCTGACACTGAGGATGACATACGGAAGCTTGGCCCTCTTGGCGCGCCGTTCGCAGAAGTTCAGAGGATGAAGAGTTTCATGGGCAAGTTGTGGAGCTTGGACATCTGCGCAAAAGAATACGCATACCTTAAGGGCATTGTTCTCTTTAATCCAGGTAGGAGCTCCCGAAATATTTGTAGCACAAAAGCAACGCAGGTGCAAACCTGAGCAGATAATTGCACTGGAAATGTAGAAATCGGGTGTGCATCTGTAGAGGGTTTGCTCACACAAACACACTCGATAGGCTTCATATACAATGTATATATTGACACAAAACGAGAAGGATGTTGTATCTAGAATGTACGCTTATGTTGCAATGTGACTGTAGACATCACAGTGTAGCACGTATGAGGCCTAAGTCTATGCTGAACAAATATTGCTCCAGACATCTCATACTGGGCGCAGGTGGATCATTGGGTTGGTGTAAGTTGTAAAATTGTAAAAACGCCTGCTGCTGGTATAGCACAGCCGCAACAACACAGGCGTGTCATCCTTATCCAGCCCTTCAGCCTTCGGAGGATGATCAATTGGGTATTATTCAGTTGTATTAAAAGTACAGTCAAATATGTAGAATGCTTTTAACCTGCACGCTAAGATTGTAAGGGGTGATTGTTTGAGCTTTTTATAAGGCAGACAAATATAAACTAACACTAGCATTAAGCACATGAAAATAAAGTAAAACCCAAAAAGGAGCCATTATGATTTTAAATGGAGCGTTTGCTTCCCTACCTACTTCTTGCCTGTGGCAGCCAAATATTTGCAGCGCTGCATAGCAGATACATAGATTGCTAATGACAACCAGGCTGCTGTCCATCGTCTTGTTGGTGCGTGTAAATGAATGTGTTATATTGCTGCGGATGACTCGTTCAACCAATCACAAAATGAGTAACCGCCAAGATAAGTTTATGATTCGCACTTTAAATATTTTCAGTACAGCACAAGAACATGAATGCTCAAATAGGGGATGGGCCGCTGTGTTCTTTACCACACCGGACACCGTTTAAATTGTTGTCAAAATGTCCCAGACTTGGCCAAACAAATATCATTTGATGACTCGATGTCTTGTAAAACTGGGCGAGTACCAGAAAAAACAAAATACGAAAGAAGCAGAAACAATCAAAGATACTAACATAAAAAATACGCTTTCTGCGCCCTCCTAAATGCCACTTTTAAATTGCATTGATTGGCCTTTCTCTTGGTCCAGTATCAGTCTCTGTTGCTCATGTGTCTCTCTGCTCGTCAACATGTTTCTCGACAGTGTGTTCTTCACTAGCTGCAAGTCTCTGTTCTCACTCATATTTTTTGTAACGCTTTCTTATGACAGATCATTATTTCGCAGCGCTGTTGTTGGCGGAATTGGTGACATTTATTTGATTAACCAACCAAAATCCATCTTGAATGAGGCCGGTCTGAAATTGCTGGCAGTCGGATATTTCGTGTAGTAGATCGGATTGCGCTTTTACATTCATGTTGTTTCTACTTAGCCCCAACGCTCGTTTGCCAGACCCCTTTTCTCCTTCGTGATCGATTTTGCACAATGCATCGATTTTATATAACCAGCAGTCAGTGCATCCCAGTGCGTTATTTGGAAAAGCCTATATGATTCTCCTTTCACAATTGTGTCTTTCCAACATTTTGCAGCACTGTCGGGCTTTGCGCGATGTAGTAAAAAAAACATAAAGCGAACAATTACTGGTTGTGAGGAGGTCACGATAAACATCAGTGTGGACTGTGGTACCCACCAGCAGCGCACACTCCATTCAACTACTTTTCAGCGTGAATGGCACCTACTCAGGAGGGTCAGAGGGTGCGCTCGAGTCTATGCCCATTCAGTCATTGGCCGCTTTGCTAAAAATGTCAACAGCACTTCCACATGCTGTCAATCGAGATAGGGCTTTGGCATTCTGGCCCATGCTCACCAAGACCCAGACTGAGACTTTTCACACACCACAAAAGGCTCAAGGGACACAATATTCCTGGGAGGACAGTCTTGGGGAGAGCGGAACCCGAGTCTGGCTTGGCTCTAAGACCCAAAGCCCGAATTGAGCCATGAAAAGCACGCCGTACTGGGAAGTACTTGTAGCCCGTTAAAACCAGTTCCTCTCTCTCCCTCCTCTCGCCTCTCATCTTTCTCTTGCCTCTCTGTCTTTTTTCTCTCTCTTTTTTCGAAGCACCAACTATGCCAGATGTAATTATCCGGGGAAGCTGAAGAAAGTGACGGAGGTGCCAGCGGCAGCCCTGGGCCCTCAAAAACCGACCTCCAAGGGCTCCAGGCCTCCAGCCCACTGGGGAAATGCCCAGTGACATAAACGGGCAGTCCGACCCTGCTCAAAAGATGTAAATCAAACAACAAATGTCATGAAAAAATATGCTAAAAACCTAAAAACGTCTGTGTCTTAAGTACATATGATTATATTGCTAAATTGAGTGACATTTATTGGAAGTGCTATGTTTTTTAAAACATGAGACATTCATGGCCCAAGGCATTGAAGACTATACGTTTCGTTTTTTGGGGAGTTTTATGTAGCGCAAACTACACCCAAAGGTACCAGATTGCTTTACAGGAGCACCAGTACAGACGGACACATTCATTTTGTACATTTTCTGTTAGGCACGGGGAGATTAACCCCTTCAGTGCCCCGCCCTTTCCCCCTCCTGTGCCGGGCATTGTATTAGCGGGCGGGGTCCATGACGAGATAGTCTCGTCATGGGCACAGCGCAACCGCGCTCCATGACGAGACTATCTCGTCATGGGCATAGAAGAGGTTAAGTGATTTGCCCAGAATCACAGAATGTTGAGCGTCCCTGCCGAGAGTCGAACCCAGTTCCCCAGCTTTGAGGTCGACTGTTCTAGCTGTTAGGCCACATCCTCTCCCCTTTTGCCATGAGTTATCAAAAATTAAACATGACTGAGCCAACAAATTATCTGGGAGAGCGGAGTGTTGGGTCTCGATTGTCTCTCTCTAGCTCCCGTCTGCCTATTTCTATATCTCAACTTCTCTTCTCTCTGCCTACCTCCAACTCTAACTCTCTTTTCCCAGTGTCATCATAAGGATTTTAGGGGCTACTGCAAACACATCTTTCAACTGTTTTTACGTGAACTTCTTTTGGAAAAAATTGTTTGCCATTAAGCAAGCTCCAATTAGAAGAAAATGAGTAATAAAATTCAAAGTTGTTACAAACGGAGGCCCTAAAAATCCTGACACTGGACTACGGCAACGCTCCCTTCGCTGGAAGCAATAAGAAACTCCTCTGCAAACTCCAGACTGTCCAGAAAGCCAAAGCCAGACTGATCCTCAACATCCCCCGTTGCAGTCACATCACCCAACACCTGCGCAATGTCCACTGGCTTCCAGTCGAAAGAAGAATAACCTTCAAACTCCTCACTCACACATACAAGACCCTTCACAACAGTGGACCCACATACACGAACAGTCGCCTCTCACACGCACCCAAAAGACACCTTTGATCGGTCCAGCTCCCTCTGGCCACCGTCCCCGGTATCAACAAGACTAGAATGGGAGGAAAGTCCTTCTCCTACCTCGCTGCCAAATCCCGGAACACCCTCCCCCTCCACCTTCAGCAATCTCTCAAATTGCCCCTGTTCAGGAAGGACCTCAAGGCCTGGCTCTTCGGATGACCCCAGCACTCAATGGAGCCACCCTCCTCTTGCCCCCAGTGCCTTGAGACCCTCACTGGTGAGTAGTTGCGCTTCACCAACCCTGCTTGATTCATTGACTGGTGCCTAGGTCATGCTGCAAAGCCAGGATTGATCCCAAGTTTTTTGGTTTCACATGTGCAGTTTATCCACTAAATGGATGTCTCTTCCTCTCTCCTGTTACATCAAAGGTTAATGGTTTATCTTTAATTCTTGGTTCATGAGGTTAGAGCGTAGGTGTCAGGGCAGCTTGAAAGCTCGGCCTGTTTTGGGCTTAGGGGTCCATGAGGACCTCGATCTGAGCCACAGCTAGGCCTTTGATACAGGCCTTCAGAAGCTCACCCACCTGCACCCAAAATGTTTCAGTTTGGTATGCTCTCTATTTATATAGCCTTTATTTTTTTTTAAATGTGAAGCCAGATTATTTTACGTTAACCAGATATAAGTGGGGTTGTTGTAGAGCACATATCTTGTACTAAATTACTTCAGCGTGTCATGGTTAAGGAAAACAATAGCGAAATTAAGTGATGGGCAAGGATCACACTGTTTGGGAGAAAGGTGGGATTGGAGTTCAGGACTGCATGTTTTGCAGTTCAGAGACTGTAGGATTACAGCCTTCTCCCTTCCGTTTAACGCCAAAGGCCAGTGCTTTGTGTTAAGTTATTCAATTAGTGTTAACATGTGGGGTTCAATAATGACAGTTATCCCTGATTGATTGATTAAAACTGATACTAAACACACCTTCATGCATGTGCATGGGCGCAGTCATAAGATTTAAAGATGTGTTTTTCTATTTAAAGTGTTCCCACAACCACCGAATCTCAAACACAGGGATAGAACATGTCTGTCAAAAATCACACTGCAATTCCCAAGCCCCTCCTTGAATAGACATAACCTAAGGGACAAACGCCGAAGGGGCTTCATGACCTCTTTGTTTTTGTTAATTATTTCATTTCGGTCAATTAAGTGTTGAGACTCTCCTTAAATTTATTAATTTTTTTTAAAGATTTTTATTAAAGTTTTCAATCAGTGCAATGAAGCCAAGTACTGAGAAAAGTAAAAGGACCCAATCCTCAGTGTACCTATCAGGAGAAATCCGTTCTTCCCACGCTTCCCCCCTAGACCCCCAACCCTCCACCCTCTCTACCCCCACCCCCCCTGTCAGTGCGCCCGCGTCAACCCCTTCTTCACTTCTGCTGGGGGGGACCCGGGGTCCAGGAAGTCCGAGCCCAAGGCAATCCCAAGGGCATGTCCACTGTTCAGTTGAGACTCTCCTTAAATTGTTCTTTTTCTGAAGTCAGAAAGCCAGCAGTAACATTAACATAAAAAAGCATCTCATTTTAGGAGAAGCTGAACACCTCAATAACCGCAATAAAACACTTAAACAAAGAGGTATTGGATTCCCCACAAAAACTGTTCCTCCGCTTCCAACGCTTCACGGAGGCTTCAGCAATGTGCAGCATGGCTCCACATTGATGCTGACACTGTTTACGTTCAGTTTCCACTGCAAAATCCTTTGGGTGATATTTTCTGCTACATTGCCCTGCTTCGAAATCTTCGAAATCTGGAGGTTGGGGTAACCTTTCAGTCCCCGACAGGTTCTACACCTATGTTCAGCCCTTCAAACAAACCCCCAGAAAAGAACAGAACAGTATTTATATACAGGGAGCAGCCAGTCTTGGCCTCGCCTTGCAAGGGACAGTCCCGTCTGAAGTCAATGGCCAGGTCCTCTTACAATAGAAGCGCACACATCCCTCTTAGAACAGAAATACAAAGAACCCTAGGAAAGTTTCAGCGTTGTTGGGCCTCATCAGTGAGGTGCGGCTTGAATCCAATGGCTCAATGAGCTTGGGACCCACATCAGCCAGAACCCTCTTAGTTAGGGAGACTCTGACAGCCCATATAGATGGATGGAATGCTTGAAGTAGTCTCAGTCACTTCTGATCACTCTGGGCTGCATTCCAGTCCATCATTTTTAGCAGACTGTGTAGAATCAGATATGGACCAGCCATAAGCAAACACAATAATTAGGTAGCTATAAGCAGCTTCATGCTTGTTATATTGCCACAATTGCACTTTTTAACTGCATATCTTGCACTTGTTTTACCTCACTGTTCTTAAATTCTGATTTTTCTTAAAAACGCTGTTGACTCGCGTTGCACAGCCTGGGGATGCGCTGAGTGCACTTTTCATTGGTTGGGGGGAACAAATTGAAGATTAGGTAGGCGGAGTCTGTAGGAGCTCCTGCCCTTTATAACACTGGCGGCAGCACGGACGCACAGGTAGCTAGAGGTAGCTTTGTGTCTGTTATAGTGCCACAATTGCACTTTGCTTTTTAAATGTATAAATTGCACTTGTTTTACTTGATTGTTCTTAAAGTTCGGTTCTTCTTAAAAAATGCTGTTGTTGACTCGCATTGCACCAGCTGGGGTCGCGCTGAGTGTGGTTTTCATTGGTTGGGGGGAGGAACCAATTGAAGATTAAGTGGGCGGAATGTGGAGAAGAGCTCCTGCCCTTTATAACATTGGCAGCAAGACCGTCTGCACCCGTCCGCTGCCGTCTGGGGACAGGGGCCAGTCACTAGCTGGTCTACTCGTTTGGGGATCTCAGAAATGTCTTTTTGGAAAGCTATCAACTAGAGTCATCCACACTTTTAAAACACAACAATCTATGCAATCTTAATCAGAATTTACGTATGGTTTAGTCGCTTAACCAGATTTTAACCACCAATTTAACTAGTGATAACAATGCCATCCTTGTGCCTATTAGTAAGTCCTTGCCTGAACTTCTCAAGTGGAACACCAACCATCATACAGATCACTTAGCTTAACGCGCAGTCGTTGGTAAAGCATCAACTGGAGATTTTCACTTTTGCTTAATTCTGAATTTCGAGATATCCTATTTATGATAGAGAACTGGTTGACGGATAGTTCTGTGCCAGATATCTTAGAAGCCCTCCCTGAAAATTTGTATCTACTTAACACCAATTGGTCACAGGGGAAAAAAGGTGGAGTGGTTGGGGCAATTGTCAAAAACACCTTATATTTGATAGACTTACCCCGATATCGATTCCAATGGTGGACACTATCGTGATCAAACTTGATTACCCTACATCTTCGCTGCTATTTGTCCTCATGTACAGACCTCTGGGATATATGCAGAACTTCCCCTCCATCTTTTGGGTGAGTCGCTATTCGCGCTGGCCATTGATCACACAAAAATTCTACTCCTTGGTAATTTTAATTACTGGGCGAATGAGGTCATTGGTGCTCAAACGTCTTTAGACCTGACTGATATACTAACCAGTTTCAATTTTGAGCAACACGTTTTTGGACCAACTCACACTAAAGGTCATACTTTAGATCAGGTTGGGTCCTCCAGTTTAACCATAGCTAAACTTACTGTTCCCCCTTGCATTTGTTCCGACCATCATACTCTCTCCCAAAAACTGGAAAGGTACAGATCTCAATTTGTTTTGAAACACACTGACTCATTCTTTACCTACTCCCACTAAGAACACGGAGGTCTACAAAGAAGTAATATCGGACTGGCTACGAGGAAGTAATATCGGACTGGCTAATGGGAGCCAGCAATATTCATGCTCCTCTCTGAAAAACGAAACTTATCCATTGGCATGAAGCGTCCAAATAGTTTTCAGCAGAGTCGAAAGCTGCAAAACTGGAACTCCGGCAGGCAGACCGGAAATGGCGTAATACCTACCTGCCTGAAAGTTTTCGCCTAACGACTAAAAGCATATAAAAAAATTATTCTGCATGCAAAATCTATCTTCTTTTCAAATAAAATTCTCAATTCTAAAAATAAAACTAAGCTCATCTTTGAGATGGTCAGATAACTTTCTAATCCCGACAGACTAACTCTACCTGTGGTTCCCACTCAAAATCTATGTAATGACTTGTACTCTTTTTTCATTCAGAAAATAAAAGTAATAGATGACAGTATCCCATTCAGTATATGAACCATTGCCACATTACCGGAAGACAGAAATTACATGACACTCTTTGCCTTTCCTGTTATTAGGAAATAGCATCTTACTAGGTTGATGGCCATAGTCAAATCAGGCTCTCTGAATAATATCTGCCACCCACATGTTCAAAAAACACATTTCTCCTGCCTTCCTGATACAGTCATCTCTTTTCCTAATTTATCCTCTAGCCAGGGCAAGGTCCTTCATTCTTTTAAGGAGGCTGCCGTGCTCCCTCTTTTTAAAAAAACCTGCGTAGGACCCCACCATATTAAAGAATTATAGACTGATTTATTTTCTTCCCTATTTAGGAAACTATTAGAGACTCATGTTGCCCAACATCTTTGTTCTTTTATGGAGGAGCCTGGCTTCCTCAACTCCCATCAGGCTGGCTTTCGTCCTGCCCCTTCAACAGAGACAGTCATCTTCGCTGTAATGGATGACATGAGGAAAGAAGCGGATAACGTTACCACTCCGGCTCAGATCCTATTAGATCTTTCAACAGCCTTTGGCATGGTCGCCCATGCTATATTGATCGACCGTGTCAGCACCAAAGGATTGCAGGGTACTGCCCTTGATTGGTTGGCCTCATTTATTAAAGACTGGGTCCAATCGGTCTATCTTCCCCCGTTGCGCTCAGCTAAGGTTCATCTAAATTGCGGAGTACCTCAGGGATCCTCTTTATCCTCTCATTTGTTTAATCCTTATATTCGCCCTCTGATACATTCCTTTCAGGAGAAAAAGGAGAAAACACAACTACGCTGATGATATGCAGTTGATTTTCACCATTGACATTACCATGGAATCTAAGGTATTCTTTCGAAATACCATGCTTTATATTCGGCACTGAATGAATAGTAACCAGTTGAAGTTAAACTCTGACAGAACTTAAGTTGTGGTCATGAAGAACAAACAGAATCCCTCCCTCTGGCCCCTGAGATGAGATCCCCTTGCATGTCCAAGAAAACTGTGAACAGTCTTGGGATTCTCATTGATGAGGATCTATCCCTAAAACATCAGATAGGAGCTGTGGCTTCCTCCTGCTTTCTCCAACTTCAGAGAATAAGGAAAATTAGGAGATACTTCACAGTGGAAGCTGTCATCAAAATTCTTATTGCCTTAGTGATACCTGGATTGATTATGTATGTCAACGCGCTTTGTCTGTGACTCCCTGTTGGCGTAAACCACATGTTTCAATTAGTTATAAATCAGGCAGCCTGGCCGGTCTTCTGTCAGCCTAGACACTATTACACTAAGCCTTTGATGAAAAAAGCTACACTGGCTTCCAGTATTCCGATCAGCGGTTCGGGCTGCAGTCATGTTCAAAATCCCTATGGGAAATTGCTTAGGGAAAAAGAGTTTTGAGATACCCGCTTTTTCTTGGCTCCTGCTTGATGAATGACCCCCGAAACTTTAGAGACAGCAGCTGAACCAACTGCTGTAATAAATTTGAAAAGTTCATAAATTCATCAGACGGCACCAAAGGTATTGGCAAAACAAAAAACGCTTTTCTTATGGAAACAAGGTCCCAACTATAACTAACTTCTGGCGACCGCCAGTAGATAATATTTAAAGGTGCTACGGTGCCTCCATTGCACCTTCCTGCTCAAAACCAACCCCGAGAGACGTTTTCCTCCAGCATACATGGAAAGAGTGAAAAACGAGGAGAAATAACAATATTTCTCCTCGTTACGCCTTCTTTGGAGCGGTGTAAGGTTTTTGTGCAGCCCCAGGTTTACGTAATTAAGTAAATCTGGGGCAGCGTCAAAATCCATGGGTGCTGTGTGGGAAAACCCACTGCAGTGCTCATGGAGCGCCGCCGTGATGCAGAGCAAGGCAAGGCAGCGACTTGCACAGCTGTGTCTTACTCCATATCTATGAGGCCACGCAAAGCCATGCAGAATTGCTCCGGCGGCGTAAGCCTCTCATAAATAGGCCCCTCGGAGCCTAAAATAGAGGCGCACCAAGCATTCCTCTTTCAGCTTTACTGTCGCTGATTTTTGAGGGGCGCGTTAGTCATGCAGATTGTGTCAGGCATACTGTTACTATAGTGTTGCTAAGGTGAGCGCATTACTGGAAATAATTCAAGTAAATCACCCTTCCTTCTCAATGCAGCAAAAATGTGCTTGTAAAACGCAGTAGTTTATATTGTTTTGTGAATATACATGTTGAGAAGCCCCATCTTTTTTAACCTATGCTATTTTTCAAAATACTAGAGAAACGTTATGCTCACAATGTATCATTTAGCAGTGCATTTTGAAAAAAAGACCAAACATAGGATTCTTCTAAAAATACTTACGAAATTATCTTTTTAAATTTCCCCATTCAAATATTTTTCAGACATTTCTGTGAAAAGATAAATATTTGATATTGACGGCCTCTGTCAAACCTGGCATATTTTGCTCGGAACTTATGTATTTAAATATAAATATTGCAAAACAATTGAATGGCGATGATGAATAACCCCACGTTTGTGCTTCTGAAAACCCAGTCTTTCTTCACGTGAACAAAATGTACTTTTAAAACGCAACGTGTGCATCCAGTTGTAAAGATAATGCAGCAGCAGAGAATACTCAAAACCTGCCACCCACAGACACAAAACCAAAAGCCGATACCAATTGTTCTCGAAATTCAGGCGCGGGATACGCATGTCGTTTATTTATTACTTCTAAATTAACCCACATTTTCACGGCTTAAAATTTTAAAAACAAGCTTATTTAGCACCAGTAAGAAGGCTGGATGCATTTAAAACGGTGACAGCAACAGGTGGAAAAATAAACAATGTCAGTTAGGACTGCGTCAACGAAAGTCGAACATTTCAAGCAGGCCTGTCATAGCCTACTTTATGATGGAGCGACAATTAACCATGAGGTGACAATGGAGTTGGTGTGACTTGGTATAAGCTTGAGTTGTGGCCATGCAATAGTAGTAGAAAACATACAGACACAGAGCACTAGTTCATTACATTTCAAAAAAGAACTTAGAAAATCAGCCAACTAAATAATAATGACTATTTTACACAGTCTTGTTTATTTATTGGAAGGTTTTGCAAACCGCCATGTCTTACCTTTTGTTACTTCAGAATGTTGACGAAGACATGGTTTAATGAAATGAGATGGAGGTTAGAAAACCCATCCGGTAGGGTGGGTTTCAGAATCGGACATTCAACAATTTCAAACCCTATTCTGTGAGCCAGTGGTGCTGGCATTTCCAGGGGTGGGGGGAGGGGGAAGGGGGGGCGGTGCGGCCAGCAATGTTACACTCACTGAAGTCATAGGGATTGTAAAATATCCACGTCACACAAAGAACAAGTGTAGGAAATTGTATTGTATTGTAATTGCATTTATATAGAACTTACTACCCCTTACAAGGCATCGAAGCACTTTTTCAGCGAGTAGCACACTACTCCAGGACCCATAAAGGATTAGTGTTGAATTAGTATAGTGAAATATGAAAGTAATTTGAGTGGTGGATATTAGGCAGTTATTTAGATTGAGAAGGATAGCGGAGGGATAGAAGAGGGAAAAAGGTTTGCATTTAGATAGCGCTTGTTACCCCTGATGAGGTGTTGAAGTGCTTTTTTGGCAAGTAGTACGCTACTCCGGAACCCATAAAGGATTAGTGGTGAATTAGCATAGTGAAATACGAAAGTAATTTGAGTGGTGGATATTAGGCAGTTATTTAGATTGAGAAGGATAGCGGAGGGATAGAAGAGGGAAAAAGGTTTGCATTTATATAGCGTTTGTTACCCCTGATGGGGTGTTGTAGCGCTTTTTGGGCAAGTAGCACGTTACTCCGGAACCCATAAAGGATTTGTGCTGAATTAGTATAGTAAAATATGAAAGTAATTTGAGTGGTTGATATGTTAGTCAAGTCAAGTCAAGAATACTTTATTCGGTTTTAAAGACAAAAACCATGAAAGTTACAGCATTAAATTACAATTTAAATACACACACAAGAAAATATAAAGGGAGAAAGGTAAACTTAAAATACATCTAGACTCAGTGTTTTCCTAAGTTAAAAAACGTTTTTTAAATAAGTTAAAACTGCGGTAACAGTAAGAACAGTGTCCATTATCTCTGGAACTCTAAGAAAGCCAAGCGACATTTGTTAATTTTCCATTCTTTGAGGAGTGGAATAATGTATGTCTTACGTGGTAAGGTATAAAAGGTGCAGAAAAACAGAATATGAATATCTGACTGGGATGAAAAGTCATCACACGGACATAATGGTAAGCTCGGTGACCAAGAATTCATAACTGGAAAAGACAATAATCTAAAAACAATAGACAATCTAAAACGAGTCAAGATAAAACGTTCATAATTAGACATCGGCAAAGTTAAGTATGGCTGCAGACTACTGCTCGTTAAGAGGGAAAAATGCAGACACACAGATTTTTTCTTCAATTCCTCTTGGCTTCTATTTTCAATAAGGTAATCCAGGGATAGCTTGGACAAAAGGTTCCTGGATAAACCTTCCATTGAGGATGGATCTGCAAAATGGTGTTGGCGACCAATTTTGGCAAAAAATAATTTAATGTAATTTAGCCAATCTAAACGGTCCACATTTTCCAGTTTTATAACATCCCGAAGGATGGCTCGATTCAGGGAGCACTCATCAGTTGTCCAGACCCTGTGCCACAAAAGAATAGGTTGAATTCTGATCAAATCAGATATATAGTTTAGGCCAAGTTCAGAATGACAAATGTAGGTCGCGACACATTGGGGGACTCTCAAAACGTGTCTCAAGAACCTGTTCTCAGCTTTCTGAAGTAGATCAATGTTAGTGTGGCCCCAGAGGCCCGAGCCATACATAGCAACCGAGGTACATGTAGCTTTATAAATAGTTAAAATTTCCTTAATTGGTTTCTTTCCCAGTTTTTTAATAAAATTCATTAGGGCCATTATAGTTTTTTGAAACAAGAGAGTTCTAGCCTTTACCGCGTGAGACCACACCCCAGTTTCATGGAACAGTACGCCAAGGTATGGGAAGATAGAGGTAGATTTCAATAGGACGTTATTTAAAAACATTCTTTTTGCATGATTACCAGGTTTAGTGCCACAGTTCATTGAAAAAGTTTTAGTGCAATTAACTTTTAAGTCTAGACTAGACATAAAGCACTCAAAAGATTTTATCAAATTTTGTAGAGCCACGGGAGTGCGGGCCATTAAAACCGCGTCATCCGCATACAGGAGCGCGGGGACAAACCTCCCCCCAACCTTAGGAATGTCCCCGCGATCACTCAGAAGATGACGCTCAAGGCCATTAATATACAACAAGAATAAAAAGGGTGCCAGGACGCAGCCCTGGCGAACGCCCCGGCCAACCTGAAATGTCCTTGTGCATTGACCCTCACGGCCGTAGCGGACCGAAGCTGAGGCCCCTGAATAAAGATCCTTCAAGAAACAAACAATGGAATCTTCCACGCCTATCTCTCTTAAAATGGTCCATAATTTAACATGGGAGACGCAATCAAACGCCGATGAAAGGTCGACGAATGTGAGATACAGGTGCTCCCCCTTAATCCTCAGGTATTTTGATTGTATAATCATTAAGTTTAGGCACTGTTCCAGAGTTCCAATACCCTTTTGAAAACCGTATTGTAAATCGCTCATTATTTTATTTTCTTCTGCCCAGGTTTGCAGTCTGACCAAAATGATTCTCCCAAGGATCTTAACGGACGAATCTAATAGGGAAATTGGTCTGTAGCAGGCGCAGGATTGCCTGTCGCCCTTCTTATAGATAGGTACAATCACGGAGGTGAACCAGGACGGATTTAGGCCCCTAGCCAGTGCTGCATTAAATAATTGCACAAGCATGGGGCCCCAAAGCTCAACATTGTCTTTAAACAGGTCAGCAGGGATTCCATCAGGCCCTGCAGCCTTGCCACCCTTCGTTGCATTCAAAGCCAAGTTGACTTCCTCCAAGTTTACAACCAGTTTAACTGCCTTGTCCACTATATGGGCCCCGGTAGAAATATCAGTAATATGGAGATTATCATGCGGTGTATAAAGACAAGAAAAATGCTTGACCCAATCCTCCTCAGTGATGGCATTTTCTATACGCGCCTTGGTGTTATCATAGAGAAGAGGGGTATTAACAGCCTTCCAGAAGGCAGACGCATCCTTCTGTTGTGACGCTTCACATAGCGCTTCCAGGGCCTCCTTTTTTATAACCATCTTCCTGTTTGTTAGGGCTTCATTATATGCTTTCCTGCAGATTCTTATTTCAGTAGTATTACGTGGTACTTGGTGAATAGCTCTTTTCAGGGAGGTTAAGGAGCTGGTGCAAGCGTTATCAAACCAGCTCCTTTTACCCTTTGCCCTATCATTTGCCACAACCCATAGCTCTTCCTTAATGGTGGAAGCTATTAAGTTAAAATGTTCAATTATCGAATCAGGACTAGAATTGTCGTCCAAGCATGTGGCAAAACTGGTAGAGCAGATACCCAGTAATTTATCTAAAAACCTTTCCGGGACCACCTTATTCCATTTTAAGCTGTACCCGTTTTGTCTACCAAGGACCACGTCCGGAACTACATGAAGCGAAGGCGCGTCCGTTTGTTGGTCCAAAAAAAGATTTTCAATCTCCATAATCTGAGGCAGGTGGTCACTCACTGGCTGGTCTATAATATTGGACTTAATAATTTTATGGCGACAACTATTAGAGGCAATAATAGACAGTGCTCCTCTACCAACAAAAGTTGGCACAAAGATGGAGGGCGTCTGAGCAATTTCATTTACAAAGCCTAAGTCATACATAAACAATATGTCATTTAGTAAATCCCCAATCAGAGAATGTTCGAAATGAGTTGAATTTGTTTCCTGTTCGATAGTTAAACCGCATAAACCCTGTTTACCTTTAGTGCAGAGTTTACAATTAAAATCCCCCCCCCAAACAAACATAACTTCTCTATCGGTTTTGTCTATTTCATAATGTATATCATCCACATATGTTAGTCAGTTATTTGGATTGAGAATGGTAGGGGAGGGGTAGAAGAGGGAAAAAATGGCATTTATATAGCACTTGTTACCCCTGATGAGGTGTTGAAGTGCTTTTTCGACAAGTAGCATGCTACTCTGGAATCCATAAAGGATTTATGGTGAATTAGTATAATGAAATGTGAAATTTGAGAAGTGGACATGTTAGTCTGTTATTTTGATTGAAAAGGATAGTGGAGGGATAGAAGAGTGAAGGATTTAGACTTTTTCTTTTTGTTTGTTTTGAAGGTCATGCAAATGTGCCACGCTCATTCAATAGGAGAGCAGTAAAGGGGTGGTATGTAGTCAGTCGTGCATTTTGGAATACACTGTCGCAAATATGTTAGCAAAACATGGGGCCTTATTTATGAGGTTTTGGCTTAGGGCAGTAAGGAATCTTGCTGCACTGCCCTACGTCAAACCAAAAGGGCAGGAATGCATCATATCTATAAGATACAATGCATTCCTGTCCTTTTCTCCTGTGCTGGCGCAGAATGGGCTGCCATGCCCCAACGCAGGCACCCTTGTGCCATGCTGCAAGAGTGCCTGTGTGAAATATTAGTACAGTTTATTGGCAGGTATTTGCATTTTGTAGTGTGTTAGGAAAAAACTGACAACCTTCAGCCTTTCCTTCCACTCTCAGTACCTCAGCACGGTTATCAGATTGTTCACTTTATAAAACAGAACTAAACATCAATCTCCAGGTTATAAGACTAAGCAGCAATTTTTCAGAAAACAGAGTCAGACATTTGACCTCTATTTTTAAATGCACAGCAAATGTGACAAGATAAACCACAACATTTAAATGCATCTTGATTTCTCCTTCATCTTCCGAACTTCACCACTCCCACCCCCCACACCTCTATTTCTAGCACCTGTGCTCTGATCGGGTCTAGTTGAAAGCACATTCAAATAGCTACGGGGCACATCAACAAGCCCCCGCGTTAAAATTATCGCCGCTTTAGCGTCCGTTTTTGGGCGAAAAGCAGCAATAATTTTAACGCCCTATCAGCATGGACACGCTAACGCGTGAATCAATGTCTTAACGCCCATTTCCTTTGCGCCTTGCCTCGCATCGCTAATGAGATGCGAGGTAGGCGTTCCTGTCTGGAATCCAGCGAAAATAATTGCTAACACGGCTTCCCCCTATTAACAATGAAATCGCTAAGCCGTCTAGCGACATAAAAAGTAGCGCTAACCGGGTATATCGATGGTTTCTTACACCTGCTATTTTTCCTACTTAGGCATATATATCATGGGAGGTGGATTGTTAAACTAAGTCCACATCTCCATATCTACAATGTTTCCCCTAACGCGGTTTTTTATCCCTGGAATTCCTGCGATATTGCCGCTTTCCGCCGCTACTGCCGGGATTTCTATCGCCTCGGCGATGCACGTTGGTAATAGTGTGCTAACCGGGTGATAGAATCCGGCGATAGACGGCGTTAGGAATGTGCACATTAAAGGCGGCCAGCGATAAATATCGCTGCCGCTTGATGATATGCCCCTACATTTTCAAAGAATTTCTGAAGTGCACGTATTGGGTTGAGATCTCAAGTCTGGGTTTAGAAAGTTCCACAATCTAGGGACCTCCACACCATGTGATTTGCCTCTGTGTTTCATTCTCTTGAAAGGTTGTTTGGTCATAAGAGCTTGAACTCAGGCTTGAGGGCCAGAAGAAGGGTAATGCGTCAGACTCAGACCTTTCCACGTGCAGAATTCATTTGCCCTTTGCTGTTTGCCATTTATGGGTTAGATTGGACTAGGTTTTCAGTCGAATATTTGTGTTTATGAAGGTGTTTCCACCCAGCATCATGGTACTCTTATTTTTGCACTCAAGACGAGAGAACCCTGCCAGAGTATGAATTTAGGAACCTGAAGTTACATAAAAAGTTCAGCAAAAAAACATTGAACTTCTAAGCTGTCTTAACAGCAGAATGCATCAAATAGCTATTTATGCCTGGGTTAGTGTCATGCCACGTGTTAAAAACATAACGAATGGTAAATACCTGTGGATGCAAGTGCTAACTTACATTTTTTTAAATTTAAATTTGAACATAGAATCAGAATCCATTAACACTCCTCCAATATCAAGGCAGTCTTGAGAATTATAACTATTTTATGTGAGCCACTAGCGTTTATTTCTGTTTCTAAATCTGATAACTCATTGGTATGGTGTAGAAACAATTGATAACAAAACTCGTTGCCCACTGTTGATATGTCATACAGGCCAGGCTGCCAGGTCTCTTTGAGAGTCAGTCAGCGCAGCTCTGCTGGCTGCTCTAACTGAAAGCAGGAAGCACAACTGCAGGAGGGTGAAGGAAGACAGGGAAGGCGGGGGGTTTGGGTCAAGGGCGGCAGGTAAAGGGGTTTTGTTGTTGTCCTCCTTTGAGACAGGGATAGATAACAGAGGCCATGATATGTATATTTATCCTATGACACTGCCCTTGAGTAGCAGTTGAAAGCAGGAGCAGATGGCTTTGAGGACCGTACATAATATAACATTTTAAATGGGTAAAATGTGAATCACGGAATGATTTTCACTTCTGGGTTCTGAGTGACATCATAGGCAACTCGAATTATGCTCTTGTTGTCTATTTGGCTTTACTCAGAATAACCATCTGTAATTCTGTATATAATGCATGGAATTCTGCAATCCCTGTACACAAACCTGTCTCTAATTTCTTTATAACATGTGACTTGTGATGCAGCCAATCGCCTGTTAAAAAGAAATTATAAAGCAGCTCAACTGTATTAACTTATTATAGTTGAATTCTGACATCACAATGCCTGCTGCCAGAGCCAGCAGCCAAGGGGAAAGGCAGGCCAGGTCACAGAGAATAACTAAAGCAGCTGTTTAAAAAATAGAAATGTTTTTTTTCTGCTCTGTATTTCTAGCTGTACTGTGACAAGCAGAAAGGAAATATTTATGGCAACGTTTACATTTTGCACTTCTTAGGTAATTATAGAAAATATAGAATCTTTCTCTATGCTTCTACACATTCCGAGCTACTTGTATCTTTTTGCAACACATTTTTAACAGCTTTTTTGAGGTGTTTAATTTTACACAAGAGGTTTTAATTATTCATGTTTGCAAACATGCTCTCTCTTTCATATGAAGCGGCAGGGCTTGATTAACCACTAAGCAAAAAAAGCACTTGCTTAGGGCATCAAGGGAAGGGGGACACCACAGAAATTTTCCATTGACGGATTTACCATGTACTTTATCAATAAAGCAGAAGTATACAAAAATAAACATTATTTTCCATCTTACCGTAACTTTTGCTTCATGTCGAAAAAATTTATTTTATTTTTCAGTTTATTGTTGTTTGTATTCTGAATTAGATATATATGGAGGCACCAACATCTTTAAGGGGTTAGGGCCTCTAAAGGACTTAATCCATCCCTGTGAAGGGGCTACGCACCAAGGGCCCGATTCACAGAACTAACTTAAGACAAAATCCTAAACTTACTACCATTTTGGTATTCACAGAAGGCACTAACTCATTTCGGTATTCACAGAAGTTAGGAGTCCTAACTTTAGGACTCCTAAATGCCTTCTGTGAATACCGAAAGTCTTAAAATTAGGATTTTTCTCAATTTAGTAGTCCTAAATCTAAATTTAGGACTACTAAATTGAGAAAAATCCTAATTTTAAGACTTTCGGTATTCACAGAAGGCATTTAGGAGTCCTAAAGTTAGGAGTCCTAAATTTAGGAC